>NC_047532.1:29804405-30429405 GCF_012275295.1 Melopsittacus undulatus | reverse complement strand
CAAATAGAGGCAAGTGATAAAGAGATGCAGCTTCCCCTGGATAGGTCTGGGATTTTCAGAAATTCAGTTGTGCTGGTCACTCTCCAGTGATTTTATTCTGTAACTTGGAACTCTGTTTTTGTAAGCGCCTGTAATTTATAGGCTTTATTTACTTATTTATAGGAGGACTAGAGAGACTCGGCAAGAGACATCAATGTGCAAAAGGCTCCAAATTCCCCTGGAGTATTTAATATGACAAACATAAATTGCATACCAGAGGGGGAGCCCAGCATTTCCATGGAGCCCATGCAAAACTGGCATCACACAAAGCACTAAAGCACGCTAGCTAAAGGCAGCAACACAGTCACAAACCCTTTAAGGGCAGGACTAGTGCTCACTAAACCCTTGTTGTCCCAGTGGCTGAGGGTATTAATGACAAAAAAGCTTCCCCTGGCCCACCTTGCTTGTCAGCCAGACTGTAAAGTGGAAGCTACGGGTTATCTGTTCTTCCAAGTAATCCCAACTAGTCATGTTTGCTACTAAAATAAACCAATATTTTGCTTTGATAGGACAAGGGAGTTCACTATCCATGCTGCCCCTGTTTCTTTTTGCAAATAATGAACATGTTGTCATACCACAGCAGAAGAGGACCTTGGATGCTAAGTCATTTTAGGCTGGCTGCATAATTCTCTCCAGTCCTGGTTTTGAAGGGACAGAAGGAATTGGAAGGCAATGAGCATCCAAGCTGGAGTACATCAGCCCTCAACCTCTTGTCCCTGAACTCACATGCACACTAAGAACTGGTAAAGGTGCAGAGCCAGGGAGAGCTACAAAGAGGAGGCAGATCTCAGCCTCTCAACTAGTTACAATAAAACACAGCCCTGAGGCTAAGACACTGTCTCCTGATCTTCCCTACAGGAGTATATAATCTATTTTACAAAATGTCAAAATTCAGTATGAAAAATAGAAAAAGGTGGTAAAAGAAAAAAAAATAAAAATCAGACTGGCTGGTTATTGGACCAAGGGCTGTGTTAAAAGGATCAGGAGGTGGTGGGGGAGGGAATGGGATAAAGTAGTGGGTCTAATCAAATCAGTTTAAAAAGCTGCAGCCTCTCCGAGTTAACCTTGCCAATCAGAGAGTGAGCAGGAGCATGTCTGTGCACATTAAAGCAGGAGCGTGTCCTTGAACCCACAGCACACTCTATCCTCCCCCAGGCAGCCCACGCAGGCTGTGTACCCAGCTCTGTTGGCAGACAGCAGGAGAAAACCTCAGGATTAGGCATCCTTGTTAGCCCCGCTCAAGTGGAAGTGAACACGGCAAAGGCAGCTCGGATGCCTCCTTGTGATTAGAGGTGAGCTCACAGGATTAAGCCAGCAAGAGTTGGAGAAATGTTTAAAACAAACAAAAAAAGGAAATAAAAGGAGAAACCCTCCCACTGACAAATGCTGTCCTATTGAGTCTGGCAGCTGTGAGATGCATTACTAACCTTTGCTAATGACTAAGGGCACTGAAGTCACTTTAAAATAAATATTCACTAGGAATTACACGGGTAATCTAAGGGGATTATCTTGTTGCTTTAACAGGTCCACAGGTCCACAACCTAAATGCTAAATGGCCTACACAAGTGTTTGCATTAATTTTGACCCAAATCAACCCTTCTGCTAACAGCTGTAGAAAGCCAGATTCAGTTTTGGAAATGAAGTATCTGCTTTGATTTAGCATTCTTATAAATTCCCCCAATCCTGTGTTTTCTGAAGGAAAAATGAGACTGAGCTCTTGGAAGCCAGAAGCCTGCCAGCAGCCAGGGAAAGGCTTTAGCAGAAACACACGTTCAAAACATGAAGCAGCAGGCACAAATCCAGTCTGCCACATAATCCAATCCCTGTGGCAAAAGTATCCACGTTCAGAGTTTTAGCTCCAGCCCCTTTTCCCTACAGAGACAAGGGAAAGCACAGCATGGAGAAAATTAGCTCAGCCATAAACAGTGGCCAAACCCCAAGCATTCTGCACCTCAAGTTTCCTCACCTGTAGGTGATGAGGTGCTGACACAGGCTGTTCAGAGAAGCTGTGGCTGCCCCATCCCTGGCAGTGTTCAAGGCCAGATTGGACAGGACTTTGAGCAACCTGGTCTAGTAAAGGTGTGTCCCTGCCTGTGGGGTAGGAATTAGATGAGCTTTAATGTCCCTTCCAGCCCAGGCTTTTCTAGAGCTCTATGATCTGAAGAAACCTGAAACTGGTTAGGGTCTGCTGTACAACTTCAGGAAAAGAAGAACCAAACACAATGGGAAGCTGCCAGAAAAAACAGTCCAGAAAAAGATCAATATTTTAAAAGCTCACTTTTAGTGATGGAAGGGAAAAAACAATTTGCAACCTTTAAGCGTTTTTAAAGACTTGTTCACAATATTCATAAGTTCCTGCCTTTTATTTTTCTTAAGCTTAGAAAAAGCCATGAAAGTCTAACCTGGCAAAACCTAATTTCACAGATCTTCTTTGAAAGCCTTGGCAATAGGAGTGGAATTGCTGTCCACCACCCACTGAAGGCAGTGTAGGAGGAATGCCCTAACAAAAGCATTTTAAACTCAAATGCCAGGCAAACATTAACAGCAAATAAAGACACAAATTTACACGCTCTCAAATGAAAAAATCATTCTTCTAAATGAGATTTCTTCTCTCTGAAATACGTATTTTTATGAGCTCCTAAATATATGCTAAAAAAATCAACAGATAAAAACTAAGACCTCTGTCTTTAAAGAAGATTAATTCTCCCCTTTCCTTTTTCAATAAACAAACAGTTCCAAAGTTTTTTTTGTCTATTGTAAAAGAATGATAACGGTGAATAGATCAACATCCTCCTCACTCATTTCCATCTGCTAACAGTGACCTAAAAGATTTCTTGCTGCTGAAGGAGTCCTGATCAAACCTGGAAACATCTCTTCAGTCTTCACTAGGACAGCTCCAAACAAAATACTAATTACCACAAAAAAAAGACACAGTTCCTATTTTCACTTCCTACCCCAGCTTGACTAGGGCAGGGATAAGAAAGCTTTTAAAGAGATGTCACACAGACTGATAGGGTGAACCCCTGTCGACAGGATTGTCCCTGAAAGTGCAGAACTCACCCATAGACACCAGCTCTAGGGATGGGCTAGCATCAGCACTTTCTCAATCGCATGGATAAGTCAGGTCAGCAAATGTCTTTGTAGTTACCAGTGAGGCCTGGAGCTTTAAACAGAGATTGTGAGCACCAGGTTCACTGCAGATTTAAACTAGTAGAAATCACATCTGTGTGTCTATTAACAGGCAACACCTGTGAGACTTGCTAATGTTAACTGCTTTGTGATGCAGCTACTAAGGATGTGTGAATGGAAAGGGAAACCTCTCAGCCATTTCTGTTGTAGCCCTCCCCAAAATAATGTGAAGCCTGCTAGCTGTATTAAACATGGATATTCAAATATTATCTGCTTTCAGAAAAGCTCCTTCAGAAAGCAGTCAATCTATTCAGGATAACTCACCCTACTGCACCTCCTGGTCATATCACAAAGCCATCCAGCACTTAAAGCAGAATGGAGATGACAACTCAAGAGGTTCAAGTTTGTACCAAACACAGCAGCCCTATGTGCCTAAATCTATCAAGAGCATACAAAGTTTATGCAAATAAAGCCCTTCTGTGAGCTGCATCAATGTCTGATACCTAATGAAGACTGAATTTGTAAATGCAAATGCACTGATTACTGTATTTCTCTGGGCTGATATAGGCAGCAAGGTAAGGAATAGTTCTGTGCAATATTTGGGGTCAAAGTGTTGGTGTTTGGTTGGTTTGTTTTTTTTTTCTGTTTTTTGTTTTTTTTTTCAGAATACTCAATTACGGGAGATGCTTCCCAAGGAGAACAGGTGAATATGGACTTTGACCATCCTTCTCCTTCAGGAAACTCCTTCTGCTGTAACCAGGACTTCTAGTTTAAACACTCCTTTTGCTATCTTATTGCTAACTCTGCCAAACCTAACCCTTCTCTCTGTGACCCTGTGAAGGAAGATGTCCCAAAGTCCCCACGCTTTTACGCAGTTGTAGCTGTCATCAGAGCAACTGTGCAACAGCATAAAATTCAAAGATAGATAGCCTCACTTGGTGGCTTTTCACACCTTGAGTGCTCAGGAGACAATACCCTTCTCCAAGAAGAGGCACAGTACTGTAGAGCAAATGGTACATATTAATTTCTAAAAGAGGATTTTAATAATGCAACGTCCTCTGCAGTCGCACAGAATTTAATCTCATTCCTGACAGTGGGTGATGGGGGATCATGTTAAGTGGAAAAGTTGTATTCAAGACCTTCTTGCAGATATATGCTACAGGCAGTCCCTTGGGATGAAGAAAATGACCCAAACCGGTCTATCTTGCTGCTGCGCACCCCAGTGCAGGGCCCTGACATATCCTAGCCACTTGCACAGCAGAAATGCAGGCACATTCCCAAAGTTCTGCACAAGGTTCAAGTACATGTGTTAATACAGTTAGCATTTATCAAGGCTTACTTTACAAATATTGATTTATTAATCTAGGCAAGACCCAGGGATATATGCACATCGTATTCGTGTGTTAGTTACAGAAAACGAGACACGCAAAAAAACCCACTGTCTGACTTACTCAAGGTCAAACAAGGAACATAGTCCACAGCCAGGATTAGTTTCAGGATGTTGAGCTCCCAGCACTATACTGTGACTATTAGGACATGCTGTCCTTTTCCACACTAAGTCTTCCCTTTTCTTGTAAGATCTGTCTTTACCTAAGCATATATTCTGCCTTAATTTAGTAATACGAGAAGAAAAAATAACAAGGAACCAAAAGTTGAAAACCATAAGCTGTGACCTGAGACTCTCCCAGCTGCAAAAGAGACCCACCACAACTGGCTTGGCATGCTGGCACATGTCTTCGGGATGGTTATCTTCAGTCTTCTTCTGCTTTTATTGAGGACTGCTTGCTGGCAGCTTTACAAGTCTTGGTCAATTAAACAATTAAGTGCTGAAGACAGAAATCCAGAAGGAATGAATATAATTTTTACACCAGTTTTAACAAGACTTTAAAGCTTATATGAAAAGTTATATGGAATTGTGAAACAATTCGGTTTTAGAAGCTTCTATGAAACCAAAGTAATGTTAGTTGCAATCACAGCCTAGGAGGGATGAAATTCAATGCAGGGCTTTATTACTGCTAAAATAAAAATATTTCCCTAATATCTGAAGTTAGGGCAACTTAAGCAATGGCATAGTAGAATACAATTCCATACATCACTACAGTTAAATGAAAAAAAATGCATGTTTTCAAGCAGCACACATCTGATGCCTACTGATATTAGAAAGTCAGACTACTGAGCAGGTAAGTCACTCTAAACTCCTGTAACCATTCTTCTGAGGTATTAGGTCAGCTTTGGTCTACTAATGCATAAAAATTAAGTATGAGACAACAGATCTACTAGCTTTAAAATCCTGAGGAATTGAAAGAATGACCATATGCTTTTGTACATAACAGCCATGTCTGTAGCATGGGAGCACTGCAAGAAAGTATCTGAGTGACGGCTACACACTAGGTCTGAAGGAATAGCTTTTAGAAGACATGAAATTCAAAGCATACTGCAGAGCCCTGCAGGAAAACCATGACAATGATTATGCACGCTTCTGTATGTCACTGAACACACAATATGTTCTTTCCACCCTTGGTTTGCCTGGAACATGGGAAATGTGCTGCTTAGGCAGCCAGAGTCAAGCCCAGAGTCTCAGGGTAGACAACATGAGAAAAGAGGATAAAACTTTATGAATAAGAACTGAATGCTTAAAGACAGAATTAAAGCCTATGTTTGGTCCTCATCTTTCTCTAGATGCTCCTAAATCCTATTTTGCTCCTAAATCCTTGATTTTTTGTCAACAGAATTTGAGTAGGAAAGTTGACCACCTGAATGTGCCAGGCATCTCCTTTAAGTAGTGTGTTATTCATAAAAACAAAGAAACTGCTATTTATTTTTTCCCCTTCCAAAACCAAACCCATCCTATTTATGATGAGATTTTATTTTTCAGAAGTGTTTGAAATATTCCTTGTAAGGATTTTTTTTTTTAAATTAAATTCTAATGTACTCAGGCACAAGAGAAATAATCTAATGGAGAACTAATAACCTAACAGGGAAGAATTTTTCATTTGCTGTTTTCCGGCCTGATTCAAATGTAAAGATTAAGAATGTGAATAAACTAGACCAAACTACGTAATTAAGTAAACATTGAAAGACAGTGCCTATCTGATTAACAAAAAGAACTAAATTTACTACAAAGGCTATACTTAGTTGCAAATGAACATATTTTTAATGACTACTAACCGATGGAAATCAACCTTTTCTTGGAAAAATAACCAAGAGTTAGATTTAAATTGATTATTAAATCAATTCAATCAATCCAACCTGTCAGAATCTCTCTTGTTAGAGTCACTGTTAGATACAAAGCTGCTGCCTATATAGCATGCCCACACAGGCAAAACCCTCCATGATGCAGTGCCAAAGGTATAGTGAAAGCATAGCACCTTCACAGCACATCCACCCAAAGTAATGCCAGATGCTGCTAAGTCCTAATGTGTGCACAGACCTCACCCAAACTGAGTGCATCCATTAATACATGGAACCCATTAATGTGTCCTATTTTCTTGTATTAACCGGCCAAATGTAAAAAAGTGAGTTCCTCTAACAGCCTGACCCATTTTGAGTGCCCAGTAAATCGAAACTGACTTTTATTTCTTGGGAAAAAAATAAAAAAATGTGCTTAAAAATATAGCAACCAGTTGCAGCATTGCAGGATTAGTTGGATGAATCCTTCAGCGGATATAATCAGCTTAATGGCAACAAAGATCACAGTGCAGTTAGTGCAGCTGTAACACACAGAAGCATTTCACTGAAGGGAAAGGTTTGCATGGGGCTGGAACAGTCCCTTTTATTTCCAGCCTTTTTGCCTCTCTCTCTCTCTGCAGTCAACATGCCCATCAGCTCCATTAGCATGAAAGAATTAAGGAGGAAAATGGGTAGGGTGGAGCAATTGACGTCTGTGGGTCAGCATACTTACATAGCATCATATAATTCAATTAAATGGACAAATAAAGTGGAACTAGTTGTTTTCCAAACTCAGGTTAATTTTAACTTAATTCCCATGCTGCTGTGGGCTAAAGGGCTGCCTGCTGTCTGAGGCTGTCTGATACACAGCTAAATGATCAGCTATCTATTATAGAAAAGAATGCTGTAGAAGTCCTGTTGCTCTTCCCTTAGGATATTTTTCAGAGTATCTTTACTGTGAGGGTATTCCTCTTACCCTCATCTTCTGACAAAAAAAAAGAAAGACTAAAAGTATAGACTTGATTCCCCTAATTACAGCTGTTTTCCCCATCAAGTCCATTGCTTTAGATCATACCTTTTCACACTGTTACATTGCAAAAAACCGCAACAGAACATAATAGACGTAAGGAGATTTTAGATTGCCCTGTTAAGAAATTAAGAAACACTGCTTTCTAGTGTTTCCTAATTTAAGATTTTTATCATCGAATCCAGTGATCTGCCTCTAGATGCAATGTTAACATACACAAAAATAAGCACATAAGTCCTCATCTATTTATTGCTAACTGTTCTGCTTCTGGATTTTGCTTCCTCCAGGAAAACTCCCCTGTGATGCAGGTGAATTGTACTAATGACAAAAAACAGCTGAGATAAATACATAAGACCTGCAAATCTGGTCTCTGGAGGAAACTGGTGGATAGATATGGCAAAAGTACAAACAACTTGGAAACAAGCCATTTTCTGTAGAGCTTGCTAAGGTCTTCTGCTCCCTGAGCTGGTAAAACTCCAAAATTCCAAAGCTGTACTTTGGAGTAATAGCTCTGAAGGAGAATTAATTCCTATTTGCAGAATAAAGACTGTTTTCAGTATCACAGTGTTTTGAAGCCTTTAAACTAAATCAGTGCTTAAAGATCCACAGCACTTTCCATAAATAATACAAATCTGTCTTGTATTCCTCAGCCCAAACTTCCCTTTGCTTTCTCCAAAACGTCAGTTCAACACCCCACTGTCATTCTCCCCACCACAAATACTTGCATTTCAGCAGTTCTGCATGGATATAATTTGTAAAGTGCTAGGCAAATAAGCATACTCTGAAATGGGAAATGTTATTGACAGACTACCTGGCTTTCAAAGCCACCAGGAACATCAGGAGGACAGATTTGCACATGTCAAGTCCATCACCCTTAGGAGGCTTTAAAAGTTTTGGTTTTTGTGACTTTACAAAATGCATCTCTGAAACCATTATACAAATTAGTTGCGGGGGGGGGGGTAGGAGGAGCAGTTAAGAACAGCAGTACACCCCTATGAGGACATTTAGAAGCATCTGGCTCAGAGATATTAAGAAAGAAAAATTAATCATGCCGGCTGGGAAAAAAAAACCTGGCATCAGCATAGCCACATTGTCATAAGTCAGATATTAATGATGTGAGCCTCCAGGGACCACTCAGACATCTGAAAGATCCACTTGTTGGCTATCACAGATCAGGCAGGTTTAACTGATGTCTCTTTGAAACATGCTGAATCTTACACTAAAACATTGCTAAGGATTTATTTTTTTCAGTGAAACAAACCCCTTAGTGCTAAAGATCAGACATTTATTGCATTTCTTTCTTATCAAAGAGAGTGCACAAAGGAGGTCAATGCACCTTGGAGCTTATAATTATGTGAGATTTGCTATAGCAGAATGGAGCAATGCCCAGTAACTGAGTGCAAAAGTATCAGATGCTGAAGCTGCGGATATCGGATAATTAGAATGTTAGGAAAAGGAAAACAAAAGGATTAATTCCTGGGGATACCTAAGCACCTCATTCCAATAGACACTGACAGCGGAAGGCCCAGTCAGGTGTTAGCCACTTAACATTTTGTAGACCTGTAGCTTAGCTGCTCAGTAGCTGTGAGGGACACACAAGAGAAATGGAGGTGAAAACTGGCTGAGTATTTTAGAAAGCGAAGAAGCAAAAAAGGATCTTGCTGAATGGAAGACAATGGGAAAAAAACATGCCTGGCCAAGACACTGCAGCAATCGGGGTATGTCCTGATACCGCATCGCATCTCATTTCATCTCAAATACAACTCCTCAGGGTTAATGTAGGACATAAACTTGGCGGCAGCAACAATAACATGAATTTACAATTTCAAACGAATTTATTTAGCCAACAAAACATGGCAAACCCCTCCTTTTTATCTACCTTGTTACTTCTCCAGAGCCACAGCAATCTTTCCTAACACCCTGAAAGGAAACACAATAAAGGATCCACTAATCTGCTTGTACTTGGAGTGTTGCTAAAAGCACACCAGACACCCCCAACATAATCTTACATGTGTTTTCTGATCTCTTGGGCCATCTATGACTAGCTAGAACTCCAGATTCATGGGACACACAGCTTACTCACTGAAGTATAGCACCAGCTATACAAAGTTTCTCAAAGACAAAATGATGATTGAAAAGCCCCAAGCTGTTTATATGCTATATGATGATGCAGGAAACACTACCATGGGAGCTAACAAGCAGTTACACCAAACAACATGGGTTGTCGTTGGCAAATCTGGACAGTTCTCCAGTTAGGGAATGTTGTTCAGATATTCTTAGTTTAGAAACAGCAAACTCTTATGTGTAAGATGACATCCTGGAGACCAGCACCGTACCAGATGTTTTCAGTAGCTGGACACAAGGTTGAAAGCATCATCCATGCAGAAATACAGTGCTACTGTCTGCTTAAATCAGAAACAATTTTGCAGCAGGATGACTATGTTTTTAAACCACCCTATCCCAGAAGGAAACACTTCCTGCACGGGGTGCAGCTGTGACACATTCCAATGCAAATGAAGCAATTTTCTCTTTTCTCTATTGGAAGTCTCCCATTTCTTCACCATCACTGAATTTATCTCCCAATGGACTTGATAAAATATAGCACTTGCAGGTTTGGGTTTTTTTAGTTATCACAGAGAGGGACACATTTAACCTTAAGATACATGGCAATAAAGTCCCATTGACTTAAGCAGGGAATTCAAGTGTTTATCCTTCATTGGAAGTCCTCAGTAATGACACATTACCATCCCTTAAATACGCAGACTACTTCTGCGTGACTCTCTGTGTCACCACTGTCTGGCATTGCTTGGGGAAGTGAAGAGCCAAGAATACCATTTTTCTGCTGATCTCTGTTTTGTTCTCTTACTTCCATTCACTCAACCTTTCTATTTGTGCTACCTGTTAACACTGCAGCTGATGCCAAGATGATCTCTTTGCTTGATTACTGACATTTCTACTAGTTACAAGAGACAAAATAAGGTAGAAGAGCTGAGGGCAAAATTAAACCTGCCATTATCTATGTGCTAGTTTACAGATGTGCCTTGCTTGGTGTATGGAAAGGCACTGCAGTCACAATCACTGGTCACAGGCATCTAGGGAGAGAACTGAGCACAGCAGTGAAAACTTACATTTTAGTAAATGTTTTAAAAGCTTGAAAAGATTTTCTTTTCTACTTACACTGGGCTTTCCTTTCCCCAGGCAAAACAAAACATAACACTTTCTTTATGATTTTGTAGTTATTCTCACGTAAATTCAGAGAGCTATTTCATATTATAATTTACATGTGCGCAAGAAGAATACTTGATTGGATAGGCAAAAAAGAAAACACCAATAACTTAAAACAGGTCTAAATGAATAGCTTATATCATCTTTAATTTTAGACACAGTGCACATATATAACTTGTCTTTACATTGTGGTTTATCCGAATTGACTGGGCTCCCATGCCTTTAGCATGTTGTTTTTCACCAGCTGCTGAGTGCAAACTGACCACATCTGTGCTTAACTTTTCCATCTGAGAAGTAAAATTAATGACTTAAAGTCACCATAGCTTTGAGTTTTTCTGCTGCTGTGCAACATCCAGATTGAAACTGTCTTGAAGGTTTAAATTAACCTCTTTTATTTTGCAATTAGGACTGGAAGTAAGGCTGTATATGATCACTTCCCGTCATTCAGAAAACAAGCACTTGGTTATTAAGCTATGAAAAATTGATAATTTGCAATTGCTGAGCCATAACTTTACAAATCTCTTCTGAGTTTGACCACTGGAATTTAAAGTGCAATGCTCAATTTCATACCACTTCAGAAGCCAAATTACCATGTAATCTGTGAGCACCGCTTGAAAATATCCTAGCAATAGCAGCAGGAATAGGCCATTACAGAGAAGGTAACCAGGCGTCTTTTGCAGACCTGGCTTCTGACTAAGATTCCATTTGCACAGTCTGAGTGTGATTAAAACTTGAGGTTAAAAAAAAAAAGAAAGAAAACAGTAAATTGGAATTTCCTGCACAGAGGTAACCAGGCTTCTGGCTGAGTCCAAGCACATGTCAAGGTTTCTCTGCAGCATATTCCAGCCTATTGCTTTCTGAAATACTTTGCTTGTCTTCCTTCTGTGTTGGAGAAAGTCAACCAGTCAGAACTCCCTCTTTCTGTATTGTTCATTAATCACTATCTTGGTTTCAAGGCCACACCGAAAGGGAGACATTTCTCATCTGATCACTAAGCCAGGGAAAGAAAATGCCTACAGATAAAGCTGGTGCTTTCCTCCTCTCTTTCAACATCTCACACACAGACAAAGCGCATCACTGTGCTCAGCCTCGCTGTCAGCAGCGCGGATGCATGGGGTTTTCCCCAGTGTGAAGCAGAGAAGTTGCCTGGAGGTACAGCCATCTCCAGCCACTTGGCTCCATCTCTGTGCCACCCCTCCCCAACAGCCGACAGGGGCATATGCATCCTATAAACCAGACCTCCAAAACCTTTAGGCTATTCCCATTTCTTTCCCCTGCCTCACAAAACCACTGCTGGACATACACTAAAGGAAGGAAATATCACAGGGGAAAAACCAAAATCAATTAAAAGAAATTTGCAAACCATTGTGTGAAAGAGCATCTCATTTAGAGCGGCCAGTTTTTATCTGTAGGGCGAGTAATTGCCGTACTATCACAGCAGTAACATCATGCATCAGAGAAGGTGACAACATTTTTAGGGGTATTTATTGTATGCATACTAAATTCAAGACTGTACCCCACAAATTAATTTTCAAGGGTGACAGAAGTCAGCTGGCTAGAGCTGTTATTGCTAATAGCTAGAAAAGACCCACTTAATCACTTTGCATTATTATTTGTAGAAGATAAAGAAACATTTTTTTCACTAATAGTTCCATGCCTGTTTCACCTCATTTTATCTTGACTGCAAGATCTGTTTAATTTCATTTGATCAGTTTTGTAAGGATCTTAGAACTACCATATTTTTATAATCTTGTTACATCCATAAGACAAAAAAACGATTATTTGCCCCACCATTTCCCAGATGGGAAACCAAGACAGAAAGAAATCAAGTGACTTATCCAAGGTCACACTGCGATTCTGTAGCAAAAATGGAGAATTAGAAACCTGAACTCGATTTTGAAAATAGCCAAAAGAGGAAATTTCCTCATCAAATCAACAGGGATTCTACAGACCTGGACATCTACCACTATGTTTTTAAATAACATACAGAACTGTGGATAACCCAGCTCTGAATGGGCAGATCCTGAATATCTCTCAGGTGAAAAACAACAAGCAACTTCTCTCACTAATAAATAAAACCAGCCTACCACTAGTACCAGATGGGAGGAGCCTGAAGTTTAGCAAAAGCACTTGAAAGTGTATCAATTGCAAGTTTTGAAAATTTCAAACAGTAGGTCTGCATCACAGCTGTGTCTCTACGAAGAGGAAAGAAGTGGTAGCAATCATATTTTAATTTTTTTCTCCTAAGCCTTAGCAGAGCCATAGTAGAATCACAGAATAGTTAGGGTTGGAAAGGACCTTAAAATCATGTGGTTCCAACCCCCCTGCCATGGGCAGGGACACCTCACACTAAATCATGTCACACAAGGCTCTGTCCAGCCTGGACATGAACATTGCCAGGGATGAAGCATTCACAACTTCCCTCAGCAACCCATTCCAGTACCTCACCACCCTAACAGTAAAGAATTTCTTCCTTATATCCAATATAAACTTCCCCTGTTTAAGTTTTAACCCATTACCCCCTGTCCTATCAATACAGTCCCTAAGGAAGAGTTCCTCCCCAGCATCCTTACAGGCCCCCTTCAGACACTGGAAGGCTGCTATGAGGTCTCCACTCAGCCTTCTCTTCTCCACGCTGAACAGACACAATTTTCTCAGCCAGTCTTCATACAGGAGGTGCTCCAGTCCCCTGGTCATCCTCGTGGCCTCCTCTGGACTTGTTCTAACAGTTCCATGTCCTTTTTATGTTGAGGACACCAGAATTGCACACAACACTCCAAGTGAGGTCTCACGAGAGCGGAGCAGAGGGGCAGGATCACCTCCTTCTACCTGCTGGTCACGCTCCTTTTGATGCAGCCCAGGATACGGTTGGCTTTCTGGGCTGCAAGTGCACAGTGAAACCGGCTCATGTTAAGTTTCTCATCAACCAACACCCCTAAGTCCTTCTCCACAGGGCTGCCCTGAATCTCTTCTCTGCCCAGCCTGTAGCTGTGCCTGGGATTGCTCTGACCCAGGTGTAGGACCTTGCACTTGGCATGGTTAAACTTCATCAGGTTGGCATCAGCCCACCTCACAAGTGAGTCAAGCTCCCTCTGAATGGCATTCCTTCCCTCTAGCGTATCAACTGAACCACACAGCTTGGTGTCATCAGCAAACTTGCTGAGGGTGCACTCAATTCCACTGTCCATGTCACCAACAAAGATGTTGAACAAGACCGATCCCAACACCGATCCCTGAGGGACACCACTCGTTACTGGTCTCCACCTGGACATTGAGCCATTGACCACAACTCTTTGCATGTGGCCATCCAGCCAGTTCTTTATCCACCGAGTGGTCCACCTATCAAAATGATGTCTCTCCAATTTAGAAGCGATGATGAGGGAGAACAGTCACTTCTGATCACTTATGTGTGGTTTGGCTGTATTAGCCACTATTAGCCATACAGTACTCTGGATTCTTATTAAATATTAGCTTGCTTTGGGAAGGCTGTCTGTGTCATTTATCTTATAAACTTTATCAAGTCCCCAAGATGTCTCTCCAATTTAGAGACAAGGATGTCATGTGGGACAGTGTCGAACACTTTGCACAAGTCCAGGTAGATGACATCAACTGCTCCACCCCTGTCCATCAGTTCTGTAGTCTCATCATAGAAGGTCACCAGATTGTTCAGGCAGGATTTCCCCTTAGTGAAGCCATGCTGGCTGTCACCAAGCACCTTGTTGTTTTTCCTCTGCCTTAGGGTGCTTTCCAGGAGAATCTGCTCCCAGATTTTGCCAGGCACAGAGGTGAGACTGACTGGTCTGTAATTCACCAGGTCATCCATTTTCCCCTTCTTGAAAATGGGGGTTATATTTCCCTTTTTCCAGTCGTCGGGAACTTCACCCTACTGATACGATTTTTCAAATATTATGGACAGTGGCTTAACAGCCTTGTTTGCCAGCTCCTTCAGGACCCGCAGATGGATTTCATCAGGTCCCATGGACTTGTGTATGTCCAGGTTCTTAAAGATGGTAAAACTAAAGGGAAATATCCATCTCAAAGTTCTGTACATTTCAGACATGTTGTTCACAACATATTACTGTTAAGTGGTGAGTTATTCAGCACTGTGGTACGTCTGGATTTTTCTGTTAAGTTTTTAAAAGTATTCTAAATAAATTACTCAACCATCCTCTCCATATGATAATTGTCAATGCAGTTTTGTTTGCAACTGTGTTTAACAGCCTCAGGGACTTCATTTTCCTCCTGTCCCAGCTGGGCAGGAAGGAAGCAGGAGTGCACAAGCAACGCAACAGAAGCCTACAGAATTAATCCACCAACTTAAGGGAAGGAGGTTGAGGTTGTGCTGGGAATGGGACATGAATGAACTGCTGCCTTGTTAACTACATTCTAACCATGTGAAGCAAATGTCCTACAGTGGAAAACAAGAGGTGTTTTTCAAAGACAGTTTCAAAAGGTGTGAGAGTACAGCAACTATTTATACACAGCCAATTATCAACAGCTGTTTATTAGATTAAAACGTGAAAGCTGATCTGACAAGGTGTTTGGCTTAGACCTCTAAACTTGAACAGGGGAGCCAAAGAGATCTGAACATTTTTGACAAGACGGACATTAACATAAGCTTTAGACTTATGCAGTGCTAATGTGAAGAGCAGGTATGACAAACTAAGTCACTGGCTGCATCCAAGCTATGGTTTCCATCTCTTTTCCAAGCTGTGTTGAAGTACATTGGCAGAACAACATCCATCAGGTATGTATCAATTGCTGACTACAGCAGTATTTGCCCTCTCCAAAGATGATACCAGCAGAACAGTCAGATCTGCATAAACATTGCATTAATAACAGACTGGGTGAAGACTGCATTTTAATATTGAACTGCAGCTGAAGTACTGACTTATTTGAAGGTTCAGAGAAGCTTCATCAGTTGCTAGCATCGACAAATACTTCAGTACCTACTTATAGGGGATGCTGTCCACACACTTTAATGTCACAAGTCTCATGCTAGGATCTCCCCCTTCTTTCCCACCTTTGGAGTTAGGGGATCAGTGTTGTAGTCAACACCAAAAGTCATTCCATGGTTAGGTAAGGGCTTGGGAAACCAGCCATTGCTAGCACATACAAACCCCCACAAACAGAACATTTTGGAGATCAGAGCAGAGACACCGACTGAAGAACAGGCAATACCACATCTGCCTGTGCTGGTTTCTCTCACACTACAAATCTATCTTAATGATTATTTACACTTCCCTCTTCCAACCTTCCTCCCTCCTCTTATGTAAACATGCTATAAATACAGACTTGGCATAAAGCCCATCAATCTACTACTCAGTTTCCCCCTGTTCTAAAGGTCTTTCTCTGGACAAGCTATGATTTAGCTCCAAGTTCCTGTAAGCCTGAGCAACTTCTTCCAACCTCCATCACCACTAATGTGACACATGCCCTTGTGATACTGGTGAGACACCCATACCATGAGAAACCAAATCCAAATTTCATCATGACTCACATGGGCTTCTTTATGGGCATCCTTCTGCGGCTCCCATGAGACCTTTACAGGTTCTTCAGAATTTTGGAGGGAACACTGACGGAAGTCACCCTATACTGTACATGCCATCGGACCTTGCCCTGAACAAGACCAAGACCTCTGGCCAATGTCAGATAATCCGTCACTATAAGCTACTTGCATCCAAGCCAGATATTTATTGTTATTGATCTGCCTGGTCCCAGCGAAAGACTTTTGTTCTCCCAACCCGGGACTTTGACCTCAATTAAGTTATGAATTTCAATCCGATAGACTGCTCCACTTACCCTGCTGCTCTCCCTGACTGGATTAATTAGAATTAGCTAGGCTGGGAGTCACCCCGAGTGCCTCATGGATCGTGTTATTTTAATAATAAATAAAGAGACAGCAGCAGCATACAAGGAAGGATTTTGAAAGATTGTTCATCCAAGAGCATCATTCAGAACCTGCCAATACTAATTTCTCTGAGTTTGATTACCTCATTTACTTCTTTTTATTTCTATTCATTAATTGAGTTTTATCCCCCATTACTTCAGCTCCCCAAATGTGCCCTTCCTATAAAGGAACCAGATACACACTTTGCTGTTACAAAGTTTTATTACTGCAGCTCATCAAAAGTATAGTTAGCAGGAATGGAATAGTCATTAAGCATTTAATAATCTAATAGTGCTGAGGAAATATATATATAATAGGGGAGGGGGAAGGGAAAGGAAAAGAAAGGGACAAGGCAACCCTGTCTACTGCCATAAAACGTGCACTGAGGGCTCTTCATACAGATAGCTAATTGGCTGGTGGACAACACCAAGTGTCTTCAAGAAGGTAATATCTAACACAGGAGAAAACGCATACAGCCATCAGGGTGTTTTCTGACATCATAACAATGCCTTTGGAACGAGCCAAAAATGGGTTGAATACCAAAGACATTTGACTGGCAAGGGGAAGTTTCTGAACTAGTGAGTCGGGGCCTGATAGCTACATTATCCTTATTACTTCTCTTTCCCTATAAAAGCAATTACATACTTGAAGATGTCGGGTTGCCCAGGCCTGTACTGAAATGGATTGTCTTGGCCAGCCATGTCACAGACATACTACAGAGTTATTGACCCATAAATGAACACTTATTTGTCATGCTCATTTTAATGTTTAATTGGCTGGAACAGCAGAAGCAGGTTTAGATGATGGAAGTTTACCAATTCTTTCAACACTGATGCCCAGCTTGCAGACAGCCAGCTCCTAAGCTGAGAACAAATGTGGCAGACAACTTCAGTGCACTTTCCACCTTCATGTAAGTTCATGCCATTATTTTGCGAGAAAACCTTCACAGGACAAGGTGATTTATACCAGCTAAGATGAGCGTTGTTGTAAGATGATAGAAAACCCATTACAACATGGGATATCTAAGCTGGGACAGGTCTGTTAGATAAACCAGAAGGTCAATCCAGGATAGGATTTATTTGTTTTGTTGCAAAAGAGAGCAATTGAGCAGTCTCTCTGTGAGAGACAGAGGGAGAACGGACCACCAAGACTTCTGCTATCCTTCATACCAGCAAGGATGCCTGTTCACATGGATTTCCAATAGCCTTTTAATAAATTCTCTCACCAAAGGCTATTAAATGATACTGTCATAGAGAAAGAGGGAAAGTCTTTGCATCCTTTATAACTGATTGCAAAAGTAAAGACTGAATAGGAATAAACAACAAGCTTGCACAACTGCTGGTGATCACTGGAGTCTCTGAGGCATATGGCAAGAGCCTGGGCTGTTCAGCCCACAGAAATGAACAGGGGAAGCAGGCCTGAGAGTGCAGCATCCAAGCCTGTTAAGCCAAAAGCTGACTATAAGATGCTACAAAAGGATCTCAGATTGACAGGGTAAAAATAATGCAGATGAAATTCTGTGCTCATAAACACCAAGTAACACACATGTGAAAAAACAATCTTTAGTCTAAATCCACAGCAATGGGCTCTGAACTATCTGAACTAGCTATTACCTCTGCAGGAACAGATCATGTGTTATTATAGCCAGCTTTATTGTAATACCAGTTCAGTACTCAATGGTAGTTAATAAAAGGCAAACAATGAGGAAGCATTTGGGTAGGGAAAAAAAAGAGAAAGTAAGAAAACGTCCTTATATTGCTTTATTAAACTTCATATTGCATTTACAGCTTGGGCACTAAGAGAAGTGCTACTCCCTTCACCCGAAAGAAAATACAGAAGAAATTATTCAAAGAATGACAATGAACAAAGTTACCCAATGGGTAAGCTTCCAAATAGGGTAGGATTAAATAGATTAAACTCCTCAGTCTGACAAAGAAGTGATCAAGGGGACTCAAGGAGGCCAATAAAGTCAAAAGCAGGACAGAGAAGGTAACTGAGGGAACAATTACTGTTTCTTATTACACAAGAACGATGGGCTCTCACATGAAATGATTGTGGCCAGTGCAAAGCAAATGCACAGTTAAACTACAGAACTCCCGCTGGCATAAAAGGTTGGAAATCCAAAGAGGGATGAAAATAAATTTATCAAAGAAAAATTCAGAGCACAAAGATAATGCCAATGGTTCAGGAAGCCTCCAACCCACAGACTCTGGGAAAATACATGAAATGATCACTGTATGCTTACCCTACTCTGTCCCCTAAGCATTCACTCTTCTCTGCCACTGGAGACGTGATACTGAGCTAGAAAGACTTCTGCACTGACAGGTATGCTCATGGATGCAGAATTAGGATTTACAAGTTGAGAAACAGGAACCTCTTAAATTAGCTTTGCCATTTCAAGTGCTCTTTTGCCACTTAAAATTCATGGAATCAAGAAACAGCTACGATCACAAAAAATCTTATTTAAAATCTAAGCAAAATAAGCATAAAGAATTATTTCCCTGACACCTAAAGTGTTAGAACAATCTTATTTAGGAAAACTACCACAAGCACTTTGAAGCAAAGCCTGCAAATTCAAGATGCCCCAATGATGCACTCAGAACTGGGTTTTGTTTGGTTGGTTTTTTTTTTTTTTTTGGTTGGGTTTTGTTGTACGTGGGTTTTTTTAGTTTTGTTTTTTAGAGCAAACTGGAAGACACAACTGCTGACAACAGATGAATACAAAATCCCATTTGGAAAGTAAACCCAGAGTCGCTCTGATTGAAAAGTCCTCAAGGAGAATGTGAGTGGCAGAATTTAACTCCATGAAACCAGGGAAAGCTTTTTCAAGAGGCTGAATAAAAAAAAAAAAATGTTCTAGGAACCTAGGAACCATGTCTCCTGAGCAACGAGTGGCTGATTGGCAGTTCCTCTGACAGGGAGAGGTGACACAAAGGCTATAGGAAATGAAGCAAGGCTAGAGACCATTCCTATGGTGATTAGAGATCATTCCAATGGTGATTCATTCGCCTGAAAAACCAGCTCTACTGCCGGTGGTATCCTGTTTGTGAAGTTAACCAAACACCTTAATGAGGGGCTAAAGCATTTTCAACAATGACTTCATGAATTACAGGTGTTAAAACATGCTTATTTCAGAGAGACAAAGTGACATGGGGCCATCCCATGTCCTCACAGGGAAGCATTCAAGCTGAGGCTTTTTCCTGCCTCTGCAAAGACATATGAACGCATTAGGGAGTAAAACACCTGTTTCTTCTCTGCAGCAGAACATATGCAGCACCATGATGCCATCTGCACTGACCTCAAAGCTCACTGATCCCGTCCTCTGCGTATTTTGAGTATCAGCAGAAATTCCAGCCATTATACCACAAAACAGCTGTGCTGGTCAGGCACGGAAACAGGCACAAGGCTCCCAGCTGCTGAGCTAAAACTATATGTCTACTGCCAGGCTGCATTCTCCTGCACCAGCAGGGTCCACGGAAAGGGCATCCCTCTGCACAACACAGCCCTCAATACCAGGTGATGGCCACAAAGCCATGCACTGTCACAACAATCCACTAACATATGCTGCTGTCCTCAGCCCCAGCTTTAAACCCTGCATTTTGATTACCCTGAAAGAAGCTTTAGGTCTTGAGGGTAGAGCAGCAAAAACCACTGCCTTTTTTTTTTCAGGACCAGCCCTTGGATTTTTCTTTTCAAACAGCTTTTGCATGTAGTGGTTGAAAGGACTGTGTGCAGACCCTGAAATCACTGCTGGAACATCACAGAAGCCTGCAGCTGCTTTCTCAGCTGGTGAGCCTGCTTTGCAGGCAATGCTGCATGCATACTGCCTGAGCAAGCGTGCCAACTGCTTTGCTGCACCAGCAAGAAAGCAATGATTCATATGTCTACAGGGAGCAGAAGAAACAAAGACTGTACATATCAAACTGGAAGATGGGAAGAAACAATGCAAAAAAACCCTAGCCTGCACAAGCAGAAGCAAGTATCACCTGTACAACCTACAGTTTCCGTTGATGAGGCTTGAGGTGTCTTCAGTCTGGAGACTGAACTGGGGATAAATCTCTGCATCTTGACACGTATATTCAGAGCTGCAAATATTTTGCAAATGTTTCTGCTGAAAGGGGTTTTTCTCCTAGTAGGTAAAATCAGCATCTGCTGAGTGGTGACCATTTAACATTCAACCTGCTGCCAATCTACATTCCACAGAGAGGCCCACAGGAGAGACATGGAGCTGTGCCACTTCTAATAACTGTGTGACTGGCACCATGTCAATGCTTTAATGTAGAAAGCTACCCCCTGTCACTAAGCAGATCTCTCCTTTCTTTTGGCTAATGGCTTTCACACCCATTGGCAACAGTGTCAAGACTAAAGGTGTATGAGCCTGCAGTCTTCTGAGATCTGCCTGGCAAAGCTGACTACAGAAATACTAAGACAGGGACTGGAGGGAGTGGGTATAAGAGAAGAAGAAAACTACCACGTTTAATAATTCTGCTCTCATTGCTTTGCATTTCATCTTCGTTTAAACAGTGTCTCCATCTATTTTACACTCTACCTTCCTACTGCAGCAATGGTCAATTCAGCAGTACCTGCAACATCCTTTGCTTACTGCGAGCATAAGTACGCCAAACCTTCTGCAGCAATCATCAGATTCAGGACAGGATCCCTTCTGGCTTTATGAGCCAAGCTTTTAGCATATTTAGGGGAAAATTTATACCAGGGACATTAGCTGCAAGGGCACAAGGCTCAGACATTTTCCTTTTTAATCTCAGCCAGGTTCAGAGAATGGCCACAATAGCAGAGTACTTTAGCAGCTGGCATCCTACTTACAAGTGTGTTTGTGCTGATCAGCTTGCAGCAGAGGTGGTAGGCTGCATGGACACACACAACATATTCAGTGGGGAGGGGGAAAGCTGTGTAGATACAGCCTTGGAACTTTGGTCCTTGGTCAGAAAAGTCAAGATGCCCACACTGCTGCAACATCTCCCTGTAGATACAGAAAAATGAGGGCATGACCTATATTTGGTGTGAGAGGCAGCAAATGAATGTGTGTTTGCTAAAACCAGCTTAATTTTAAAATGTCTATGCAATGACTCCAGTACAAGGCCCATGCAAAGACTGAAGCAGTTTGTATTCTTGCTGTGAAATCAAAATGAGCAATACTGAAAAAGGCAGGCAAGCAGCCCTGACTTTTCCTTGGGTTTTTTTTTCTTGCTTTTTATTCTATATAGACACAATCCTTTTAGAGTCACACAGGAAAATAGAAAAAACATACAAATAAAACCCAACAGATCACCAATCTTAGCAATCTCCAACATATCCATAATTTTGACTTCATTTTTAGCTAATGGTGGAAATTAGTCTTTGGATAGTTGATAAAAATCAACCTGCCTCTGCTGGGTTAGGACCATGATCTGTGGCCCAGCAACTACTTCTAGTACAATTGATTTTCCTTTTTGGCAACCAATAGGCCAGTCAATAATAATGTTGTTTGAGAAGGATTGAGTCATGAGGGAGATGAACCCTCCCTGTCATTTATTATGTTTGCATTGTCTTCATTTGAAAAGATTTTTTTTTTCCCCTATGAGGATGTGAGTTAAAGTATTTTTAAGGGAATGGCTACTCCATGTTCCCCCTCTGACTCACAAGTGTGTTAGCATGCAAATACACAAGAGGAAAGTGGCTGCCTGTGAGTGATGTGCTGCAGGGGACTGGGAAAAAAAGACAAGCTGGGGAGGCATCCACATTCTTCCTGCTACTCTAGACATCTTTTAGGAAAAAAAGAAAAAGAAGGAAAACAAGAAAAAAATCCAGCTAACTCAAAATTACACACAAGAAAGCGTGACTTCAGACAGTTCTGCAGCCTTGCATGAATTGGTTCAAGATACATTGATATACATATACACAGATAAATTAGCACCAAAAGCAACCAGGTCTTCTCTGCAGACAGCACACACACTAGGTGCTTTTCACTGAAATGACTGATATATATTAATAAAATAAAAATAAAAAATTAAATTAAATTAAAACAAAATAAAAATCTGCATATACTAGCAACAGTTTTCTAATCTGATGGGTTTCAGCTTTCCTTCTCAAGTTGCCTTGTCAAACCTCCAAGGGTCCATGGGTGACCCTTGAGAACTTGTTGACAAGCAGTTGGAAAGCTCAGTACAGTGATCTGCACCTTTACTAGGAAAATGAAAGGTCAAAAAATAAAAACTGAAGACAAGTTATCGCTTTTTTCATCCTTATCATAATTATAGCACAATTTTAGCATACACAGATTATTAGCATAGCACTGATGATTAACAGAACTGTACAATGACGTAGTTTAAAAATCATAAAATATCTAGATACAATTTTAACTCAGCTGTTCTACTACATAGATATGTACAGAGCTCTCAATTATCTATCCTGTGCCAAGAGATACAGTTCCACTTAAAAATAACAGTATTTATTTGAAGACTTGTTCAAGCGGCCAGATAGGCTTGAAAATCTTTTTCAAAGTGAACTGATTTGTGGCAATCACTCCAGGGTAGTTCTGCATGCATTCCCAAGGGAATATCCTGAACACACAGATTATTATTTTGGAGCAGAGTACCCACAAATGGAACAAGGTGCAGCCACAGCAAGTCCAGGAGGAGAGTCTATGGTCTTCTGTTTTGATATCTTTCTCTCTCTCACTGAATAATCACCACACTGTGATGCCCTTCATCTTTCTTAAAACAGCACTAATAATTTGTATACCTGCAATGCTCCCTGCATAGGACAAGCAATCATGTGGGACTTTTGCACCAGAGGACAAAATCCTCCTTTTTAGCTCACTTACTTGCCTTGCTCTTGCAGAAGGTGACCAGTCAGACCCTGCCCCAAGAGCAATCTTCCACCTAACAGTGTGTAATCAGTACACTGTGCTTAAACTTCTAAATACACTGAAGAAAACCCCCTGAAAGCTTGTTGAACATCCAGTAGCAGAGCCGAGTTCTGCTGTCTCCTCCACACTGGTACTGCACCATCAGATACAAATGAAGACAAATAAATTATCCAACCAGGCCAGCTTGCTGTTCCTGGCAGGGGAAGCACTGAGGATGCCATGGCACAGCTGCAGGGGAGTGCAAAGCTGGGATGCAGTCCTGCACAATTTGCATCCAGTGCCTCCCCAGAAAACCTCCTTTCCAAGGCCAGAGAAAACACTGCAAGGAGTATCTCTCCCTGTAGGGGAAAAAGGTTTTCCTTTGTTGCTCATCCTCTGCAAATAAAGCTTATCCATGTCTTCATATATTTTAAAGCTAGAAATAGATATTACAATCATGTTGCTGAGCTACTTCATAACTGGTATGAATATATTCCCCTTCCTTTTCAATTAGAAGCCTACATTTTAGGCAAACAGTTCCAGTGGAAAGAGGATGTTTTCAGACTGAGCCCCAAGTTCTGGGTACTTCCAGCAGAGCTCCAAAATACCATATCACCACCCACTTTGAAATGGCCTCTAGCTCTGAAGATTTAGGTAATTCAATTACACAAATGCTCCTTTGTTCTACTTTTCAACAAAGTAGAGCAGCCTGTTGCCTTTCTATATCCCCTTGCCCATGGCAATCGCTTACCACCTCTTTTCAAATGTGCTATTAGAGTTAATTATTAACAATCAGAGAACTCAATGGCTGCAGCTTTTCAGTGACTTTAGTGAACTACCTTTTTGAAACTGCAGTACCACTGTTTAAAACAGCCGCTGGACCACTGCAGTGCACATTGCAGTGTATGTTTATTCCTAGAATTTAAGCAGTTTTGAGTATGCTACACGAAGGAAGAGAGCCAAGCAACCTCTCCACCTGCTCCCAAGCTGTCCGTTTATCAACAAAGAGCAGTAAGTTGACTCCTGCAGAGCCTCTTGATCCAGAGGCTGCTAGTACTTTGACAATAGATAGCACAAAGATAACTAAAAGCAGCAAAAAGTGAGTAAGGCACATCTACGGGCACAATGAACTGGTATGCTTTGCTCCAGGTGGCCTAGCAGAGCACCACCGTCACAGTCTGCTTAGAGCAGCTAAATACCTAAGCACATTCCAAGAGAGCCAAGAAAGAGCATTTATTAAAAAGGTAATGGAAGAGAACATAAATCTGTCGTGCTATTTGACTAACTTTTAAGAAGCATACTAAAAACACAGGCAATTAAAAAAAATAAACTGGTTTACAGCATTTTTCTCCTTCACTACCTGCTCATAATCAGCATAATCCCAGATTCATTCTGTATCTTTCACACTGCCTGCATGTAGGTGCTGCTGCAAAATTGAACAAGACAGAAAAACACCTGAAGAGCTCAGTAGTGGGTGGAAATTGCAGAGGCTGCTTGCACGCCCTGGGCTCTGGCAGAGATGCAGCCTGTGAAGGGAACCTCTACTGAGAGCACTGCTCTGAAGTAATAGTGCCACTGATTCAAGTTGCCAGAGATTCCCTTACACTTAACCCCCATAACAGGCACTGTGATGTTTATGACCTGTTAAGAAGCCAGGCTTTTTCCCTCTCCCTTTTTCTTCTGATTGCTCTTAAAATTCCTTCTGCTCTTGCTTTGGATGAGTTCTTACAGGGTAAAGGTCAAAATAAAAAAGAGAAATAAACATTAGGTCACAAAGTCTTGAAATGTTATTGCAATTTATATATGACTGAGAATAAAAATGTGTCTGCTTTCTCTGGGAACATACCCACATGCAAACAGAGACCTTTCTAAAAATTCTCCTTTATTACCTTGGTGGGGGGAAAAATTAAAAATCAAAGATTGATTTTCTTTTTACGGCTATTATTAACCTTTTGTTACTGACCAAAAATCATCTGGTTAGAAAATGTGCAATAGATCAAAAAGTAAAAAAAAAGATAAGAATTTAACAGAAAATGAATGCTCAGGGAAAACCAAGATGACTCTCCCTTCAGCCTTTTATTCTACGAGTCAGACTTCACCTCCAAAGAAACGAGCCAAGTGTCAAAGAGGGGTGACTTTTCAGACTGCTGCAGTGGTACAGCATCCCAAACAGAACTATCTCCCAGGCTGGCAGGGCAAAGGGGACTGGCAGGTGTCCGCCCTGACTCCACCCTGATTTCAATACAAAGCTATTCCCACATGTATCTGACATACACTCACTTGCACCAAGTGAAAGGCAACAAACTAGCCTTGACAGTGAGGCATGTAAAGCTCACCATTTGTACTGGCTACACTGCCCCTCTTCCATGTAACGGAAAACTCTCACAAAATCCATTACAACTGAAATCACCCAACATCTAAGCATGAAGATATGGATCTCCCTAGCAACTGTGAAGCCCTGCTTCCTAATGCAAGGCAAAGGCAAGAAAGACTTCTTTTTACAATAATTCCATGTGTGCTAAATACCAGCACAGCTATTTCTAGCCCATGAACCTTACAGGTCTGCTGACAAGTCTTCAGATTGCAACTGTGCATAAGGTTCACCTCTTACAAATTCCTGAAGCATTTATCACAAGGCTGCCTAAGATCTCACTGGTAAGAGCTAGCAAATTTGTCAGCAGATGTGTATCTATGTCCAAACTGGGCAGGAGAGCAAAGCCAGTGCGTGCCATACTGGTAAAGAGCAGTCAATCATAATTCAACAGAAATATGTTGGACAATTACTTCCAAACATGATCTCATTTACACAGGTCAACCCTTAACTACAAGCTGACAAAACTAGGAGCATTGACTCATAAGCACACGCAGACTCAAGCTGGCTGGCCGGAATGAACCACTTGCAAAGCACAATGCAGTTCACAGTCTGGTCTATTAAGGTACCATAAAACTGCTTCTAGTTAAACTCAGACACATGGGCTGTAAAGCATAGTGGCTAAAAAGCTGCTTTATGTTAAGTCAAACTGTGCTAGAAACAGTGACCCCCAAGGGGATGAGTGGGGTATGTGAGCATGGAAATGGTATAAGCTGTTTGACTTTGCCCTCAATCAGTACTGAGATCCTACCGTAGCTGTCATATGCCCACCACATTGTGACATGAAGCATCACTTCCTCCTGTGGCATGCTCTGCCAAAACCAGGCACTTACCACGTGCTTTTCTGCTAGGCAAAGTGGTATTCTCTTTCCATTAGTTTACTAAGTTCTGCTGAGAGTGTAATGTTACAAAAAATACACTGGAAAATGCACTGTCTGTAGGAATCTATCGAATGTCTCATGCACAGGAAATCCCTCTTGCCATCAGTACCACAAGTCACATTGGAAGCCACAGCCAATTTACAACCAATTTTACTGCAAGAAGTTTCATCAGGAATGAAAAAGGCCCCTTATTCCTATGTACTTTGTGCAACCAAATTCCGTTATTTTTCTGAGGTTACCTTTTTCGATGTTCTTCTCTGTGATAAGTACCCTGAGAGAACTAGCTATGCAGTTTTGGGAGAATTCCATTTAATGTAAAACATTTGGTCAAGTGGCTACATAACACACTGATCAAATTAAACTTCTTAGGCCTTTCTTACCTGGCTGTTAACGTCAGCAGCATGTTGTAACAGTACTGAAACCAGCTCCTTGTGTCCTCTGTCACATGCCCAGTGAAGCAGTGCCCGACCCTACAATATCCAGGAGAGAATTAACAAAGCAGGCCAAAAGAAGCACAGAGAATCACAGTCTTGCTATTAAGTATTGAGTACCAATAACAAAATTACCAGACTTTAAAAAAAAAAAAAAAGCTACATTAGTATTAGTATGTAACATATTATTACTCCTCATTCGGACTTACAGAATAATTATAGAAGTGTTAAAAGTGACACACACTTCAATTTTTATTAATTTAGCAACTGAAGTCTCACTGCATGTCTCTGCCACCACAGGAGGACCATGCAATGGAAGTTCAGATCTTCCTGTCTGTAAAGGACACAGGAATGAGGCTTAGGACGTGCCTGAGGGCAGACCCACACAACTGAAAGTCCAGATGGCCTCAGAACAGGCTAAGGAAGTAGTAAAGTGAAGCCAGGCTTTTGCAGTTGGATTCATGGGTGCCTCTCTGAGCTAGAACAGCAAGTGTGGCACACTTATAGGGAATTCCTTGGAATCACCCTGTAGATAACGAGAAAATCATCCCCCCAGCTGTGACACTGTCAATTCAATCTGTGTTTTCCATTATGCTACAGAAAACAGTCACAGACCTTCACAGATGAAGTCAGTTAAATTAGCCCATGCCCAGTTACAAATGTCATGACAGAGCAGTAGGGAACAAAGTAAGGAACTAATTTATCTACTAATAATAACTATGAAACAATTTTCTGACCACGGTGGCAAAACAGCAGGAGTGGCAGAAGACACCTGCAACCAAAGCTCATGCTGCTTCTGCTGGATATTCTTGGGCAGGGCAGCAGAGGTAGAACATGTTTTTAAGTCAGGAAATGAAGGCTTTTTGACCCAGGAAGTAGCTAATTTTTGGAACACATAATTTTAATGTTACATTAATTAACCTTGAGTTAGAATGAATATTCTGACAATGACTTTCTATGGAAATACTGATTATACCCATATGTCATTTAATGATTAATGTTCCTGTACTCAACACCACTATTAAAGTCTAAAAGGAGGAAAGAATAAAATTTAAAACAATTGGTAAACATGGAAAGATCTTTAATTCATGTGTTAAGTATCCTTAACTCATCTCTGACTGGCAACTGCTTAGGATTTCAGTATGATAAATACCAACAGTTTTGTGCCACAGAGGTTTATTTTGAAAGAAAGAAGCACTATCTGCAATAGGCACAATAGCAATAAATACTTCAACAGATTATTTCCATTTCACTATGTATATCCAGAGGAATAATACTGTAATTAAATGTGTAATTACATGTGTAACTACTGTGCAATTCACAATACAGACATTTCTATCCTTTATAGCAAAATTCACATTACAGATTAGTGACTATAATAGGTTGGTTTGCATTTCTCTCTGTATAAGCAGAATCTTATTTTATTGGTGCTGAAATTGGCTAAGATCAATAAACATAAACGAACAGATTGTGAGACAGTGCTGCCACTGCTGCCAGCTCAAGGATACTGCAGCACTGTGCAACTGGCTCCTTTACATGACACTGGAGGCTGGTCCTGCTGCAAATGCCTTTTGAACAAGACAAGAAACTGAAGTCTGATTATCTTTAGTCATTAAAAATCTCCTTGTGCTATTTGCAGGAGTATGGATTTCAAGTCTTGGGCCAATTCCACTTTGGGTAATTACACACTGCTTACCTATATATTTTGTCTGTAATTCTAAATGGATACAATATTTTCCAATTAGTGACTTAAATGGCTCTGCATTGTAATTGTGCACTATTAAAAAGATGACACGTTCTGCCCAAGAAATGTCTGCATACTTGCGGCATGCTATACCCTAAACACAGGGTATAAGGGACTTTGGAGACCTGTACAAGAGCACACTATCTGATGCGCAAGTAAAAATACGTGCAGAAGAATCTCAACCTACTTATTGCATAACAAAAAGCATTACTAAGAGACTTATATATAATATTCACTACTGTGTGCATAGTATCAGGCAAATCAAAATGCTTGGGAGTTCTAGCCAATGTACTTAAAGCAACTATACAGCTACAAAAAGCCCACTTGTTTCCCATGTCTTCCTTCCACATCCTACCCTTAGCAGTAAGATAAACTGAATGTGCAATACAACTCTTTGCATAGCATGGATATGGCCTATGAACATTGAAAAATTCTTTAGTCTGCACAGCTGCTGCTTTATATCAGCATATAACTTGTGTTTGCGTTTTTAAATAACATGGCAGAAATCTTAAAAGCCACAGCTTGTGCTTTCCCAAAACACTTCCCACATGACCATTTCATTAAGCAGTGAGACTCAAAAAAGTATGAATAATTTCATATAGGAAATCACTGCAGTAGTGAGGTCTAGACTAAACGCAAGCAACATCAAGGTACTCCCTCTGTACAATTCAAACACAATTGTTGCAGAAGTTACTTGAGAGGATGCATTTCCCCCTGCCTTTGAATTGTTTAATAAAAAAGCATAAAAATAGCCCCACTGCACTAACCCTGCCTCTTAAATCTTCTGTGCTTTGCTTGGATAACTGCTGCCAGCTTGGCCAGCTTCTGCAGCAGTTTCTCAAGCCAACAGCACATCAATTTTGCTCAGCTCCAAGTCACAGGGTGTTCACAAACAAAGCACAGGACAGGGATTTGTCTCCGATATACTGAGTCTCAGCAGACAAATGGATGGGAATGATTTTCACATCAATTAGCCAGAGCAGAGAAAGAGGAGAACAAAGCTAAACTGAACGATGCGCTACAATATTAAGCTATACTTCTAGGCACGATGTTTGCAGCTGTAATGGCTGTATGGCAATGAGAGCCACTCTAACTTGTGGCAAGTGTT
The DNA here is from genome assembly GCF_012275295.1 of Melopsittacus undulatus. Classification (NCBI taxonomy): domain Eukaryota; kingdom Metazoa; phylum Chordata; class Aves; order Psittaciformes; family Psittaculidae; genus Melopsittacus; species Melopsittacus undulatus. Next base: position 30,399,545 of record NC_047532.1, on the reverse strand, counting down.
TTATTACTGGTAATTAAGAAGAAATATATATAGAATGGCTGCATCCCACCCTAATAGGAAAAACAGTTGTTGCAATTATAGAGGTAAACTTCAGATTTGATTTGGAAGTCAATTGCTTTCACACCTTTGAAACATTTGGGGAAGTCTTTCTAATGGGAGTAAGCCTGTAAATCCAGAAGTATGTGATCCTTCTTCAAATACATTTTTTTCTCCCTTGTCCTTTCCTTGGCAAGCTGGCACCAATTTGGCATTTGCTATCTCAGAAGCACAAGGACTGGGGACTAAGCAAGCATCACTTCAGATGCCTTTCATTAAAATTTTGGCAGTAGCTTAACTATTGTACATAGGTAACATGTTTGCTTACTCAGATTTTTCCAACAATTAAAAATAAATTCTCTAACTTCCACAGCTCTTGGGCACAAACAGCAAAAGCAACTCATCTTTGCCTTTGAGCAGTTTCTGGTTTGTTATAACTTGAACAAATATTGTTCTCAAAAAGGCAGCAAGCAATCCATACTACCAGGATGTGCCTGTGGTGACTTCACAGCCACAGTCCATTTCTTATTTCATTAGTCCTGCTGACATACGCAAGAGAAACAGGTTGTTTTAGTTTGTGCTACTTCTAAGTGAATGCAAGCTATTCCGCTGAACTCCACGCAATTTAGATACAGTAAATGGAAGATTGTACATGATTACTGTCATTAGATTATTTGTTTAATTCTAAATTGAAGATTATTATATCCAAACTGTTAGCAGGTATGATGGCTTGAATGCTGCACATGAAGATCTATTTCTCGTGAGAAGACCACTTATGCTTTAAAATTGCCATCTATCTAAACCTCAAAGGTTTCTGTTGCCCTTTCTGAAATCCTTTTTCTTCAAGTAAGTTAGTCTGTCCCCATTTTACATTTTTAATTTTTAAACGTTTTAAAACGTTCTTGATTCCTCTTCCTCTTTCACTAACTTATTTGCACAAATGAAGGGATACAATTAGGGAAGGTACTAATGCATCACATAGAAATAAAAATCTAAACACCTTACAACCTCAGTCAAGCCTTTATTGTACAAGAAAAGTCTGAGCCTAGCGTCGCTGCAGTTTAGCACCAGACTGTTTGGTGCTTCTGTAGATCTTGTTTCATGACAAGTTAACTCTTGCATGTATCTATCCCTGCTGCCATTTTAAATTTATATGTGTTTAAATCAAAGGATTGACAGTGTGAGTTATGGTCAGAGGGCTAGGAGAGGCATCTTTGGATATGGCACGATGCATTTATACAGTAACACTAAAATAGTTAATAAAAATGACAAGATTATGCTTGCATACACTCCACTCTACCAATGGCTCAGTCTGGGTTATGTCTAGTCTAAAATGGGTTCTAAAACTTCAATCAACCTGTACGATGCTGGAAAATAAGCTACACTCCAGATTATGGAAACTATGTTTGGATAAAAAAAAATAATTTCTTATTTGCCTGTTTAAGCATTTGCTGGGGTAAGCCAAAAAGTACTGAGGCTGTGAGAATTTCCTCTACAAGGGAATTTTGCACCAGTAGGAACCTCCCCATGAGGCATTCACAGGTATGTAGATCTTTCAGCTCTTATCTGTGCTGAAGCAATTTCATACTCTGAAATAGTCATGTATTAATGCCCATTAGTTCAGAAGTAGGTCTTCACTCATATCGGAGACTTGTGGGTAATTCCCAAAGACCACATCACTTGGCTGACTTCAGATCTGACTCTAAACATTTATGTTGTTAGAACACAAAAATATTTTATCTTTCAACCTTTTTGTTTTTTTTTTTTGTAAGTATTTTGGCTGAGAGCAAGCACATCTGTTGCTTGAACACAAAGGAAGGTACCAGCTTCTGAACACCGTGAACTACAAAAGAGCATCGTGCCAGTGGAAATGAAGTAGTGCTAACATAATGTTATTATACAGTTATTGCAAGTGTGTGATCTCCAAAAATGGGCTTTTATTAATGAAAGGGCTTCCGTCATGTTCTGTGGAACTGCCCTGGACATTTACTTCCGCAACGTGTGATTGGCAGAAGGAGGGATGAAGCTCAGTAATAGCGCTTGCAGCGACTGTGTGGCACATGACAATTTCAGTTCATTGAATTTATGATGCAAAATTCCAACCCTGATCATAAACACCATCTCTCCTCTCCTCTGAAAATTAATTCACATGAATTCCTGATTAATAATAAAAGGCCCTGCCATCAGCATTCAGAGCCCCAGCCGGGACTGTCATGGCTCAGAGGGCAGGAATCTGCTTAGAGCTACTGCAGAACCCAACTGAATTTGTGGCGTCTCAGTCTATGAATGCATAAGCACTTCATCTGTTCACCAGAACACAATGTGTTGGAAAGCAGCAGGCAAAAGCAGCATGGACCACAAGCAGGGCTAGGTGGCAATATGCAAGTATCAAAACCAAGATGATAAAGCTGGTACCACTACATTTTCTGAAGGATATAAACTGTCCACACCAGGTGTCTATTTTCACCAAGAAAGAGATCAAGCTAATTCACGTTTTTAAACCCTTATTTTCTTGAGGTTTCTGACAATGCCTGCATTACCCCCCTTATGGGGAAACAGTGTTTTGAGCTTGATGAGCAGAGAAAGTCTGGACAATGTCACTGTTTTTGTGAAGTTGGAAAGCTGGTAAAACTCATTTGTCCTCCATCTTGGAAACAATTAAATGCTGATGGCATGGCAGAAATCCTACTTCAGTTGTGAATAGTTCATCAGTCAAAAAAGCTATTTGCCTCACACACTACTTCTATTTGGCCACATTTAATATACAAGCTCAGAAAAGGGAAATATTTACCAAATGTTATCCTGCAAGTGGCTGCTGGCATTGCTGAAAATAATATAGAAAGTAAGTTTCTGATATGTTACAGCATCAGTTAGTACATCCACACTACTAGAAACACAATTGAAAGCTATTTTCAAATAGATTAACCCTGTCTCAATGACCAAGTATTTGTTCTAACAAGGTATTACAGCAGCTGGACAGACGAGAATTTTGCAAAGCAGTTTCACTGAATTAACACACAAAACAGTTAAAAGATTGATGGTCATTATCTTTTTCTCTCCATACCTCCTCATCTGTAGCATTCACATCCACTTTTTTTGATTGAATGGCTTTGGTTACATAGTCAATGTTGTTTTCTCTGCAGTAATCAAAAATGTTCTTGTCCTCTTCCCTGGTCAGGAAACAAAAGCAAAAGAAGCACTGTGTTACTGCACAGCACAAATCACTGGACTGAAACAGACACCTACTAGTGCACATGTAGAATAATGTTTTTTTTTCCCCAAGTTAAGACAGGATTCCACTTCCTAGAAAACAAGGTTTGTTTTTAACAGCATTACACTATGACAAAAGTCAACTTACTCCTGTGAACTGGCACAAGAAGTCTATAAAGTTAGCCAGCAAAACCCACATTCAAGCCGTGGTAAATCACTGCAATCCCACAGAAGACAACTGCTATACAAACTTGTAATAACCACTCTGGGTCAGACCAAAGCCCCCTTCCAATGCCATCCATCTCAGACAGTGGCCACTAATGATAGCTTGGAAAAGAAAAAGCAGAAGGAACAGGATACATTCAAAGCAATCTGATCCCAGAGTTGGATCCTCCCAGCTTCAGAGTGACCTGAGGATTTTTGTAGCTAGAGGCTGCATCCAGATAAGCATACTTATCAGCCTTCCCCAGGTCCTTTTTCCAGTCTATTCTGCTCTTTAACTCATTCAGACTCTTGATTTCTCTAAAGGACAAGCTCTACAACTTGGCCATCTGTATGTGAAGGGGTGAACAGTGGGCAAGTAGTTTTTTTGGTGGCATTAAAACAGGTGCCTGCTATTTCCAGGTACTCTTTGGTAAGTAATTGTCAAGAGGTTTGTTAAATTTTTGGTGTTTGTCTTGGAATCTGACCACAAGGCTTGGGTTTTATTTTATTTACCAGCAAGTAACCCAATTACAAGTGACCCAATTACACTCCTGTTTGTAACTGACAGTGTTAAGAGAAAGCCTGACCATGTTCTCTGCTCAGAGCAGCAGGCTGGCATATGCAGAGTGACGAGCACATGTCTGTGCTAGGATGCTAGTACATGCTTGCTTAGGCCTGCTTGCAGGTAGGAAGATCAAGTTGTGTGATGTCATAGGTGCTTCAGTTACCTCTATAGTTTCTTCTAGAGGTAAAAGCAATACCCTGGCTTCAGACATGATAAAACTTCTGTCCAAACAAACCAAACAGAACCCCTAATGAAGTTATTTCACAGATTCTCAAAACATCACAAAAGAGCTCTGTAAGAGTGACTGGAGATAGTGTTTCATGGCAGTTGAAAAAAAAGCAAGAGCTAGGTGCCCCACAAGATTTCATGTTTTGGTCTAGGGATATTACAGAAGTCTTCCAGTTTCTTAACCAGTCTCCCATGAACTTATTTGTTGGAGGTCTTGTCCACTCACTATACACTGCGAAACAGATCACTGCATGCTTCAGATGCAATTACTTAAAATTCTGAAGAAAAAAGAATCTCATGGTGGGATTAGAAAAGGCAAAAAGCTTATATTGCTCAAGATGGAGCTTGACAGATTCATGATGGAGGTCATGAGACATGCCTGCCCCTACTAACAAGGGCTGATTTGACGTGCTGGGAAGTCCCTCCAGTCCCACCTTGTTAGTCAAAACTCTCAAACACATCCTTGGCTGCTGAAAGCAGCCTTTGCGTGAAGCTACTTTTCAGACGACACTGTACAGTACTTTGGTTCCAGCAGTTTTCTCCCCATTGCACAGCCATACACACACTTTATTACAGATCATTCTTTCTTCTGTAAGAAAGTGAAACCCAGTCTTTTCTTATTAGAGAAGTCCACAATCATCCTCAATTACTCCCAGATGATTTTCTGCATCACAACCATGAGCTCAGGCTGTGAGCCTAGCATCCTTAGCAGTGATGCCACCCCGTCAGCCTGGGCACTGGCATTTCCACATGCTACAGCACCTGGGTGGCTCAGCCCTGCCAGACCTCACAGAGCAGCACAAGAGGTACCAGAAGGTACATGGCAGCGAGAAAGCAACTGACCGTGCTCCAATGGGAGCGTGCTGGAGGATCTGCACCAGTGGAGAGAGGACATATTAACACTGTTGTACCAAACCCAGGCGATCTTCCTACCAAAGCTTCTAGATAAGACTTTTACAGTCCATTCCCAAGGATATTATTGCCTGTAAGGGAAATAACTTGACACAGCTATCTGGATATCATTTAGCTTTCCTCAAATAACCACCTCTTCAAATGCTCTATATATCCCCCTTCCAAAGAAACACTTTTCTTTCAGAAGTCTCCAGAAAGGAATTAATTCAGAATAGCAATTTCCCCACCTGAAAATAAGGTTTTGGGAAATTTAATCTGTTTACTGCACATTTACTTCTTAAGCTTTAAACCATATCTCTATATCTGATGCCCCTTTTAGAACAAAAATAGCATATATTATCTCCAGCTTTTCTGTAAATATTAACATAGAGAAACAAGCCCTTTCCTGAATAGGTTTGAGAAGTCCATGCAGTCAGACCACAGACATTTTACCTGCAAAAAAAAAAAAAAAATCCAGTCATGTGAAGCTGTACTCCAGATATTGTCAACATCAAGGCCCGGGAACTGGTAGAAAAAGCCTAAAACTAGATAGAGGCACATCAGAAATCAGAAGTAAATGATGTTCTAAGATATTGCTCAAATAATGTTGGGGTGCTGGAGTATGTAGGGGAAGAAACTGTATCATTTCTATTAGTATTGTCAGGAAAATATCAATTTAGGCAAAAATACAGCATCCAAGTTATCCTCACATGGGAAAGACCATGAGATGAGAAAGAGATGTGCACAATTATTTAAAACTTGTAGCTAAAAAGGAAGACTCAGATGCAATTTTGTTTCCATGTCAGATTGTGTGATATACAAGCACTGGCTCTTTTTGTTGAGCTTAAAAGGAGTCAAGACCACTTAACTGTCAGTAAAGGCAGGGAATACATTTACATCTACTTCCTGAAGATGGCCAGAAGGGTTTCTCTCCTCCCTGCTGACACATGTTCATCTCCCCCCCCCAAGCTATTTTTTTCCTGCTCTCCCTCATCCCCAGTAAGAAATGCTAGCTCTGATTTAACATTGAGCTGAAGCATATCTGTTGCCTGCAGGTAATACATGGGCAACTTTCTTCGACCTTGAATAAAAGTATGTAGAAGAATTTAAACAAAGCCATCTTCTTCCAAGCTTGCAAAGCTTAAGCCTAAAAAACACTTGGTGAGCCAACAGTTTTTAAACATCTCACTGAAAAGATCTGTTGCTGGATAACCAGGCTTCATTTCCTTACCTTGAGCGCTGTAAACCTCCTTGCTTTCTAAACAGCTACCAAGACTACCAGGAAAAGCAGCACAGAGGAGACCTGAAGTTCAGGTATTCTACCCTCACACAGACAGCATCCTCCAGGTTTGCTCCGTGCCCCTCCTCCCCCCTTGCAGGTTATCTCCAGCACAGAGGGCTGTGATCGGGTGCTACTCTGGGCATCCTCTCCCCTTTTCCTGGGGCTGGTCCAAGCCATGTCCCAGTGGGCCCGCTGTGGAGTGGCCCCGGGTGCTGCTAACAGGTGGCTTCTCTCATCTGCTTGGCAAGGTGCTGCTGAGCAAGTGGGAGCCCGGTGGAGCGGAACACAGCATGTGGGGAGCAGAGAGACACTTACTGTTTTTGTCAAGGCTCTTGGCCCCCAAGGGACCCATTTTCACATAATCTATAATTATCTCTTCTCTTTAATCGCCTCCTCACTTCTGAGGCTCTCCTGGGCACAGGAAGAGGAAAAGCTCATTAACTGAACCTTTTCTCCTCTCTCCAGCCACCCATAGCTTTTAATTGCTTAGTGCTGTTATTATCTATCAGTGCAACTGGGATCATTTTCATAAGAAAGGGTGGTGGGAGGGAGGAAGACAGGAGTGGGTCCCTGAGGTATGCACCACAGACAAACCTTTGCTTTCTCAATTATTTATGCCAGCTGAGGTATTACAAGCTGAATAAATCCGTAACTCAAGTTTATTTTGATCCGGCAGGCTGTCTCAGGGGAAGTGTTGCCCACTTGCTGGCACACTCAATGTGGTGTCCTCTGAGAGCAGCCGGGACATAGCGAGACATGTGTCATCCAATTCCCCACCCGTCGCTCCACCACCACATGTACTTTGCTAGATCAGTGGCAGCACTGGAGAGGATGCTGCAGTGAAAACCCTAAAAAGGAGCCACCACTGAAGGATGCACTCTCCCAAAGGGAAGGCAGGCCTGAGCAGCCAACCTGCCCCTTTGCACAACAAAGCAAAGCCCCAAGGGTCACCACTCCGGGGACAATAAAAAGCGAGGGAAGCAATAAACTTGGCAATCATCTTGAAGTCAGAGACTTGCCCACTTAACATCACCAGAAGTGCATCCATTTCTTAATGACACTGACCTAAAAAAACCCAAACCCCAGCTGCCTGGACCTGCAGGTGTTTTGTTTGAGATGTGCCATAGCTGAGTACACTGCAGGCTGCACAACCAGGAAAGCTCTTCCACAGGGATTGCCAGCCCAGCATCTATGTGAACAAGACATCTGCAGCGTGGCCACCCAAACACACACATAATACCAGCACGAGTCTGTAATTCCCAACACAGCAAGGATTCTGGCTCCTGCACCACTGCAACTTTGTGCTCATTTCCAGTGCTGGTGTTCCTGAGAGTAGGGTTAGAGGGAGAGAACAAAATCCAAACCATGCTCCAGAGTGCTGGGCTCATCTCAAAAGCCATCGCAACTCCAAAGTGGCATCACTGCAATGGATGCTGGAAGCAGCTCTTTAAAATTCAGCAGCCTTTGTGCCTGACCACACGCAGTGACCTCTGGTATTTTCTGCCAAAACAGTTCATTTGTCTCGCACAACAACTAATCAATTCCCAAGACCATCCATCACAGGGGCTCGCACGAGCCAGCCCAGCAGCAGGGCCAGATGGCGGCTGCGTTAGTGGGATTAATACAATTCTGATAGATTACACGGCATCAGACGGGCTCCCAAATAAGGGGTGCCTGCTCCATACCGTGAGCCTAGATAGAGCCCCACTTGCAACTGGGGTCATTCCTAAATGTTACAGGAAAGGGTGGAAGTTTCTAACAGACAAGGGTTTCTACAGCATCTTTTGGGATGGCAGAAGTGTAAAAGATAGCCCAGGGAAACCTCTATGCCAAGCAGTGGATGTCATCACCAAGCTGGCAGGCTGAAGCCTCATGGGAGCAGCCCATGGCAGGGTGCAGGAGGGCTCCTGTAGAGGAAAGGACAAACATTTTGCAACATTTTTTTTGCATTCTCCATCTGCCAAGTCAATGCTTTCGTGTGCTGGAAACACAAACTGCCTTGCCCTTGCCCCCACTTAAAAAAAAAAAAGCTGCAAAATAAAGTTGAATTTCCAATGCCATGGTATTTTTGGCATCTCCCTCAGTTTGTGTCTTAGATTAGATTTATATTGGTGACACATCAGTCAACCTCATCTCACTGCTCATTTCTCAGGTTTGTGAAACTAATTATAGCTATGTGATCATGAAAGAGCTCAACTACTACCGCTTTTGTTCTGGTAATAACACCAAAAAAGAGACAAAGATTTATGCAGCAGTAAAAACCCTACCACTACATCCAGCTAGAAACTGCAGATAATTTTTGCATTCTCCCTTCCAGGGGAACCTCCAAGTCCCATCATCAGTCACCAGCATGCATTATTTTTGTGTAATGCCTGAAGTGAGATAAGTGATTTGCAGAGAAACACAGAGGCAGAGCACTATGCTAATATTCTGCAACTGCTCCCTATTAGTCACTGGGGGTACTTGAGCTCTTTATTGCCAGGGTTTATTAATGACCCCTAATTGATGACCAGGGACCAGCACCCCAAAGTAAATAACTGCTACACCTCATTAGCTCAAGAGACCTCTGGATGTGAAGATTGATCTCCGAATACCCAGATTGTACTGATTTAACCAGTTCTCTTTCTAAATTGATTTAATTAGATCAGTATAACCAGTTTCTTTGGATGCTCTTGAATTTATTTGGAAACAGTGCAATTATTTGGAATCACAGTGCTGTACTTCTGTGAGCCAGACTGACCATTTTTTCTATCTTGTTCTCAAAACAGAAACATTTGAGATTAGTGATAAGGCAAAAATCAGCCCTGGCACAATCCCAGTTCCTCCTACTTTTGATCCACCTGACTTCATAGTAGGGTATGGTTAACTCCACTTTGTCCAGCATGTACAGATTTGCATCCTAACCCAAAGCATTTCATTCCACAAAAGGAATGTAAGTGTTAGTTATACATAATTTTAGACACTCAGCTTGAAAGCAATGGCATTGCTGCTTTGCTTTGTTATTTACTGCTGAGGGTAAACTAGTGGTTTACACTATTTAAAACAAAATCTCTCATCTCTCTGTTACATAGCAGCAGATTAGAGCACGTTAATTGTTTGACAAGCTGTTCAAAAGCTTCTGGCAGTAATAAAATAAGTGAACCATCAAAACCCCACACTTGCACTCTTGTCTATCTTGCAGTGCAAGGTGAGGTTCTGAGGATCCAGATAAATTAAACAGCCTTTTCCTGCCTTTGCATCAGCAGAATCCTAAAGAGTGCATGTTAGGCTGTATTTGGAAGAGTAATGCCTGTGAAACTGCTTCCAGCAGTCTGTCAGTACCAGGAGGCTGATGAGGACTTGAGTTTTCATTTTTAATATATAAAATACAGGGTAGTTTTTTTTTCCCCCTTATTCTGGGCTTCCTTATTATGATCCTGTAATTAGAAAATATTTATCGTATCAACAGCCCTGGGAAACAGAGACTAAAGTGCTTTGACTTGTATCTCAATTTTTGTAAGCATGTTGTAAAGCTTCAGTAGGCCCAACAGGCAACTGAGTCAATAAAATAGTCTCCATCTAAGTTCTTCTCAGATCTTAGGTTTTAAGGTAATATACACAATATACACTGAACTTACAGCACGGGACTTACCTGCAAGTATTAATGTATTTAAGTATATGTATTTAAGCTATTAAGTATTCTTTCCTCTTAAACATTTTCATTTTCTTCCTCTAGAAAAAAAAATGCATTTTCCAAAGACTGTATTCTATTTACAAATTCGCTGAAATATTACTGAATGCTAACTTTATGCTCTTCTAAGTAGCCATTGACAGCCTCAGTAAAAGTCACCCTTCTCAGGTGAGCAATATTACTATCAAACCAAATCACCCCCTGCTCTAGAATAACTTTGGATACCAAACAATGTCTGAAGTCACCCTCCTCTGGCTCATCTGCTTGCAAATTTGGTACCAAGGCAATTTTGTTGTTAGGACTATGTTTTTACTATTATACCCATCAGCATTAGAGATGTGGCTGCATCCTGTTCCAATAAGAGAATGAACAGTAAACAAAAGCTATAGTACATTGGCAACTCTGAGAAAATTGAAGCTCTACAACCTGCACGTGAGTGAGCACTTACTCACTTCCTATCTTGCAACTGAAGGCACTTTACCCTATGAACCAAGCTGTGCTAACAGACCACATGAGCTTCCATTTTGACAGCGGTCAGGAGACTTCATTTAACTAACTTTTAGCAGAATCACCCTATTCCATCTGTGTCAGAGACTACATCTGCCTACAGCCTCATTTTGTAAAGGCTGCAACTATGCTATACTGAACATACAGCACATATGTTCTCATGGTATGCTTGAAAAAAAAAATTTGGGACTGTACTTGCTTTCAAGACCTGCAGAAGTCATGTCCTCATGGAAATAAAAAAAAAAAAAAAATTGACAAAATGTAGACTAGTCAAGCCTATCAGAGCAAACTCTGCTTTGCAGTATATTGTGCTGTATTTCACACCCAAGAAGGGGCACAGGCAGTACTTGGGATAGCCAACACTCAAACTACTGTAGGACTAAGCGTAGCTCATACTTCACACCCAACACTGGGCAGCACTGATGTGCTCCACTCCTAAAAGAAAAGCTCAAACAGGATTTAAACCACAAGGTCACAAACTCTCAACAAGGATGTTGGCTGAGACATACATTGACAGAGCAGGGAAGACAAAGGAGCTTGTGGCTAGCTAAAGTGCTATTCCCCACACAGTGTGTTAAACCAGGCTTGTATCCGAGTACCTCTGGTCAAGGTCCAGGGGCAAGTTAAAAAATGTGTTGGCTCTCCATGCAAGGCAGAGAAGGCTACTCCTGGCCAACTGCTCCACCTCACTAGAAAGTGGACTGCAACAAAGGTAACTGCCCATGCTACTGCTGAGCACAAAACTGCCTCTCTATTTGCTTGCACGCAACAGCCATATCCATTTCTACCTGAGCTCCTTGAAAAGGGTTTGGAGCCACCTTCTCAGGATTTATTTTTCATTAGTTTGTGATAAGTCAAAGAACTGCTGTGTTAGAGTTTTAACACTTTGGGAAAGATGTAGCAAGCTTGGGAGGCTGTGTGTAGAGGAATCAGTGTTTATCTTTTAATTTCCTGGGACTAAAATATGTGAGACATTCAATAAAACAAATGGCATCACATACACATAAATGGGTAACTGCAACACGACAGCAAACACTGCTCAAAAATTTACTCTTCCTTGACTGTTCATTTTAACTAAAAACACTATTCTGAAAGATCCTTTCCAGGCAATCATTTAGGTATTGGAGTTAATATTATGCCCATGATTAGTAGTCTGGAACAGCAAAAAAACCCAACCAAACAAAACACCCAGCTGTCTTTATTCAGTAGCTAATGTCACTTACTACTTGCACTTTGACAGTTTTTAAATAGCAGGCATTCTAGTTCAGTAAATGCGTTTCTGCTATGCTAGCTGCAGAAGCTAGAAAAAATTAATTTGATATAAGGTACAAACTCTCCCTGAAGGCAAACATTGTCCAACATTAAAATCTTCATTGAACAATCTTTAATGAATGTATTGGTAAAGAAATAACTATTTGAAAAAGATAGTGTCTAAATAGCTTTCTATTAAAAATATCCAATATTACCTTTTTTAGCCATATAACTGAAAAATGGGAAACCTTGCCCTTCCTCCACATCTTGTGCTAGGGAAAGGTTACTACCTGGCAATGATACAGGCAGTTATTGATTTAAATGGTTATGGACCTGAAAAGTTCTTTCCTGTCATTTATTATCCTGTTGTAGTTGCCACCACACTTGTGCAATATTAAAAAAAAAAGGCTTAACAAAATTAAATTAGAAAAATAGAAAAATACTGGTTTTAACTGTATTATCCAGTGTAGATAATCACCTGATTGTTTCTTCTTGATATAATGAGCTGACAACTGGGCCTCCAAATGCAGTTTTGCTTTCCTTTCCCCTCTTCTCTGTCATCTGAAAGAAAAAGAAAGATTGGTCCAGCATGCTGCCTCCCAGCCCACTCCAGCCTGTGCCATCCCCTACCTCCCACCCCTTCTCCTGCCCCAAAGACAGGACAAGCCCTCTGGAAGGCTCATCTTTATGGCAGACAGTACGTCACAACCCTACTCCATCAAGAACAGGTGGATGGATGTCTCAGCAAATCAGATCAATGTTCCTCTGAAGGTGGCACCGAAGGGTCATCTGAAAGGTAGGTTTGGCAGCCTTGCTGTCCTGCTCACAACAAGCCAAAGCTTTGCCTCTGCAGCACTCCCAGCTGTGGCCCCCTAGGACCCAAAAGCTGAGCCTCTGTGAGATAGCATAGTGTTATGTTACCAGATTGCAAAGCTTGCCTTTATAAATCTATTTAATATAGATTTAAAATTAAATTTTATAATGGGCAGCATTTCCAAATGATTTATTCCCAGGAACTCTAGGATTCTGAATGATTCCCACCATAATAGAAATGAACAATTAGAATAATGATTGATCGATATGGAGCCTCAGCCCTACCTTTTCAAAAAAACATCCTGCAGCTTGGGATCTTCAATTGGCTGATTTTACATTGCTGCCAGACTTCCACAAAGGAAGAAGTGGCCTGCTGTCTTAAAGTCTGACCCTATTAAAGGGTACTAAGTACCAGAAACCCTAACTCTTCTGTAGCACCTAGTATCTTGGTCTTCATGTATGCAGTCAAAACTGGTCTGCAGTTCACAGCAGTAATTCCTTGTAAAGCCAGCCCATTAAGTGCAACGTGCTATTGTTAGTGGAACAGTTCTGTGGTTTTCTGTGATAAGGGACTGATACACACAGGGTGAATAAGATCAGAAGTGAAGGGAAAGCCACCCTAACCTCTAGCAGTCCCAGTAGCTGCAATACATTGCTGCTTACATCAGAAAGCATTGCTACCTCATCAGAATTCTATCTAGAAGGATGTTATTTTTTTTAAAAAGTGAGCCATGTTTACATTCGTCTTCCTTCCTTAGGTCACTCTTGTTTTAAATCAACCAGTTCCACCTTCAGTTCTCTCTTCTGTACCAACCCAAAGTGATAAGATTTAGGTTTACAAGTATCACAGACTTTTTTTTTTATTTAAGAAAAAAACAGAAAGGAAACTGGCTTCCAAAACTATTCCTAGTAGTTTAGGAATACCAGCCTAGGCAAGTAGGCTTTCTCCAAATTACACAGTTAAATGTGACACAAAGTTCTTTCCTGACAGGAAAGGGCTTCAGTGTTTACAGTGCAATGCTGAATAATTTTTTCAAGATGTGCAAAGAACCTTACTGTCCACCAGTTATTTTCACACCACTTGTAAAGAAAATTAATTTCAGATCATCTGCTAGTACATGCAAGAGTTATTTCTATAAAACAACACTATACTCACAACTCGTCTATATTCTTTGGTATTGAGGGGCAGTGGTCATTCAACCAATATTTTTTAATCTATACTCTTTCACCTCTTACACTACAGTTTTTGGTTGTTGCTTCCCCCCTGAAGTCAGAAATAACACTTGGGAAAATATATTTCATCTCTCTGGAGGCAGAAATTGTAAAAAAGTTTTCTTGGATTAACTTCACCTTCTTTGCACAAGCAATGCATTTCTACCAAAGATTAATCGTATTGATTAAGTAGACACATATGGTCATTGGAAAACTTAGTGAAAAAAGCTTTCCCAAAAATGCTCAGGCAAAATCTTCTCTTTTATGTGGCTTTTAATCCATATACAGATTACTTTGTCCAAGTAGTTTTTATCTCTTTCACACATAAATAGGTAACTCAATATTCAGCTTATGAATGTTGAACCAAGTTTATTCCATCACAGTCCTCAATATGTAGAACAAGTTTATGAAAAATGTACAGGAAAAGTCTCAGCTCTCTTCTCAGGCTTTAATGTGTGCCCCTATTCTGCAAAGCCAAGAAAGATAGCATCAAGACTCCATCATTCACCACCACTGAACTTCCCAAGGGGAATCTGCTCAGGATATGAGGAATGCTTCTTCCCAAAAATTTTAACTCTGCCTTGACGCAGATACAAACTGGTTTCTTTCCAGCTGCCCTTGACAACTTGCCTATACCATGAGCTCATCTGCCCACTTCCAATATCTGTACTACCCGGCCTGCCAGGGACTCGCACGCAATATCTGAGCACGACGTACCAAACTGGGTAATGAAAGAGGTGAGACAGCAGTTGCTCCTTCCAAACCACGTCACAGCTATTGTACTAACAGGAACCAGTGTTTTTATTTATCGCCAATACTGGCTGAAGTGATCAGTAACATGCAGATGCACTTTCCTCCTTAAATCTCTTGATATTTCTACAGCAGAGAAGGGCTTAAGCTAGAAAGATAAAGCAAATGCTACATATACACAGATAATCACCAGTAAGTTTAAAGTTACATTACCTAGAAAAACCACAATGAAATTAAAAACTGACACTGCAAAATTTTCTTTCTCCTCCGTTAAAAAAGGCACTAATAATTAACTATGTGGCTCTCAATTAAGCCAGTTCAATTTCTTTCACTGCTGGCAGCACTGTCCAAAAGCACTGCAGATCCACATGTAACTAATGATAGTTAAGAAATAACATGATCCCAGGCTCCCATAACTTGCAACCTGAATCTGACAGAGATGACAGCAGTATTACACATAGTCAGGGCCATGTGAGAGCATACTGTAGGAAAGGCAAAATTACTGTGGGCTCCATGAGCATGAGAGGGTTGCCAGTTAAAAACTGTGGGAATAAAGACAGCATTGGAAAAAACTCTGGAGGACTGCACCCGAGTGCCAAAGCACACACAGTGGCACATAAAAGCTCTGAGCCTTAAGAGGCACTGGAATTTCTCTGTGTTTTCCTTAATCCTTGCCCACCGATTCTTTGTTGCTTGTGCACAATTAAAGCTGATATCAAAGTCACTATTAGTCTTGACAGTTAACTTTGGTAGGTGGATCTGGTTGACCATAGTTAGCATAAATCATGGGCAAATACGTGCTTCAGTATGCAGCATAAGTACTGATTAAGAGACATTTTCAACTCCCCTGACTCCCAGTGTGCTCACTGCCTGGTGCAGGGAACTCCACTAAGGCCAGAACTATCCTTCTCAAATGTCACCAGGAATGCCAAGAGAAAAGCTACACTCCTCCTGGAAAAGACAGCAGAGTATCTCCTCATCCCTGCCTTAGTGCATTGTATTTGTCAATAAAAGAGCAGCTCGATTCAAGGTACAATTGCATCTCGACTGGCTGTCACTGACAATGTTGCTCCAGACAGCCTCAAAACCTGACAACCACTTTCTGAACAAAATGGAAATACAGGGACTAATATTTGCTAACATCATTAATTCTTTTTTTTCCCCTCCACTCCCCCTTCTTTCTTTATCCACGATGTCAAGATGCATACTTTTAAATTGTTGTCAACCATAAAATAGACGTTGTGTCCCAGTTCAGAGGTTAACATATAATGACAGACACATTAAAAAACCCTGTCCAATGCCTCACTGAAAATTTCAGGTCCATCTTCTCTTCAACAAGACAGTCGCTCAAACTCACTTGTAAGCTTTAACAACATTAAAGCCTAATCATGATTGAAAAAATAAAGGAGAAAGAGAAGATAGCTTTATCATACTAACCATTATGGAAACAAAAAACAATTAGACAAACATTTTCTTTATGAGGATTTCAAGTTCACCTTCTATTCTGGTCTTAAAAGTTTCCCATAATCACAGCATGACCCATTTCTCCTCTTGCACTTTTGGAGAGCAGGATGCAAGTTACCACCTAAGGGGAAGAGTGGCAGCTTCCTGTCAGGGTTGGTTTGGTGGGCCAGCCTCTTGCTATAACCCTGAAGACAGGACAGGGATTTATTATTTTTAATCTCCAAGCACAAGCTTTGTTCCAATCTACACAAAACAAGCTATAAAAGATTTAACAAGATGGCACTTGCAAAAGCCCTTCTGATGAGTCACTTCAAACTCAAGTGCCAGAACTCGTTATAGAGATGCAAGTGAACTTACCATCTGTGATTAGCTGGGACTGAACTGGACCGAATGGTATGCTGTTGGTAAAATGGTAAGCTATTTTATGTGGAGGGTGTATTTTATATGCATGACATATATGTTATGAATCTGATAGAAAGGTACAGAGAAGTTCTACAAAGATCCCACAAAACAGCAGGAATAACAGGTTTCAGTAAACCTTAAAAAAAAAATCCACTCAAAATACCCCACATCACTTGGAGTTAACAAAGGAGCTAGATCCAAGGCATGGGTTAAATGCAGGGTATCCCAGTTTTATCCAAAGCAAAATGAGAACTCTGCTTGGCTAGTTCTGCACGTCTAGACACACAGCAGCAATAGCTGTTTGGCAAGGCAGATGGCTGAGTTACACAGCACATCTATCATCCCCCCACTCCCTCACATCTCACTCTGGCTTTTCTCCACATCCAAAACCTTTAAAGTAGCTTCACATAAGTAGATATTTAAGAAAAAAAGAAAGTCATTAGTAAAAAGGCTCACGTGATCAAAATACTTATCTTTGAAGTTATGCTGGCTAATGCCTTAAAATGGTGAAGACTTAAGTTCTTCATCATCAGGCATCTTGGAAACAGAAAAATAAGGCAACTTAAATGAGAGCTATACATCAGGATCTCACACCTGAGACACTACAGTGCATGGAAGAAGTTATCTCAGGTTGTTTTCAGAGGCTACTTATTGTATTATTTTTCTCTCCCTCTGAGCCTGAGGTGACATGAGCCACAGTAGCAGCTGTATCCAACTTTAAGGGATGGAGGCAAGAAACACTCCCAACAAAATTATTACCATCAAAATTTCTCAGGTGTTTCTGCTGCAGCAAATACATAGTGCAGATTTCAATCCGCATTTGTTCTCTGTAATTCACCTTCCTATAGCTCACCCATTCATCCAGGTGTAGGTGTCTGCATGGCACACTCTGACCTTCCTGTGTAGAACTCAGCATTGCTTCAGGGACACACATTACCTTGCCCCATGCCAGTTTGCAGAAAGATGCATATAACACATCAGCAGCACAGTGTAATGCCCTGCTCGACAGCAAAGTGGCGGCCTTCTGCAGCCATCAGAGAAGCAACCAAAGTCTGCCATGGCCTCGCAGGATGCACTCAAAGCTCTGGGGTGCAACCAAGGGTCCCAAGTCACCAAGCCTGGAGGAGCTGCAAGCACTGGATGTTGAGAGGTCTGCTTGGCAGCAGCAGGAGAAACACCGGCCCATGTCCCAACTCCCCAGACTACAGCTGGGAGGTGATAAAAACTTCAGTCTCTACTGCCATGATGGGACAGACAGTGTCCTATAACCCTGTCAGGCTCACATGGAGGTACAGGAAATCCCTGAAGTGTGCTAACTGAATTATAATTAAGCTGGTATAGTTGCAGGTGAGAGATTTTACAGAAGACACTTCACAAAGTTAACACAACATGACTGCAAGGCCTGTTTTGCTGGCCACCATGTCCCCTCAATGCTCTGGATTAACATTTCTGGACACAATTTGAGTAGCGGGGATTATTAGGGAGGCAACAAGAAAACAAGCTCTCCTAATGTTTCAGACCCTTGTGTCCAGTCCCCCCCCTCTTCCCCTCCCTTTCTCTGTGCTGTGGCCTGGCCATCCCCTTGGGAAGGAAACTTGGGCAGACACTAATTGTATTTGACAGCAGCAATTACACACAAGGCTGGAGATTAGAAGCTCGTTAATTGTGTGTGCCATAATTGCTGCTGTCTTTTCCTTTGCTAGTTAAGGCCAGTGCCAGGAGAACCAAGGGGAGGAGGATGCTCGCTACCCCAAATGCAGGTGGTCCAAAGACCAGAGCCCTTGGACAGGGAGGAGATGTCCTAGCACAGTGGGGGGCTCCTGACCCTACAGCAATGCAGGAGAGTCCCCCAGCAGGGCAGCTAATGAAGCATGAAATGAGGACAAACAATGTCCCCTTCCAAAGGTATTTTCCACCTGCATTTTACAGCTCAGCTGAACTCCACACTACCTGCAGTAGGAGGGAAGTTAAATATTAACCCTTCAGAGGTGATGTTACCAAAGGATTTTTTTTTAAGCCATCTATGAAACTAGGCACCGTATTAAATACTTGAGCAGGATTCATAAAATTCTCACTTCTCTACTCAAACAGGTGAGCTCAGCATTTATTGCTACTCTCTACAGACTAGCAGAGGCCAGTTACATCCAAACAAGATGAAAACACACCTTGGCTGAGGGCAACCTCCCCATTACACTGTGATGCAAAGCCACCTTTCATGAAAGGCCACTGCACCCCCCACACCAGTTATATTAATGGCTATCATAAACAGACTATTTTAATATTCCTCTCTCAACAATCTTCCTTGGCTCTCAGCAGCAGTTCAGCCAGAGCGTGTACATGACTCAGCACCAGGAGCCTTTTCAAGAGACAACTGGGGGTCTGCACCATTGAGCACACTGTCCTACCAAAACAGCAGTACACTCCATGGGATAATGCGGGGTTGGGGCTTTTTTGGTTTAAATATTGCAGGGACTGTTTATTGCCATTGTGTTATATTGCCATTAACGGAATTTCCTCTTAAAAAAAACAAACCCTAAAACAGGGAAAATATTTTCAAGATTACATTCAAAAAATAAACCCAAACATACTATAATTAACATCATAGTTAAACAGTGGTGTGATCTAGAACAAAGCCTTGTAGATTACTCATTTAACCTACAATGAGTTAATTAATAACTGCACCATAATCACATTTGGTAGTATCAGTAGTGAAGACACTCAGGGGAGCGGAAATAAATGTAAAATGCTTAACATATTTTTGAGCAAGTTCTATACTTGCTAGTAGCCATGATTTCATGACTCACTGTATACATCAACATATGCATGGAATGGAATAATATGCTCAATCAAAAAATCTAATGGAATGGTTTCCAACATTTTTTTTTCATTTTTGGAGGGTTTTGCGGTTTTTTGTTTTATTTTTAATTTAAAACAGATACAGAGTTGCCATATACAAGACAACCAGCAGACTCCTGTTCCCTTATGTCCCTTCTGTGGACTCTGCAGTAACTTGCAGACTCCGAGTGTCTGTAGACCAAAGCACGAAGTAAGTGGCCTGCTTGCACTCTTCCAGCTTAAGGCAGCTTACAGAATTTGAGAGCTTTTATGCGGGGAACACAGAGCATTGCACTGTCAGTCCTGGAAGCAATCAAACACTTCTGTCACATCTCCATATGAAAATCCACAAATGCCCAGGCAGAGGGGATCAAGCTATAGATACAAACACAGCCTGTACTGCAGTTGTTGTCGGCTTTTTTCTTTTTTTTATTGTTTTTTTTGGGGGGGGCATTGTTTTCTTTTTTTTTTTGGGGGGGGGGGGGGTGTGAAATATTCCAGCTCTGAAGCTGGAAAGCAGAAGGCAACCCTAATTTTTGAGAAATAAAGAAAGGACATCTGCCCCTACTCCCAGCCTGCCTGTTGACATATTGTCATCTACTTGCCGGACTGATATTGGGCCAACACAGCATCAGCAAAGGCAAAATTTCCCCATCTACAAAAGAAAAAGCTCAAAGGCTGCTTGACCAGTGCCACTAAAATTTGTTTCCTCCAACAGATACAGGTTGTGAAAGCAGAGGGTGAATTTATGAGTTCCGCAGACAGAGAAACAGCAGAATGAAGAGTTCTTTGTCCCTGTCCTCATAGAGGCAAGGGAAGGTACAGAACATCCCAGCAGGAACAGGTTTCTGAAGTTATGGTGTAACCTTTTGCAGGCTCAGCCAGAAGGATGCAGTAGGATCTGGAGACATCTGCCTGCTGAACAGCCTGTGCATTGCACTGTGTCAGAGCCTTAACATGTTTTGTGTTCTTTAGTTCAGCTCAAAATAACTGTAGAATGCTGTAGAGACATTTAAGGAGTGCCATCTTTTCTTACAATAGGAGAAATTGGGTACTACAGTGCCCAAGTACTATAGACAACATGCTCTTTAAAGGATACAACTTATTTTCCACTCTTACTTAAAAAAAATTGCCTTTACAAGATATTAACTCCTTACCAAACATCCAAACAAAATCTTAATCTCCAGTAATTACTCTCAATACCTCCTTCATACTTTGTGTAAAGAGCAAGCTAAACATAATCACTTAACCTTTTTCTAACATGAAAAGCTGTATTTTCACTACAGAAACAGCCTAATTATGCTATAGTTTAAAGTAAAGCTATTTCTCCTAATCAAAAGCATATGCCACTCTTAATTAACACATTCTCTATTTTAAACCAGCATTCACATAGCCGTGTGAAGCAGCAGGGTACATGGACCCTTCCTGTATCTGAATGCTATCAAGTATATGCCTACAACTCCACACCTAAAAATCAAGCCATTATATACTCCACAATATGATAAATCCATAATTTCTACATAAATTCCTAAATTTAACAGCCTCTGATGCAGCAGGCTGAAAGTTCTGCAACAGCTTACATTACTTTGAAAAATTTAAGAGGTTGTACCCTTCTCCATCTAAAGTAGTCAAACTGCTGGCACAGTCTGATGGGTTTCTGGACAAAACAGGAGCAGGAGTTTGACAAGAGGCTACTGTGAGCTCCAGGACGAGCTGCAGAGCAATTCAAAGCCTATTCTGAATGCTCACCTCATACCACAAGCAGAGGATACTGTTCCCCTGCTCCTCCCACCCTCACCGACCACCTCACTTTGCTATACAGGGCAACAGGACTTGGATGCATTCAATCAGGCTTTTCTAGGTTTCTGGGCACCCCCCAAAAAATATTGGGGTAATGGATGTTGAGCAGGCTCTCCACTGCTTGGGAAGCGACCTGGCCAGCAGGAAGCTAAGACTGAGCAGAGAAAGGTCCTCTTACCCTCCTGGTCCTCCTCACCTCCCCTTGCAACTTCCTATTTGTTTTTCCTCCCCTTCTAAATTTCCTGTTACACCAGGCTGACGCAGCCTGCTCCACTTAGTGCCTCTGCCCCAAGCTCCTAACTGCATCTCACTGCCTGCTTACCTCCCCTGATAGCCCATGGCAGCATCCTGCTTTCGTTCAACACCTCTCCTCTGTAAGCCCATGCTGCAACCTCCCCAGACACCAATTTTTAATGGTGCTCAGTGCTACCGAAAGCTCAATTTTCCAATTTGTTTTAGCTAGTGGAGTTACAGTACTGTCATGGTTTGAGCATGTTTTGAGGGTGTTTTTGTTCAAGGTTTTTTTTTCCAGCCAGGTGGAGGAGGGGAGTCCGGGAGGAAGGAGAGACAGGACACCTGACCCAGGCTAGGCAATGACGTATTCCATACCATAGCACGTGATGCCCAGGATGCATACTGGGAAAGAGAGGGCTGGAGGGGTAGAGGTCTGGAGGAAAATGGAGGAGGGAGCACATGGTGCTCGGCCGGGCAGGGTGGAGTGAGTTATGGGTCGGTGGCTGGTGGGGTGTTGTATTCTTTTCACTTGCTGTTTGCTGTATCATTATTATTTGTAGTAGTAAATGGCAGTAGGGGTTTTGTGTTATGCCTTAGCAATTAAACCGTTCTTATCTCAATCCGTGGGGGCTACATTCTTTGGATTCTCCTTCCTAACTCTCCGGGAGTAGGGGGACTTGGTTTAAACCACGACAAGTACAGAAATTAACTGAACACAAAAGTTTTGATTGCTGGTGGAGTCACTTCTCATGCCACAACACTGGTCTTTTCTGCTTCCAGCCTCACACAATAAAGAAACTTTTCAATACTTCTGTTATCCACATTTCTGTTGCTGGGGAGAAGCAGCATTGCTGCTAAAATGTGCAATAAATGAAAACTGCACATGGCATTTAAAACCCTTACCTTGCCAGAAACTGCCACCTCAAGGCCAAAATGGCAAGGGGCAATACCTGTTTACATCTCAGCCACTTCAGCCTGTGGTCTGACATCCTAACAAATTCAAGGTGGCAATAAATTGCCACCTCAAGTTAAGCCAAGATCTTGGGCTGTCCCTGGAGGTATGAGCACCTCTCCATTTTCTGTCCACTCAGCCATAGCAGCAACTACCTTAAAGGATCTCATGGTCCTTCGCTGATACCCTTTCTCAGCTAGGAGAACACTTGCTCAAATACA
Source organism: Melopsittacus undulatus (assembly GCF_012275295.1). Lineage (NCBI taxonomy): Eukaryota > Metazoa > Chordata > Aves > Psittaciformes > Psittaculidae > Melopsittacus > Melopsittacus undulatus. The sequence continues at coordinate 30,377,018 of NC_047532.1, read as the reverse complement.
GTTTTAAGATCCCAGAGTTCAACTGTCACACATGCCTCTAATCCCACAGCTGAAGGATCACAGAATAGCCAGGTCCTGTGAAATTGCTACCTGTGCACTAGAGCCACACAGCAAACCCTGTTACTTATCTGTAAAGTGGGAAAGAAAAAAAAGGAACTGGGTCCCTGCTGCACAGGAAGTTACACAGCAAAGTACCTTGCCTCACTCTATTACCTCCTGTCATAATTGAATGCCATTAATTTGATACATATATTAAAATTTTACCTTTTTTTTTTCCACTTGTCTTTGGTATAACTGGCTAGCATGCAGTGTCTTAATCTTAAGTAATTGTGACACTGGGATGCCACACGTATCACTGTGCTGCAGCAGCACAAGCAGCATCAGCAAAGCAGAGCTGTATCTCTAATTATTCTTTTTCAGAATACATCCCAGAAAGTACAAGATATTTTTTGCATTAGTGTGGGATGATGAAAATTAATTAATTGAAAAATTCAAAAGAATATTTCATCTTCGCTTAAATGTTTAACAAAAATCCCTACTTTGATAGCTAAAACCAGCAAGTCCCCCAATTTTTTGTTTGAAATTCTAGAAAACAACTACTGCATTCAAGTTGCTGTGAGAGAATGTATTATGCTGTTCACAGTATACTAACATCAGCACTGCTGGCTCCCACATGAAAAAATGGAGTTTAACATTGGTACAAGCAAAAAAATTAACCCCTGGAGAGCTAGTAAGATCGTGTATTTAACATACAGTATGTTTTACCAAGACCAGGCAGGTTAAAAGGAGCAAGAGAGAAGAGGTATAAATCCGTATAATGATCATTGTTTACTTTAAAGAAGTTTAGAAACAGAGAAACATGGGCAATCTCTGTCCAGTATTCCAGCCCAGTTTACAATACACAATTGTTTGCACTGCTGGCCTGCTTTCTAAGCTTCAACCTTTCTAAAATACAGGCTTACAACTTGGCACTGTTGTACTTCAATCAATTGCTTGAATGAGGATTGCAATGCCATAAATAAAAGGAGCTGAGATCATAAATTTCTTCAGAGATGTAAAATCAAAGAGACCAACCAACAGACTCCCATGGGGTGGGAGGCTGACACATATTCCAGCTGCTTGTATTTCTACTATGAGACACTTGTTCGCTTTAACTTTTTTACTTCTGCACAGCTTGCTAGAAACACAGTTTCAAAAAAACTGGAAATCTCACTCTGGATGTGGCATTTTGTTTTGTGCTCTACAACAGAACACAGCTGCAGAAGAGAAAAAGCCCTATATCAAACCTGTCCACAGGCAAAATCACAGACCACCACAGACAACTCCACCAGCACAGCACCACATTGCCTGGCATGTGAGTCACTTGTTTGAACAAAGCATCCTCTAACACCTCCATCTTCAGGCCATGGGTTCTTGGCAAACAACCACCAGCTCCCATCTACGCTGTCATCATTATAAACAGAAGTTACACATAGTGTTTTATTAATTTGCTTCCTCTCTTAAACAATAGCCAAGGGATGTCAGTGTAACCCTCACAGAGTACTGCAAGGACTTGCACTGCCCATGAGCCTGAGATGCTTTTAAAAACCAGTAAGTATAAGCAGGAAAATGAATTTGATTTGCTGCTCAGAGAATTAACAGTCAACACAACAAAGCAGGTAGGCAACACACTACTTCCTACTTGGTTTGCCAAGGTTGAGCTATCTTGTATGGAATAAAATTGATAAGCAGTTACATGTGCAAAAAAAGGGACAGAAAATAACCTATGGACAGTTTTGTTTATGAGTACGACCTATATCAAGTATTTAACACATCAGCACACCTTCCTCATGAGAAAGTAAGGAGAAGCAAAGGCTGCAATATCATCCGCCTTTATTGCAGAAGTACAGGGAAATTTAGTTCATGTTTGCAGTGTCATATTTTACTGTCTTACACAAGAACAAGGAAACATTTGCTTGCTAGTAAGAGAAACTGGTTCTGAAAGCATGCTCCAAAAGCAAAACATTCATGGCCTAACTTGTGCAGCCAATAAACAACCATTTTCCCAGCTTGGCTAAAACAAGGTGGGTCACTCTGCCTGTAGTCTTGCATGTATAAATAAGGTGCACACAAACTGTGAGCTTTTGCTAGCCATGCACAACACAGATTACTTCCTCCCACAGGAAGGCTGCACCTACCACTAACTCTATTTGCAGGCTAGAGACTGTCCCTCACACTGGCAAAAGGTAGCAGGGCAGAAGAATCCATCTGTGTGTTAAGATCTAGCCCTCTCAGGACATATTCCAAACTATCACATACCCCAAACAAGGTTCACAAAAACCCCTACTCTGCAGCTTGCCTAAACCCAGAGGACATTGCAGCTTTACAAGTCCAAGAGCCTGAGATAGATACGTTTGTGAGGGTTTTTTCTTAATTTCTAGTGCTTCCTTTTCTGTTAAAAGGATAAAAACTAAAGAAACAAAAAAAAAATTACAAAAAAAAAAAAACCAGACTTGCTGTTTGGTTTGTTTTAAAGGGGGAGAGCCTGATTAGAGGATGAATTCTCAGTGATTTGTTTTTTCCAATGTGGTCATCCTTTGCAATAGGAGCTTTCAATATATATATATAAAACTGTGCAGATTGTTTTCTGCATTTTTTCACAACTTTTAAGTACAATTATTAGCCTTTAGGTAAAAATAAACAAAGTCAAACACGAAATTCCTTATGACAAAGTGACACACAACGATCTATACAAACCCAGAAAGAAAGGGGAACAGTGAAGAGCAAAGCCCCTGGCAGCACTGCTGTGTTGCTCACAAGAACACAGGAGGCTCCTCATCCCAGCACACTGCATTAGAACGGCACAGGAAGGCAAGCTTTACTGGGCAAAGCAAGAATACTATTAGTCTCCACTGTACACGATGCAATTACATTGCTTTTATACTACAAAAAAAAAAGTCATTATTTTCAAAGTTTTTCACTTCCCAGTATAGCAAGCCATAAATTGAGATATTTACCCAAACTAACTGCACAGCAGGTATATGAATACACTGCTGCTCATGACAGGGAGAGACCTAAATGGGTCCTTTACTGTCCCGCTCTTCCCATCCCCCTTGTAATCCTGCCCGCACCACTCTGCTGCTCTTTCCCAACCACAAAGAGTGGCTGCTTTGACAGATTGTCAAGGGAGACATCTGTTTGATGGATAGACAAAACAGGAAAACATGATGGGTGCACTCATTTTATTTAGAGACCACCATTATTTCTAACACATTTCTTAACTTCTAGACGAAATAACATGAACCTGCAGTACTAACCACAAAAAAAAACAACAAAAAACGAAGGTTTCAGCCTTAAACTAGAGCATGATTTATCATTCCCTAATGTAATTCCTAGAAGTTGACTAAACATAAAATCTGTAAACTGTAGAGCACAGCTTCTTGCTCCAGACATGAACAGGCCAGATCTGAGCAATGAGTCCAAAGTTAAAAAAAAAAATCAAGTTTGGCTTTCTGAATGCTTGTTTTAACTGGATACACAGTTTATATTTGAGTTACTACAGAACTTTTAAGTTGGCTTTGAGACCCTACTTTAATACAAGAAGCTTATCGATTTAAATCAATTGTTAAGAATATTTCAGTAGCACCTGGTGCAACCTACAAAAAGCACACACTCAAACTCAGATCTTTCGCAAGTCTGGAAATTGTTTCTCCTGGTTTTCACTGTATCCTCAAATTGAAAATTCCCTTTTCCACATTTTAGTTTCAACTTGCTTGTCGCATTTAAAAGGTGATAGAAAAAGGCTGTTTCAACAGAAAGAAGGGGGAATTGAGCCCAGTCCTTTGAACAGGGTAACTAGACACCCACCTTATCAAATATTGCCCCCTGCAGTTCTTCCTGCAAAAACACCCAACTGGCCACCAGACAAATCAATTTGCTTTATTCTTGCAGGTTTTCCAGCTTACTGGACTGCTCTGAGCCTGCAGCAATAGAGCATTTGCTATTTTATTCACTCTGAAATTTGGTTTCTTTTTCAAGAGACTGTCTCTTCCCCAGGTGTCCTCTCCCATTACCCCAAACAGCACAACTTTATGCACCCACACCAACACAGCAATAGAGGTATTTTACTCCCACTGAATATTAGTTCAGAGTACAAAGGAACAAACCCTCCTCTATTCAAAGCACAGAATAATACTTGGAAAAGAAAAACAAAAAAACCCCAAACCAACCAACAAAAAAAAAGAGAAAAACTGCAAGCACACAAAACAAAACAAACCAAAATAAAATAAAAACCATCCCAAATCACACCACAAAAAAAAAAACAAAACAACAAAACAAAACAAACAAGCCTGGCAGCTTTTCCCCTGGAAACATCAGCACTGGAATTTCAAACCTTTAATAGCTTTAAAAAGATGTCTGATGAATGCCTATTTTCTTTGAACTCAAGCTCTCTTTCTGCTTTGCCTTAGAGGCTGGTCTACGCTCTTCAGATTCCTAACATGCAACTTTTCTCATTATACAGCAGAAATCTTACTAAGTGCATTATTGGTGAAGTTGAGTCAAACAAGTTAAAATGGCAACTTTTTTTTTTTTTTTAAATATAGGAATAGAAAATCATTACATCCTCCTGTAAGTTTCAGCAGTCAAAGCAAACACAACGAAGGACTCTAAGTGTCTGGGGAAGGATGGCACCGAAGTTAGTAGCATGACAAGCTGTTGAGATTGGAACTTGTAAGTGTGCAATATAAGAAATAGGAAAAAGAAATATTTAGAATCAAGAGATGCCAAAACTGCAATCAGCAAATGGAAGTCTAAAACTGATGAGCAAATCTGGATGCTTTTTTATTCTTTATTTTTATTGTTTAAGCAGTGCCATATAACCGCCTTGTTACGAGAAACAATCAATAACAGCTCCTAACCCCCTCACTGCAGTGTCATGTACCCACCTTCAGCCACATCCCCAGCAACATAAACCCAGTTAGAGACATGTTCAATGCTGCTGAGCAAAAAAGGTGCTGTCCTGCCTCTGGGTCGTCAGTCCCTGCAGATACGAACTCCCAGGCCAAGCCAAAGGCTTAAAGCCAATGGGGATTTGTGCCGTCGAATACATGACACAGATTAGAATTTTAGGCTTTGTGGGGAAATGGAAATACAGCCACCAAGACTGTCTCAAAAACTATAAGGACTAGAAGTGCCCACAGAGACAGTCATGTACATGAGAATGAAGTTAGAGAACAAAGACACAAGACAGCCTGTGAAGGTGAATCTCCCTAAATCACTGAACCCACTACTGAGACTGCAGCATAGCACAACAGTGGTATTACAGAGGCACAGTGTGAGAGAGAGTCAGAAGGATAAGCACACATACCGGGTAAGCTGCAGGTGGGTGGTAGGGAGAACAGGTAGACAGCATTGCCAAACTTACACACACATCAGCAAAAGCCACCAAAAGCAACATGTCATTTGCTGCCAGTAAAGCAGAATGAACATACAAGAAATGGTGAACAGGGGTGAACATACAAGAAATGAAGCAGCCAGGGACACAGATACCTGTCCAAAGAACTCAAAGCAGCGGGAGGGGTTGATGGCATAAAACATTTTTGTTTAAGGATAAGGAAAGCAAAAGAATTGATTCATAAATTATTCTCTATTCTGGAGGAAGAGTGAACAGACTTGAAGGACAGGTGATGTCTCTGAAATATGCAAATAGAGCTAAGCTGGTCCAAGCAATTACCTTTCCATTGCCTGGAACTTCAGACTCAAAGGAATGACTCACAAGAAAGAACAAGAAACAAAAGAATGTGCTAAAAGGTAGAAAATGACAAAGGAAGACTGCATCAAGAGGAGACTGGAGACAAGCTTAGGAAAGTATAGTCCTGACCTGTACTCCGGAAAAGGAACAAAACAACCTATGATACAAAATGCAGTAAGACCAAGCCAACACAGGAAGACCTAACTGCAAAGTATCCACAAAGGCAAATGTAATTATTGGTTCTAGACTGCTGGGTTCAAAATAAGTAGAGCAAAAAGATTCCTGTAGCTTCATGATAGTAAAGACAATGGACCTCACCTCAATATCCCTTAGGTTATCTGCTATTTTAAATATTTCCTAGCAAACAACATTAAAAAAAAAGTGTTATGATAATTTCTTTCCCAGTTTTAGACAAAGCCCTGAGAGAAAAGATTAGGCATGACTATCAGATAACCTGCTAGCAGCAAATAAAACAGACTGGAAATAGCCATGGAGATGAGCCAACATACATGCCTCTACTGTCAAAAGTGGTATACCAGCTTCACAGAGCATAGAACACCTGTGCCTTTGGCCTCTACACATTCAGTTATCTCTTAAGAAAGTGTAGGTACTCTAGACTCCATACAGGACTAGGAAGCAGTAGGTCAGATTTTGGCTGCTACTGGTGCTCCATTGCCTCTGAACACAAATTCAGGGTGCTCCTACTGCATCTGAATGCTTTTACTTTGTTTTTTTTTTCCATCCAAAACAAGCAAAGATTACTAAATTATAGCAGTCACAGTCTGATGCTGAAAATGTACTAACAGAGAAACTGCAAGGTCAATATGAAAGAATGAATCAATGAAGAATCAAGAAAAAGGAATGAGGAAGTAGATCTATTTGGACTGCATAAGAAATACTGCATTTAGTTCCATTCTATTTATTAAGAAAATTACTGACAGCCTGAAAACTGTGGAACAGCAGCATACTTACTGGGAAAAAAATGAGTCTTTGAAAAAGAGAAGGTGTTTCCAAGTTTTAATTTTTGCATATTTAGTACTAAAAGATCAAGACATTACAAACCTTTTTCAAATATATGAAACAGGAGAATGAGAAGGATTTAAGAAAAAAACACAGGAACAACTTTAAGGGATGAGATAAACTGCTGAAGAGAAAATATGTAGATAATATTGAGAAAAATTTTAAAATAGCAAAATTCATGCAGGTGCACAATGAGGAATTTAACACCCTTATACTGTAATTACTATTTAAGTTTCATAATGCTCTGAAAGCTGAACTTTCCAAATTGGTACTAAACACTTTATATTGTTTTTAACCAAATACTAGTAGTATTTAATTTATGATCTACTGAACATAAGAAAACTCAAAGGAACCCAGCAGATGGGTATGTAAAGGTGACACAATGACAGTGATGAAGCACCTTATAATGTACCCACAGATCTTTTCTATAAATCTAATTTGAAATTTGAATACTAAAATAGCTGTTTTATCTCCCATCACCTGACACGTTTCTCCATCATTTTAAAGAACAGAGCTCCCTCTCGTGGCTTCAGAAAGTGGATGGGGGGAGGTGTGGTGGAGTACAGAGTACAGAGGACTTCTGATAACATTTTGGTCATATCAAAGTGGATTTAAAAAGACAGTGTAGTAGCAAAGACAGGTGATTTAAATATACATTTTAATGCTAATTTCTAAATTACATTCTCTGCTAATGTAACTTTATCTGCTAGGTCTTTCTGCACCTGAGCACATTCATTCAACAGCAGGCACTTAGATCTCTTTACAGGTTTCTAGCTCAGTCACAGACAAGGCACAGGAAGTAGAGGATCAGAAACATGGCACATGTGAGGGATGCAGGGACAGTAAATCAGGTAACACTCTACAGATTTTCCCCAGTTTTATAGCTTTGTGCATTGAGACCACACAGAGGGAAAAAAATAACTGGCTTCAAAAAAGCCAGGAAATGCATGCATAGCTATATGTGCGAGAAGCACATCTATTGAAACACTGTAACAAAGCATCTGAAAAAAGAAATGAAAAAAAATCATATTTCTTTAAACCACTCAAACTCAGCCCTGCCATCTTCACAGAAACTTCTGTTCAAGCTCCAGCATTGCTCTCCTGCAAGCCCACACTTCTTGCACCAGCTATGCAAAAAGAGAGGATGGAGCAACACAGGGATGAGCAAACACATTGGTGTAACAACACTACCCAGCACAGTCTAGTTTCTGCAGAGTCCTGGGGACAAGCTTATGCAAGGACAACAATGGGAAGAAACATGCTCACATAGATTCATTCCTCACCTTCAAGGAAGGGGGGAAAAGCAGCATGGCAAAGCATTCCGTTTGTTAAATGGCTTTAAAAAACAAACAAAAAAACAAAACAAACAACAAAAAACTAAGAGGTTATGTCCCTTTCTTAGCTGACGACTTTGTAACCTGAAGGTCACACCTGTGGCAGTATTTCCCTGAGGTAAGAAAGTGAAGGGAGTACCTAAAGCTAAGCTTGTTGCCATGCATGAGAAGTCACTACCAACAGCAGCTCTTCTCATAAACATTCAGGAAAGGGTTAGTGTTTTGGTGGTGGGTTGTTTGGATTTTTTTTTTTCCACTGTTCAATGAATGTTTCTGTATTTCCCTTTACACTGCTAGACACTTTTTTGGATTCTTTTAAAATTATTTCTGTATGAGAATTTTAGATTGGACAAGAACTTACACAGCATATAGCCTGTTTTGCTAACTGTCCTGCACAGCATATAGAACTATTTTCCCCAAGGGGAGAAAAAAGGGTTCCCTCCAAGTTATAGTACTTCTTTGCTGCAAAACCAGCATTAACACCATAAAACAAGAACTAGTAAAGAAAAAACAATTACTCTAAAGTTTCTGGAACAACATTAGAAGACAACTGAGAATCCTTGGTTCATTGGCTTGTGTTCACACAAGATTTTGCTTCCAAAGCACAGGACCAAAAAAGAATCAATTTCCTACCATGAAAAAAAATTACCATGCCTTCAGCATTTTGCTATTAGTAAAATACCTCCACTCTATCCCAAATCAAAGGCAGTACTTTCTGTAAAGAGCAATCCTCTTTAAAAATTGTACAAAATTCAGTCTATAAACAGGGGGATATCTTTAAATATTCAATGAAGTAACAAACCTGGTAAATGAAAGATTAACATGACAGTAGAGTCTCCCTATAACACCCATATAGGACTTACAAATACACTTACGTTGAAGTACCTAATCATAATCAGATTTGGTAATTTGCTGCACTGAAACAAAAAGGAAACATTTTTAGAATTGATCATTCAGTTTATGTCACTTTCATGGAGATTACTTGGTATTGATCAACATTTAAATAGTAGTTGAAAAGAGAAAGATGAGAAAAGGATAAAAAGTACCTTTACATGCTAAATACAGCAGGAACCAATAAAAGCAAAATTAATTAGATCACTATAGCAAAACAAACCTTGTGCATGTGCTTGCTGTAATGAAGATAATTGTGAATCAATTATATGGTTCTTCATGTTTTGGTTATAACAAAAGAGTTTAAAAAAATTAATTTAGACTTTAATCTGTTCAAAATGAAGCTTGCCGTGTAGCAGTTAAAATCTTTGTGAAGCTGGACCATTGTCAGCTTTACAAAGTCAAATACTGGTTTATTCTCAGAACAGCATTTGTGTTTCCTACCTGTGGATTCCAACTGGGGTCCAGTTTTTTCACTGTAGCAACATACTCCTGCATAGCTTGATGAGGGCTGGTATCTCCCAGGGCTTTCCAAGCCTCCCTAAGACAGAGGGCAAAACATCAGCAAGCCACTCGCAGACAACACACTGTGTTTTTATACCAGTGGAACACAGTGAACAGACTCATCTAAATACTTCCAGAGAGTGCAAAGCCATCTTTCATTCAGTTTGAAAGGGCCAGCTTTTCTCCAAAGCCATGAATGGCCACTGTCAGTTACAGCATAACATTGTGAAAGGATCTTTCAAGAGATCCTGGTCCAGGCTGGAGCATAGGTTGTGTTCACAAAGTAAAGCTGTTTGTAAAGCTGTAGCTATTTTCATAAAATTTTTGTTGTAAGCAGGTTAATTCTGGATGAGCAAGATGAACTCAGGAGTCTGGATTTCACATTTGCATCAGGCACAGCAGCAAGCATTTCCCTATTAAACAGACTCTGAGTTGACATCCTCTAGGTCCATAGTCTGTCAACAGATGAAACAGGACACAACAAAAAGAGCCAGAAATTGCTAGGAATTACAATTATTTCCTCTTACCATTTCTGCTTTCCCTCAAAATCAAAGAAGCTTGGCTTGGGAGTGTTACAGATTCCAAATTTCACCTAAAGAAAAGAAATTTCCTTCTGTTAGAACAAAACAAAGGGAAGGAGACCTGCATAAGGGAAGACTGAGTTCTGATGTTCCAGGCTAAATTCAGAGGAAAGGTTTTTGAGGGAAAGAACTGACACAACTCAACCCCATATTACCCTCATTTTAGCTCTCTGTTATTAGCACCTATGCATTCCTGTGTTTTCTTTGTGTGATGCAAGGAAAACAATTTTGTTATGAAGTTCATTTCTTTTGCATCCATTACCCAACAGGGATAAACAACAAGTGATTTCTCACTTAATGTTATGTTTATTACCAAGCCAAATGTTTCATCCTCCACCAATATAAAAGAAAATTCTATTGATTAGAGTTTATACAGAGATGACTCCTCATTAAGGCTGAAATCAATCCACTTCTGCATAAAGCTCAAGCAAACAGTCTTTGCTTAATTATTTTCAAAGTCCTCTGGAAGGCAAGGGGACAATCTCAGAGCACAGGAAAGCCAAGCAGCTTCTAAATTTGCTCTGAGGCACCTGGCTACATAGGAAGCACTGCATGAGAGACGAGTCAAGGCTCAAGCCTGAGATGAATCAATCTGTCAGAAGCAAGATAGAAATTAAGATGGGGGGGGGAGAAATAAGAAACAAAAGGAAGCAAAGGAACAAGCCAGAACTGGCAGACAGATATATGTGGGGAGGGGATGGGAAGTGGTGGTGGAATAATCTTGCATCCAATGTAAAATGGACTCAGTACCAGTGAGATTCAGGCAGTTTTCTATAGGCTAATGTATTGATGGAACAAATACAAAGCCCTTCCTCTAGCTGCCGTATCTCCTCTGTAAGTTCACCCACAAAGGAGATTGACAGAAGCTACACCTGCCCAGGGCTCCAAAGGCACAACCATGTTCCTGCAATGAGGCCAGCACTGACAATTGCCTTCATAACAGAGCAATTAGCAGGCTGAGATTTGGGCAACAGAAATTTTTTTTTGAAGTCTGCTCAGGAGAATGTAAAAATGAACGTGCCTCTGTCCCTGCTGGGAAGAGTCAGGGAATATACGGGTCAGGACCCACCAGATCAGAGTCCCTTTCTCACAAAAAATAAAACCCCTTGCACACAGGTGTAAAATTAATCTAACTGAAATTAAAATACCATTATGATAGGAAATTAATTCACACAAAACATGGTTTGTTTGTTTTTTTATTATTTTGTTTTGCTGTGGGTGTTTGGTTGGGGTTTTCTTTTGGTGTTTTTTGCTTGGTTGGTTTTAAATTAAAGTGCCAGATATCCCACAGGAGTGACAGATGAGAGACTGTAGATGCCAGAGCAGAACCACAACTCCAAGTACAACAGCCTCTAGGAAGCAGTCATCATAGCCAGTCCCCATAACACAGGTCACAGCCCAGTGCAAAGAAAGCCCACAAGAGATGGGCTAGTATTCAAACACCAGGGGGAACACAGAAATGCTCTGGAAGTGGGCAAGGGCTGCTGGTTGAACATTTTGTTAACAAAGCAAAACTAAACTGCATTCATCAAATGGTTTATGAAATATGCTCAAGTGTTCAGGCAGGTGAAGTGCTTAAATCAACTAACAATTCTTCACCTTAACAAGGTGGGGATTTTATGCTGAGGGTAGAATCATTAATCAGGCTTTAAAGAGAGCATGCCCATGCTGAGAGATATTTATTAGTCACACTATGTTTTCATTTAAAATGTTTGAGGATATGAGTGACTGTAACTGAAATTAATTTTCTGTACATCTGACTGTCTCCCAGTGAGCAATTCATTCCAATTAGACCAGCTTAGCTGGCCTTTAATATAACATATTGCATTTCATGGAGAAATCTGAGAAAGAGCTAGTAACAGTTAAGTTCCATAAATCAGTCACAATTCATGTACCATAAATGTTTTCTCCCATGCTCAGAAGAGGATTGGACCACTTGTTTTAAAAAGCAAAACAAGCCCAGAAATACAAATTCATTATCTGTGTGGAAAACGCCTGCTTGGCACTTTTTTAGTTTAATATCCAACCTGCAAAAAATTGGCCAACTTGGATAAGAAAAATTAAATCTGGTTTAATATTAATTTTCACCTGCCATCATCAAAGTACGACAGCAGTTTCTTCTCTTTAGATTTGGCATTCAAAGGCTGTTCTAGCACCGGGGAAGACTGTTAGTAACATTGATAGCAATACAAATCAAGGAACAGTAGTTAAACTTCATCCATCAAGAGGGGAAAAATATGCACTTGTGCCCTGTTTGCTATTTTAAGATATAATAAAAAGGCTTGCAGTGGTTTTGTTGGAAGGAAGAAAGTAAAGGTTTTGGCTTCCCTCCTTTTTGCTGCAAGACTCCATAATGCGTCAGAAACCAACCAGTAATCTAGCATTAGAGGGGACCCGAGTCCAACAGCTGAGAAAGGGGAGTTTTAGCTAAATATGCCAATGCTGACAAATACCAGTAGTGATATTCTGTGAAGGACTCTGTCCTGCTGTTACTTCCCTGGAGGGCCTCATAATCTGTTTTTCTGCATAACCAGCAGAAAGACAAGAGCCCATATTAGTATTTCAAGTCAACAGTTTCTCATTCAGTGTCCACAAATAATTACTGGTGGTCTCCAGGGGCCTGACTGGTTACTTGATGCTTAACTCTCATTTACAGTTCATCAGATGCATTAAAAAAATATGACAGCCAAAACACATTAAATATTTTCCTAGTATTGCTTCTGCAGAGTCACATTATACTCATGAATTGTACAAAGATGACTCAGGCAGGTCCAAATGGGAAACACATGCAGACATCTCCAACTGTGACCAAATTGGAAATTTAGAAACCTCAGACAAAGCCTTCACCTGATGGTCACAACATTCAGAAGCATGTTTGGATAGACACATGCTCAGAGGTGCATTAGCACTGCATAGCATACAACTTCAACTGCTGGTCCAGACTGTGAGAAACCTTAAGACTCCTTACACAAATCCTTACACATTACTCCAAAACTGATCTCCTCCCCCACACCTGGTGGTGCTTGGAAAATGGCTCTTTGCTAATTTTTCAACTAATATACTTATACAGCACAAAGTACCAGCCAAATATTCTTACCTGATTATATATCTTGTAAGGTGAACTCACATCCATGAAGAGCAGGACTAAGCTCTCTAACTACACAGCCCAAGTAAGCTCCATTTCTTTGGCAAGACAGGAAGTCCTGACTGTTCCTGCCCAAAGTTCTGCCCCTTTAACCTGCCCCAACCTGTGAGAAATCCCTGTACTCAACTGATTAAAAGTGGGGCATAAGGAAGAACAAGCAAGCATCAATCACAGAAGGCAAGGGATCCCAGCCCCGATGACCAAGGGGCTTTATGTCCCGGAGACATAATAACTGAGTCAACTCCATCACTGTTCCAAGCAAGAGGAAGCTACAGGGAGAAACTCCCATGTTGAGGGCAGACATCATGCAAAAATGGGATTACATTCTTGAGACACTACACTCAGACAGTGTAAGTCCCACTTTGTCAGCAGCACTGAGTTTCCAGCTTGCCTGCACCTCTCAGTATTTACATATGCACTGGTACATCCTCATCCCAGCAGGACAGTTTTGTCAGTTTGATAATTTCCAGCAAGTTCTGGATTCCCTCCCCTCTCTGAATGACCACAGTTCCTGAGCCTTAGTTTATTTGAGTCCTCAATATACCAAGCAAGTGCTATCTTCACTTCGCCACCACAGACTCAAGGCATAGACAAGTGGTTTACCCAAAGCCATAGAGAAAGTAGGAGGAGAGAAAGAAAATCAGCCCTAGTTCAGAGCTCTACCGACTAGTCTGTTCTTCCTGTGCTGAGGCAGAGTCGTAAACTCAGCAACATCTTCTAAAAACCTCACTGGAGATAACAACTAAGCAATTCCCTTATTTTCAAGTCTCTGACACATAAACAAAATCAGAGAGAAAAGTAATAAAATCCTGAAATGGCCTCCAATAAAAGGTAATAAAATTCCAGGAAAATGCCTATATACACAAACAGTTTGAAATAAATAACATACAGTATTTTAACAGAGAGCTCAGCTGTTACTGTCTCCTCTTTTATGATGGTGCTGTATCTTAAATCAAAGCCCTTAGTGACATAAAGCACTAAATGGAGGAAAGACAAGGGTGCCAAATCAAGGACAGTGGACAGATCTGAGTCAGCACCTTTTGTGCACTAGCAATACTACTGTCCACCCAAGTAATATATTAGCAGCCCATTATGCATACTGATATGGGCTGCTATAATTAAATAGAGGAAACTTGCATTAAGCACCCTCATTTTGATTTAAAGCACAAAATGCTGCAAAACTCAGTTAGCAGAGCATAATCCTGTAGTAGCTGTGCTAGCAAACTTCTCCCATTTCCACTGCCAGCACTATTCTTCTAAGTACTCTGTAACAGGGATGGTACCTCTCTGGATCTCACTGCATGGAAAACCAGGAGCCAAGCACAGTCTGAAATCAGGGAGCACAAAGGCACTTGCTGTTGCACCCTGCTTGACCAGGGACAAGAAGGACAGAGCAGGACAGAAGCCCACTCTTCTACTCAGCTGAAGGCAATTGGAGATCTGTGCTGACAGTGTTAATTATCAGCTTTTTTTCTGACTTGTATCAAAACTGTTGTGAAATAGCTTCCAATTTAAGCAATTTTGAACATTAAACACATTATTGGTCTTACATTGCTAACACCAGGAAACCCTCTAGAGTCTGTTGAGAAATACAGAGCTGATGTGCAAGCAATGCTTTCCCATTTCCACGCAGGACAGTTATTAAGCATTTGCAACAGAGTGAAAAATAAGAGGTTATTTGTAACAAATCTTCTGAGAATGTGGACAAAAATTACAGACACGAAAAAACACTTTCTTTTCATCTCATCCTAGGCATGATCTTGTTATTCTTAAAAGTTCTTCTAGTATTTTTTTCTGCTCTCCTTTTTCTTAAAAGGGAAAGAGTAACTTGAAGATATGTTCAAGCTCTAGAAATATCTGAAAAGAAAACCTCATGACCAGTCTGCTTTTCATATAATTAATGATCCACAAACCACAGCCTAGAAGCCACCAGCTTAGAGGGTAACTAAATATTGCGTTAAAAATTAAAACACAAGTGGCAGTAGTAAGACAAATGTATTTCATATGGGAGGAGAATCACAGGGAAAATACACCAAACTCTGATTATTAATCCAAATAGGTGGGATTCAGTTTTCAAGTCAAGGCAGCATCTCTTGCAACTCGTGAGTTTTATTTTTACTTTTACTCTTTGGCCTTCCACATGTAACAATTTTCCAGGTTAGGTGATTATAAATATCATTTGTATCTTATTTGGTACATTTTTGTTTGTTTCACATAACTTCTCCCACAGGAGCAGAAAAAAAGTATTCCCACAGGTCACATCCTACAGCTTGCTCAATTCATAGGGATTGAATGGGAAAAGGAACACTAGAACTAGAGCCAAGCAGTTTAGTTTCCCAGGCCACTCTAAAGCCCTCCACAGACAGATCTGCACAGGCATTTCCTTCATGATGTCACATCATAACCCTTAAAGATTTAATGCTCAGGCCTGGGTCATTATAGCAGATCCCCAGTGTCTCTAGAGGAGAGGTGAGCACCAGTGCTAGCCATGCACTATAAACCATTTGATCACCATTCTCTAACCTGTGTCAGTTGCTTCATCACTGAACACACAGAGAGAGCCTGGCAAACACAGGTGAGGCAGCTACTCCACAAAGACTCAGTGGACACTCAGACAAGCCACCAACCCATCGGTGACCTATCACAGCCAACAACAAAAGCAAATCCTCCACACCAACACCCAACTTCAGTCTACCACGCAGTCCAGTGGAGCCAAACCGATGTCTCCACAGCAATCAATGCAGCGTTAGGGTTGACTGAGCAAGGGGGAGAGCTTAAGAACAAGTAGTGTGATGAATTTACCAGGGCCCTGTCCCACCAGACTTCACCTGCCTTAATCACAGCCAAACCCAGCGGCACCAAACTCGGTGCTGGACAGAAAGCTCCAGGTATTCCTGGTACCCACACCCCCAGCACAACTTTTTCCCACTTGCCATCGCTACATTTTGCTCAGCAGCCACGCAGGCCCTTGGCCGGTGGCCCCGGGAGAACCCCAGGCCCTCTGGTACCCGAGCACAGGGCCAGCCCCCGTCCAGCTCCTTCGCCCAGGCCCCACGCCCCGCCCTCCGCCAGGCACTGGCCGCGGGGTGCCGGAGCTTAGGTGGTGGGCTGGGCCGGGCCGGGCCGCTGGGCTCCCACCTCACCTGCTTGAAGCGGGCGTACAGGTAGAGCAGCTGCTCCTTGCTGGCGGTGGGCAGCAGCGCCGGCAGCCGCTCGGCCGCCTGCTCGAAGAGCGCAGCCAAGTCGCGATCGGGGGGCGCCGTCCCTGTCTCCTCGGATCCCGAGCTCGCCTCAACGCCGCTCCCGACCGCCGCCGCCGCCAGCGGGGGCGACGCCATGGCGGCCCGCCGCCCGCCCAGGTCCGCCCGCTTCGCCGGTCCCCCTCACGCCTCGGTACGAGCGACCGTGTAGCCCGCGGGAAACGCTCATCGCGCCCGAGGGTTCCGGGGCGGCTGGGAGCCCATGAGCAGCTTGTGGTCGAACAAGATATAGGTCCTCTAAGCCGGGCTTTATAACCCCTCGCCCGCGGAGCTGCTGATGGCGATTAAACAGAAACACCCGAGCACGGGGCTGCCTGTACCCTCAATCTTGTATAACCCTCATAACATGAGCCCCATCCCCCCGAGCACTCCGCTCCCCCAAACCCCACCCGCGCTTGGCTGGGACCTGCGTCTCTCGGGGTCCTGTGACGGGGCCAGCGCTCCCTCGGCGGCAGAGCCGGGGGGACCTGCTGCGTCCCCGTTGCCGCTGGAGGGCACTCGCAGGCCACAGCCGCAGCTCCCCTTCGGTCCCGGCGCAGGGTAGTTCCCGGCTCTCGCTGGCGGCCTGGGCTGCTCGGCGGGTGCCGGATGGCAGCCAGCATCCTTCTGGGAGGTGGGTGCAGAGTGCCACCCCGGGAGCCCCGGCCAAGCGCCAGCCCAAAGGGGTTATATTTAGCCCGGTATCTAGTTGGTGTGGAAAGTTTCCCCCTCCCTTGTACAGCTGTCGAGTCCATCTCCCTCCTCCACCCCCCGGCCTCAGCAAATGGCAGCCCTGAGTCCCCCCGGGAAAACCTGGGCCACCCCGGCAGCGTCCCTCCTCTGGCCACCGGCCGCCTCTGCCGGGACCGCTGCTTCCCCAGCCGGCTGTGTCTTGTGGGGGGCTGCCCCACAGCGTGACCCCATATTAAGGGGGGCACACTGATGTGAAGAGGGGCAAGCAGTTCACTAAGTTCTGCACTGTGACTTTAGAGGTCCTGTCTCACCCTAAAGCACAGGGTGTTGGGTTCACTCTCCCCAGCCACAAGGATGAGGATGAAGACACATCTTGTACATGACAAGGTCCATCTACATAGGTGCTTGTGGTCTCCTGGCCATGTCCCAGACACTCTAGACTCATTCATGCAGCCGCCATCTTTCTATCCTGGGTCTTGCAGGGGAGAATGCAGGAGCTGTGGAAAAAAGGCCTGCCATCAGAGCCAGAAATAAGGTGGCTTTTTTTCTCTTACTCCCTTCACAGCCTCATTGGGTGTGGGAGGTTTACTTAGGGAGCAAGAAACCCCGACAGCCAGGGCAGCAAGCTGAAGCATCTCTGAAGCACCTGGACGTGGCCTTGCAGGGCCATCACCACTCTCCCACCAGGCTACCAAGCCATGGCAATGTCCTCATTCCTGGGCTGTTCATACAAGAAGGATGTGAGGGTCCAACCATGGGAGCACAGCAACACCACAGCCCTGCAGGGAGCACAGAGACCCCTGCATTCCTGACCATGTGAGAGGGCAGTGGGGCTCCAGACTCTGCTCAGTTCCAGAGCAAGATGGGCTTGGCTGTCTCGGTGCCAGGAGTATGCCTGCAAGTGCCCGCTCTGCCCAGGGCTACCTCTTGAGGGGACTAAGGGTGTCCTGAGAATGGGCTGAACCAGGAAGGGGGGAAAGGCAGAAACAGCCTGGCTCTGCTGCTAATAAATACAAAATTAATAGTAGCTCCTCTCCAGTGTGTGATTACCTCCCAGCCTCATAAACAGACTGCAATATTTACAGTGAACTTGTCCTCCCTGCTGCTCTCCACCAGAAGCCATTCAGCTCCATCCAGCTGGCTGGTTCACCCTGGATAGCCCTGCTCGTCATGGAGAAGCATCGCCTGGTCTGAGCCTGCCGGCATTCAGCTAGGAGCAGACAGCCGGGTAGGCTGGCAGGATGAAACCCCCTTTGAATAGATTGGAAAAAGTACTCACAGCAAATTACGTGAAGCTCACAGCCTCCGCATGCTCTCTGGCTTGTCTCCATGGTGAGAGAGGCCTCCCTACCTTGCTGGGTTCCTTTGCTAGAGCACTTACAGCTCCTACTGTATCTCTCTCACTTTTTCCTTGCCTTTTTTTTTTAAAGAGAAACTGCACCGAGGGCCTGATCCTTCCTTCCACCTCCCCTCTTTGGCATGAGTGGGAGCAGGTTTGATGCAAACACCGATGGAGGTTTTTGAAGTCTGGCATGAAAACAGTGAGGATGGGGATGTTGGGCTCAGCCATGCTGTGCCTGCTCTGCAGCATGATGTTTATTTAGTTGCTGGTCACCAGTTGCCTGGGAGAAGGCAGGACCAGGGCTTGGGGCACACAGGTGCCAATGCCCTTGTGCTGGATGCACAAACCACCCCCTGCAAATATGAAGTACACAGGGCAGTGAGAGCCCCAGTCATCCCACTATGAGCTGGGAAAATTTGTCCCATTCTCTCAGTCCCTGGCTGCAGAGGGCACAAAACCAGAAGCATTATGGGCACCAAGCGGCAGAGAAAATCATGCAGGGCCCTTGCGTGAGCTGTGCATGTGGGTCAGCCCCAGGGCTTGTGCTGGAATTGCAGAGACACAATAACAGGCCATGACCAGCAGTGCCAAGCAGTGAAAAAATATCCCTGTATAATTATCATACCCACCCTGCCGGTCAGCCTGGAGACTTGTCATTGTTCTTCTGCAGAGGGCAGAGGCCACTTCACACAGCAAACTCTGGCCAGCCTGAAAGGAACATCTGAAGGGATCCCTGTGAACTAAGCTATGATTACTTTTATTTCTTTTTTGTTCCACAACAAGAGGAGAAAGAGACAATTAAGAGTGGGATTGTTTGTAGCCATGCATTTTACTGTGGGAAACACCTGTCTATGGAGGAGGAGCAGGCTGCAGGCTGGGGATGCTTGTGCCCTCCTGAGGATGAGGGGCATGGGGATAGGGGGAGCTTGGGGACCCTCCCCTCCTTTGGCACAGCCCCCAGCATGCCTCGACGTGGCATACATCACCTCTGCTAAAGGCAGAACTCTGCCTCTGGTTAATAAATGGTACCTTCAAAGTTCCTCCAGGACACCCACTGTGTGTGTCCTTGTCCCAACATAAGGAGTGCCCCCTCTTCTTCTCCCTCACTGCTTCTTCTCTGGAGATTTGCCCCTGAGCCCACATCCCATGAGAAGCTTCCTCCCCATCATGCTGCCCATTGTGCCATCCCTATGCAACAGGGTGACATGTGTCTGTCTTGAGCTGTGATTTCCATGTGGAATATGGATTTTTTACATGACACATGATACGTATCATTACACCTGGCTTACCTTCATCCCTGCAGTGGGAGAGGGAGGAGGGGAGACAACCGACTGCTGCCGCTCTACTCTGTATGCTCACTTCTTTAGCAGAGAGATGAAAAACCCTGCTCATTTTTCACCCCATGCATGTGTCCCCTGTTAGCAAGGCAGAGCAAATGCACATCCTCAGTATTTTGGGGAGCCCATAGATGCCATAGCAGCCAGGAGCCCATAGCATGGCTGTGAGAGTCGTGTCCCCCTGTGCCTGACAAGGGAAGTGATTTCCGCTAAATGGAAATGGAGTCATAGGCCACAGAAAAACAAAATTCAGTGCTGGCCAGGGAAGAAGCTAAACAAAAGGCTAAGGTCTCTGCCCTGGTGTAAGCAAGGTCTCCCTTGCATGCATCATCTCCATGGAGTTCGGCTCTGTTGCATATTTTACCTGCATTCATTATAGCACCAGGGCCATTCATTTGTGTGTAATAAAGGGGGTCTGGGTGAAAAGCATGTAATTAGCACATCCATCATACAGGTATTTTAGATATCAATAAAACATTGATTCCCTTCTTCCATAAATTCTTGCGCTGTGGTGAATACAAATCAGTAGCTGTGATGGAAAAGGAATGCATAACCCCGCACAGAAGTGCATAAATCTCCCCTCTCCCCAGCATATCATTAAACTGCTTAAGCACTGAGGGGAAAACTCCTCTTCCAGGTGTCAGGTGCTGCTCCCCAAGCACGTCTGAAACCTTGCTGGACTGACATTAACAACAGCATGGTTGCAACACAGCAGCTGGCCAGCAGTTCAAAGGTTGCAGCCAGAGCTGTGCAAATAGTGGCTCCTTCCATGGACAGAGATAATTCACCACGAAGTCTTTTTGGCTTCGGGCAGTCAGATGAAATTTTATATGGTATTTTCTTTTCTAAATTCAAATGAAAAACAAGGAGAAATTTAATTTTGTTTGACCTGGAGTGCTTTGCTTGGTGTGAAACAAACACAAAAAGCTTCATTTTTGTTTCATTTTACTCAGCCTCCTGCTCTGTCGATCATTTCCCATCCAAAAAACACAGCAGAGCCATTAGATTTGAAACAAAACCTTAGGTGTTATTCCTTTAAAACAGCAAAATAAAAAGTCGCCTCTTAATTCCCCCCCCCACCTAAGATAATTATGAAATTTAGCTCAGTTTTGGGTGTTTCAGTTCCTCTGTAGCTGTGTAGAGACGATAGAGCCAAGGTGTTCAGTAGGAAAGCTGGGCTGAGGTTTGGCTGCTGCAGGGCCATCAACTCCACATGCTCCTCCACGTGCCAGCTCCCCCTTATCTCACATCTCTGCATGGCAGCAGACAGTGAGTAATGGCTCCATTTGTCACAGCCCTGTCACTGCAAGGCCACAGATGTCCCTCATTTTGCTTTCCATCTTCTGCAGGCAAGGTCCTCTGCATCCCTCTGGTGCCCAGCTCCCAAATTCCTCCTCAGCTCTCTGGCTGCTGCGTCTAATGGCACCCCAGTGCACACCAGCCTGGTATGCGCCAAACATCTCACAGGCAGGAGATCTTAGACTGTGGTGTTGGAAACAAGTGCCTGGCAGTGATGCTGCCTTCACCTTCAGCCCACCTTGGGGTTATCTGGGGCCACCAGCAGCATTTCACCCTGGTGAGCGCTTGGACCTGCTGTCTGTCTCTGCACAGCCCTGGGGTAATCCCCTGTCCCACAGAGGTGAGCACAAGCTGATGAATTCAATGAGCTCTCCGTACTGGGGAGCATCCTGCATCCTTTCCCAAACCCATCTTACTGGGGGTTACTCCTCATCTTCCATTCCTCCCTGAAGCCCTCCCTGAGCACTGCCCATGGGTGACAAGGTCCACTGAAGAGGGGATGTGGCTCCAGAAAAGCTGCTTCCTATCCTTTCCCTGCTCTGCTGCTGGCTCTGCTCTTCCCCAGCGAGGAGCAATTGAAGGGAGTGCCTGTAATTGCAGCTGTCAGCAGTAACAATCACGGCACTGCCATTATAAATGGCTCCAGTCTGACTTTTACTTACAGATTTCCCTCACGTGATGCTACAAGTCGTGCAAGGAAAAAACTGTGTTGCAGAAAAGCAATTGCACCTTCCAGCTCTGTGGAAGGAAATTTATGGCTTGTTTTGGCCATAAAATAGAATGGGCAGGGCTCAGGTTGCAGATCAGTGTGTCCTGACCACGCAAGCTGGGGGGTTTGGAAGAAAGGAACACCTGGCATTCCCTCTACATTGCCCCTCTGGGTCTGAGCCTGGGTGTCAGAGCCTCTGTCCCTGCCCGCTGTTAGCAAGGGAAGGGGTTTTAGTCTAATTCCTGCCAGACGTATAAAATTGCAACAGCATTTAGAGCCAGAGAGGAACTGTGGCGGACAAGTATCTCTGGCTGTAGAGGGGACCCTTGCCGAATCTGCTGGCATTGAACAAAGGCACTGAGAAATGCTGGGTGTCTCTGCTGTGTACATGTAGTTTGCAGCACTGGGGCTAATTTCTACAGCAAGGACAAAGCCAGGCTATGACCAGTCCATGGCTGCTGTCAGAGACCAGAGCAGTTTTCTAAGCAGCTGGCTGGGAACAGCCAGCATAAACCCAGCTCTGCCACTCCCCAGCCCCAGAACACAGCTGCTGCGTGGCTTCTTGCTCTCTGCCCTGGTGGCACAAGCACCTTCAGGACATGTCCCTACTTGCTTTAAGTGATTCTTTTCCCACCTGGCATCTGTCCTGAGGCTGCAGGACGTGGAGCTGTGTGTTACAGCACCTAGAGACAGTTCACGCTCAGCCCTGATGTGTGAGGGAGTGACCTGGAGGCGCATGATTCCTTCCAAGCCAAGCAAGACCCCTATGGAGAAACAGCCTAACCTAGTGATGTCCCAGAAGATCACCAAATGGACTTGCTGTGAACAAGGTCTGTCCCCTGCAGTACACTGGAGCATCAGCAGCTGTTGGCCACGCTAAGGATGCTCGTGATATAGGGCTCAAGTCAGGCAGGGTCAAACCAGGTTTGGCAGGAACAGCTGTTGCTTTCCTAATGTGGCCCTTGCAAATAGGAAGCCTGTGGCATTTTGTGCACTTTGATAAGGTTCAGAGGTTGTTAAAGAAAACAGAAAGCTATGGCAGGATTCCCAAAAATTCCCAGAAAGTCCAGCTAGCTTTGGAGATTTCTGCCATAGCTATCACCACACACTTCAGTCTAGCCTGCACTCAGTTTTTTGTTGACATGCTGGAAAACGGACACAGGTTTACTGCAGAGAGTCACAGTGACATCCTCCAGCATATGGTTATGCCAATGCATCATGTCACACACAGTTATAGTCTACTCTTCCCAGTGGGGACCACTTGCCAAACATAAAGCATCTTCATATCAGCACCAAGGCACAACCCCAGCAATTGTCCACCTGCAGCCCATCGCCTATGGGGGTGGCACAGAAAAGGGTGGTTCCTCCAGCCCTACCACATAGCCCCAAATCCATCTGGCTCTAGAGCAGAGGGAGGGAAAGAGCAGCCTGCCGTGAGCTCCTGCCTGGGCAGCAGGAGGGAGGGACCTGGTCAGCCATGCAAAAGGCACGGTTCCACTCCCAGTGCCACCACAACGCTTTATTGTTTATGTGGCACTTTGAGACTTGCATCGTCGATACACCAAGATGTGCTCATACATTGTGTTTAACTCTGTGACCTGCCACAGCTTCAGCATGGTGGCATTGGCTGTGTGAGCTGGTAGCAGGAACTCTAGGGACACTTGTTTTCTGTCTCAAATCACATCCCTTCCCACTGTTTGGCAGGGTGCTGCCCCAGTTCCCTCCTTCCCTTCACCTGGTATATCCCCCTGGACAGGCAACAGCAGTCAGGATGGGGATGGGGAGGTAAGAGTGTGCTTGAAGAAAGCAAGGTCAGGGTAAACAGGATGGGGACAGTCCCAAGGCCACCTGGCACTTTACCAGCCCATCCACTGGAAAACATCCCAAAGAGATAAGGGTCCATTCTGATCCAGGGTATGGTGGGGTGATGCTACAGACATGTAGAGGTTCTGAGCAGATGGAAACTGCATGCTCCCCCAAGAGTGAGGCAGTCCTGGGGCCAGAGCAGCGGGGTCAGAGGCTTTTCCCAGGACTCTCCTGGAAACAGCCCAGGCAGCTCTGGGGCTCGGAGGAAGCAGCTCTTGTTTCTTCTCTAATTTTAGACCTTTTCAGGGTGTTCGGTTTTCTTAACCACTGGTCAGCTGCTGTCTTCTCACACAAAGCAATCGTGCATAAATTAAAGCAGACACATATATATGTATTGGAAACAATCCAGGAGCAATCACTTACATGCCAGTGGAGGGCGTGAAACCCCCCCGTATGCTCCTGGTTGTAAGACAGCACTGTGAGTCCCGTCTGAGCCACCACCAGAACTCTCCCTGGGACTTGTACCCTCTATGGTGCTGGGGGACACTGCACCCCTCACAGTACAGAACATGGCTGAAAGCAAACTGGCAGAGGCATGTTGGCCTAAACTGGGCAGATGAGTTTTTCCTTATTCCCTGTACGGGTTTCCAAGGAAGAACACCTTTACAATCTCAAGCAAAATGGAGGGGATGTGTGCAAGCAGTGAGGAGCTGCTGTCTGCACACAGCCGTGCATGCACTGGTTACGGGTTAGCTTGGGAAAGGTCAGCCTGCTCAGGGGCACTGGGTGATGAGTGAAGAAAGCCCTCCTGCCCCCGTGGGGCAGGCTCCCAGCAAAAGGAAACTGCTGCTGCTTTAGCTTTTTGCTTCATGTTTCTGCATCTCTTGCGGACAGGGGTAAATTGTTGCCTGACCTTGGGATTTTCAACATCAGGCACGCTGACACTGAGCAACGTATGGGCCAAATCCTGCCCCAAAGAGTGTAGGTGAGGTGATACATAAGCTCAGTGGGGCATGGTTACTGCCCACAGACCAACATGCCCATGAGCTGGTGGATGGGGATGAGGCTGCCCCATCTCCGGGACTGGCTATTGGAGATGTTGAGTCCTAAATCCAGCTTTGTGACAGGCTCAAGTCCTGATGGATCAGATTCAGCCACAGGGTAAAGTGACCCATGTGCAGCCAAGGTGGAGGGAGTCGTGTCCCCTCCTGGCAGGTCTAATCCTGGCTCCCACCAAAATGGGGACAAAAGCATCATCTTACCCCACTTGGAAGAGCTGCAGGAGGTTGTGGCTGCTGGGAGAGCCCTTGGAAGGGGCCAGAGCAGTACCAACATCCCTGCTGCTGGAATCAGGCCTATCCAGTGCATTATTACTGCCTGGAAACCACTACTCCAGGCATCTTGCCTGGATGTGCAGGTTCCCTGACGATTCCCAGTAGATTTGTCTGTGCTACTCCTGGTCTGACCCTGTGCACTTACTGCCTCTGCCCTGGGGACTGAGACCCCCCCTGTGCTCCTGATGCTCATAATAACACCCTCATCCTCCGCCAGTACTGGGTGGGGAGGGGGAATATGTGAAAAATCAATAGCTCTAGCTCAGGCTGCCAGAGGATTTGTGCATTTTGCTCTGCTCTGGGAAATCTAATATATTGATTGCGTTTCTCAAGACTGGTATTGATGAAGCAGATAATGGGAGGGTTCGAGGCTGGCCAGCAGATGCTGAGGGTGTCCAAAGCCCAGGGCTGCTGCTTTATTGATCCTGACAGGCAGGGCAGTATGTCTTATTGTAATTTATTAAATCCCCTCCTCATTCACACCAAGCTCTCCCCTGACTTGCTTTTGCTTCTGTATTTATTTATTCCCTGCTTCCTTTCCAAGTGGTGGCAGTGAAGCCCCTGGTCCTCCCTTGGGAGCAGGAATCACTTCACTGCCCGGGCAGAGCAGGGCAGTGGAGGATGCAGAGAGCAGCCATTTCCCCGCACGATGCTCCGGCTGCCTCTGCAGAGCAGCTCTGGCTGGTGGCAGAGAGCAGCTTTGCTGTGCCAAAGTCCTGGGCTCACCTGGGCTCACCTGGGCTCAGGCATTATTTCTTCTGGTTTCAATGGGGAGGAGATGCATTAATCTTCCCAGCTTTCCCTGATGTTGACCCACCCGCTGGTCCAGGCTTAGCACATCCTGCTTTGCTCGTAGAAGGTTGTGCTGCTAAAACATTCCTTTCCATGACAAACTGAGCCCCTACATATCCAAGCATCTTAAAAATCAGCTGCCTGAAGAGGCGGTGGGAAGAAGGGTGTGGGAATGGTTGTCTGTGGGTGTCCTGCATTGTCTCCTGCTATGGAAAACCCTCATCTTCGTGATTTTATGAATGCCATTATAGAAAATTTTCCCTCTGCAAGACTCTTTTTCTAAAGTCTATTTTGAAGTCTCCCTCTCCCCAGCAATGCAGGATCTTTAAATTATAATTATATTAAAAAAAAACAAACCACCATGCTATTTATAAATTATTCTATACACTCTCAACAAAGCAAGCGCCAGACTTCACTGGCGGATAGCCCACTCCTGACTTCTCCTTGCTCGGTTTAAAAATGCAAATAACACAGCTTCTTTTATTTATTCCTAGCTACAACAGCATGGGGAAAAATCACAATGCAAACTCTTTCCTGGAAAAGAACAAGAGAGAAGAATGTGGCAGCCTGGTGCACGCGAGGTATGGGGACCAGGATACAGACCCACAGTGAAGGGACTGGGATCCAGACCTGAGACCAGAATCAGCTGGGGTTGGCATTCCTCTTCTGCTAGGATCTGTTGAGTTCATTCCCCCCGTCTGCCCTCCAGCCCGGCCATGGGCTGATTGCAGCAGAGGCAGTGGTGGCCCATTCTCTTTCATTTAAGGCTTCTCCTGTCCTCTCGTCCTTTCTCCCCCAGCCCCTGGATGTGCAGAGCTGGGAGTTTTGAAATGTTTCAAGGGGTAAGAAGGCCCCAAGTCCCAGCAGAGCAGTGAAACACTGTCACGATGCTAAGCATGGTCTGAAAGCATGTCTGATAATGGGAGGAAGGGTTTTGTCAATCAGATATTTAAATTGAGCTGTTGCTAGAGAACATGGGAATGGTGAGTAAGAAGGAGTCTAGCCTCTGCTCTGCCTCCCCTGCTATCATCTGTCTTTGTTTAATACCAGTAAATAGCACTTATTGGTATTAAATAAATAAGTAGCTTTCATTGGTGGGTAAAAACTCTCTGGGAGACAAAGGGAAAGCTATTTTCAGTTCCTGATTTTGCAAGCTGTTATATCAGATGATACTGTCTTATCATGGTACATATTTCATGCAATGTATTCACCAAATAATAAAGACAATATTTATTCCTTAATCTGCTCTCCTCCCGCATGTTGCATGTTATCTCTGGAAGCCTGACAGCTTTCAAAGCGTTGAAGCTGCAAAGACCCTCCTCTCAGCTGCTTCTGCTGAAGTCAGTGCCACTGATCGTGGCGGGAGCAGGCTCAGATCCCCAGTGATTTTATCTGGTGCAAGCCTATGAAGGTAATGCATTAAAAAGCCAGTGACCTGCTAAACTTAAGTCAAGCTGTGGCATAGTGGTTGGCTCACACTGAGGTCAGCATCGGGCAGGTTGCTGAGTGTGAAGTTTCAGATGAAGGGCACTAAAGCTCTATTCATTAAATGGTTTTCTGCAAATATAATTAAGAGATGGTATCAGTGAGCATCTCTGCGGCATGCACCGCTGTCGCTGCTGGGTAAACCTGAGCCTGGGTAAGAGCTCTCGCAAATCAGAAGACCCTAGGCCTGTGACAGGATCCCAATAAATCACCACAGCAAACAAGCTCTGCTCCTGCAGATGTCAGTAGGAGTGATGCTCCCGCAGTTGCCTGCAGTGGTGGGGAGGAATATTGCTGTTCTGAGGGGCCGGCATCTGTGGCAAGATTTGCCTTCGTGTTGGTACAAGCAAAAGCTAAAACCTATCGTGTGAAGTTGTGCTGGAGGTTGGGAGGCTTGAAGGAAAACCAAAATTAATCCCAACTGTAGCAAATTCCCAAAGTCTGGGAATTAGGGAGGAGCAAGATTATGGCCACTGGGGTACCTGGGGATAACCGAAGGCTGCAGCCCCACTCTGAGCATCTTCAGTTTGGTCTCTCATGCTGTAACACAGTGGATACCTGAACCCTCCAGCCCCTGGGGTGTCTGTATTTCAGGGCTGCTCTGCCCTCACATGGGTGGGCTTGCTCTTAGAGTTGCCCTGGGTTTCCCTGCTCTTCCTTGTTCAGCCCCAGTGTGCATGGCACCCTGTCAGTGAGCGTGACAGTGGTGAAAGGGCAAGGGCTTTTGTAATCATGCAACTTCTGGAGAATCTTCTTCCTTTCTCTTCCCCTCCTCCTTTTCCTTTGCACTGTCTTCTCTTTCTTCTCCTTTTCCCCAGCTTTCTGTGGCCTGTCAGCCCAATTTCCCTCCTCCCTTAATTCTTATTCACCTTTCTTGCATTTTCTCCTGTTCTTCCCCTCCGTCCTTGCTCTCTCCTTGGCTGATACCTCCCCATCCCCTCACCTCCTCCCCCCACGCACACCGTGCTACACTTCTTCCCATCCTCATCTCCATCCCCATCCCCTTCCCCATCCCAGCCAACCCCAAAGAGTTCAGGATTCAAGCTGGGGCTGTCCCGGAGCTGCCATCACTTACAGAGGCGCTGGCCTGGAGACCTAGAGGGGCGGAGGTGACACGTTCGGGACCAAACCGGCCCCAGAAACGAGCAGAAACAGTAAACCGAAGCGGGGCGCCCTCCGCTGGGGGAGCCTCGGCGCCACCGCCCCCCGCAACCCTTGGCGGGCAGGGGCGGAGCTAAGGTTCGGCTCCGCCCACCCCGCGCGGCGGTGGGTGGTGGCGGCGGTTGCCGTGGCGATGGCGCCTTGCCGGCGGCCGGTTGGCTGTTGGGCCGGCTGACGGCGGGGAGGCGGTGGCGGGGCGGTGGGACGGGGAAGATGGCGGCGGCGGCGGAGGAGGTGGAGGCGGCGGTGGCGGGGCGGCGCTGAGGAGGCCCGAGGCGGGCTGAGGAGTGGCGGGGCGGGCGGGCGGGGGCCCATGTGTTGCGGCGGCCCCCCCCCGCCCCCCACTACCGGCGGCGGCGGCGGCCCCTTAGCAGCCAGGCGCCGCTGAGGCGGCTCCGCGGGCAAAGAGCGAGCGCGGCCCCGGCCCGGCGGCGGCAGGATGAAGTTCGCCGAGCACCTCGCAGCGCACATCACCCCTGAGTGGAGGAAGCAGTACATCCAGTATGAGGTAGGGCCGCGCCGCTGCTTCTGACCGCTCCGCTGTGCCTCTCGGCGGGGTTTGAATGTCCCCCGTGCCTTCTCGGGGCAGAGCGGTCGGTTCCCGGGAAGTGCCGCCCGAGAGGCATGGGTGTCCTCCAGCACACAGCGGCCGCCAGCCGTGCGGCGGGGGTGCGAGGCAGCTCCCCTGCTCGGCGGCGGTGCCGGGCGGCCAGCGGCTTCCCGCTTGTTTGTTCGGCTGGAGGACGGTGCAGAGGGAACGTGTTTATTCGCCTCGGGGAAAGGTTCCGGCTCTTGCCGCCCACCAGAGCTCGAGACCGCGAGAAGGAAAAGCGCTGGGTGGCCGGTTAATGAATTAATTGGTGCCGGTAACCTTTCGGTGCGGGGCGAAGGTCAGGAATGATGTAGAGCCGGAGAGACCGCGGTCGGGGGCTGCGCAGCGCACGGGTCCCGGGCGTCTCCGGCGGGCCCGGCCGCAGCCCCTGGCGCAGCCCCGCTGCTGGCAGCACCGTTTTTCAGCACCACCGCCAGTTCTCCGTGCCGGCAGGCAGAGGAGGGGTGACTTTGAGAGGCGGCTTAGCCTCCAACTGCGGCTCCAAGGGCAAGACCCAGGGGCGAGCTGGCGAGGCAGCACCCACCGCCTCTTAGCCGGAGGCCAAGCCTTCCTTTCCTGCAGGCGTTGCCCTGTGAAGGGCCACAGGCTGGTCTGGTAATGCTAACAGCTTACCTGAGTGACTCAAAATACGGCAGTAAACCTGGCAGCGACTACCTTTTTGTTTTTTAAACACGGCTAGCGGGGTTGCTATTTCGTACTTGCTTTCAGGTGAACCGCGCGAATCGGGACATTTATGAACGCTGTTTACACAAAGTTCTGCTGCATTAAGTATGAATTATTTGCATAATTCAGCTTTTCAGGTTTTATTATGCCAACTATGTAAAGGTCACAGTGTTTCAGATTTATCACAATGGTGCTTGACTTCAATTTAACTAGATGAAGCTGAAGGTGGTTATTTGCAGCAAAACCATTTCCTATTTCAGCATTAGCAGTAAGTGTTTGGTGCTAGTGATGTTGGTCTTTTCCACAAGTAATAATTAAACCTAGACAACAGAAAGCTGATTATACCAGACCTATGAT
The DNA here is from genome assembly GCF_012275295.1 of Melopsittacus undulatus. Classification (NCBI taxonomy): domain Eukaryota; kingdom Metazoa; phylum Chordata; class Aves; order Psittaciformes; family Psittaculidae; genus Melopsittacus; species Melopsittacus undulatus. The sequence goes on along the minus strand of NC_047532.1, from coordinate 30,346,982 downwards.
CAAAACTTCTTGATTGAGTCAGTCAAAACCATGCAACATTTGTTATCATTTGAAAGCCCAATTTGAAGAGTATTTTCTCTCTAGAACTATAATAGCAATTTATTTCTGATAGCCCTATTAATCTCTCTGCGTTTGCAAGGAAAATCACATGTAACTTACCTTGCTTTGTTGTAATGCTGAACTTGAAAAGTTTATATCTGCTATTTGACTGTCCCTTTGTTTTCCTTTACCCGACTGCAAAGGAACGGATGTTTAAATTAAAACTGCAGCTGGATTAGACTTTTTTGCAAAGAAATTGCAATTTCTTTGAATTATGTGGAGAACTAGATGACCAAATAATGCATCAGTCTTTGAGAGGAGGAAAACCATTGTCTTAATAAAGTACCAGCTTAGCTCTGCATCATATCTCTGATGCATTATCCATGCAATAGTTGTTTTCTGTTCCAGGAAATGGAAAACTTGCCTGTTTATCTAAGAGAAGGTTTGGTGGTGGGTTGGAGGTGAAGGAAAGGAGGAAATAGGCTAAAGATTTGGCTGCATGCTGACCAGGCAGGTGTAGAGGGAGGGTAAAGGAAACCTCAGTGAATTATAGCATCTTGATTAATGTGAGAGGAACTCTGCTGCTTATCAGTTACTCTTTTCATTTTAGGAGGTTAACTATCAGATGTTTTAACTAGGGCAGTATAATGATGTCATTCTCCTTTCCCCCATCCCAATACAAAATAAAGGTAGATTTCAGTAAAAACTTCCTTCAAGTTGTTACTCTTTCTAGACTTCAAGTAATCTCCTTGAATAAATGTCTTAATGTAGAGTGAATGAAAATTTAAAACCCATCCACATTTTTAGTAAAAAGCTTCAAACCTCTTTGTTTCCCTTGCTGCAGCTGGCTGAATGTGAGTCAACCTCTTGCTCATGCATATTACAGTAGTGGAATTGCCTGGCATTTATTATTCAATAACTGGTGGCCATGAGGGTGTGGTGTGTAGAAGGCTGGCGCTACCCTGGTTTACTTGTTGATTATACTTGAGGCAAAAAGCATACTGCCCTCCTTTTTCAAGAAAAAAAATGTGGTTGTTGATTAGCAAACGTAAAGGCAATAGCTATTTGTGTGCAGTATTGCTTACAGCGTGCATCATAGTAAAATTAAGAAAAAAGTATATTTAATAGCATTACAGTGTTTTTTCATCTGGCAGTTTGTATCTTTTCCTTCTTAATTAAAACGGTAACCAAGCACTGTTACAGAGGGGGATCTTGCTGTGTAAGATTTTAACTCTGAAAAGATTATTCCTGTTTCCAGGAACTTCCTGTGTGAAGTTCAATATGCTGATAAAAGGACTACAGGGTGGCATAGAGGTGGCTTACTTTAAGTCATTCTGCATCGTAAAGCTTATATGTAGTCTTATTTTGGTGTTATTTCCACTGGAGAGCAAGTAACTCGGGCAGTCAGACAGTCCCAAACTGTAGTAAGACCCAGGTAACCTCTGAGATCTTCACCAAACTGTCTTTGTTTTGATAGGATGGACTGTGGCTGCAAGGAGCTTTGCCTCCCATAAATTGCCAGTTAGACTAGGAGTGGGGTGTAGTGTGTTGCTGATAATGTTGCGTTTTGAATACATAAAAACATAGTTTCATTTTCAGATGGTCTTTAACAATTTACAGTCCACAGGGTTCTTACCATTAACTTAATCTTTCCCTCCAACAATAATCTGTTGAAGTATTATAATTGTGCTAGTAGGAGGTATGGAAGAGGCCTGAGCTTAAGGCAGATACTTGGTCAAGTGGAAGTGCTTTAGAGAGAGAAATCTACTGATTTTCTTTAAACTGGCAAAAAAGGAGGTGTATTTTGATAGCTGTGGTTTAGATTCTTTTCTCTGAGACAAAGCTCAGCAGCAACAATTACTGTATGCCTGCTTTTTGAGAAAGAGCACTGGGCTTGTAGAAGAGAGGAAAATTGGTGACATACGCTGTTCTGTTTCATTCAGCTTTTCACAAAGGCATTTGCCATGGCTGAGTCAATGTTGAGATGGAGCTTTACACAAATTTTGATTGACTTGATTTGACTTTCCATTCCAAATTTCTATTCTAAAGATTGCGTGAAAGCATGCAAATTGTATGTCACATTCACTACACAAACTCCATTCCCAACCAATGTTTTTTGAAACCTAAGACACTATAAGTGATCAGGAGGATTTTATATAAGAACTAGTGGCAATAACATAATACATGATCCCAATGTAAAGAAGCATTTCTGCTGTTGAAGTACTGAGTGTCATTATCAGAGTACTCCCTGGATGTGATTGAGTTTAAAACAATGTATTGACAAATGCTTAATTTGTGGAAATGCTTGTTAATTATTTTAAATGCTAAATATGCCAGGTTTAAACAACTTTTGTCCTATTTCAATGGCTGTCATCAAAAAGCTTCCTATTTGTTAAAAGTAATGCTTCAGGTTTCTGTACTTGCTATCTTCTCTGTGCAAAGACTGCAGTGGTTTTAAGGGTGTGTGCCTGGCCCATAAAGGCTGCCACACACGTGTACCTGGGCACTCTGCTCCTCCAGCTGCTGCGCCTGCAGTGTGGAGCAGGCATGTTCCCACCATGCAGCTGAGCAGTAACACATGGATGTGCCCTGACCTTGGCAGCGGTGAGATTTGCTCACCTTGTTTTAGGGAATCTGGCAGTGTATCTTCTTCTGTAAAGTCAGTAGCCTTTTCTTAGACAAATTACTGCTTCAGCATGCATTGCTTCTATGCACTTCTTAAAACCTTCAGGTTTGGACTATTCATTCGCTCTTCAGTTCCTTTGGTGTAAAGATAACATACAAAACCAAAGAAATTCCCATATTTGTGTGTCAGACAACAGAATTCTCTTTTTCACATAATCAGCACTGAACAAATTCAGATGAATTCTCAGATGCTTTTTTGCTTAAGAGCGTGCTTTACTGCATTTAATGTGCTTTTGGGGGGGGTTACTAGTTCTCTGTTTATCCACAAGCCATGCTGCAGATTTCCTTTGCTCTTGTGTCCAACTCTGGACTGCTTTTCGGAGAAAGAGGAGAGCATTGTTCCATCTGCTCAGACTTCTAAATGGAAGTGTACGTCTGCATGTCTGGCTGATGGAAACTTGGTGGAGTTTTACAGTTGCCAGATGGCAGTTTTGTTTCAGTTAATCTGGCCTGAATTTGCTTATCTGGATGCAGAAGTCTGATGGTATTTTCAAAGAAAAAGTGCTTTATGCCTTTGAAATTGCAGCATCTGGGAAAGAAGGAGAATCAGAACTTCAGTTATTACAGGTGCAAAGTCCATGGGAGAGATGGGTAAAAGGTATGAGCAGGTGACTTTTATTCCTTCTTAAGGAGACTCCAGGCTTTAAGTACTTTTGCCTTTGGAGAAGAGAAACAGGTTATGAAGTTTCAGAAACTAATTTCTGAGATGCAGCCTTCATCAGGAAGTAGGAGGGGAAAATGAAACTGATAGCTGAGGTAGCCTGCTTGCCTTTAGAGTCTCTCTTCCAGAAACAGGCTTTCAGTTTTTGGGAGGTAGCCAATTCTGCTCGTCAAGCCCTGCTTCATGATAGGCAGTTCACACCCAGGCTTGCCACCTCCTGACACAAATCTGTTGTGCTATTTCACTATTTGTCCTTCTGTGTGTTAGCGGACGAGCTTAGAAGAGCATGAGCAGTTTGAAAGCTACTCATTTAAAACAACATTTTGTTTGAGTGCTTTAGGGTTTTTGTCCTTGAATTTGTTCACTCTTAAGGTTTGTCAGGCGCATTTTTAAGTCTGTTTTCTTTCAGCCTTTTTTTTGTTGTTGGTATTGTTCTCTGATACACATTTATGCAAATTTTCCACGAGTCCTAAGTGTATCGCAGCACAAATTAAAATAAGGGAATAATCCTTTTTGTCTGGGGTTCTAGGGCAGAAAGAGTATATCTTAACTTTTGAAATTGTCAGTGATATATAGCTTCTTGGAACAATAATTTATAGAATTCTATATCTAGAGGAATAAGTACTTTAGCTGTGAAGGAATAGTGAACCTTTCACTCGGAGGTTATTGGTTTACTCTGATAGGTCAGGTAAGCAGTAACAAAATCTGTCGTGCAGCTGCCAGATTGTAATATATCAGTCTGCATGGAGAGAGGTCTGTGAGGTGACTGACACCTTCAGCTTTCAAGATTTAGTGCAGAACTCTCTGTGCTGTGATCCTTTTTTATTTATTTATTTATAATGGTTGATAAAACCAGAGATAGGAATTACAGTGTGAGTTTACCTCTGTGTGGATTAATGGATGGCATTCTTAGTACAGTGACTTTCAGTTTGCTCTCTCTTCAGGTTTGTTTATCCTATGTTTTGTGGTTGTGGCTCATGGAAAAAGTTACAGGTAGGCAAGGGTGAGAAGTGGGATGACAAAGGTGGAAGGATTTTTGCCCACTTGGTACATGGAGGCAGATCATGTGCTGCTGACCAGTGAGTGAGTCATGGGAGGAGGAAAAAGGACTGAAGTGACTAGCATTCAAGAGGCATTTTAGAAAAGAACCAAGGGTAGAGGAGAGTTGTGCCACTGGAAGGAGGATCATTTAGCAGAGACTTAGTTGAGAAAACAATTATGCAAGTGACCTTTGTTGGGACCTCTGTGGACTCAGGAGTCAGACCTTTGAGAGATGTCTGAGCTGCTGGTGTAGCCTGCCACCTAGGATATCTTGTGATAAACAGACGTGTCCTTTAGACCTTATATTTACCGAACAGGATTGTAACCACCATGTTACAACAGAGCTGAGTTTTCAGCTGCTGAGTTTGTGGGGGTTTTTGCCTTGAGGGTATTAGGTTATTTGCTGTTTAGGCTCTGATGTTTTGACCTGGGGCATGATGACACAAAAGATGGTAAAAGCAGAGATGTAGGAGTATAGAAATATATATGTTGGGAAGCAGACAGGAGAGAAGCAAACTAACAAGACCTGAATGACTTCAGCTAGATTTCTGTGGGCTCAGAAGTGAGGGAATAAAATCTAGGTTTTGCAGCAGCTGCATGTGAAGCACACTCATGTTCAGTATGTGCATTAAGATGCCTGTCTTTATCAGATGATGCAGGGTGAGTGTAAACAAATACCTTTGCAATAGGAGTGGGTCCTTCCTGGTGGCTTCTAATTCCAGAGTTATTTAAAGTTACTTGTTCAGCCATTGATCTGAAATCATTTAATTCTTGCTTGCACTTGTGATGTGTGAGAGAGCAAATCGTTAGTCTGTGTCTGGAATAATAGCAGCATCTTAATAACTGTCTGAAAAGAGGCCTTTGGAAAAGGAGCTGTAAGTGATAAGGTTTTTGATGCAGTGCCTCACTCTTTGCTCTGGTAACAGGAGTGCTCAGTATTTAGCTGTAGGACCACTTACTTTGCCTCCTAGTCCTTGCTCATCTCTTGCAACCAGCAGTCTGAGTGTGAGTGAGTGGCTTATTCTGTGGTATTTGGGAAGCAGCTCACTGTGCCTCTAGGACCTGAAGATATAGTTAATAATTCTGGCTGGTGTTAATGTTGTCATTTAGTTTCCACCTCAAGAGAAGGCCATCACCCCTGGTTCCCTAATCTCCTTTGTCATGTTGTCTTCAGCTTTTAGAATGTATCTGTATTTCTGTACTTCTATATAATAGTGATAAGAAATCCCTGTGGCTGTTTTTCCTCCATTTGCCTTGACAAACTCCTTTGTGTCATACCACAGTTTTTTTGTTGTGTGTGTAGTTTGTTTTCTTTTTTTAATGTGAAACCTTTAACCTCCTATCAACCAGGAAACATTTTTCCAAAGGAAGATGTTGATACAGTTACAGTAATTTTTATAGGTTAGTAAGGTATCAGACTTTAGTCAGTAAACATGAACTTGTGTTTCTTTCCTTAACAAAAGAACACGCGATAGCACTGGCATCACATACCATAGCTTTCTGTGTAAGTCTGGAGGATAAAAGGGCATTAGTTCCATTTGTTCTCAAGCAGGCCTATCAAAAGAATGTTTTTTTGTTTGTTATTTTAAATATTAACTGTATTCTTTGTTCTTTCTCTCTCCCTCGCAGGCTTTGAAGGAGATGCTATATGCAGCTGTGGACCAGGCCCCTTCTATAGAAGGTAAGGAAACTGTAACAGAGAATCATGTTTTTCTTGGCATTGGGCACTGGACACATAGTCCTGCTACTTTACTGTCCTGAGTCCTCCTAAACTGGTAAACTTAATAAAGTGATGGGCAAATGCCTGGCCTTTCACAGCCTGCATGCTATTTTTGTTTGTTAGAACTCTTTGTCCTCTGTCTTTAGGACAATAAATGTCTTTGTATAGTTGGGGACTTCAGCAGCTGGATTCCTCCTGCTTATAAGGGCATTCACTGGTGGAAGTACTTTCTTCATCATTTGAGAATAGAGTTTTGTTTTCGTGTGACAGCTAGCCACTTTTGGAGATAATTGTGCTAGAGGGATACCAGTTTCTGGTTTGTTACTGGTGATTTCAAATCTAAGAGTCTCATCCTGTTGTTCTGTGTCCTACATGAATGCTGTGCTACCTCTCGTACGTACACGATTATATTTTCTTGTTTGCATGTGTTTATTGCCACTGAGTTCTCCAGATTGTTTTACCACAGCATTTGGTTTTAAGCTCACTGCATTTTGAATAGTTTAATTAAGTGATGATCTGTGTAAAATTTCTCAATAGAGCCCTTTATCTTTCTTCTTCTTTTTATTGTCTTTGAAGTACTGAATAGCTTTTGCCTTTATGTTGCTTCACTCCCTACTTTCTTGCCCTTCGTGTGGTTTTCAAGCTGTTATTTTAACCTCTTTACCTTTATTATTTTCACTTTGGTAGTAGTGCAATGTTTATATCAGTAACATCTTTGGATGGAGCTCTAGGCTTCTTTCTTGAATATTTATTGAGCAGAAGATCAACTGCTGCATCTAGCATAGTCAGTTGGCTAACATCAGTACAGATAGTCACTATTAATGTTAACTTATTAACTACTTGGTGTTGATTAGAATTGGGAGATGAGGTATGACACAATAATGTGGATTTTTTTTCTTAATTTTATTCTACATTGTCTTTGATTAGAGTTCTAAAACAAAAACTGCAGATGTGACAGTCTGTCCTTATACTCTCTAGAAGTGCAATCTTAGCTGAAAACTTCATTGAAGCTATGCTCAGATGAGTATAATCTTTAGGTGTAACCTGACTCTTAGTTGCTCTCTTGATTCATCCTGCTAGTTTTGTTAAATCTATTAACCTTTTCCCTAAAGTGCAGGTTCTAGAACTAGATTTCTAAAGGTTCCGGTCCAAGCATAATCTAAAATATGAGTTATCTTTGGAAAACTGAGGAAAACTTGCCAGAAATACACTGGCAAAAGAGGAAAATCTCTCTTTATTATTTTTGGAGTTGCAAAATTGCTTAAAACCCACCCACAAACCTTTTTCCCCAACAGTACAAAACCAGTTTTCTAGCTAAGAGGAACTAAAGTGATTTGTGTGGGCCAAACAGACTATTAAGAAGACACAAAGACAACTTACTAATTTTGTTGAAAATCCAGCATTAGTTTTATGGTAGAGTGGAGCACTTAAAGACCTTTTTTTCTGTTTTTTTTTTCCCTTCCTTTCTTTCTTCTGTTCATCATTTTATTATTGACAATGGGAGCAAATGGTGTCTATGCTAATAATTTTTTAGTCAAATGTCTGAATGTGACTTACTAAGTTTTGCATGTGGTACCTAGAATTTCAAGGCAGGATTTTAGTTGCTAGGTGTTGAACTCTGAAGTGCTGTAATTCAGCATTTTGATTTCTTTTTTTCAGTGCTTGTGGTATACTGATATTCTGTAATGTGCTGTGATGTCTGTGTGCAAACATATTTGGCAAAGGAAGAAAAAGTGAAAAATAAACTGGTACAATATTATAGTTATGCTCTTTTAAATGTGAAAAGAATTACAACTTGTGCTTCTACCTCTTTTAATGGTTTTAAAACCTCAACAAAAGGAAAGTAATGACTTTACATAAGTAGAAAAATGTTCTATTTATTTTTGCAGGGCTTTGGTCTCTTCCTCTGTACAGTAGAAAATGAAGTAATCCAAATTGTTCTGAACCAATCATATTAAACTGTCTTCCCTGGCCACCTCTAAGTAGAGAGCAGCTGTACTGATCCCTTCCCCTTTTGTTCGTTAAGAGAATATGAGTATGTGCATAGCAGTTGGATTATTTTTAAAGTTTGTTTTCAGTGTGCTGCTTCCCTCTCTTTCTCTCTGCTGAGTCTGTTTTGCTTTTTAGTCTTTGGGGTCCCTCTCTGAAAATTACATGTTGCTTAGGATGGGGCAGGCTATTTGTGCTGGAGTGGCAGAGCTGTCTGTATGGGCAGATCTGAGCCAGTGGATTCTTCTGCTGTTGCCTATAGGAGTGCAGAGGTGAGAAGGAGAATGGATGGCTTTCCATGAGCTGTAGCTTTAAGGAAGGCTTGTGCTGAAAAATGGATCAAGACCAGGCATTTCTCCATGCTTGTTGCTTACTTCCTTCTTCTTTAAGCCCTTCTGTCCTTGTTTGTAGAAGCCTTAGGCCAGAATTAGTGTACGATGGCATATAAACTGTGCCCGAAACACAGCTCTAGTCCCTACCAGAGGAGATGGAGCAAGTTCCTTGAACTTCGTGGGGGATGCAGCAGCTATTGTTGGGGGCTGGCTGTTGGCCTGCATGTTTTCATTTTAATATGGATTTTGCAATGGGTACTTCTGTGTCAATTTAAGCTTAGCGCAGAAGCTACAGGAGTGCGCTACTGAAAAACAGTTTATGAGCCTTATGTTATCTTGCTTTAGATTGATCTAACTAACCCTGCTTTCTAGTTGATCGCTGACATGCTGTAGACATGCACAGTTGATTTTGATTTGCCTTACATGTATTGTAAAGCTGTTACATGGGACTGTGGAGGGAGCTTTGTGTACCAAAACCTAGTTCTTACTCTGCTTGGCTGGATGTTCAATTCAGGACTCGTGAATGAGTTTCTTAGATTTCTGTTGCAGGATGCTTATGTCAGTTGGTAAAAATTGTATGCATGCAGAAATGCTTTATATTGCTTAGTAGTATACTGGGAGCATTTTGGAAAGTCTTTAAAATAAAAAGTGCTACCCTACTAAGGCATGCTGTAAGTAATAGGCAAGGCAGGTAATAGGCAAACCATCCATCATTAATAGCTTTCACTGCGTTTGTAGATAGGAATCTCCTGTTTGTGGTTGGGATGTGGATAAACAAAGCTAACTTCAGAATGACTCTTAAACTCTGCAACTGATGGTGCTAGTGCTACTTTAGTGGATAAAGTGTTGCTGGGAAGAGGATTTTAGCTCTAAAGTGTGCAATTTTTACTCTGCTCATTGTCTAGTTATATGGTGACTTTGTGCTGCATTGAATTATACCCATGTCTGACTTTTTCTGTTTTCAGGTAATAAACATAGACTGCGATGTTAACCAGAAACCAGGTAGAGATCAGTAAACAAAACCTGTCAAGGCTGTGTGATAGGAGGAGATTGTTTATAGCTGTCCCCTGACACTACTGCAAGGTGCTGTGACTCCCTGTGTTTCATGAGAATGACACCAGACTGTATGCATGTCTGTCTTGGCAGTTGCTAGCTGTACACATAGATTTCTTTAATCTGTTCAAAGATACAAAGTAGTCAGCCAGGGGGTAAGGGGGAGGGAAATGTAACAACAGTTTTCTGTATGCCAGTGATATTCCTTCAGATGCTCATAATCTTTTCACAAGGCTTTCCCCTAGTGAAACTTGCATCATCTTTCCACCTGAGTAACATCTGTACCAAATTAGTGTTTAGTCTGTTAATTCAGTCTCATACACATCAGTGGAAAAAGTGCCAAATAATGCTTGATTCCCAGCTGTATGATGGGACTTGAATTTCTGAAGAATTCTTTGATGTGTGTTTGCTTTGTTAGCTGTTTGTTACGTGCTGCTTTGTGTGACTAGAGCAGTCTGGATGAGCTGATGCTGCCATGATGTTATTCTCAGCTTCTGAGTCTTCATGGCATGGCAGAAAGGCCTGCACGCAAGCATGTCAGGTGAATGTGGGCAGGCACCATTCCTTGACTCTGAACTACCTTTAAGAAGAATTTATGACAATTTAAACCGAGCAAGTGCTTGTTTTCTCCAAGGTAGAATGTGCAGTATTGCAAAAGTGTAAAATACTGACCTCACCATAAGCATGTCGATATTTTTTTTCTTCCATTCGTTGTTGCTTCCTCTGCTTCCTGTCCCATTTGTCACCTAAGGAAAACAGGTTACTGGACCACTGTTGCTTGGAGCCCTCCCAATTATTCCACTTGGTGAGCAGATGTGTCGGTATCTCCCCAAGCTCCTTACGATGCGACTCTTCCCAGCTGCAATGGAGATGAAAGTGTGGCTGTAAATTATTCATTCTGATTATCTGCTTGAATGGGCAGGGTCCACTCTAAATATTATTTCCTAGAATTATTTGTCTTTCATATACTGAAATTTGACCTCCCTTTAATACTTACGTAAACAAATGTTGTTTCAATATCAGATGGTACAAGAGTATTCTGTTCTATCCTCTTACGATGGAGATTGCCTATTCTGCTTAACCCCAATCATGAATTCCAGTGGCATCTTTTGAATGAAGATCACTGCCAGTTCAAGGGCTGTGTGGGTCTGGGATGGTGTGACAGTGTAGGAGTGGAGAGTACTGGTGCTTTAAGGTAGAATTCAAACCCCAAATTAATAGGTGATGTTTAAATAACATTTGATTGGTAGGGGGCAAGCTTTAGTGGTAATGGAGATCTGCTGCTGGTACTTGTGAACAGATGACCATATGGATTAACTGCGCTAGATTAGAAAAGCAAGAGGTGCAGTATGGGACATAGTGAGAATGCCAGCACTGTTATTGTATTGTTACACCCCTGTTTCTGCTTTCATTTGCAATGCACTTACCATGTTAACTGACAGCTACAAATCTTTAGTTTGGATTTATTTCTGTTTCTAAACAAATAAAATAGTATTATTTAGGGTGATAAGTAATCTTGGTGAGTAAGCAGGGTGTGGGAAATCACATTCTTTTTTTCCAAAGGAAGTTATGAGGCTGACAATTTTTGTTTGTTATATGCAGATATGCTTTATAGCATTGATCAAAGGCTTATGGCTTGTCTGTATATGTGCAGATGTCCTCTTTTATTTCAAAATAAACATTTATTTCCAACTGTATAAGCTTACTTTGTAGTGGGTTGAGTTTTTGTTTATATGGGAATGTATAAGGCTTAAGGGAGTCTTCAAGAGAACTGCTGCACATCAACTACTGTGAAGCAATCACAAGCAGATTAATGCTTTGTCTTTATTTCATTATGTTGTTGCACACACATAGAAGACATGGGGATCATCAGTGTCCTTCTGAAGCATGCATGCGACTGGCAACTGGTGTCCTGCTCTGTAGATGCTGGTCCTTGAATCTGAACAGTTTGTAGTTCAGCCTGGAGGCCTCACTATCTACAGCTAATCTGTAAACTTGGAAAAAAAAAAAAAAAGAAAACCAAAAAGAGTAAAAATCCCATAACAGTCCTCAGTTGGAGCCCTGATGCCAGGTCAGGTTAGGTATAGAGATAGGGTGATTGAGAGTAACTTGTTCATAGTGCAGACAACTGGTCAATACAAGTTTTGATTTTTATCCCTGTTGCATAGACCATAAGTTCTTAAGTTGTGCCATAGGAGTGCATTCAGAGCTCTCTTGGCAGCAGGGAGCAGCCCTTGCTGCTGTTACTAGGGACTGGTGTGTTCAGGGTCCTGGCCCACGTGCAGGTCCTGGTTCCTGAGGGCTGCAAGTTTGTATTTTTGTACCTGGCTGTGAGCCCTTTCAGTTCTCAGAAACCACTTGCTCCAGGAAGTCCGTGGAAGAGTACCCCTGGTGCAGATGGGAGCTTCCCTGGGGCTCTCTAGGCTGGTGTGGGATCATGGTGGGAAGGAGTTTAACAGCTTGATCATGTAGATTACTGTTTCTTTCCGAAGGAAGCTTGTGATTGCGGTTGATTGAAACACTGGACTTCCTCACATTTTCCATTTACCCCATGGGCAGATCCTGGACTGGTACATCACTTCATCCATGTGCACAAGACAGAAAGCTTGTGTTGTTACTGAGCAAGCTTTTTGTGCCTTTTCCTCTGTCTTCTGAAGTGTTCTGGGTGACTTCCTCAGCAGCACAAAAAGCTTTCAGACATTCACATTGGGTGAAGAACTTGAGTCCTAATTGTACCATAAAGTACAGCTTCAAGGCTTAGGGACAGGCAGTTAATTCTTTTGCAGTTTTGTTCTGTATCCTTTTTTTTTTTTTTTTGTTTGTTCTTAAGCATCCTTTGATATTGTGTACTAAGAGGTGTTAAACCCAGGATAATCAAAGAGCTGTCTGTAGCTCAGGAGGTAATAGGGAAAGCTGGGCCTGGTAGCCAAGGCTGTCCCATATGAAAGGGCTGCACCTAAAGGCAGTTTTCATTTGCAGATCTGCAAGCTGCATATTGGTTCACCTGCAGAAGGGCTGTAGATGATTCCTTAATGATCTATGTAGGGTAACAGCAACATCAGAAATGCTCAACTGTGCCTTTTTTCTCTTTTTCCTTCCTGCATTTGATTTCCAGTAATTTAAAAATGTTAATCTGCTACCGTTTTAGTGGTTAGAGGAATTAACAGTGCTTGTAATTTAACTGGTGTGTGCCAGGTTTCATGTTAATGGTCAAAACCTGAGGATTGGAAAATAGAGATTCATAAAGCTTAGAAGATTGACAGACAGTTGTGCTTTCAATGAAGCACTCCTGAGACAACAGTGAAACATCAAACAGCTTTTTGGCTGTAGACATGAAGAAACAGTGCACATGTATATACAAAATGCCAGTATTTATTGCTTTGTTTCGAAAAAAGACTGCACTAGACATCTTAACAGCAAGATTTAGTGTGCGTGTAGGAGGCAGCCTCTGGGTTTCTAGTTATCCTTTGGAGCTGTACTTGAAATGGGTGATTTGAATTATTAAGACAATTAAGATTTTGGATGGGACTATAGCTACTTGGTGAATAATGCAATATGAATTAAATTTGATTGGTTTCTCTTCTCTCTTTAAAAATGCATGCTGTGGGCAAGGGAATGAGCAGAATAATCCTGGAAGGAAATCTGATTCTTCTACATCACAGCTGCTTGTAAGATGCCTTGGAAAAATGGCCAACCTGCCAATACCCCATCCTGACATCTCTGTGTGATGCAGTGGAGGAGCAAAGGCTGTCCCTGGGCACCCTAGAGTAGTCCTTTCAGTTGTGCTACCTTAATCTGCTGTAAGGCTACACCATGCTGTGGTTACCCCAATAACATGAGAAAATGAGAAAGTCTGTCTCTTTCATTAAATGATATTAAAATTAGCAAGGATGTGGTCAGAAGTCAACACACTTTTGAATGTGTTTCCTTTTCCTGATTCCTGAAGTAAAAATGAAGGCTAGTTTTGTGTTTACCTGTTGGTTTGTTTTTTTATACAGTGTATCTTGCAGCTTGACCCCTTTCTAGCAAAAGTAGATAATGAATCAGTCTTAAAATGTAATCATGCTTTTTGTAAATACATAATCTTTTAGTTACAGTGTAAAACTGCAGAATAACAGCATCTTAGTTTTACAATTCCACAGTCAAAAAAGGAGATTAAAAATCTATATTTTATTAAATTTATTATATGGCCATTTAGTTAATATATTCTAGTGTTTTATGCTGCTTTTATTTGGTTTGGTAAACTTTTTTCCCTGAATTAGTACCGCCTAAATATAAAAGTCCAATCCTGTGGTTCTGTTTCTCTGAGCAGCTTCAAGAAAATTGCAGAAAGGTGTATATATAAAGGATATTTTACTAACATGTCATATGACAAGGGTACCTATAGCTCTTTAGTTGTAAGGCAGTAGCACTTTGAGAGTTCTGTGTATTCAGCTAAAAATCATAAAGAAAAATGCAAGAAAGTACATAAATCTAATTTTAAAAATATTTACTGCTCTGTAGAGGAAAGTGACTTTTACTGCAGCAGGCACAGAGTACCACTGGAACGGTGCAAAGCCTGCAGACCAGCACACCCCATTCTGTCTGCTTGTGGGCACCGGTACTTGCATTGTGCACTCAGCAGCTCAACTTCCCTTCTGCAGAGGGGGAAGCCTTGGTTATCTCCTAGGAATGGAAAACCAATTTCTACTTCCTGATGAGAAGCTGACAAGCTATTTGACTTAAGAAGAGAGTCAGGCAATGTGATTGGTAAGAGGGGAATTGTATGCCATAACATACCAATATAAGTGCAATTTATTTTGCATGTGCTATATAGCTCCAAGCACACATTTAGAGTGTGTGAGATTTCTTTGCATGCTGTAATATGAGCTCTAAATAGCAAAAAGAGGCAAATTTAGCATCCAGACTGTTTATAGTCTTGGTTTTATTTTTGTTGTAATCGCTTAGCATGCTTTTATAAATGTTCCTAATGTATTTGTGGGGCAAAGTGCAGAGAAGCTGAAAAGATCAGTGTGAGTGAGCTGTTAATTTGGGATCTGTCTTGTCCCATGGTTGTAGACTTGTTCTGACATTTGGCCAAGGCTGTTATTGTGGTAGCGCCTTTGGTGATGTCCTGTCCTGAACAGCTCTCTGGAACAGCTCTGTGGAACTTCCCAGTTCTGAGATTGAGCAGCTCAGTATCATTGGGCCTGCCTAGTGGTCAGTCCTGTAGTGTGTCAGCATGGGCATCATTGGTCTAAACCACTATTCTTTGTTCTCCTTGTTCCCTGTTCTAGCTAATTGATCACTTACAGGAGTTCAGTGTCAATAACTTTGTATTTTTAATCCTGTGTGTTAGGTTATCAGCAGCATTTACAGTGTGGTTGTTAATCTGAACCCAGGTAAGCGTTTTAAAGGCAGCTCCCTTAAGAGCATAGCTGTAGGAGTGAGTCACAGACAACACAGTAAAATGGGGTAATAATGAGCAGGATTGGCTAATGTACTTAAAGGTAACTTCTGTAAATAGGTTAATGGAATTTGGCTTATACTTCAGTGTTTTGGTACGACATTATCTTCTATAATCAGAGGTAGCAATTAGAAAGTAAGGAAATAAATAATCTGAAAGCCTGATTAGGCATTCTGTGTTACTTCATAGTCCTTTGTGTATGCCAAATGGTCCTTGAGCTCTGCTCAAGTCAAGCCAGTAAGACTTGTTTATGAAAACTTCGTGTTTCACTGGATAAGTCAATAAAATATGGATTGTGCATGAAAATTAGAGCAGCTGGAGGCAGAAAGGCTAGAGACAGGATGTCGAGCTTGTAGGGTTTGCCACACTTCATGAGGCCCATCTGCTGTAATGATACTGTCTGTAAGGTAACTGCTGGTTTTGGTGAGCACTTCAGATTCTGCAAAAATGCCCCATATTAGGTGTGAGTTTTAGCATCATCAGCAATGGGGAGCCTGACACAGCTTTGATACTGTTCTCTTCAGCAGATGTTACTTTCATGGTGAAGCCTCAGGAAGTGACAGACCAGGAGGGAGAGTGAAGTGAAAAGGTGAAGAGATTCATCTGCATGCAACCAATCTGCCAGGAGTGGGCCAGAACCTGGCCCCAAGCTCTTGAAGGGGCTGCAGTGTGCAATGGAGGTTGCCAGACTGCTTTTGGTTCCTGGCTTATGTTTCTGTGTACATGTGGACAGTATTCTTCCCCAGCTGGTGTCTTTGGCTCTAGTGTTAGTTGCACCCATGTCTTCTTATAGTGGAAGATTATTTTGCTACTGCTCTAGTCTCTGAGGCTCTAAAGGTACTGACAGAATCTGCCCCTTCAGTTTTAAAAATCGAAATGCAGCTCAGCTGGAATTGGTCTGTACCAATTTCCCATTCAGTTTCTTCTGCTTTCAGCCAGCTCCTATAGGTTCAATTCCAGCTTTTGTTCTTGGCTGATTGAGCTGGTTTGATGTGGCTGTATGCTAATGCAGTGTTCTAGATGGAGCAGATGTGCACCCGCTCGCTTTCTGGCTGAGGAGGAATTCAGTGTTGGAAGGTGCACGATCTCGGTTTGGACTTGCCTAAGCGCAAATCCAAGTAACGAATTAGTCATCAGACACAATTCATTTCCCTGGGGTCATGAAGAAGGAGGCTGGAAAGCCCAGCTGTCAGTCAAGAATTGCTGATGCAGGAACTCTCACCAGCTGAGAAGATTCTCCCCACCCCTAATAATATAGTAAGGCTAGGTTGCCAAATCCTTTAGTTTGGTATTTCAGAAGCAACACAAGTGCTTTGCACCGTGTGCTTAAAGTCTTTGGTCTCTTTGCCTAACTTAAATAAAAATGTTAACTGTCTGTTTTGAAACCAAAGGCAGCAGACCTTAATTGTAGCAATTCTGCAGTCTTCTCTTCTACATGTGAGGCAATTTTACTGAATCCTATTTATGTGTTAAACAGGGTTTGCCCTCTTCCATTTGTTTCAGGAGTGATTTCATGGTTACTGAGGTATATGGATGATAATGGGATGAGTTTGGGATTTTTCTGCTCTACCACCACCTTATGACCTTGGCTACCATTCTCAGTTTGTTTTTTTTCTCTCTTGTTAGTGTTCAGCTGTAGCACATAGCTCAGGGTGGCTGGTCTCGTGTATGATAATAATTTTCTGAGATATTTTGAAGCTTTACCTGTCAAATAACGAAGATGAATTATGGCATTGTGTGCTGTTTTGTACATGACTAGCTCAACATCTTGTTTGAGATTTTCACTCATATGCAGTGCTTTACTTTTCAGAGTAAGTAGAAAAGGCTGGTATAAGCATTCTTTTCCTGCCTTATGAATTTCCCTATTACAACTTCTATGTATGCTGATCCCTTGGAGAGTTGTTGTTATGGCTCCTAGCCAGCCTGTCAGTTTTTTCTGTTACCTTTGCTGGACAAACACCATGTGCAGCAACAGATAAATGAGTGATTCCCTGCTGTAGCAAGGGGAAGTGATGTAAGAACCTCAAGATTATGGTTAATGCTGTGAGCTTTTGAATGATTTATTTATTTTAAAAATACTGAATAACAATGCTAAAGCTTTCTAAATATTAGCTTTAGTTTGCCTGAACTTTCTGGTACTGGAAGGGCTCTGTTTTTATCAACTGCTATACAGAATTTATTATGAATATTGCAAGAAGCTGGCATTAATATGAAACTGCACTTTATACTTGAATTATTTTCTTTGAATATTTTGCAGTTACTGATTATGCTGCAGTTTGAAAACAGTCTTTTTGTCAAAGTGTAGACTGGAGAATGGAAGTGTTCAGTTTCCAGTACTGTAATGTTGTATAAACTCTATACCAATTACAGGAGATCCCACTTGAAATATTTTATATTGAAATAAAAAAGAATTTTAGTGTTAAATATCACAACTTCATTGAGTTCTCTTACAAATAAATACCCACCAGATCTTAGTTGTCATGTGATTCTATTATTGTGAGATTATTTTAAACAGAGGAAGTAAACCCCAAACATCTCAGAGTCTTAGTTGATGTCAAGTACAGGTTTTCATCTTCTGGGAGTAACTTGTAACTGTGACCCAAAGACGTGGTATTATTTCAATTGATTTTTTTTTTTGCAGATGACAACTTTTGGCTGTAGTGGAATGGAGAAAACTGCCACTATGGGTTCTTTTCCCATTCTTATATTTACTGTTTTTTCAGCCCTTTGGCTAGGGTAAGCTGATATGCCTTGGACTGCTTAAGAACTAGTGTTTTGTCATTCTCTGCTTTTCAATTTTAAGCTTATTTACAGAAATTGGCAAAAAATGAGTAAGTACTTGAAGTGCTATGCCTATTTGCTTGTATGGTGTGGTCTATGGTCAGAGTTGTCAGCTTCTCTGTTTGAAATGTTTGAGTCTTATTTGTGGATTCAGATTTGCTTTTTGTTTTCATTTGGTCACACTGTTCTGTTTTTACTCTTTCAAGACCTATGTTGATGAGTTTGTTTTAATACTGAGTCCTGTTTCTGATCTGTTAAGTTAGAATTCTGTTCTGTTGTGTTGGAAATGAGTGCAGCTGCTTTGCACTTGAAGTTTCTGGATTACGCAGCACTTTTGGTTTTGCGTAACATTGTACTGATCTTTGTTGGACTTAATTTATCTAGGTCTTCAGTTTTCCATGTTGGAGGGTGAGATTATTTGAGTGGAAAACAAAGGCTCAAATGGCTATTTGAAACGTAAAGCAGAGAGCATGCCATCCAAGAGTGCATTTGCTGGTTTTTATCTGATGCCTCTCTTGTACACCATGCTTGGTGGAATTATTTGTTGATGGCAGGTTCATCGTTCAGCTGCAAAGACTGTGGCTGCTTCTGAGAAGAGGCAGAAAACAGGAAGCAGTGTTCACTTTCTGGTTTCATGTCTGTGATGCACCGTGTTTTCTCACCAACCTTCAATTAATCTTCTGTGCATTCCTGCAGTGTGTGGTCAGATCCTAATAAAAATTACCCAATTTAATAAGTGTTCTAAACATTTATTTACAAATATTCTTGATCTTTAAGGAATCTAGTTCTGTTATTTGCTGCTTGGTGCTCACTTTCAGGCTGCAAGATGACTGACTGCAGAATTTGATGGCTCTGTGCATCTGTCTGTTTAAAACAAGCAGTTTTGCAGCTGATCAAAGCAGGAGGATTATGCTGCTGCTGTGGAACTAAACTGGCGAGGTGGGAGAAATGGCAGTTCTGAAGCAGGCCTACCTGAACTGACAGGCTCTTTGGTGTCAGCAGATAATGTGGATAATTTGCTGTTTGTTTTCTTGTTTAGGTTTTGTATTTTTTGAGATGTTGAGCATTCTGTTGGAATATTTATTCTTACGTTTCAAAGCCTAAGCAACTGGGTTACTTTTAACTGAAATCTGTATTCCATATAACTCCATATGCAGTGTAAAGTTTGTCTTTACCTAGCTGTAAGCAATATATGGCATCCTCTGTAGATGTGGCTTTTCAAACACTATTCTTATATAGAAAACAGGGATTTTGTTTTGCACACATGTATTCATACTCTGAATGTAAAACCTGGAAAGTTATGTCTGTTTTATTAAACAGTGTATTTATCCCAGAAATGGAGAAGTATATGAAACTAGTGACATGTTATGGATTACATGTACGGATTACAGTTGCCTTCTGTGCTACAGGTAGGCAGCTGGGTTCTGTTTTCCCATATGTTTCTGGTTTTATAATTTACCAGATATCCTCACCTAAATAGTGTGTATTTACGTAACTATATTCAAAGGCAGCCTTTTGCTTCCTCTCTAGTAATGCTTTTTATTCACCCAAAGTGCACCTGGATGTGTGATAAGAATTTGTTATCAGCCAATATAAACTTCTTAATGTAAAAAGAAATAGCTTATAGAGCAGGTAAACTTTTCACATGTTTTGCATTCAAACATTTAAATTTCTGGTATGTTTGTTTTACAGCTACTCTATGGATGTAAATTTAAAATTATTTGCAAAATACAAAGTACAAGTAGTGTTTGTGATGTTGGATCATTTTTAAAGGCAGATTCTGTTTAATAATTTTCTCTTGTAATTGTGTTTTAATTATAGCTCTCTCCTTACTGCATAGTGAAGGATTTTATGACTGAAATAGGAGTTGGTGTCCCATTCTTTTGACAAGCTGATTTTAAGTCTGTATCTTGCTTTTATAGACTACAATATTTCTTTTGTATTTTTTAGGTAGCTTGTTTAGTGTCTGGTAGATGAAGATGCATGTATGTTCCATACAACTTTAGTGCAAGTGTTTGAACTTGGATTATCTGCAACTGCTGGGGAGTAGAGAAGGAAGAACAAAAAATGTGGTTTTGTTTTTGGATGAGGAGTGAGTGCCTGCAGAAGGCATGGTGCTTGGCAAAGGAAAAAAACAAGACTAATGGTATTGAGCTGTTTCACTCCTTGTGCTCATTAAATTTTGTAAAACTGTTGGAACCATGACTCTCTTACAGAGAAAAATAAAACAATGTGAGTAAACTCAGCCTTTACTGTTCCCCAGTACATTGTTTATATATGACATTGTTTTCCTTAGAATTGTTAAAATAGGTCTGCCTCTTAAGTAACAGCCAGATTGCACCTCATTCCATGATCCATTGCTGTAGCTTTTTTGGTGTCAAAGTTTTCTTATAATGAACTTAATTTTAAGCTTCCCTAGCAGTTGGTGCTGTCAGAGAGCAAGGACATGATAGTCTGCTTATTAGAGACAGCAAGAGAGAGTTTTGTCCTCCTGCTGCTTTGTGCAATGCGTCACAGGTTGCCTGTGGTGTGAGCCCTTTAGGTTTTACATGTTTTACATCTCCCACTCTGCCGTGGGCCCAGTAGAATTTTAGATATTTCACTGTGTATTTGGATTTAAATTTTCTGTATTTAACCTGTTTAAGGTTTGACTTTACTCATTTAAAGCACTTCCTTTTGGGGGAAGGGTGGTGTTTGGTTTGGACTCCGTAGTTAGCTTTAATCAGCAGTGTGGCATTAAGAACTTCATCTGTACAAGCTTGTGGATTTAAAAAAATCTTCCTGGCTTCTCTGTGTTCTTGCCATTTGTGTATGAAAGTCTGTTGGAGCTTTCTCTGATGATGCTGATACTTCATTTGAATATCCTGGAAGTGTTTTCTTATAAGTGAATTTATCCTGTGGAAGAAATTTTAATAATATAGATTTATTATGGCTTTTTTCTTCATTTCTTCCTCAAACCTAGTTGGAAGTTCATGAAATCTGGTAGAGGTTCTAAGACCCTTAAGGACTTGTGTTGTTAAAATGAGTCATTAACTCTTCTAATTATGCGACTTCTAGGGCATGCCTGAGTGCTTCAGGGCAAACATGTATAATAACAGATACATAATACCTGGCCTAAATGAAGGCTTCTCTTTAAATGCACCTGGGCAGCTGGTGTGACTTAAAAATTTTATCAGAAAAAAAAATAAAAGGCACAAAATATAATGATTGGTCAGATGATGATACACCACCGCTGTATATGGGTGGTTTTATTTGCCGGCTGCTTATTTGAAGGGCTGAAAAGCTTGCCACAGAGCTTTTTCCCAAGAGTTAATGGAGGAATTGGTTTGTTGATGCTCTGAGTGCTCCTTTCTCTTATTGACAGCAATAGAGACAGTTTAATAAACTTTATTTACAGCTCCAAAGGCCAAAATATTTTCTCTGTGAAGCACACAGATCTATATTTTCGTGTGATTGATGTAGGCTGATATGGGCAGCTTTTGAAATTCAAACTGCAGGCAGCTTCTGACATCTGTATTGCAGGTAGCTTCTCTGAGGTGGACTTGTAGATAAGGCTGTTGCGTAGGCCTCTTGCAACATTTAATGTCAGAAGGCTGAGCTAAGATGTGTTAATTTTATTAATGAAAGTAAGTTTAAGCAATAATAAAAGGAGCGGTAATCTGTAAAAGTGTGTTTTCAAGAGCAGTAGATCTGAGTCCATTTTCTTTAGTTTCTGTACAGGATGGGAAAATGTCATTAGCTGAAACTAAGAATTAACAGAAGTGTGATTTCCTTACAGTAGAAGAGAAGCTCTTAATCTCATGAAAGCCATAATGTCAGGAGCCCAAAAAACTAGCTTTGTGGGAGAAGTTATATCTGATGTCTTGTCTTGATGGTAATCGTGCAAGAGTTGGGCAGCTCATTGCTATTTAAACAGCAGTGGAGTAACCTTCTGTTAGGCTCAGGTGATAAGTGGCTTTCAACTGTGCTTTGTCACTGAGTGCTTGAAAGGAAGGCATACTGGTACTTTAAAATTTGTTTGGATTTGCTAAACTGGAAGTTTAGTGCACATTATTTATTTGTTGTAGGATCAGGCATTTCTTTTGAAAATGTTTTTAGAAGGTTTTCTTTTCAAGTCTGAGTGAGGGGTAGAAGTTATTGATACATCTGTAATCTGGAAATAAACCTAAAAACTTTCTGTTTGATCTTTTTGAGTCTTGAATGGTACTTACAGGGAGTAATGGAGCTGGTCCCATTGGAACTGATACGAAATTAAGAGCTTTGCAATGCAAGTAAGATCTAAGGACTAAATGCTGCACCACCACCACTCCCCCCATGCTAGTGGGTTATTTTTTTTGTTCCTCTTTTTGCCTTTTGCCACCCTGGAATAGAGAAGTCCCCCGTGACATTTCTCAAAACACAGAGTGCACTTAAGAAAAATGCTCCTGTTAGAGGTTGTAGTATTCTGGAGTGAGCCATGTATTGTTGTGGTTTAATAACCGCAGGATACTTGAACAATACTGAGAGGTGTGTAGAAAACAGCTTACATTTTTTAGTTGTAGGCAAGATCTGTTTTTCTTGCATTTCTTTCAGAGAAACAATCAGGCTCATTAAGATGATTAATTAATGCAGTTTTCTGCCGTTAATCTTTCTGAACACCAGTAGGTGTAGCATGCAGTAAAATCCATTAACATGCCATGACCCTCTGCTAATTGTTAAACTCTGCTCTTTGAACAGCTTGGAACTGAGGTAGGTGCACATAGATTAGTGTGGTAAGAATGACTCCCTCACAAATGAAAAGATTTAATTTGATAAAAACAGATAATAATGCTAGCTCTCATTCTTCAGTTGTTGTTTTACTTGAGTATGTCATTAATGGTATTAAAAGTTATTAAATAGGAGTGAGGAAGGTGTGATACAGAAAGGGAGAAAATAAGTGCATCATCATCATGTAGAACGTTGGCTCTGTGTCAGGCTGATCCATGAGAACTCATTTAAAACTTATTTAAACCTTATTTAAACTATTCGGCATACAGTTCACTGACTTTGGTAAATGAAGATGAAGCTAAAATGAGCACATTCAAGTGTTCAAATAAACCATGGGTTTCACATGAGTATGATTTGAGTTACTCCAGTACAATGGCAGTAAGTATCCAACTAGACTTGCTAACTGAAAGCAGTCTTTCAAAATCTAGTCAAAAGTCTAGTGAGAACTATATACAAATAAATTTTACAGAACCTCTTTTTTACTGTTTTATAGTAGTAATGTGAATACCTGCTTGAAGTGAAAATACGGTATGTCTGAAAAGTTCAGTACATGAACTTCAGGAAGAGTAGGATGGAAGGTTAAGATGACTACAGTGACTAAAACATTGATGGGAGGCAATGCTCATCTCCGGAGTGATGGATAAAATCCATGCAGCTTCATTTAAAATACATTTCTATGGTGCTGTATATGGGTCATGTTGCTGGACATCCATGAAGACAGAGATCTGCTCTTGCCATGCCAGGAAGCCTGATGTTGTGATACAATACTCTGTTTGAATCTCTGTTGCTTTGGATGCTTTTGGTTGTTAACTTTCAGGAAACTTTTTTGAAACTTCTTCAGACAGCTCTAGCTTCAGTGAATATTGAATATTATTTGTCCGATGCAAGCAGTCTGTTATCTGTTTTGGCAGACTTCAGTTAGTATCATTCAAAGGAAAAAAAAATGCTTCCCTCAGTGCTGCAGTTTTTTGCTTTACCATCTTCAAACAAGGTAATTTTGTGGTGTTCATCCACCTGCCCAACTTTCTTATCTATGCAATCCAGGCTTGAGGATTCACTTGCAGACCTCGTATTTGGGGATTTGGAAGGGAGAGGTTGGGGGTTGGAAATAATTTTATCTTGATTATTGGTTACTTTTGCATTTCTTTCATTAATCTTAATTTATACTATATTCTGTTTAAAACTATATTGATTTTTCTGCTACCACAAATGATGGGCATTCTTATACCACTTGAATCTGGTTGGAAGAGACAGTACTTGTGATGGTGTTGTAGGCTTATGCAGGTCTAATGGTTCTGTTCTTTGGATCTCTGCAAGTGTGACTAGGCTTATTTAACAGTCACAATTACTACTGATTAAAAATTGAGTGGTGGAGAGCAAACTGATCTTTCCAGTGTTGTACCTGCTTGATACTTGTGTGTGCCAGCAAACAATAAGGAGCTTTTTGTCTTACGACTGCACTTGCAGCCCAGCTGAGTTATTTGAAACTAATAAGAAATGTTACCACTGAGAAGAGGATGTCTGGTCTTTTATCTTACGGTATTTTCATATTTCAGATGAAACAATTGAGGTTTCTGTTAGTATTGTGGGCAGGTTTTGGCAAAAGCTCTCTGAAGTACTTGGGTTGTATGTTTGCAAACAACTTGAACTGCTTACTTGTCTTGTAACTTGAGAGGAAGAGTGGAGTAGATAGCAGCTTGAAAGGTCTTGTGTGAAGTTAAAAAAGTTATTTGGCTTCTGTAAAAGTGTTATTTGAAGAATGCATAGACTCCTTCCCAGTCTAGGAAAACGTGGGATTCTTCTCTGTCCTGCACAATTACAGCTGAAGGGACTTTGTACTTGAAACTATGGCTTGTATTTAGCAACAGAGCGTAGGAATCTCTGTAACTCTGTAACTTTCTGAAAGTTTGGATCATGTGAGAATTTTCTGTGATAAAACAGTAAAACTGATAATTTTCCAGTAACAATTGGACCATCTTTCACTAAAAACCTCCAAAACTGCAATAAACAACACTTTCAATGGGTCACCTGAAATTTTAGTAACATACTCTTATTGCTAAGCTGTTGTGTTTTGTTTTTTTGTTTTGGTTGTTTGTGGGGTTTGTTTGTTGGGTTGTTTTGGGTGTTTTTTTGAAAGGTTAAGGGGGAAAAGAAAAAATTAGTTCAAAAGCATTCTACACACTTTTTTGGTATCTTAATTCCAGCATTAATTGGGGTTAACTTTAACTCATTAACTCAGAATTGGGATATATTAAGAACTCAGTTTCTTTCTACATATGGACCACATGTGCTACTCTGTACAAAATGAGTGTGAAGCTAATTACCTTCAAATGAAATACAGCACTGCTTTGTGTGAGGGTTTATTTCCTGCTTTCTTGGCATTATGAGGTTCATGATTGAACTCTCTTCCACAGTTTTTGAGCGTATGATCTGGTTTCAGTAGAAGGATGGGAAGGCCTTAGTATTACCTAGCTCCTACACCTTTTTTTGCAGAAAGAGGCTGTTGAGAGACTGGGGTTGGTTCCTTCATTGCTAATAGCTGGGCCTGCATGAGAAAGCAGAAGTAACCTGTGGTATTTCTGGAAGATGAGTTTGGCTTATTGCATTGTGGTGCTGGAAGGAGGTAATAGATATCCATCAGGAACCTGCTTCCATTATTACTTTTTTTCCTGTCTATGTAACAGCTTATTTACTACTGAATAATAGCATAAATCTGGGAGGAAAATAGTTCTGATTCCAGTTCCTTTGTGAATTTCTTGGTGGTTATTCACATATCCAGTAAACTTTCTGAGCATCGGCAAGCTAATCCTACTGGAGATTAATCATCTTTGTGAAATGCTGTATAGTCAGAGAAGGAATTTATTTCTGAGATATTTGGGCTACTCAGAATTGCCAGCTGCACAATCAAAGAGAAATACCTGGTCATAGGTCTAGTACAGGCAGATTCACAAGCTGTTTGTAGTCTCAGAGTCCGGGACTGATTATTTAGAGTAGCTTCAAACACAAGGAAATTTAAATCTAAACTTGATTCCTACACAGAAATTAGATGCCTTTGGAAGTCGAACGCATTCTTGTGACAACTTCCATGTTATTTTGGAGGAACATCTCATAAGGTCACTCCTCTTTCTGTTTTGAAACTCATACTGCCGCAACAACATAATTAAATGGGATGCCTTTTCTAACTTTAACATGTCTCAAAAAAACACATCAAATAATACATCAGGAACCTTAATTTAGAATGGTAGGAGAAAAGCAGATTGCTGTTCATTGAAAAATACAAGAAATTAAACCAATACTTAACTCAATTTTTATAGCTGGTAATTTGTTTCAGGTTCATGTCCGAATGATCAGCAGTAGCTATCTGTCTTCCAGTTAAAGCCGCTGACATGATCTCCAGTTAATCATTGTAATCATTTGAGACTTGATAGCTGCTGAAATAATTAGAACATATGCTCTTTGTTACTACATTTGTAGTGATGGGGTTTTAGTGTGTATTGAATATTGCACAAGATACTAAAATCTCATAACATTTCATTTAATGTTGCTACGCAAATCTTAACCCCCCCCAAAAAAAACACAAAAAAACCCAGAAAAACCCAAAAAAAACAACCAAACCCCAGCAAACAAACAAAAACCTATTTCAGGAGCAAGTTGTTTCCTGAACTCTGGAGCTGAGATTCCCCTATGCCTTTCAAGTTGTGGTTTTGCTTTCTGAGATTAGTACCAGCTCAGTTTGGAAGTTTTACTTTAGAAAAGCCTTCATGACAGTAACTGCCCTAAAGAGGCTTCCAGCAAGTTTCATTCTCTCCCCCCTATCTACTGTTTTGTCTTATGTGGGGAAGCTGCTGATGGTTTCAGAGGCTTTGGGATGAGGGGTGAGAACGGTAGTATGGGAAGGCAGATATGTGGAAACCAGTCAGATGGTCATGCTTCCTGGGGAGAAAAAACCCATGTCATTTAGACTCTTAGTTCTTTGTTCAGTGTCCACACACCAGCTTATCTTCAGATCTGTGTGCCTGCATGCTATGGTACACCTAATTTACTAATTGCTGCATTGATTGATTTCTAACAGCTAAGATAGCTGAAGCAGCTTGATCAGCAAGGAAATGGGTTGTTAAATTTGAGATTTGCTGAAGGGCTAAGTATTGATATGTCATCACCTGTAGATGCCTACATTTCTCTAAGGAGATACCATGAGTGATATAAGGTGCATTTCGTGTGAGTGACAATCACGCAATTAGGATTTGCTTTGTCAAAATGACAACTTACATGGAAAAATCTGCACAATTAGATTTCTATTTTTTTTTTCCCCAGAAACATCCTTTTTCATTTCTTTACATAACACATGATTCTGTAACATTTTCACAAGCATTTATTTTTCAGGTCTCACACAAATAACATTTTAAACAATTGTACACTTGATAAAGTGGAGTTTCGACTATCCTGCAAAGTGAGCTGTTGGTTTTCCTTTAATAGTTAAGAGGAGGTCTCTGAACTAGGGAATAAGAGCATTTTGTGGGAGGCCTGTTAGTGTCATCTGAAGTTTTCAAGCTTCCCCATTTATTTCCTCTTCAGGGTTTTCTTTGTTCTTGATTTTTCATGTTCTAACCTTACAAATGCTCTCACAGAATGAAAAGTACCTGTGTTTTGCAAGGGGAATTCTTTCTTTAAAGAGCTGGCACAGATGAGTGAGCATCACCCAGATTTGTCTCCTGTTTTCACGTACTTTCTGATGGGTCACTAGAGCTTGACCTCACTTATGTTGGCCACTTGTGCTTCTAAAAAACTAAACAAAGGCATCTGAGGTTGTAGCACATTCTCCAGGGAACTTGTATGACTTGGAGGATGAAATAAGATTCAGATATGAAGTTGTGTCTTTCTTTAAACACCACATCTAGGCATTAAAGAGTTCTAGCAGTCAGGATCTAAGAACAATTCACTTAGGGTAGAAGTAAACAACAGAAAACTTCTAGAGGCCTTATTTAAACAGATTAGTACAACATTTTGTAGACTTTTAACCCTCTTTAGCGGGGTTCTTAATTTTGGCTCAACTCCTTTGTGTAGTAACCCCTCAAGACAGACCTGTATTTGAGGCTACTTGTGAATCTGCCTCAGATTGTGGTGAGGAAACATTCCCCCTTACTGAAACTTATATATTCAAGGTAATGGTCATATCTGTTGTGTTTGATATGCCAGGCAGTACAACATGACATAAACCAACAAATTGTGAGTTTCACTGTGATGCAGATTTGTGATGAAAACTCAGATTATTTATTTTTATTATTATTAAATTGTGTTGTACTATGCACAGAAACACAATGTAAAATGATTACTGTGACAATACAGCATATTAAGAAAATTTATAGCTTTGTTTGCTGTTTCCCCCCCCCCCCCAGTCTTGCAGGGGTTTTTGTGAGACTGGAACACACAACATTTCTGAACTGAAGCTGTGCGACCAGTGCTGTCAGAAAGTTGCTGATGTGGAGCAGCCTCTCCTGGCTTTGTGAAGTTTTTGTTCTTACTGCCCGAGGATGTCTGACTGATGCTGAAAAATTTCTATATAGAGTTTTTTAATTTTTACCCCTTAAAAATTGGTGACCTTCTATGCTTGTGTCAAGATACACATGCACTGCTCTTTTTTCTTATGAACCCCTAGGGAGTGGGTGGGTTATCATGAATAATAATAAATGTAATATTTCAAGTAAGAGCTGCTTCTTGTTCAGTATTTAACTACTCTTGATATTCTCCTCATAATACTACTTCAGAGGTTTTTCCTAAATAGTGGTGAAATAGAAGTAGAAAAGAAGTCATTTTCCTTCAACTTACAATGATGTTATGCAAACTGAGCTGCTTCAGAAAAATCTGTGCTTATTTCTGAGAAGCAGTTGGTAAAATTCCAGGCCAGTGTATTTATTGCAAAGTTGTTTCTCTGGTGTGGCCTGTAACTTCTGAACATCCCTGGCCCTGTAATGTCATCTTGTCGCTGGTGCCAGCTTCAAAACTGTAACTGCCCAGTTTGTCCACCTAAGTGTCCCACCTAGTAATTTTGCTTCACTTAATTGGTAGAACAGAGTAAAAGTTCTCTATATTTGACTCCTATTTACTTTAATTACAGTAAATTTTGTCAGAAATAAAATACCTCCATGCTTCATGTTATGGGGCTCATCACAGTGAGCTTCATGTTCTTCTATGGATATGTCACTGTTCTCCAAATCAGCTGTGAAGTTGAATGAAGTCTTCTGAAGCCTACACCTGTGTTAGTGCTGGGACTAGGAACCAAGAAGTTACCTTGAAAACTGGCAGTGCAGCGTGGTTTTCGTCCACCAAATGACTGATGACAGCATCTGTGAAAGCTTTTAGTGTGATTCAGTTATGAACAAGTATCTTTTTGAGCCTAGATCTATACTTTGTCTAAGCAGTGCTGTTCTCATAGTTTACCTTCTCTGTGTTTATCTTCTATGTATCTTAAACCCTCAATGTTTATCACATAGGAATTTCTTTAGCTCTTCAGGGAATTCTTAGCTGTCAAGTCAGCAGTGTAGTAGAGATGCTGCGGACATAGATTGATAGCCTTTGTAAAGGATGGGGATTGGTCTTAATTGCAGTTCCTTGAGGTTTCTTTGCTCACAGCTACAATCAGTTTGTTACTATACTTGAGCATGCTATGTACTTTTAATGGTTGATTCAGTAATGAATATCATGTGCATCATTGTTCTGATATAGTTTTGTATCATGCCAGGTCATCCTCAGAAGTACTACCATAGCAGACTAGGTAGGCACTACTCCTCCAGAATACCATTACCCTGAGTTACTCTTTCATATAGTAACTGGAGGGATAATATGCCCAAGTTCCACCTGCAAAATACGAGCATGTAGCAGGTATAAGCATGCCTGTTATGATCCACTAAACATGAAGAACTCCAAGCACGCTGTTTGTCTTATAAGCCCTCCACTTTGACACAGCTATTACTGCTACTGGCTTTGGCTAGTTATATAATTCTGTAATGCTGTTGTGGCTCGTTGGCTTACCTCCATAACCAAAATGAAGTTAAATTACAGCTTTCAGCACAGAAATGGATCACAAGTTAACAATGCTTGTGTTTATAACGTAGTCTGAAATTTATATTTGAGATGTCGTGGTAATAGTGTCTTATTGTTCTAGCTTGTTTGTGCTTCTGCTGTCATCTAGGGGTACTGTAACTCGTACTATACTAGAAGACAAGTGAGGCAGGAGGCTTTTAAATAGAAAATATGTAATCACTAACTATTGGAGTGGTGGTGGATTGTGGCTCTAGTAGAAACTTTCTTGGTTCTCTTGCACATCGTTGCAGTGGTCATGAGTACAGGTCCATTGGGAAGATAGCATTTTTTCCTTCTTTTTTTTTTTTTCCCCTCTCCATGGTAAGGTAGGAATAGCTATGTCCTTGAAGCATAGCCTGGCTGTGTATGTCTGTGGAAATGGTTTCCCTAAAGCTTTTAGAACTTTGATTCAGCAACAAGAAAATGTAACTGTAAAAAAATGAAGCCTTCAAGTTTGAGACAGGAAGGATGGAGAGGCAGATCAAACTAACTAGCAGGGATTTAGCTATAACAAGGCCCCGGCAGCAGCACACAGTTTTCTTGCTGTCCTTCAGCTGTCCTTTGTGGACAGATGAGAGGGGCACAGCTTTTGCGTATGGGTGGAAAAGCAGTGTCTCACTTCTTGTTTTAAACCGTTTTCCCATGACTATTGAATCAAGTGCTGTTAAGCCTTGAGTCACTGAGCCTGGTGCACTGTGGAATTTACTGAGGCAAATGGCTAGGACGTGCTGCTGTTATTTATAACATTGTCTCATTGTGGGTTACATGAAGCTGCATGGTATGAGGATTTGAAGGACATGGGTTCAGGGAGGCCCTTTAGAGTGTGAAGCATTTCAAAACTTTGTGTTTATTGCTCTAGCATAACAGCAAGTGCGATTACCCTTGCAGACTGCTGCCTGATGTCCAGGGCTGATGGGGAGGTGATGAAGAGGTGAATATGAAGATCTTTAAGTAATTTTGTCAAGGCTGAGATACTAGTATCTTGAGGTAAAAAGACTGTTTGGGCAAGAAAGGTAAGGGAATATCCAGAAACTATGTTAAAGTGTGACCTTTTGAAGTAGGCCTTCACCAGACAGTTCTTCATAAATGTTTTTCAGTAAATTGTAAGATGAAGGGGCTTGTGGTATGATGCTCTGTGAACTTCAACAGGGCATGGAAGAGTGTCCTCTGAATTGGCTAATTTTTTGTTTGGTTTTGATGGTGTGTGTGTTGTGGGTATTTTTTTCTTTAAAACCACTTTTGAGAGTGTTGTAATGAATGTCTATCATCCAGATACTTTCCCAGAAACCCAAGATGGAATGGTACTAGGGAGGGATCTGATGCAGGTAAGTATCTGACTTATCCTGAGAAGAAATGTGTGGAGTTTTCCTACTTGCATTAAGGCTTTTTCTTTAATAAGAGCTTCCAACTTTTCCTGCCTCTTCTCTGGCTGATGTAATTCTAGCCAGAAATGCATATCCACACTTTCATCCAGAACTTCAGACTTTCCTCTGATCAGGACGTATCAGTTTTGCTTTTTTTCAGGGCATGTGGGCAGTAAAAAAAGTGGCAAGTTCAGTGTTTTTGGGAAGCATCCTACGTGTTGGCTGCAACTTCTCTGAGACTGCTGGCTATCCTGGAAAAATGTGTCTTCATTATACTTGGGCAGATTTTCTAGGATAGGAAAGAGACTGGTCTGAGGAACATGGCGTGTATTTGTTGTGTTGTTCAAGCATCACAATAGCTTTTCTTGGGGACATTCTTGAAACATCTTACTGGTAGTCTTCTTGGGAATTGGTTCTTTTTAAACACCTTGAACTTTACACAAGGAGCCATTATTTGAAACTGTCCCATCAGCTCTCCTTTTGACCCAAAAAAGTCAAGTTCTTTAAAAAAAAAAAGGGCCAAACAAGTTGTAAATAACCTTGATAGAGCTGTCACTGAAACCTTCTGTAAAAGCAGATGTGAAATGGATAGTACAAGATGCCTTCAGCTCAGATGCAAACAAAGCTTATTTCTGAATCGCAGTCTTTTGAATTGGCTCCGTAATAGTGGAAGGGGTTGGGAATGTGGAATTTCCAACTAAGTTTCACTGGGATGAGAAACAGAAGAAATACCTTAAGAAGCCAGCCTGCCGTATGCTAGCAAGCATGACTATGAATTATTTCAATGGGATTGTGTTTTCCAAATATTGGAAAAAAAAAAAGTCAAAAATGTCAAAGACCTCGTGGAAGCCAGCTTCAGGAATGGGAAAATGCCTTTCAAAGAACTTTTCTATTGGAAACAGTGGAAGAATGTTATACTTTTGGCTATGTTCCTAGAAAATTCAGGCTTTGTTGGTGAAGACATAACCTTAGGAGTGGTTTTAAAGATGCTGGGGATATTTAGCCCATTGCATTCTCTGGAGGAAAGCACGTGTTTGCATGCATGTATGTACTGATTCGTGTGTATGTGCACACACAGCTGTGTATAAGCCATCTGATACTGTCAGAGGGCAGAAGTGTAGTTTGAGGAAAACCTGAAGAATAGGAAGACTGGGATTTGTCAGAAAGAGTTCTCTCTCAGTAAGGCTGCAAATGCAAGATACCTGGCATGAGAATTCAATGTCCAGGAGAAGCCTTGGACTTGCATTCTTTTTGCAGGTACGCTTGCTGGGAAGTGGCTGAAATTTGCAGAATAGCTGGAGTAGGAGGTGTTTAAAAGAAATTAAATTGAACTAAACATGTTATTTCTGTCACTTTATAATTCTAATATTTTTCAGTTTAGAAGGGATCAACTCTGAATGCCTGTTCTTGAATCTTCCAGCTAGGTAGCAGGAAGCCAGATAGCATTCCAGGGCCACAAATCTTTCTTTTTCTTCTGTTACTGTTTATAGATGAGGGTGGCTATATCTAACTGCTCTAACTAGAAACAGTTAATGCCAGAAACTGAAGAGACTTTAACTCTGACTTCAGGTATTGTAAAATTTTGCAACTAATGATCTGATAGAGGTGAAGAGGGAAAATAACTTCTGTTTTGTTGTATACTACCATGTGAACCCTATGTAAATGGGCCAGAAATGACATCTAATAGAAGAGCAGAGAACTGTTCGTGATACTAGACATAACTTTGTGAAGGGGGTTGGGAAGAGGTGGGAGTAGCTAATTGTGTTGTCCTTTGCAGCCACTAATGTCTTTGAGGGAGGTTGTCTTTCCACTTGAATACTTGCAGGAAAGTGATATGTTGGGACAACAATCTTGTTGGAGTTGGCATCAAAGCCAAAATCTTTTTACCCTTTGAACATGTGCTGTGTTTGGATTTCCTCTTTTGCACTAAAGAGTTGAGTTAATGCCTTGGCTTTCTCACTTTACTTTTGGTTTTGCAAGTGCAATATGAAAGCATTCACTCTACTCTTCTTGTTACCATTCCTTAAGGAAGAGGCTGGAGGAAGTCTTTTAATAGCAGCTAGATTCCAGGCACAGGTAGATTTTGATGATGACGTTTGTGTGGGTTGGAGTCTATTTTTCTATTTTTTTTTATGTGTCTTTTATTATAGATTTGCTCTCATCTCCCTGGAAACCAAGGAATTAGAACAGCAGTCACAGAAGTGTAAGGAGGAGGTTTTAGGAAAAGGAAAAGCTTATTAGAGACTGGGATAGTTACTGGACTTCCTAGCTAATATACACCTGAAAATGAATATACTTTTATTTCCACTAACCACACATTAAATACAGCACTTGCTATTGCATTTTTTTCATCTTTGAGATCATAATGATGAAACTATCTTGAGCTTTACAGCTGATTGCATAGTTCAGTGTTGCCTCCCACCTGTGTGAGAGCCTGCTGTGCCCTTGAATTCTCCTTGCTATCTGAATATGCTAGCAACACTTTACTGAAAGATCCAGGCTCATTGCACTTTAGATGTGAGAATGTGTGTTTGGTGGCGACATTTAATGTGCTATGTTGGTTATCTGAATACATATTTTTTTAATAACTCTGAAAGTTGTTCTTTCTGTATGCCAGATGAAGCTGTTTCAGAAAAGACAAGAACTCCACTTGGAAGTATAATGATAGACTTGGGAGGCTGCTACAGCTTTGTAAAGCATAAGTGCTTTGTATTGATGTGCTGAATGTTCAAGGTGTGTGTGCATGGGGAGTCTGTGAATAATTAACCAAATCTGTGTGTTTCATTTTCTTTTGATTGACTAAGCATGAGGATTCAAATTGGGTTCAGCATTCTGTCTGCTTGCTTTATGTTGATTTACTGCTTTATTAATCTTGCTAAGCTGAATTTTATGCAAGTTGTCTCTCGCATCCTCATGAAAGAACAAAATGTTGCTATAATAGCTACCCAACTGTTGAAATTAAGATCAAGAAATGATATCAACTTTCTTGCATATTATTTTCACAGTTTTGGCTGAAAATATGATGATTTATCAAGGACAGGACACTCAGATGACTGAACAAGACCCCTAGAAACTGACAGTACATGAGGAAGATGGATACCAAATAAATCCCTTCTGGTTTATTTATTTAATTGTTTATTTTCCTGAAAGCATTTTGGATTGAATGGCTGTATGTCTCATCTGTCTTCTCTTTTGTGTTCCATGTAAGGTTGTAGTGAAGTCTGTAAATGGACAGCTGTGGGTATACCTGAGCTCTGATTAGGGGCTGGCCTAGATGCACAGTCCTTTACTTTATATCTGAAGCAGACACAGATGGTGGAAGTGTTGGAAAAGTGAAATGATGTGAAATCAAGGCTGCTAAAAAAAGATGGTATTTTTTTATCAGACCACTTGTGTGCAGTTCTAATGTTGCTGCTCTTCCTCTCTTGCTTATCTTCTTCAAAAGGCTTTTAGCAAAGCTGGAAAAGGTGCAAAGTAGGACAGTAAAGATATGAATGAAGGTGTAGGATGGCTTCTGTGTGATTGTGTTCATTAGCACTATTCAGCCTTGAATAAGAGATCTGATAAAGGTTTATGTGATTAAAAGGATGAAAGATTTACTCTTTCTTCCAAAACAAGAACTGAGGGACATAAAATGGAAGTAGTAGGTGCCGGATGCAAAGCAAAAGGAGGAATAACTAACTTCTTTCTTGTCATAGGTGTAGAGGATTCTAGGAGTTTGTGAGCTCAAAAAAAGATTCCAACAAATTCCATAGAAGACAAATATATTTAAGCTCCAAACCAAAATCAGGAAGGCTCTTAACCATAGATAGCTACATCTGGAGAGGTTATTTAGGGGAAGCTTCATTTACACAGTTGTCTTTTCATTCTTCCCTGAATAGCCACTTTTGGATGGTGCTGAGCTACTGAACTAATGCACTGTTTTGCCTGCCTTGGTATGGCAGTTCTTGTAATACAGCTGACAAAATGGGCAGAACTTTCATGAGCAACAGTACTTTGTTGAAGTTTCTCTTTTCTTACAATGTTATAATAGAATCATGAATGGCTTGGATTGGAAAGGACCTTAAGGATCATCTAGTTCCAATAGTTATAATAGATCTGTAAACGTATCTGCTCTGGATTTTTCAGTTAGACACACTATTAAACAGAGTTGCTTTGTTGCAATGGAAAAGCAGAATTTGGTTAACCTTTGAGTTTCTCTCTGAAGCCAACACTTTCTTGGCTTTCTCAAGCGTAATAGTTGTAAGAAATCTGTATTAATTACTGCAGGATGACTTACAGCAATCTTTGGCGAGCCTTTACTCCAGTGTTTTGGATAATTTGTTAGTGCAGTTATCACTGTATGAGAGCATGTACAAACTGTAAAATTTGCTTGTTATTAGTGTCCTGGCAATGCAAGCCTCTGATGTCCCTTTTTGCACATTAATTTGTATACAGTCTTCCCTTCACCCCTCAAAAAGGAGTTTTAACTGCATCTGTTTGTTCAAAACAAAACAAAAAAGCCCGTGTAGTCAGATTGCTTTTCAGAGTTTCTGGAAGTTATTAATGAGAAGGGTGGGACTGTTACACCCCCCCTGCTTGCTTTAATTAAAGAGGAGTATGGTGGGGCAGGTGTCAGTCTCTGCTTCTGTGTATGGTGCATTAATTCTACCCTGTCATTTGGCACAGCGGCCAAATAACATAAAGGCATAGGAGGGTGGTGAGGCACTGGAATGGATTGCCTGAGGAAGTTGTGAATGCTCCATCCCTGGTGGTGTTCAGGGCCGTGTTGGACAGAGTCATGAGTGATGTGGTTTCGTGTGAGGTGTCTCTGCCTGTGGTAGGGGGTTGGAACTTGATGATTTTAAGGTCCTTTCCAACCCTAACTATTCTATGATTCTATGATTTGTCTGCAGACAGTGAGGTTTACTCTGGAATGGTTTGTGGTCTGCATTTAGTGTGCCTTATACAATCAGAAACAAGAAGTCTCATCTTGTAAAAGGCGTTATGTTAAATACTTTAGAAACTCTCTGCTAAAAGTCACCTGACACAATAAACTTTTCTACCTTATGGATGTATGGAATATGGCAGTCATTGTGAGGTGTGGTGTCTGTTTCTGGGGGGGGTGGGAGGGTGGGGTGTGTTTGTTTTTTTTTTTTGTTTTGTTTTATTTTTTTGGTTGCTTGGGTTGGGTTTTTTTCTTTCTCCTTCTAGCCTGAAATGAAAATTCTTTAACAAAAGTTTATTGAGTAATCTTTGTACTGACAACTAGTGCAGGCAAAAAGGATGCTCTCGTTTTAACAGCAGTCCATTTGTGTTTTGCCTCTGAATTCAGTTGTGAATTAGCAGCTGAAAATGAATGTAGGGCTGGGCTGTCCTGGAAATGGATGGTGGTCAGCTGCAAGAAGTGGCAGTAAATACTGCATATTTTGCACCTTACTCCTTTGGTTTTGGATTGATCCAGATTGCATGTGAAAAGAACAAGGATGGTGTAATGAACCCTTATCCATGCATTACAACAACTATTTGAGATTATATATTTTTGTGTCATCTTGTTGTGGTTTAAGCCCAGTCAGTAATTCAGAAAAATCACATAGCCATTCGCTCACTCTCTTCCGCCACCCTCCCCCCCCCCCCCCATGAATAGGGAGGAGAAAGGAAAGAATGTAACTCCCGTGGGTTGAGATAAGAACACTCCAGTAACTAAGGTATAACACAAACCACTACTGCTGCCACCAATTATAATAATAAGGGAAATAACAAGGGAAGAGAATACAACCACTCACCACTCGCTGACCGTTACCCAGCCCGACCTGAGCAGTGATCTAGCCCTTCTGGGTAACTGCCTCCAGTTCTACATCCTGGGCATGACATGCTGAGGTGTGGAATACCTCTTTGGTCAGTTTGGGTCAAGTGTCCTGTCTCTGCTTCCTCCCAGCTTCCTCTCCTCCCTGGCAGAGCATGAGACTCAAGGTCCTTGGTCAGACTAAACATTACTAAGCAACAACTAAAAACATTGGTGATATCGGCACTGTTCCCAGGCTGAAAGTCAAAAACACAGCACTGCACCAGTTACTAAGGAGAAAAAATTACTGCTACTGCTGAGCCCAGGACACATCTGTACTGAAAAAAGTATATCCAAGTGTTCTGTTCTTTCTTGATCTTTATAAATGCTCTTCAGAAATCTAATGGACCTTTTTCTGCAAATCAGAGTATTTTAAAGGTTGCTTAATAAGTGCTATCAGGAGCTCTTTGTTTTGGTAGAGTGGTGATTTCTTCTACTACAACATCTGCTAAGTGAGATGTTGTCCATCCCTTAAAGTAGCACAGTTGACCCAGCTGGTTCTCTAGCTCCTTTCTATTTCCAGAGCAGGTCTTGCTAGCCAGCCATTCTGTATGTTGTCTTAGTAAGATGTTAAACACTGATGGGCTACTGGTAGTCTTTGGTCTGAAAAGCTCTCTTTTAATGCATTGGTCAAAATGTAGGTGAAATGCCATGCCTGGCTTTAAATATTCAAAATATGTCCAAGCTTGTCCCTAACAGCTGTTATGGCTCTTTATTTTAATGCTGTAAGCCTGGGTGTTTCTGGCTTGTCTAATCAGCTGCTTGTTAAAAAGCTGACTGCCACCAGCATAGTAGCGGCTGGCTTCAGGGAGCGTGAATCTTGATGCTGACTTATATGAATTAGGTAGATATAATTCAGTGGTGCTGACACAAAGAAATTAATGCATGCTCATGTCTCCTGCCCAGCCCTTTGCAGCTGTTTGTTAGATTGGAAGCTGCACTTGGTGAGGATGGTCTCTAGGGCTGCTGTGCACCTATGTGTCAATTGGGATGTTGTCTTATCTGTTTAAAAGCTCATTAAAGTTGCATATCCCTTTCTTAATTCTTTCCTTATCCTCCTCTGGCTAGCTGTCCAGGCTTTTGTGAACAAACCAGAATTGATTATACCAATTAGCTAGGCCCAGGGGAGATTTTGAAATGTATTTTTTTCCTTTGCTATTAGATAGCTCTTTGCTACTCGTAATGGTTTGCGCGTCCGTGCTTTGATGCATTTGTTTTGCTTCCTTTTAACTGTTCTCAGTACCACAACAACCTGTTATTTAGGTAACATGGTTACCTAAATATGTAAACATGGTACCTAAAATATGTTACCTAAATAACATATGATCTTTAGGTAACATAGTAGATGTCAACATTTAGCTTGAAATTTCTAACTTAATATTAAACTGGTGATATTTCCAGATGCTGTTAAAGTGCTGTTTGCCTTTCCCCCCCCGAATTGTATGCACCTGCACAAAAGATAAACTAAATGTCATGTGCTGTGCTTCTAGAAGTTGAATGGTCCAAATAAAGACTCTGTATACTCAGAAATAAGTCAGACTACAAGCTCTTACAGGCTTTTGAAGGAGTCAGGTTGTTTGGACTGTTTCTTGGTTACAACTTCCTTATCTTGAAACAAATCCAGTAAAAAAGAAAAACATGATTTGGTTAAGAGGCAGTTGGAAACTGTGGTTTGAAATGTAAAGCTATGACTGTTCATATGTGTCTTACCAAACACAATACATGCTACAGCGCATAGCTTTCCTTTCTTGAAATTATTTGTCTTTTTCCTACACAAGAGGCATATGGTGTCCTTTTCTGACTAACTTCCTCTTTTATGACAAAAGTTCAGTAGTAACCTATGTTCTGAAGCAATGGAAACTCAAAGTTGACTTGACAATTGAGAATTTTGACTGTTGTGGTGGTTTTGTGGTATTGACTCAATATGGCTGTTCTAATTAAAAATAAGCACATCTCACCATGTGAATTGGATGCTCACCTTGGAAAAGAGGATAGAAAGAAATCACAGCTTTGTACTTTTAGTTGTTTTGTACAGCACCTAAGCAGTGATCACAGAACCGTAGTATTGGGTTCGGCGGGACTTTAGAAATCATCTACTTCCAAACCTCTGCCATGGGCAGAGGCACCTTCCACTAAACCAGGTTGCTTAAAACGCCATCCAGCCTAACCTTGAACACTGACATAGATGGGGTATCCACAACTTCTTTGGGCAACCTGTTCCAGTGTCTCAGCACCATCAGAGTAAAGAATTTCTTCCTAATGTGTAAATCTACTCTCTTTCAATTTAAAGTCATTCCCACTTGTCCTATCACTACTTGCTCTTATAAAAAGCCCCTCTCCAGCATTCTTATAGGCCCCTTTTAGGTACTGGAAGGCTGCAATAAGGTCACCCCAGATCACTCTTTTCTACAGGCTTAACAAGCCCCACTGTGAGCCTGTCTTCACAGGAGAGGTATTAGAGACCTCTGATCATCTTCATGGCACTTCTCCAGAAGGATGTTAAGTTGTTTGTTGTTGTTGTGATCATGTTATGTATTCAATCAGTTTTCTCTTCTGAGTACCAGAAGTAAGCATGTCTTTTCTTAGGCTAAGCTGAATTTTTCCTCTTAAGATTATTAAGTATTAAAGATATTTCCCATATCTGGTGTTGGTTGAAGTCTCCAAATGCTCTGTATTTAAGCATGTAGAGACATTTCACACCAGTACCCTTCTTAGATTAGTTTTGTTTCGGAAAAAATACCAAACCACCTTGGTATATTCTCAGTTCATAACTATATCATCATGGGGCTCTGTTAGCTAGTTTGCTGGACTATTACATGTTTTTGCAATGCGAGTTTGTGAATATCCAGAGCTTAACCCTTTCTGCCTTCATGACTAGATCCAGTTTTACATGATACATTTTTATAGCAAAATGTGAAGGTAAGATGTTTCTGCTCTCTTCGTGTAGAACTAATTCTGGAATGACCTCTGTACCCAGTCATTTAGTGCTCTTATTTTGATGTGAGAGCAGATATTTTAACTGGTGAACTTTTAACATTTAGATCATGGCTTAGGTAGGTGGCTTGTCTAACTCACGTTTTCAGGGCACCCCCAGTCTTGTTCTCTTTGCTTCATCCAAATACACAAATACAAGTACAGCTGACAGGTTGGCCACAAAAAGACCCTGCCTGCGTTGCCCGTGATTCATTCCAGAGTGACGCTGGATTCTGGAGGAAAGGTCTCTCTGTGCATGCAGACTCATGCCTCCTTCTCCATTCTCTATATTAGGCAGGTTTCTTGCGTGCCAGCCCTAACTTGGAGATTAAAAGAGCAGCAATGCTTAGTAAGACTATCGCAGGTTTGAGTCAATGTGTTAAAGTCCAAACCAATGGCAGGGGATGAGTTGATGGTGACCTTGATGGTTCCTAGGAGCACCTAACCCTTACATTGCTTCTTGTAGCTAAGTGTGTTTTTATTCTCTTTTCCACACTTTCTCTTCACTTCAGATTAGTTCTAATTCTTTCTGCTATTTTGACTTATAGCTGAGGTCATCTACTGTTCAAACATATACATAAGTACCAAATTCAGTGTTTGTATATGGAGTGCAATCTTTGTGAATATCACTTCCTGTGTTACCACAGAATTAGGACTCTAAAAAGTACTCTGAAAGCATCAGAAGCATCCTCTGTAATATATTAAACCCATACTTTCCAGTATGCCTCAAACACGTACATTGTTCCAACACATGACATTGTGAAAATAAGATGACAGCTTTAAAACATAGTGCTTTGGCTAAGCCTTCTCCTACCCATCTATCTTTCTGGTTGTAGGGGCTCTTGATGTTACAGCCTTCATATGGCACATGAATTCTTGGCAGAATTTCCTTTGCTTTCAGTCCAGACCTTTATTGCTGCTCTTCTCACACATTAATATGTTGGGGGGTTTTTATTCAGTTTCTGTAGCCTTGTTGTCCCTTGTTAACCACAAGGGATAAATAGTTCTTGTTTTACAAATTCGCAAGACTCTAACATAATTCCTGCATTAATACTGCTTGGTTGTGTATCTTTTCTCCTTCAGTGATCTCTGGAGTTGTCTTCCTCACTATGAGTGAGGCTCTCAACTGTGCGTCTTTCTTCCCTTCTACCTCACATTCAGGCAAAGAGGTGACCAATTTTTTCCTGAAAAAGTGAAGTCCTTCTCGTTGGCTGAAGATACAAAAATTAACTCCAGAAGATCCTCAGTTTTGCTAGTAGTAATGTGGAGTATTTTCTCAGTAGTAGGGTACAGGTGGAGATCACAAGGTGGCCATGAGATAGAATCAATAAAGTGATAGAAGTGTCTGTCTTCTCTGTATGATTAATTTAATTGGCAGCAAGCTTTTCAGTTGTGATACTGAAGGCACTAGACGAGGCCTCCAGCCCTCAGGATTGGTGCCATATTCCTTGCTGAATCTGCAGGTGGATGTGTGCCATCTGGAAATGCCTCCAGCAGAACAGTTCATCATGGAAGGGTAACAAATGCATTAAGGAATGCCCAACATAAAGGTTACTTTGGGATTGGTAACCGTCAAGCAACTTGCAGAAGACTAAACAGGTTTGGGACCAATAAGCGTGGAATTGATTAAATTGATTACAGCTTTTCTTGGGCTCTGAGGCCCTTTTGGTTTCACCTCTCTCCCCACAGGATAGATCTATTATCAAACACGTTGCTACTCAAACCTGCTTTGTGCAGAAAAAAGTGAGATTGAACACTAGGTTTTCTCCCATTGCTGGTTTCCACCAATGACTTTGTAGCCTGTAAAAATGTTTATTATCCTCAATGGTAGTTGAGTGGCCCCTAATCACAGAATCACAGAATCCCAAGGGCTGGAAGGGACCTCGAAAGATCATCTAGTCCAACCCCCCTGCGAGAGCAGGGTAACCTAGAATACGTCACACAGGAACTTGTCCAGGCGGGCCTTGAATGTATCCAACGTAGGAGACTCCACAACCCCCCTGGGCAACCTGTTCCAGTGCTCTGTCACTCTTACAGTAAAGAAGTTCTTCCTTGTGTTAACATGGAACCTCCTATGCTCCAGTTTACACCCATTGCCCCTTGTCCTACCACTGGATATAACTGAAAAAAGCCTAGCTCCATCATCCTGACACCCACCCTTTACATATTTGTAAACACTGATGAGGTCACCCCTCAGTCTCCTCTTCTCCAAGCTAAAGAGACCCAGCTCCCTCAGCCTCTCCTCATAAGGGAGGTGTTCCACTCCCTTCATCATCTTTGTGGCTTTGCACTGGACTCTTTCAAGCAATTCCCTGTCCTTCTTGAACTGAGGGGCCCAGAACTGGACCCAATATTCCAGATGCGGCCTCACCAAGGCAGAGTAGAGGGGGAGGAGAACCTCTCTTGCCCTACTAACCACACCCTTTCTAATGCACCCTAGGATGCCATTTGCCTTCTTGGCCACAAGGGCACATTGCTGGCTCATGGTCATTCTCCTATCCACCAGGACCCCCAGGTCCCTTTCCCCTTCACTCCTTTCCAGCAGGTCAACCCCCAACCTGTACTGGTACATGGGGTTGTTCTTCCCCAGATGCAAGACTCTACACTTGCCCTTGTTGAATTTCATCAAGTTTCTCCCTGCCCAACTCTCCAGCCTGTCCAGGTCTCACTGAATGGCAACACAGCCTTCTGGTGTGTCAGCCACTCCTCCCAGTTTAGTGACATCAGAGAACTTGCTGAGGGTACACTCAGTTCCCTCATCCAGGTCGTTGATGAAAATATTAAACAGCACTGGTCCCAGCACCAACCCATGAGGGACTCCACTAGTCACAGACCTCCAGCTAGATTCTGCCCCATTGACCACAACTCTCTGCCTTCTTCCTTTCAACCAGTTCTTGATCCACCTCACTAACTGATCGTCAAGCCCACACTTTCCTTAGCTTATCTATGAGGATGCTGTGGGAGACAATATCAAATGCCTTACTGAAATCAAGAAAAAACATATCTACCGCTCTACCATCATCCCTCCACCTAGTCTCTTCCTCATAGAAGGCTATGAGGTTGGTCAAACATGACTTCCCCCTGGTAAAACCATGTTGGCTGTTCTTAATGACCCCCTCATCCTTGATATGCCTAGAGATGGTGTCAAGTATAAGTTGTTCCATCACGTTTCCAGGGACGGAGGTAAGGCTGACCAGTCTATAATTATCCAAGTCCTCCTTCTTGCCCTTATAGACTGGCGTGGCATTTGCCATCCTCCAATCCTCAGGCACCTCTCCCATTTCCCACGATTTACCAAAGATGATGGAGAGTGGCCTAGCAATGACCTCCGCCAGCTCCCTCAGCACCCGTGGGTGCATTCCA
This sequence comes from Melopsittacus undulatus, assembly GCF_012275295.1. Taxonomy (NCBI): domain Eukaryota; kingdom Metazoa; phylum Chordata; class Aves; order Psittaciformes; family Psittaculidae; genus Melopsittacus; species Melopsittacus undulatus. The sequence continues at coordinate 30,303,885 of NC_047532.1, read as the reverse complement.
TCCGGACCCATTGATTTATAGATGTCCAGATTGCAAAGCTGATCCCTAACCCAATCCTCATCTACCATAGCAAACTCCTCCTTTGTCCTGACTCCTTCTGGGGCTATAGGAATCTGGGGCCCCCAGGGAGAGTCTGCAGGAGTAAAGACAGAGGCAAAGAAAGCATTCAGCACCAATAGAAAGTTGGCAGTGACTTGCCAGTGAAATAAGGTTGTGCCACTCATACCCGCTAAACACTATTGACACCTAGCTTCAAAGCACAGCTTTGTAATCCTGCTGAAGAAGCAGCTTTGCCTACTTGTAAAATAAAGATTGACTTGTTGTTCTCAATTTTAGTTGGAAGTTGAGGGATTTTTTTTCTTTAGTTTTCCTTTTGAAATGCCCCTCGCCACTGAGTAGTACCACACAGAGATGTACTTCTCATTCTTCTCTGTGGGGCTTGAGCTAGACTTTCAGTTAATAAAACAGATTACTCCTAATCAAACTAGTTTTGAGAAAGAAAAAGAGGTTTGTATGCATCCAGGGATTTGCTCTTAACTATGCTCCCTAGGCAGAGACAAGGTGTAATTTGAGGCTTTGAGAGGTGGACTTAGCCAGGATTGATGTAGGTACTGTTTTAAGACTGAGTACTATAAACGTAGGATTAAGGATAATAATGTATTTCATGATCATTCATCTAGATAACTACTTTAAAATATATGGGAGGGTTATTTCTGTAAATGAAAGCAATTAGATTGTGACTTCCTGCACGGCCTTGCAAATAGGCTGGTGAAGCCTTATCTTGGTACCACATGTGTTATTTCAATGCCATTGCAAAGTTTTTCTGTCCTGGAGGTCCACAGGCAGTTAGAATTCAGCCTTGCCAGGAGCATGGTGCAGTATTTTGCTTTCAGCTCTGGCTAACACTTGTCCTTACAAGAAACTACACTTCCATACAAGTGGTTTTTATTTGTTTCAAGTGGTGTGCTGGCTTTTTTTGTTTATGCTGTAAGTAAGCATTCTTAATCATTACACTGATAATGATTTAAAACATTCAGCTTGGATTTCTGAACTATAAGTTTGGATCCTTAATGAACCAATTTTTTTCTCCCTTATTTGGATAAGACACTTTGAAGTCAAGCAAATGCAGTTTAGCTTTGAAACCAACAATGATACACTGCTCATGACTACAGTGGTACTCCAGGTCCTTTTTTGATAAGCAGAATGACATTTTTAAAGGTAGTTTGCTGATTTTTCTTCTGCAGGTTCTACAGTATGTAAAGAAGTTACCATGGAGGGCAGAGTGGGGAAAAAGTTTTCCTTTCTGCTTTAATTATCTTTGAGCTTTGAGACTTCTCAAATTATATCTTTTTTCTTCCATTTCATTACATTGAGAGAAGTCATAAGAGATGAGGCATATCCCTTTCCTTTTTGTCCTTTTTTTTTCCTAAACCTTGACACCAAGACAGTTTTTTAACAGAATAAAACTAGATTATCAAGCCTTTGTTTGATAGGAATGCTTGTTGGTTTTGTGTTTTCTTGTGTTTTTTGGTAGCAGGTTTTGGTTTTTTAAAATTTCACTTTGAGATTTTGCATGTGAGGCTTTCCATGAAAAAAAGATGCTCCTTGCAGCTTTGTAGAATCATGTAGGTGGTATCTATTTGCCTAATAGAGTTTTGATTATCTCCAACAATGGAGATGCCACCACCTCTCCGGACTGAATGATCAGTACTTCTCTGTCATTGTGGTGAAAACATTTTCTCTAGTTGGGTTTTCCCGAGTTGCAGCTGTCCATTACTTCTTGTACTGTGTAACTCCAAGAAGAGTCAGACTCTGTTTTCTCTGTACCCTCTGATTACCTCGCTGCAGATAGGAATAAGGCTTTGCCATTCTTAATATTGAATAAACACAATCTTAGTTTCTCTCAGCTCAGCTATCATATATTTTTGTAAGAGATGCAGATGATCTAGAGGACTTCTGGCCTATCAGCTGATTTCTTGCTTTTTGAGGTGAAAGGAAATATTCACTGGAATAGTACCAATTGGTGAAAGACTGATGAGACTTTCTTGCATGTTCCAGATTACAAATCTCAACAACTTTCCTTTGCAGATGTTACATAGCTTGTGTCAGACTTCTATTTATAAACAAGTTCAACTCACAAGGACCTTGCTGACCTTCTAGACAGATGGTTTGTATCCAAAATGGTTGAGTTTTGCCACTTGATTCAGTTGGAAATTTGGCTGTGCTTTAAGAAGAGGGTATTCCTTGTGAGTTCAGACAGATTTTAGGGACTTTTTTAGACTTGTATGGTTTAGACTGTATACTAATGTGTCTTTCAAAAGTAAAAGGAAGATGCTGAATGCCCCAAAATCTTCCCTCTTCTTCAGACAGATAAGGTATGCTTATTTATTTGTTAGGGAAGCGGACAGCCACTGAAGTGACTCCCCATTGCCAGTGTGTGTGTGTCACTTCATGTGAGCTTAAGAAAACCCAAGTACATAAGAATGCATTGTTCACTCTGATATGCTTGCCATCAAAGAGCCCATTTTCATTGTAAGCACTGCAAGATGGAGCCACAGTTTCACCGTACAAAGCAACAGCAACACTGACTTCAGGAAAGGTTTTCCCTCTTTATTCTGCCCAAGTGAGGTTATTCCCACCACTGTGTTTTGGCACAGCAGTCTGTGCAGCTGGCAGCTGTGTTGTGCACTGAAGCGAAGGATTGGATCTGGTTTAAAACTTTAAAAAAATAAAAAAGGCAGTAGTTCTGGTTTTTAATTTTTTGCTACAGGAGTGGGGCAGGAGGGGAAGAAAGAGTGCAAGGGTCATCTCTGTTGGGTCAGTTCGCTGGTTAAGAGCTCAGCCCTGTAAATGTTAGAGCTGAAGTAACAAGGGCAGATGCTGGACTGCAGTGGGGGGAGGACTGGAGCAAAGACCTGGGGTGTAGAGGCAAGAAGGTCAAATTGTTGGTTTTACCATCTGCTTTGTAATGGTTGCTTTTTTCAGAAATAACCAGTTCAGACAGCTGCCTACCTAGAGGTCCTTGCCAGTTATGTTGTTAGTTATATTTGTTAGAAGTTTATAATACAAGTTTGTTTGCAAACAAGGTGTGGGAGTTCTAGTATTTGCTCATGGCATTTTTGCAGCTCAGAACACTGTACTCTTTTTATTTTTATTTTTTAAATTGAGCACCTGCACTTAAATAATACTGCTTTAAGAAAACAAAACCCCAAGGCAAATCTTGTTAAATTTTGTAATTGAATCAATTGAATGCTAGTTTTAATATTTTTTTTTGCATTGAGGTACAACACTGCCATAGGAAAGATCTGCTCTACCATAAATTCTTTCGTAAATAAGGATTTCTGTCCCTGTGTCCATTTTCATTCATTGTGTAATATTCAAGAAATTGGCGTCAGTTCCTAGTGGGTTCTGGTTTTCTTCAGACTGTCTTGCAGCATGCTTTGTTCTTGTTGTGAAAGCATAACAATAGGCTAAGAGTACCATTATACTCCTGTATTCTAATGTCCTTGGTTTTTACCATTTAATGTGCTTAGTAATGTCAACTTAGCTTTGAACCTATTAAAAAATTGCATTGCTTTGTTTTTAACCTTTTTTTCCTCACTGTAATGTCAATACATGCTCAGTATCCACAATGCTTTCTTACAGTCCTGGTATGTCTCACCTATTCTCTTCCTTTGAGGACTGGTCTAAACTATTCGCTGACTTCTTATTAAAAAAAATGTATGTATATCTGTCTATCTTTAGGCATGTATTCTAAGTAGTCTTTTGTTTGTTACAGATTTTCTTGATTGGGATGTCAAAAGGATACTGAATGCTATTGACAAGATTGTTTGACTTATTTCAAAATGAAATCTATTTAACTGCAGAAATCCCTGATTCCTATGGAGCCCTCACTTTTGTATGTGTAATTTAAGGCTACAGCTGTCAAAGACAGAGATGACAGGCTTAAGAGCTTACCCTGAAACATGGGTAACAACGCTGTTGTAGGGTTTTTTTCACTCAGTGTTCTGGCAGAAAAACAAATCTGCACATAGTTACTGTAGTTAAACTAGGATTTGTAGTCATATCTGTAGATCTGGTTAGTCAGTTTGGACAACCAAGCTGAACTGCAGTAGCATCAGTCTGCTTCCTTCCCAGGTATGAGAATGCATTGGATAAATGTTCTTAATAGCAGAGGAGGTTGTCACTTCCATTTTTGAGGTAGTCGGGTATCCTATGATATGTAGCAAAACACGATTAGGATGTCACAGGGTATTTTCACCATTGCAGCACTTTCCTGATCACCATTTTCCTTTTCTCCTCTATCAGCACTATGTTTCCAGCTTACAGCTTCTCTTTCAGCTTTCTGCAGGAAATACTAAACTCAAAATCAAATGAGGTTTCTAGAGTTAGTACTGAATGTCATTTCTTGTACCTCTAGGTTTAGATTTTTGCCATTAAGTATTTTACAGCGTAAGCAAACACTGGCCTCATCTGGTGCCCTTGGTTTTGTAAAGCTTTGTAGGAATGACTTTAAGAAAGAATAATTCTGCAATTAGTAGGATTGTGCTCAGTGTTAGAGGTTGAAAATCTTGCTGGCAAGGAAACTGAGTCTGTGCCAGAACATGCTTTTAAATATCTGCATTCTGGATCCCATTTCCAAAGGCAATAATAAGAAAGCCCAACCCCTGTACTTGGCTGCTGGGAAGAAAGTGTGTGCTGGAAAGAATCCATCTTATCAGCTTGTGCCATTTTCCTTTGAAGAGGAGTTCTTTGTCCTTTGCCTTTCTGAGAGCCTCCTGCCTCCCTCTTACAAGCAATGTTTCTTGCCTATTGTGGCCTTCTTTGAGCTGCCTTGTTAGTGCACGTCTGAGGTGGCCTTTATGCAGGGGTGAGCCACCATCAATGCCTCCCTCCTCCCTCTGGTACATGAGAGCGCTTCCTGCTCCTGTCTGCTCCCCATCCTCCCTTGTTCAGCTTTCAGAGCCTCTGTGTGGCCTTCTCTTTCACAGGGATAGGTCATCTACCTAATTGTGAACAGGTGTACCTGGTTTTCCTTTGTCAACCCTGATTCTCACCAATGATCTTACATGTGATCAACAGATAAAGAGCTGCATGAATTTGTATCTTCCCCCCATATGTTTATGGTACTTGTAAGTATGTTCAGCCATTAATAGTTTCTGAGAAATAGGCAGACATAAAATGGCATCCTGGGACTAGAATTTTGTTAGTTATCATTGTTCTTGTGCCTTGGAAAATGCATGTAATTTGAGATAACTAATGAGAAAGTAGTAGGGGAGCCTTTCAGTGGCGGCTTTGCTGACTGACTCCTGCCTGCGGCTGTGCCTCTGCAATTTGCTAGGCATGTTTAATATATCCATTAACATGAACTTCTCTTGGATGGACCAAGCTGCTGACTGCCAGTCTGCTCTGTCTACTGCTGTCACCTTCAGGTTTTGAGGAGCATGAACCTGCGAGCTATTATGTCAGTAATAACCATAGCCCTCTTTTTGACTGCTTGCTCCTGGTGAGCAGCCAGTTTTTCTGCAGACTTGGAGAATAGAAACGACATGGGGGGATTAGCTAGGTTGCTTGCACTTGCAGGAGGCATTTTTTCTTGCTCGGTAGGACAAATGCAAGTATGTGTAGTCTGTACATGTTTATTTTCAGCTGTATAGTAGTAATCCTTGCCATGTTCTAAAAACTGAGTCTGAGTTGCTGTGTATTGCAATATTGATGTCTTTCAGTGAAAGCTGCCAGAGAAAGCTGATCAAAGAAGAGCAAAGAGAATACACACGCTTGGAGCATTTGAGTTTACTGACCTCATTACCTTGCCTCCAGCACTTAAAATTAAGCTGTTCAGATGACAAAATTCCATTTTACTGAGACTGAGAACCAGTTTTGAGGAGTGTAGTTTTAGCACATTACATTTATTGTGTCTCCTACCTTTGGCTCTCACTGCAGAGATCATAATGTCATGTACACCTAAGCCCTAGTTAAACCTCCATGTAAGTTTGGTTTTAGTACTATTTACACATTCTGACCAGAAGAGCTCTGTTTTTGTGCCAGTGTCACTGTTTCACATGGATTTCTGAGCAGGGAGCAAACGGATCAGCTCGTGTCCTTTCATGCCTCTATTTGCCATATGATTTTTTTCATTGTTACCAAGGCAACCCTTCTACCCACCCCCCCAAGAGGCGAGGTCTCAATACAATGTAAGTTATTGTCTGGAGCAATTATTAGGCTATTATTAAAGCACCATTGAAATATGTCAGTATCCCGTAGGAATTTTAAACAAGTGGGAGCAGAGACAATAGTGAGCATTAGAGGATTGCAAATTTATCTTGCTGCTGGTAATTTGGGGAGGATGCCTGTAGCCCTCCTAACAATGTCTCACAGAAAATATGAGCAGCCTTCCCAAGCTCACAGAAGTCAGGACTTCCCGATGTGGAATAACATTGAAAGGTAAAAGAAGGGAAACAGCTAAATCAGTGCTCTTCAGCTGCATGCCGCTCCTCATGTGGCAGCCGTGCATGCCAAGCATCTTTGCATGCTTTAAGGGCAGCCCACAGGGATGCACTGCAGCATTGAGAATGTTTGTGTTTTTTTTCTGTTTTTTTTTTGTTTGCTTGGGTTTTGTTTTTTTTTTTTAATGGAAACAGTAGTAAAATGTTCCCATCCCATGTGGATAGGGGAGTGTTCTTTGTTAGAAAGTCTTCTGCATTCACAGTTCCTATTTGTGTGTCCTGAGTTTAAAAGTGAATTATTCATCATTGGTGACAGGATATGCGAGAACTGGGCAACAAGCAGGTAAAATAAGGAAAGTGACCCTTGAAATTATATATTTCATAGGTTACAGTGCACTGTTTCCTTTACAAAAAGAAAGCTCTTTTCACATTTCCTAACTGTGGGAATTGAGGAGATGTAGGACCAGAGCTTGCCTTGCAGTCTCCACTTACAGGACATGTTTCCTGCAGATGCCGCTGGGGTTGTATTGTGAAGCTGCCACCACTCATGCAGCCCTAACAGTCCAGCTTTTTCCATACTGTCCTGTATCCTGGACTGAATTCTCTGTCACTTTTGTCTTGCTAATACAGTCCTTCTGTTGAGGATAGCAAAGCTGACAGGGTTTTATAGTACTGTATCAGTTTCATCCAGGAATTTCCTTCCAAGAACCTGCAATGTTGTCATGGGTCAGAGATGTCACCAGACTGATTTGGCAATTCATTTCTGAAAGCTGCTGTAAGAGGACTGCAGCTCTCCCCGAACATCTTTGTTTCAAGCTGCGCGATTGTTAAGATCAATTGTTGAGTGCAGATAGAGAATCTATTAAAAAAGGGAGGAGAGTTTTCAAGAACCTGTTTCTTGCTGTTGAAAAGTGAGAATGTTTTTGGTTCTTTAGAAACTAATTTCTCTGGGAGGATTATTTTAAACTCATGTGAAGATCCACCTCCATGATTTCACCTTCCTACCTCTTATGAAGAGTCTTTTTCTCCATCCCAGACTTACAGCAGAAGCAGAGGGTTTTGCCTCATTCCTCAACACTGTAATGTACCAGGATAAATATTTGGGGTTGTGTCTGTATGTCCCTTATTTGTTGTTTCCCTTAGGCTAGAGCATAGCATCATAAGGCTATAATGCTTAGCCTGATGTATAACATACTTCTTTGTTCTCATTTATGGCATTTTTGCTCTTGACTCTTCACATAGATCTTGTGTCCACAGATAACAGCAGTGAGGGATTCCCAGCTAGTAGAGACCAAGTGCATCTGAATTCATCTGCTGCCAGCATCTGGCAGGTAAAGCCTGGAGTGGGGTTCAGGTGTATAGTTCTGAGTCATTGCAGTGGTTGCCTCTGTCTTACTTGCTGTTTTCCTGATCTCTGGTGAAATAAGTGATGTGAATTTTGTGAGCTGTCTGGTTTTCCATGAGTTTGTGGATAGTAGCAAAGAAGACAGACTCAAATACTTCCACTACAGTTGATCAGAGCTTTTCTGTATTTTAGTGGTGTTGGAGGCAACTCACTACTGTCTCCCTTAATGAACCTTGTGGTGGTATGGAAGTTGTTTCATTGAGACATTGTTAAAGACTTGTTAAAGGAAGTCAGATTTCCTAGTTGATGGCACTGGATTATATACCAACATATGTTTTTGTCAGGGTTACAATTTCAGGCTCTGAAAATGATGTAACTATTTTACTGTAATAAAATAATTACAGTTTTTAGAGGGGAATCTAGGGCAGTAGGTTGTGATTCATAGGAAGTGCTTGTTTTGGCTAACATTTTACCACTCACACTAAAAAGCAATTATTTAAAATTATAAAATCTCCTTTTTTCCCAACATTACAAACATTTTCTTCAGTACTGGCAGCATTCCTAAATGTGTATAGCTTGTTTGAATACACCATAACCTCTATGGAGCATCATTTAATTCTTGTCAAATTTTCCTGTTTGAAACCTTATATCATGAATATTTTAAATACATGCATGTGGGCAGTTGCTGTTAAATCTTTGCCATTAATTTTTGTAGAGGTGGCATGTATTTATATTGCATTTTCAGGGAAGGAGTTTGTTTTCCATCTTTCAGTGTTTATGGAGCTGATCATGAGGAAATACACATAGTTTGTGTGCATCCAAAGAACAATTCACAGATCATTTCTTAATGCTAGGTCATACATTAGTGAATCTTTGGGTTTGCTTTTGCATTTTTAAATTAAAATTATGAAAGTCTTTACAATAAGCTGCAAATATACTTTGTCATAAAATGTCACTAGCTATAAATTTCCTGGATGTGCTCATCTACAATAAACACAAAAGCAAATACATCCATTAGTTCAGCAGCAGCCACTCAGATTGGTCTTTTGAAGCTTGTTCTTAAAAAGCAAGACTGATTTAATGATCAGTGACTTTTGGTACAGAGGCAGCCTGTGTGTAGTTGTATTTTGTGCCTTGTGGGTGTTCTCCTGTCCCTCAAAGCAATCCAGTGTAATTGATAGTGTCAACTGAGCTGTGTGCCCAATGGCTGCAGTGCCAGTGCTGCTCAAATGCTGCCAACAGAGGATTTGGCTTCTAGGTTAGGTTCAGCTTATGTCAATTTAAGGACAGGTAACCATGCAGCCCTCCAAAAGGGAAAGCTATTTTTTCCCCTAATAAATTATTGCAGTTCCCTTAAAATATTTTTACATTTTATTGTGTACCTTTTGTCTTCACTGCCTTTGATACCTTATGTTCTCCTGTAGTCAAGTGATACAAAGCCTGTAGGTCTCATGAATATCTTTGCTTTATGGCTGTTGCATATAGTGACACCAGATGGACCTTTCAGATGATAGGGTGATTATAGCAAATGCTCAGCTGGCAACAAATTTGAAGTGTTTTTTAGACCCCTTGTCTGTGTAAGACTTCCCAGAGAGTTTCTTCAGACTTATTTCTGCTGTGTCCAGTGTTAAGTATACGTGACAGCCTGAAAATGCTAGTCAGGTAAGCTCCAAAGTTGGATTCTTTCATCAGAATGGACTGTGTGTGCTGCCTAAGTCTATCTACAGAAAACACACTTTCTTTGCCTTCAGTGCAGGCTATTTCTTTTGTGTTAACAGTTCCTCTTGTAGTTGTCTCAAAATTTGTGGTGACTTCTTTCTGCATCTGAGAGCTTAAGACACACACACCAACAGATGCTTGGGTAAGTTGGCATCTCAGACCCAGGCTACTCCTTTGGTCCTCAGTGCAGTTCTCCTTTTATTCAAGTGAATTTGAGATTACAATTGTGGACATTATTGCCCCTGGACACCAAAGACATATCATACCTTTTGTTTCAGCAGCTATCAGTGTATTTTTGACAAAGAGTTGTTGACATCCTTCTGGCAAACCCATCTTGTGTTTCTACTGAATTCTTTCTGTTTTGTCATCTGCATGCTACCTGCCATGTGGCACATTTCATATACTTGTTCGGCAAAAGAGGAAAATACATCCATGTTCTGATTAAAAATAGTGTAGCAGTCTGTAAAATCACTTGTGTTGCGTTGTGGGATTGCTGTAATAACGCTGTCTCTTAAGCCAGTTTGATAGCTACAGAATTGCAGTTTTAGGGTGTGTGTGTGGATCGAGCCATAAAACAGCAAAGGGACCTGAAAATTAATTCATACGTTACATGTGAGTGACTTTAATCTTTTGGATTGCTTTTTGGTTAAAAGTTACTGTTATTTCAGGTCCAACAAGAAGCTTCATGCAAACCTGAGTTGACTCCAGTGGGTCAAAAGAGGTGGCTGAGACCTGGGTGTCCTCAACATACTTAGCAGGAATAGGGGCCATGTTTCTAATTTGGGGTGATGGAGACCAAACCAACCAAATAGCTCATCAGTGTTTGGAACAAGTGCAGCATCAGCAGCTTTCCTTTGTATTGCCCCAAAGTGAAGGCATACAAGTACTATCGTGTACATTTTTCTGTATAGTCAAAGCCATAGTGTTTTAGTGTTGGCAAACTTTAAGGTTTTTCAGTTTGAGAAATTTCTTTGAGGTTAGTTCCTTTAGGAAGCTCGCTCTGCGTCCATGGATACTGACATCTTGCTTGTGTCTCTGGCTTAAATTTTCACTGTATTCCATCTCATCCCTCCAAACCCCCTCATCTTTTCTTTCATGACTGTAATGAATTAATGATTTTATGTAAATCTGGTGTTTGATGGATTTAGGAGGTGTGCCTTGGGACTTGTTTAAGCTATCACATAGGAAATGCATCATCTGTTTCATGTTTTCTGCAATTGCAGTCAGTTTTATTTTCCCTTTATTACTTGTCCCTGTTTTCTATTTATTTTTTTTTTTCAAAGCAGCTCTTTAAATGTTTAGACCATTTGCTGGGGTTTAAGGATTTTGTTCTTTTTTCCACCCTCCCTCCCCCCCCCCCCCCCCCCCTTATTTTCCACCTTAAATGGGAAGAAAAAAGTAACCATCCCTGCATTACATACCTGATTGCCATTCAGTTCCCAAGGGAGAGTCACTGAGAGCTAAATGCAAGGGCTGGAGTTCTAGACTCTCTGGTTAGATTCACTGAATGTCACTAATTAGAGTAGAGTAGCCACTTACATATTTATTCATGTTTCAGAACAGTTGGTGAATCAATTGAGTGAATGAACTGGGACAGCTTCAATGCTTCTTGTGTGTGAATATACTTAAAAGAAACCTCCAAATCTATTTATGTTGGTTCTTCATCGCTTGCTGGTATAGACCAGCATGGCTGTAGCAGAACTTCATTTCCATATGACTTTTGTGTGATGCTTTTTCCATTCCCTCTGTCTTCTGCTTTTGAAGAGAGCTGATTCTAGCCTGCAGAATATTTCCCCCCAAGAATATTTCTCTTTTGGTGAGAAGAAAATACTATTACCTTTAAGGCTGTCCTTACTCAAATTGTCATTAATAGAGGAATTTGCTTAAAGCTTTAATTAAAATCCTTGCGGGAAATAACAGGGCATTAACAACTTGTGCCTAATGCATTGCTGACAGATACAACAGCACAGAATAATCTTGCAATGCATGGTAGATTTGTTTTAAATGGAGCAGACTGATTCCCCATAAACACCTTGAAGTGTTGCCTTTCACCAAAATTCTCTCTGAATTTAGCTCCTAATTGATAATAGCTCATTTACGTTTTCGGAGCAGGATGGTGACAGCCTCCTGGTCTCCCCTCGCTGGGAGACTTGCGTTCCATCTGCTCTGGCTGTTGATTAGCAGCATGCCAGCTACATGAGCAGTGTTTCTGGATGCTACGGTCATCTGTTGCGTTAAAATTTTTCTGTGAGGAAACTACCACAAAGCTGAAAGCATGGGTAGGGGAGTCAGAATAACGACTTTGGGGTTTGCTGTTGTTAGAAAGGAAGTGCCTCATGCAGTTTGGCTAGAACGTGCATCATTAGGTCCCGATTTCCTGGAGCCCAGCTGTCCTGGTTTCAGCTGTGATAGAGTTAATTTTTTTTTTCTTAGTATCTGGTACAGTGCTCTGTTTTGGCTTTAGTCTGAGACTGATGTTGGTAACACACCAGTGTTTTAATAATTGCTAAATAGTGCTTGCTGTTAAGTCAAGGACTTTTCAGTGAGGAGGTGCTCAAGAAACTGGGAGGGAGCAGAGCCAGGATAGCTGACCCAAACTACTCAAAGGGGTATTCCATACCACAGCACATTATTCTCAGAATAGAAACTGAGGGGGAGTTGTACAGGAGCCACCGATCACTGATGGATTGGGCATCAGTCAGTGAGTGGTGAGCAACTGTATTGTGCATCACTTAACGTTTCTTGAATTTTATTCCTCTCTCTTTTCCCTATTATTATTATAATATTTTACTCAATTTCAATTATTAAACTGTTCCTATCTCAACTCATGGGTTTTACCTTTTTTACTGGGGCAGAGGGGAGGGCAAGTGAATCATATCCTGTGATATCCTATCATATGATATCATATCCTATGTGTATTTCCCCACTCTCTCAGTGTCTTTAAAAGTAAATCCAGCCCTTCATCTAGAACAACAGCACAATAAAATGTTCTAATTTAATTGTTTGGGGTTTTTTTATGTGGGATACTACAGAGTAAAGCTGAGGTTTGTCATCCTAACCCTGAACTTCTGTGTTGTAACTTGACTACTTTGAATGGCTTATAACCTGTACTGAGGAATGTTTTAGTGTGTGTATGGCTGGTATCACCCGAGAGGGTGCCAGTTTGTAGGTAAATCAGGGAAGATATCCAGAATTTACTTACTCTAGTCTATTGAAAATATTGTTGTTCTGTCCATTTGCAGAGCTGATACTGCAGCTGGGACTTACTGCCACTTTTTGCCACTGCACAAATAGGGGTAAAATAGAATTAATTGTGTTGGCTCTGTAATGCATTCTTTGAAATGTAAATAAGAAGTGACTTAGGAAGTTTGGCCATTTGCTTTTTTCCCCTCAGCATACTTAAAATTTGTGCTCGGATGCAAAACCCTTCTGTTGGCAGTTACTTCTGCAGTTTGTGTATTCCCTTCCCACCAGGTTTTGTTCTGAAAGCAATAGAAATTACTGAATGGTTCCTTTTGCCTTTTTATTTACCAAGTGCCAGCAGTGCTGTGCATTGAGCTTGGGGGAAATGTGTGTGTGTGGGGGGAGAAATCACATGGCTCTAAATCTTTCTTCTCATTTAGGGTGTAAAAATCCTTTTCAAAAGGATTCCTGTTCCAGTATGGCAGGGATGCTCCAAAAGGAGATACCCAGCCTTTGTGGTTTCTGGCTGGAGATTTGTGCTGTGCAAAAAGAAAGAGATTGGCTTGGAAGACAGACAAACAAGTGCAGTCCTGGTCTCCACTGCATTTTAATTTTAAACTAAAATTACCCCTTGAACACAGTAGCTCTGTTGAAGAGTTGAAGTGGGCACAGACTTTCTAATCAATTCCTTTGAAAGACATTTTCTCTTTCCTTGAAGGAAAGGCATTTGAACTGTAGCTTATTCCTTCCATGTATTTAAATGATAAAAATTGCAGAGTGGCATCTGAGAAATGCTACTTTTACTTGAATTGGGTTTAAACAAGCCCTTTAAACACAGGATTGAGAATGAGGGAAGGCAAGGGATGCTACTTAAAGGTGTGTTTAAAAGAAAGAACTCCAGACTTGTGGAGACCTGCGCTGGAGAACTTCTGCTTATCTTGAATTTACCACAGTGTCTCCAGGCATGCTTCAATACATATTTTTTAATGAGCAGCAGGGTGGGGCTCAGCTGGGTAGCTGTGCTAATGTGTGAGTGAGGAGGAGTGTAACCTTGGGTAGGCTTTGTAATGTTGTGAGGATCTTACAACATCTGTCACTGTAATAGTGTAAGAATTAAAACAGAAGAATTACTGCCTTGAGTAGATGAGCATTAAGGTAGCTGCTTATTTACTGGTGTTTGAACTAGACTTGTATCATTTAGAAAGAAAAACGATGTTTTAAATTGTGTAAAACATTTAGGAAGACACATGTAAACACTGATGAGAATTAAAAAGCTCTTATGTTTCCTGAACATGGTCTGACTGTAAAAATGTCTCCTGGTAAAATCTTGAGGCCTGCATTATTTCTCTGATACACCTTGGAAATGTGTTTTTCTTCATCTGATAATTGCTCGCTTATTATCTTCTTGCTAATTGTTTTCTCTTACAAGTTGGTAAAATAAAAAAGGGAAAAATGAATTTGAGTAGTGTTCACTCCCTGGGGGGAAATTAAGCCATTGATAGCGTGTTTAAAGTAGGCTTGTCTTTGTACTGTGCGTTCATGTCCTCTATATGGGGAGCCTGTAGTTGGTTCTGCATCATTTGTTTTGTCTTTCTGGTTGCTCTTAATATTAATTGAAGTCTGTCCCAAGACACAGTTCTGTTAATCTTCCTTTTGTCATTTCCCTCCTCTTCCCACCCCTGATATCCACAACAAAAACGCTCTCCTGTGCCTGAGAAGAGGTTTAAACGTGGCATTGTTTTTTGGGGTTATTTTTTTTTTTTAATGTTGGTGGTCCATTTATTCACCTGTTTTTTACCACCAGTATTAGTGTAGCTCTTTCTTTGCTTAACTCCTGATATTTTGTATGTGCTGTAATTGTTACAAGGATGCAAATAGTTTCCTGGAGTGATGGGTATAGGTCTCTTATCAGCTCCAATTATGCAAAATGTTTCCAATTAGCTGTAATACCCTTTTCTGCCTTCCCCAGACAAATACAACCAAGCAGGGTCTCTCCTGGGGTGCCAGTGTGCTGCACAGGGCAAGCTTTCCCCTTCTACACTGTGTCCTGTCCCAGGAATGTTAGGATCAGAAAGCATGCTCTGCTACATGTCTTCTTCTTTATTTAAAAAAAAACTGTAGTGATTTTACTGCAGATCTTTAGGGAAACAGTGTAATTATCACTGCTGACAACTTAAAGGAGGAGACAAGCCGCTTCATCTTGAGATTCTCACAATTTTATCAGCAGCAATGGAAGGAAATCATTGTCCTGGACTGCAATGCTCATTCTTGAGCTTACTCCCTTACTATGTAAAGTCATAGCAGGTAGCAAAGTGCTTTGTCCAGTACTGGTAACTACTGAAGTGGATTGCTTTCTTAGATGGATTGACAGCTTACTGTGAAATGGCAATTTCTGTGGTGCTGCACAAGGCACAGAACAGTTGCCACAAACTGAGCAAAATGTCCCTGTAAGCTCTGGGGTGGTTCCGGCTCTGTGGTTACCACCATGTGCAGTGATAGAGGAGAACAAGAAGAAAGCAGGAGTTTCCTAACAGAAACAGTTGTTGTATGGAGGCTTCATTGGGAAAGTCTGAAGTCCTGTGGATGTGGATTGTGTTTGCTTAGGTAACACAAAGAAGAAGCCTTCTGCCTGCTACGGAGAAGATTCCCCTTTGCAAAACAGTGCTGTCTCTGGTTTGCCAATATACACACTGAATTAGCAGCAGCAGGATGAAGTAACTGAGTTTAAATAGCTTGCTTCCTCAAAAGAAATATTTTGATGTCCTCTAAACGCTACCTCTGTAGTTGGAGCTTACTCTTCTCCCTGTTCTGCCTTAAACTGACCTTGCTTCTTGGTTAGGCCTTATTTTGGCCCATTTTTCATACTTCCACTGCTGTTTTTACAGCTGCCTGACAGAGTCCATCAGGAAACTGAGGAAGGTTGAGAATAACCTTTTCCTGCATATTGTCATTTGGTTGCACAATTGTACCAGAGCATCTGAGATTACTGGGTGTGAGAACAGGCTCTCAAATCAGTGCTTGAATCCATAGGGAGGTTTTATAAAAACTAATTTGATGCCTCTTCTTCTGTGTTGCTCATCAATCCAGAAGAAGTGAATGTGGGTCCAGTTTCTGCAGCTATTTAAGCACTCTGATAGGCAGGCAGCCTTTCTTGCGGAGTGGGCTTTCGGACTGCTGGGCTTGCTCTCACAGCATGCACACAGAAGCCTGAATAGGGAATGGTTTTGATGGTAAAAGATGTCATTTCTGAAAGCTCCTGGAATGTGTATTCCGCTGGTGGCTACCTGCAATCCTGACAAAGAGCAGAACTGCTTAAGTTATACAAGTCTTAATTTGGGCAAGTGTGGTAAGGGTGCACAGGCTGGCAGTGCAGCACAGGTGATTGGCTTGTCAGGTTGCGTTTGCAGTGACGGCTTTATCACTGTGACAGTTTCTGGAGCTCTTATTTCAGCATAAATTTTCTTGTAGGACTTGCTCATGCACAACCTGAAGAATAAAGGAAAAGAAAAAAAATATACATTGTAGAAGTTGATATTTGATGGAAGGAAGGAGAAAGAAAGTGTGGGAGAAGGCACTGAAAGAAGACGATTTAAATTACCTTTCAGGATGATTCTGCTGTGCATTTATCTTGTTTCTCAGATGAGTGGGTGACAGGATAAGTCTGTGGTGGTATGCATGTATAAACTTTGTTCAATCGCTTCAGTTCTTTTCTGGGTAGAAGATTTTCTTTCTGCTTTATACATCAGTTGCCATACCAAATGACATCTGCACCATGGGGGCTGTGGACAAAGAGAAATGTCCACAAGGGAACATACGGAAGTTTGGACCTGTTGCTTAGCTAGTCATGTGCAGAGAGCATCTTTGGTACAGATAAGACCTGTGATCACAGGTGTCTTGGAAAGGCTCATCAGATCCAGCAGAAGACAACCCTGTAAGGACACGTGGAGGGGATAGTGAGCAGCCATCCTGTCCAAGAGTACTTTGATCAAGGTGTTGCCTGTTTCAAAGGTCCCAGAACAGCTCCATAGCAAAATGTTGCCACAGTCACTTGGTTAACACCACGTTGCAGTGAATTTTTATGTTACTTTGTTTTCTAACTTATTTCTTCTTTCAAGCATGACATTTTAAAACTAAAATAGCTATTTGTATTCCTATTCAGAATAGTTAAAAGTATTCTAAAATATCTCAAAAACAGTTTAATATTTGCCCTGGAGTACACTGTACTAGCCAGCTTGTATCCAAGGTAGGGAAGGCTTTTTGCCATTAATGCATCATTACAGAGTTTGTAAAGAAGGGAAGATTAGAGACACATGTGCAACTGGAGTGTTGGCAGGAGGTTAGGTGCTGTTGAGAAGAAGACCAAAGCATGAACATGTTCAATCTGTTTAACTAATAATCAAGACATTTACTGTGTTCATATCAACGATATAGTGATTTCAACTCAAGTGAGTTGTGTTGGCTTTGCCAGCGTCTCCTTGTCAGCTGAGCTGTGGGGTAATGCTTTTAGTCATCTCTCATAATGAGATAGACATGTGTTGAAGGGGGGTGATTTGATATTCAGTTAAATCAGTCTAACAGGTAGTTGCTGCCAGAGGGGTAATCTCCTCCTCACTGCCTCCTCCCTTACCTGCAAGGAGCTCTTTCAGAGTACTAAACCACAAGAAACTAGATTGTTGATGAAATAGGTTTTAAATGCTTTTCAGTTCTAATGCTGAGTAGTACTCTAAATACTGGATTAACTTTCTGAGCTGGTTCACTGGGGACTTGGATGAGCAGCAGTGAAGGGGCAAGGGAAGGGCCATCCGGTGCGTGTCTGAGAGAAGGCATAAAGGGCAGCTGGAACTGCAGCTGAAATGCCACATCTCTCCATCTTCATGCAATTTTTGTGCGAAGAAAAGACTTTAGCTAATAATATAAGATTTATAAAGTCTTTATCACCACTCCTTTAACTGGCTGTAATTACTCAGTTTTGTTTAATTTCTATCTTGTGGTTTAAGTTATGTCAGATATTCTGAAAGTTTTTGTGCAGTTTTAATGAGAAGGTAATTACTATTGCTTAGTAAAATTCTGGAAATAAAACTTAAAACTGGAGGCTCAATAAAAGGAGCATAAACAGTCATTTTATTTGAAGTTTTATCTCTTTACAGAAAT
Organism: Melopsittacus undulatus; assembly: GCF_012275295.1. Lineage (NCBI taxonomy): Eukaryota > Metazoa > Chordata > Aves > Psittaciformes > Psittaculidae > Melopsittacus > Melopsittacus undulatus. The sequence continues at coordinate 30,286,041 of NC_047532.1, read as the reverse complement.
TTTCTTCTTGATTTAAATATTCACAAGATTGAATGTCTTGGTAAATATGAATGTGCATTTAGAAAATTGGAAAGTTTCCTATTATTTCTCTTTCCATGCCGTGAAGTATGACCTTCATTCAGGAGGTGGGGCAGGGAAAGAGTATTCTTGTGGTTTAGTGTGAGGGATCTCTACTATATTCAGCACTGGAGCATTTCAGTTTCCTTTAATTGCCCCTTGCTGCTGTTTCCATTCCCCATGGTAATTTCTTCCATCACTTTGGGGCTGGCCCAAATGCCCAAAGCTGTGTGACTGGGATGATCTTCCCCTCCCTTTCCTGGAGCTTATATATCTATTTGTTTAAATGCACTTGGCTTAAAAGGTCAGGAGCTCTAGCACTCGTACTGATAATCAGCAGAGTATTTTCTTCATTCATAGAATCATAGCGTGTTTTGGGTTGGAAGGGACCTTAAAGGTCATGTAGTTCCAGCCTCCTGCCATGGGCAGTTACTGAGTTTTGCCAGGCTGAAGGGTGGGGTGGGTGAATATAAGCAAAAATTTCAATTTAAACTCCAAGCACCTGATTTTAAATCAACAGTTCTGGTCTTGGTTTTCCATGTGTGCTTTGGTGACATCCTTTGGTTTTGAATGTTCAGTTGGGTTAAGGACCAAGTTGGGCAGCTTAGGGAAGTATCCTTATTTCCATCCATGTGAATTAGTAGAAGGATTTTTTTAGTTTTTTTTTTTCTTTGTTTTGGTTTGGTTTTGTACCCACATAAAACACAGCGGTGCTTATTTCCTTGAGGCTCATTCAGTGGATCTTAACAGCATGAACAGATACTGGTAATTTTTTAGTTTGATGGCCCCATCATTGAAGAGGAGGAAAACTTTTAGATGCTACATTGCTCAGATTAAACGCTAATGAAAGATCTCTCCTTGCAGAAAGAATGGATGGCAGTGCTGAACTCTTATCTCATGTAGCATCTGTAAGAGGTGTACAGGCTAGTTCAGGCCTCTTGCTCATAAGAAGCTGGAGTATCTCAGCATTACTTAACCTCAAATGTGTAAACTGTGATGTAGGTTTTTTTTTGTGCAACCATAATTGCTGCTGTCTTGTCTCCTTTAAATGAAAGCCAGAATTCAAGGCAGAAGACCAGAAGCTTGCACAGGTGTGTTGTGTAACCAAGAACCAGTCCACTGTGATCCTGGTAATTCCATAACACTGCAGTATCTCTGCATTGCCACTTACTTGCTTAACTGAGCATCCATGACCGTTATTTCTGGACAGGTCCTTGTATGCACTGACTGACTTAACACTGTTATTCTCCATTCTTTACCTTGGAGTCTGGTAATGGTCAATGTGAAATTTCATCTGGGGTCTTAGCTCTGGTTGACCATCTTCGCCCTTAAGTGCGTGGCAATGTTTCTGGTCTAGGTTATTGGGAAACTTCTGCAAAAGCACATAATGAATCTTTACTTTCCTTCTTGAAAGGGGTAAGAATTTAAAGGTTTTTCTTAACAACCCTGCCATCACAAGCTTATGCCTTCCTGGCCCTCAAATCTGAAGTACCACATAGCCTGGGTTCTCTAATTCTCCTGGGCATATTGGTTTTCCTAATGGTTCAGAAGCAGAACACTGTAAAATCATTGAAGCATCATGGTCACATACACGGACAGAATGGAGGTATAATCCCAAAGCTGAGACAACACTGGCAGTTTGCAACTTCAGACAACAGTGGTCAATTGTAGCAGCAGAACAGGGGACAGCTGGGAGGTAAGCTTACAGAGGCTTGGGGTCATCTCTGCTCTAAAGCTGTGTCTACCTAGTTGGGCTTTTTGCACTCCTCTTGCTGCCCCCCCACTCCAGCTACTTGGAAAGTAGTTATTTAGATCCTCTTCCAGGTGCACTAGTCATGCTTTTACATATCTGCTGAAGGGTTAGAATCTTTTGCCTCTGAAATAAGAGAATTTGGAAAAGGTCAGGTTTGAAGCATCGTTGCACAGATGGTGTTGTGGAGCTCTTGTCACAGTAAATGCTTGTGTAGCTGTGTTTTTACCAGGAGATTCACTCTCACATTAGTGACTTCTTTGTAATAGCTGACAAAGCCTGGTGCTGCCACCTTTGTTTGCAGGATGACTTCTTATGTGTGCTAGGTACTTGCCTAAAGAAGTGAACCTGTAGAACAGCTGTGCAGCTACCCTGCAGACTACAAAACCTGACACTTTGAGCTACAAAGCTGATAGCCAGCCAGCTGGGCTACAGCTGTCTTCTCACATCTGGTACTGTGTTGCCTGCTTTCTCTGCACCTGAAGTTCATACCAGGATGCTGTTATTCTTTTAGAATCTATGTTTATAGAGTCACAAATATAAATATTTTATAGTAGACACTTAGTTGGATATCTAGCTTGTACACAGGTTGTGGAGGTTGCTTTTTCTTTCCAGCTAAATAAACCATCTACAAGAATACTTCATGAGATATCAGTGATACAACCTAAAAATAAGGACACAAAAAAATTTACCAACCTGAAGATCATAATTTCTAAGTGTATTTTGAAATAGATTCTATTCACTCTGGGTCAGTTGGTAAAAACAACAAAATGGGGAACCAAAACCTGAGTGGACTTGTACTGGTGACTGCAGCTGTTCTTGCCTTCTTCTTCCCCACCCACACATAAACACTGCGTGTACAGGCAACACAAGCCTCATTTGCTACCTGAGTGGTCATTTTTTATTACTAGATTTAGGGACACAATTTAATAACCAAGTCTAATCTGATCTAAAACGGTTGTTAAGTGGAGACCTGACCAGCTCGTCCATTGATGGTTTAGAAAAATAGGTACAGCCTGCTATAATTTTTTTTAATATTATCTTATGCATAAACCTTCTTTCTTGCTGATCTCATAGTATTTTAATTTGAGGTCCACTTTTTGTTGGTGGAATAAATTTCGAGAGAGACACACACCATTACACGTGTACGTACAATTTGCAGCTCAGAAGCTAAGTTAGAAGAACATGAATGCAAATATTCCTTATTTTCAAGCAGAGTTGGCTTCCTTCCTCTTCCTATAGCAAGAGCATGTCCTAGAAAGAAATTTTAGTATCTGTTCTTTAAACACTTAGAAGTCTTCTCACGCGAAATTTTATTTGCCACAAGATTGGACATGAAGATACATGGTGAGTAATTAATTTATTGGAAGCTTTCAGTGAGTGATCCAATTTGCAGCTGACCCAGGTGTGGCTTTCTGTCGTGAGGAAGGGAGTTAGTTGCCTTGCGGAAGAACCTTTCATTTGGAAAAATACCCCAGTAAACATGAGGATGACGCATTAGAGGTGTAAAGGTAATCATCATCCTTGTGTTTGTGTACTACACAGTTTGATTCTAGTTGTAAATTTCCCACTGCTCTGTGTAAAATGTTGGAGAGCTGTATAATCTTGGTGCTGTAGAACTGTCAAGAGTATTAGAAAATTGTCATGGCTGAGTAGATGGACAAAGCTGATGGGGTTTGGAAACAGGTACAGATTTCATTATAGTGACCCACTTTGCTAGAATTTTGACTGGTAATGAAAGTGGCTTTTTTTTTCCCTATGTGCCACTGAGCCTCCAGGTATAAGCAGTTACTGTCTTCCCAGACCTGGGGAAAACTGTGTTTTAAACTGCGTTAATTTTTCAGAGCACAGTTTTAGGCCTATTTGAGCTCTGTGTACAGAGCTTTTAGTTAGCAAGGGGCCAAGGATGGTGTGGAAAATGTTAAAAGTTTAGCATATTCAAAATGGTGTGGATGTTAAGATCACCTGTTCAGTATAATATGATGTGTTTAATGCTAATGTTGAGTTTGACCTTTTTTTTAACTGAATAGATGGCAGAATCCTCCTGATAAATAAAATTGCCTCCTCTCGAGCTGAAGTGTTGAAATAATCTTACTCAGATAAAACAGAAGGTGACTGGGAGAGCTAAACCTGTGCTGATCTCGTAACAAAGCTAGTTAATACTTCTTAGTTAAATGTTCCTTAAAATTCAGCATGATGGACTGAAGAATGTTTTCAAGTGCGTACTTTTAGAGGGTGCAGCTCTAACATAGAAAACTTTTACTGTGTGTTTTCTTGCATTGAAGTAAGTAAAGCTGATCAGGATGCTGATCATTTATTTATACACTAGGTCTGCAGAAAATGAGAAATTGAATGAACAGTTCATAGATGCACTGAGAAATGAGTGTTTGGGACAGACTGAGAATATAACTTGAATGTTAATTTTTAACTTCATGTTCTATATAAGGTGTGCCAGGGTCTGAACTCTCTGCAAACTAGGAAGTGTGGTGATAGGGGAGTACATCCAGATCACTGCTGGTTCACCACTTGGCTTTGCAAGGAAAAGCAAGAACCTTTCAGGCTTACTTTATTCACAGCAGGAAATTGCATAGGAAGATGAGGTTGTGGAGCTGCAGTATTGATCAGACTATCTTCTTGGCAACCTTGTTCATGGCAACTTCGTGGAGCTTAGGGTAAATGGAGAATTAGGGCTATAGAGAAAGAACAAAAGGAAGCTTACCGCTGGCCCTTCTTGGCAGCAATAACTGGATGCCTTTTAAAAACAGCTTCTGTTGTCATGGTGCTTCTGAATCCAAGGCCGGTTTCTGGCACTGTGATTTTCTCATGGCAAAAAACGTTGTCCTGTCCTAGCCTTGGGGGGAAAATAAATAAATAAAGGCAGTAGCCTTGGCAGCACTTGTCTATTATTGCAACTAAATGACTGAACTGCAGTGGGAATGGGACCAAAGGGAAAGCTTTTCTTCACAGAGAATCCTGATTTTTAAAGCTGGTGTCCACCGTGGTCTGCAGAATCTTTTGTAAGAAGTGGTTGACATTTGGAGAAGGATTTTGAATAGTTTGTATAGAACTTGTTTTCCTCTGAGTCAGCAATGTTTAGAGGTTGAAATAGAGACCTGAATTCCTGAGCTCAAGGTTTTTGGAAGGTCTTCCAGTAGTGGGTGGTTTGTGTTTTAAAGCCCATTTTCCTTTTCCAAATTTCAGAGATAGTCAAATTGCTTAATACACTTCATTATAATTTCCTGAAGTGGTCAGTAATCTACAAAACAAGATATTTCTTAATGTATTTGGCATTGATTATGTTAGTTTAACAGTATGTTAATTTGCTGAGCTTTTTCCTATTTTAAAAGGTGATATTTTGACTGCATAGAACTTCCTGATGATTTTTTTGTTGTTGTTAGTTCTTGGATAGTTCCAGTGTCTGAAGTTTAAAAACTTCCTTGTTTATATTTTTGCTTTGTAAATTTACTGAAACCTCCAAACAAGTGATGACGGAAGTGGTTTGGTGTTTCTGAAGCAGGGAAACACTGTGCTTTTATTTCTATGTGACTTATTTTTAAAGGCAGGAAATGCTGGTTACCCCATGTCAGAAAGCCTGTATAGGTAAGTTTTTCTGCTAGAAATATGTAAGCTCTTTGGGAAGAAGAATTTGCCCTTCAGGTCCTTCCTTAAGAGTCAGCTCTGTTTTGATACTGCCTGGTCACTGTTACTTGAAAAGCTTCGGGCAGCTAGAGAATAAAATCTCTGCATATTAAGTATTGTATAGTAATTTCTATTGCTTCACTGCCTGTTTGTATTTTGTCTGCCTGCATTTGAGGCTGTTGGGTCAAGGATTAGAGCTCTTGCAGGCAAGTTCAGATTGGCCTTTCAGGGTTCCAGGGTGGGATGTCGCAACTGCTGTGACTCTACTGTTAGAAGTTATCAGCCCCAAAGCAAGAGTTATTTTCTGTCCTTCTGGTTTTAGGCTGCCCACAAAGAGTGATCTGTGTTGAGGCATTGGGCTGAGCAAGAGCGGTTGAGGCACATGCATGTTCGGTTCTGCAAAGTCTGCATCGTGCCAATGACCTCGTGCAGGGGTGAAATGACACCTCGGGGCTGCTCTGGCTTTTCTTCAGGGTTTGTTTGCATAAGGGAGGGAGCCCTCAGCCTTGGGAGTAGCTATGAATCTGCAAGTATAAACGTCAGGTAATAAAGGGGGACCCCAGGAGCCCAAACTTGGAGTTTGGAACAACCTTTGGAGCCCTTGCAAATTCTTTTCTACAAGCCCTTGGATAGCGGAGTTGTGAACACCCATCATCAGTGCAAGACTTGTTTTTCTCCCCCTCTGTTTCCTTCTTTAAAGCATAGTCAAACTCCAAAAGACAACAGACTTCTTCCAAGGTTGCCCCTGCAGTCTTGTGTTGTGTTATTTGCCCTTTCTATGCAAACCCTTGAAAATGATGCTAAAGTGTACGTAGGTTTATGGTGTTTAATATCAGAGCCACAAACATAAAAACCCAGAAAATTCTGAATGCTAAAAGTTTTGTGTTTAAATATTCTCTTGATTAACACTACTTTGAGGTGATGTTTACCTAAAAAATTAATGCTAAAAAAGTTTTCTTAGTCATGACAGTCTAGAGTATTTATCTGCTAGTAAGTGAAACTTTTTTGTAGACACTCATCTTTTCAATTTAATAACATGTATTTCAAAATCTATTTCTTGATGTTATTAAAACTATAATAAAATCTTATTTTTTCCTCTCTGTAATAACACTTTTTCAGACTGTGAGACTGAAATTCAGGAACTAACTATAGGGGTTATGAAGAGTGCTTTATTTCAGCATTAGGAACATTTGGATAGAACAGTGCTAAAATTTGCAATTATAGTGTGTTGTCTTTAATTTTTTACTCATTAAACTAATTTCTTAATTATTAGAAAATTCATTCTGTCTTTGAAATTCTACACTTTTAGAGATGCTGTGCTGTAATTTTATAACATCAAAGTGATCAAATTGCTGCTTTAATATCGGACTTCTACTTTAATCATGAAATTGTAAATTGTGCATAACTTTTCCAAGAGTTAAAACAGTCCCAGAGCAGCAGGGAGTGTGGGTCTGATCATGATTGCCATAATTTAGGCCTCTTCCTTTAAACTTTGCTTGTGAGATTAAGTTTTTCTTTTCTGGGAAGGAAGAAGATACTTTCCACATAGTTTCCCATGTACTTGTCAGGTGTATTTTAGTTTGCTGTGATGCTAGGTTTGTATTTGAAGGATTACAGTGATGAGAAGGGGGGAATGGTAGCTGAACCAGTGAGCCCTCCTGGGAGGTCAGATGAAGCCTTCAGTTAAAAACTCTGCACTTGTAAATGCTGTTTGCTAAGTTAGGATGAATACTTTTCATGGGCAGCATTGCTCTTCAAGAGCAAGACCAGTGCCTGTGGTAGGTTTAGGTCCCATACACAAGTCCCAGTGCGAAGTGTGCTGCAGTGTTCTGAATGCTGGCGAATCTCGGGGGGAAATGACTGACAGGCTGGAAAGGGCATGGCATGAACATGCAGCACTGATGGTACTTGGCTTTCTGCTGCAGTGTATCTAGGGGAGGAAGAACAAACCACATCATAAACCCTAATCTTTGATAAAGAGGTTTGCTTTCACTAAAGTTAGTATTGGAGAACTTGCCAGTGCCCGAGATTGGAGAGCAGAGCAGCTTTTGGGTGGGTAAATGTAACTTAACCCTGACATGTTGGGAGTGGTTACGCTGCTGCTTAATCTGCTTTTGTTTTGGTTGGAAGATCTTTCCCTGATTTGGCTTACCACATGGTTGGAGAAGTGGTGTGGGAAGGCAAAGGAGACCACCCCTGCAGTGGCTGTGTGGCTTTGTTCTGGATTGATGTGGTAGATGAGGGGTGGCTTCAGGGTGCTGCAGACAGCAGAAGTGGGCAGGTGGGGATGGGGTATGATGTTTCCTTTCCACTGGCATGCAGCTTTGCAGTGGGTGACTTTGTGATGGTAAGTATGATAGCTTTTAAAAAAGTTCCTGTAGATATAAAGAGCAGTCTTGATCCAGAATGGCTCTTACAGGTGCAGCTGCACAAGCTGTGTTAGGTGTTGGAAATGAAGGATATGAGGTCTGCAATAACATTTGAAGGATCAAAAAAGATGATGAAAACTTTGGCCAAGGTGCAGTTACTGCTTATGAGTTTTTACCTCTTAATCTTTGTATAATTCCTTTTATAGGCAAATATGTATTCCCTCAGAGCCTTTAGGGCCTTATTGTTCTTCCTTCTCTATATAACGAAGAAAGTGGATTTACTCTGAAGAAGTATTTCCATGGCAGCCACTTAGAAAATTGTTCTTATCTTCTTTTGTTAAACTTTTTGTTTCATAGACACAGATGAAGACACAGTGAAAAGATGTTTTGCCACGTTTGAAGAGAAGTTTTTCCAAACCTGTGAGAAAGAACTTGCCAAAATCAACATTTTCTATTCAGGTAAGGTGCTTATTTGTGTATATTTGTGGAAAATACAATAACACAAAAAGAGTCCAAAGCTCCCAGACTTTCGGAGTAACCACAATGGTCATGCAGGTCTACCACCAGGTAATTATAGGGCAGGGTTATATGGGAAACTGCTCTGGTTTAATCACAGATGTGAAGCCTAAACCATGGTATTTGCATAGAGGGAGAATGAAGGGCCGGTGATTTCATTGGTCTGCAGAAGTGTCCTGCTGAACTTCAAGAAGATGTTCTTATCTCAAGTGGTAGGGCAGAGGGAACAGTTTCTCAGCTTATCCATAGTGACAATTTCCTGTGCATGGTTTAGTTGTGCTAAGTTCCTTAGCTGGTCTTCCCTGGGCTCATGCAGGAATAGCTATCATGGACTTGCCCATGTATCATAACTTGACCATCCTGATGTGTCCAAGTTTTTAAATACATTCACATAAACTCTTTAAACTTTCTGGAGGAGGTCAGCCAAGTAGCAGTTTGTCATTGGCTGTGTATAAATTCCTGTTTAGTAACTTGAATAAAAATGTAATGGTAAGAGTAGGGATTCCTAGGGGTCATGTGTCAGAGTGCTGTTGTTTGTTGTTTTCCTGGAGAAAGTTTGCTTTCCCATCCTGTGTTTTCTTTACAATGGGATAATTGGAAATTCACCCTGTAATATTGCTGCAAAAAGCTTAGTGTTAGTGTGATCCACTTCCACCCACCGTTACACTTCAGCTGGTTTTCTGCCCCTTTTGGTAAGGTTTAAAATGGATTTTTAACTAGAAAAGCATTTAGATATGAAGACAGTGATGCCTTGACTTCTGCTATACTTTCTCTTAACTGGTTGATTTACTGACTTGATGCTATAAACAGGCTTTTGCAGCACAATATGGTACCCTTTTCTATTTCTGACTTTAATCTGGTAACAAAGACAGTTGAATTGTGCAAAATATTTTAATAACCATCAGGTGATGGCTTTATTGCTAGCTATTTTATTGCTAGCAAAATCTGGGTTGTGAACATGAGAATAGCTGAAAGCATAATAGATGCAATAACTGTGCACTGCAGCTTGCCTCTGTCTAGCTTACTTCTAGGCAAGTAAATCTCTTTTGGGCTGGCTATGCTTGTTCTCCTGGCTCCCTGGAGCCATGGTGTTTTGCTATAGCCAGAGTGGAGTGGATGTCAGAATAAAGGCAAGGAGCATTTTGTAGATAGAAGTGATATGTTTTACTAGGCCAGCTGGGTACTGTATTTTATAGGCATTTTCCTACATGTAATTCATATGTACATAACTGAAAAAATTGTTCTGCTGTGTTTCATGTGGGATCTTTTGTTTTTATCCCAGGTCTAAGGTAAGGCATTTATGCTCAGAAACTTGTCTTTCTTCTCTAGTTATATCAGATCCTGTGTACTATGAGCTAGACTCTGTGAAGGAAGTTCTGTCAATTTAGATGCACAATAGAGATTATGATTTTCCCTAATGATGACCTGCTAGCGCATGTGCACCCACATGTACATGTGCACCTATTCCAGCATTGTTTAAAATGGCACTAATAATATAGGATAGGATTTTTTCCATTTTGCTGTCATTTCAAAAATGTTATAGGAGAGAATACATGTAATCGGAAAATCTTTTGTGATAAGATTAAAGCTACATCAAGAAATGTTCCATCAGTGGCTCCTCTCCTTGATCATGTCAGAAATTTGTCATATCGGACCTATTGTAACTCCAGGTGTGTGTTAGCTTGGATTGTGACCTGATACATCCTGTTTGTTATATGTTTATCATATGTTTTATTACACACTTTTCTTTACAAAGATAAATATTGCCCATTTTCAAGAAAGTTAAGCTTCTTTTGATCCCTGCTTAATTTTGTCGTCTTCTTGATCCCTGCACTGAGGGATCATCAGTGAAGATTGCCAGGGATTGCCACAGCATGGACAACCCTGTTCTCTCAGGATAGGCTTCTCCTGGACCTCAACTCCTCCCTGGTGTACTTAGGGTCGGAGTACCTGCTGCATAACGCTGTATGCTCAGGTTGTCGGCTCTTGCCAAACATAGCCTTAATTCCCCAGACCATTATTCCAGCTCAGTAGGAAGGAAAACAGCCATTAACTAAACCTGATTTGATAAACAATTTGTGATTATTTGGACTATGCTCAAGATAATCTGTACTAAATTGGAAAAAAAAACCAGCAGTAAAATTTTAAGATGTTTCAAGTAGGGAATGTCTGTTCAAGTGCTGAAGTTTCATTTGTGGCCAGTTTTGGTTTGTGTTTGGGATTTTCTAGAGGGGAGGTTTGTTATATTTTAAGTTAGTATCATCAGGATTTGCTTGGGCTACAGTGTAGCTAGTAACATTTTTGTGGTTAATTTAGGAGATGGTTTTGTTATTTGTAGGCTTTAACTTGGTAAGCAAAATAGTGAACATAGTAAGTACAAGCAGGAAAAGAATGGAGTGCTGAAAGCCTGCCTGAAATACCCAGACTCCTGAGCTGGGTAGCTGCAAGGAGGTATGGGCTGTTTGATTATCTGTTCTCTGGTGAAACAGGTTTTGATCACAACCATGGCCATGTGAGCTGGAACTTGAGAAATTGTACTAGCTCTTTGGTGTGACAGCTTTTTTTCATGATCCTTATGTGTGAACTTTTCTTTACACTTGGAAAATGGAGTAAAAACAACTTGAATTGTATATTTGGGAGGTAACTCTTTAGATGGTGGTTTTAGTCAGGATCTAGAAGCATTCTGGGGGCAAACCTGCTTCTTCATTGCAAGTCTGCCTCTGGTTTCAAATTTCTCCTTAGTCTTTGCTGTGAGGTTACACCTGAGCCGAGGACTTAGTGAGCATCATGTCATGCAAAATGCTGCTGCAGAAGAGTGCTTCCAGTTTCCATGTGTATGCTGCTTTTTTCTGACTCTTTTGAGAGCCATATTTTTTAAAAAAAGTCACTTTTGGGAGTGCTGGGTTAGTGGTGAATGATTTCTCAATCGTTTTGGAGTGTGTTGTAAACTGAGAAATTAATTTGTACTCCGCTTTGCTGTTTCCCTAAGCAATTCAGTATGAGCTTTTAAGAACAGCAGCACACATTTTTTCTTATTTTGCTTCTGCAGTGAATCTCCATGATAAAATCATACCTTAACTAGGTGAAGTTATTTGTGGACTGTATTAACTGGAGTCCGTGTGAGAGAGAGCAGGAGGGAGAAGGTGCAGGACTGCTGTTTCTCAGGAGTGAGTCAGTTTCCTTTAAAGCCTCATTCTTAGAGAACTGTGATCCTCCCCTACAGATGTGACAGAGCAGCACATGATTAAGAAAAATATTTGTGTTTGGAGATGATGCTTTCTTAAGGGACATTGCTTTGCAAAGAAGAAAATTGCAGCCGTAGTTCTGAGGCTATTTCAAAGCATTGTCTCTTCTTTAAATATTGTTTTGTTAGGCTTTTAGTTGGCTTTCTTTTTCTGGACATAGGGAAAATGGAACATAGTTTCAATTTAGAGATGTTATTTAAACTCTTGCATATTTAATAAAATTTGATCCAAAGAAATCTCAGTGTATCACAGTTTAATATGGCATTTTGAATATAGTAAACCTGTGAGTTTTATTTATATGAAGGCTTTTGATTCTAACAGTTGCTTTAATAGATATCCGTTACTTCTTCCCAAGAGAGTTCCCAAAGTGGGGAAAAATTATTTTTGCAGTCTGACCTTGTGTGTGTTAAATATTATGTAATTATAGGTTGTGGGCAGACAATTCTCGCTGTGGGCAGACAGTTCTCACTGTGAGCTACATTGCCTCTCTTCAGTGGAGTCCTTGAATCTATAGAAGTTACCAGGGAGGAGTTACCCTTTCCTGTCTATTTAAAATATCGTACTTTTAATAAAGCTTATAATCAAAAAAGGTAGAGAGTTTCAGGCTCTTCCATACTTTATTATTGTATATTGATTCCAATGTTCCATTTAGAAAGGCATTCTCCTTCTGGAAAATACCTTATGCAGAGCACTGTATGATTATTTACAGATGAAGTTTGCTCTTAAAATTAACCAGAATTGAATAAGACTGAGGAGAAAGTCAGAATTGCTCCCATAAATCTTTGAGGGAGGAGCGGCAGCAATTGAAAATTACTATTAAGTTATGTAAGACGCTAATGAAAGGGAATTAGATTGACTGTTGGGCAAAGTTTTGGGTGGTGGAGGGACCACAGGGCTCCATGGTTTCTGTTGCGGTGGTGTGTGTCCTGCTGGGTGTAGGTGGCTCCAGCTTCCAGCCTCTGCTCCAACACTGTGAACCTATTTGGTGCCTTCCTGGCCAGTGCCACTGCCCATGGTCCATGATGGGGATTATCAGCAGAGATGCCAAAGCTGTGACTAAAGCCATAGGGGAGGGAAAAAGATTGGAGGGGAACTAGGTGTACAGAACAAAGAGAAAGATAATGGTGTCAGTTGTGCTGGTTTTAGCATTAAAAAGCTTTTTATTTAGCCAAAAATTATTTTTCTTTCTGAAAGTACATAAAACAGCATACTTAAAGGAACACCTTTTTCATACTTGAGATGTGAGAAAGAGAGGCTGACTTCTTCTGAATACACATCAAAATGATATTTAAATTCAGGTTGGCTGTTCCTTTAATCAGTAAATAATGAGGCAGTGCTTCTAACCTGCATGAGCTTAAACTGAGGAAGAGAGGGATGTATTATTACAACAGTTTGCGTACAGCAGCTAGTAGTGTTGTAACTCCTGATCAAAGCAGAAGCTGTATTTGTCTGTCACTGGGAGTTTGGCAGAAGGGTAGCATTGCTCTGTGAGCAGCAAAATTCAGCATCGCATCTGAAGTGTGGTTTGTTTTCTTTGGGTATTTTTTTTCTCCTTGGATTTCCTTACTGTCATATAAAAAGATAGTAAACACATAGTAGTGGGTGCACAGATATGAAAAGTGCTTTGCTTACTGAACTGTCGAGTTTCATAACATTGTCTAACAGTTGGTTTTTTTCCTCATTTGCTTTTTGTGCATTTGCTTTATTTGAGAAGGGCGATCAGCTTTCCCTTGTGTGCAGAGTAGACGTGTGGTCACTGCTTTGGTATTTGGATAAGACCCTATCTGCCTGACTGCATCCATCTGTGGCTCTGCCAATGTGGGGGGGCCTAACCCTGCGTCCTTGTGCTGGTTTATAGCCCCTCGGTACAGGCAGCAGCTGAGCAGGTTGGTCTTCCATACCGTACAGGTATGCATACGGTCCTGGAACAAGCATCCTCTAGAAATTTTTTCAGTGATATCCAGTGATAGGACAAGGGTGTAAACTGGAGCATAGGAGGTTCCATGTGAACATCAGGAAGAGCTTCTTTAATGTGAGAGTGACAGAGCACTGGAACAGGTTGCCCAGGGGGATTGTGGAGTTTCCTATGTTGGAGATATTCGAGGCCCGCCTGGACAAGTTCCTGTGTGATGTACTCTAGGTTACCCTGCTCTTGCAGGGGGGGGTAGACTAGATGATCTTTCAAGGTCCCTTCCAACCCTTGGGATTCTGTGATTCTGTGATCAGGTCTTGAGTGGAAGTGGAGAGGTCTGAATTCATGTCTTTAACTAAAAGGAGCTTCATAGAAGAGAAATATGCAGAGTTGTGGAATTTAATGCTTAGCAGGGGCAGACCATGCTGTAGGTTATTCAATGCAGTGCTTTTTACCTACGGGCAGGAGGTATAGTGCTTTTTACAGGCTCAGTAGGCAAGTTGCTATCCTCTCATCTGACTTTTTTCCTTTCCTTGCTAACAGAAAAGCTTGCAGAAGCTCAGCGCAGGTTTACTACTCTCCGGACTGAGTTACAATCAACTTTGGATGCACAAAAAGAAGCCAGTGGTGTTTCCACAGTTCAGCGGCGCAGAAAGCCAGTCTTCCACCTGTCCCATGAAGAACGAGTCCAGCATAGAAATATCAAAGATCTGAAATTGGCCTTCAGTGAGCTCTACCTCAGTCTCATCTTACTGCAGAACTATCAGGTACCTGCAAAAAGATGGGGGTTTACGAAGCCCTATATGTAAATGACTCTGTGCTTTGCATATGCTTCAGTTGCCTCATTCATTTTAATTTCTTCCTTCATTTTGGGTTCCCTAACGCTTAAGAAAAGGCAGATGCCTAGCAGCTAGCAGTGTAATGTCTTGTTGCTTTTTGTTGAAATAGAATTGCTAAGCTGACCTTCAAAAGGACCTTCCTTCATCTCCCTTTTCTGGGCTGGCTGACACCAACACCCTTTGCCCAGGCATGGCCAGAACATAAAGTTCTATCAGTACCTCCTCCTTCTATGATGTGTTGTTCTGTGCAGGGCTGGAGCTGGCACACTGGGGAAGAAAGAAGCTCTTTTATCTAATATTTGTAATGAAACTTGAAATGCTAACATAGTGTTTTCTCTTGGCGTTACCATGGTAGTGACTGTGACCTTGCTGTATCAGAATTTCTTGTTAAAACATTCATTAAAAAAAAAGAAGTTTTCAGTTCTGTAGGATACAGGCTCGTTTGCCTTGAAGTATGAGAAAACCAAATCTTTACTTGTACTAGGGTTTCTGGCAGGAAAGGGCATGGTAAATATTGCAAATGTTGATATTGTTCAAAAAATCTTGAAACAAAAATCTGAAACTGTTATGATTTTTTTTCTGGGACAGCTCTTTTGGTGTTAAGTACTCTGAAATGCTTTTAGGTGTCTTACTGTGAGGGTTTTTAGATTGTTAAATAAGAATGTTTGAGTTTAAATTTAGTACATCTGTATTTAGATCTTTACTAGCGTTGTACTGGAGAATTTTACTGAACAAAATTAATTGTTAGAAATACTACCTGCAGTGTGGGCAAACTTAATTCTGCCAAAATTCTGAGTATTCGTACCATTCCTAAAGTGATATTGTATCTTTGGGTACATGTTTGAAAACTATTTATGAGTTTCTCAATAAAGCCCTTTAACTGTTAGAAGTAATTTCTGGTTCAAAACCTGGGAAAGGTAGAGTATCTGTAGCTTTTCAGGAATGTAATGAAGCAGTATTACCTGCTGTGATTTCTTCAAGTTTTGTTTTTGTTAAAAAAAAGTTCTTACTCTTGGTTACAAAAGTCACTTCTGAGGCTTGACGAAGAATTAAAGTAGTGGTGACATAGGTCATTAATTTGGAAAATCTTTTCCTACTATTCATCAGTGAAGAAGGGCATGTTACACACCTGTATTTTTGCTACCAAGAGTTCATTGTACATATAGAAAATGTTGGTGTAAATCCCAACTGGTTTTAATAGCTTTCACAGTATCCAAAAGGAGCAGAGCTTCTTTCTACAACGTATTGAGAATGAGAAAAATTAGTTCAAATTGATCTTGAAGTTTAGGACAATGAGTACAAGTACTAAACCGGATATAAAACCAAATCCCGAAATACTTCTCTTAATCACTTTTGACCTTAGAGTATAAGAACTAGGAATATTCTAGCTCTTCAAGTTTTGGAGAGGAAAAACAGTAATCTGGTGGGAAGATGACATAGCTGAGGCCTTCATGTAGGTGGTAAAGGGAAGTCAACAGCGGTATTATAAATATCAAGCTATGACTTTGATGAAATGCTGAAGTCTCGAGATGGGTTACCAGGAACAGAAAACGCATTTGAAGACAATTCTAGTCTGTTAGACTGAATCAAGAGCAAGAGCAGCATGCATTCATTTCTAAGGTATACAAACCAAGTATCAAGTGGAACTGTAACTTGTCTCCAGGACAGCTGATATTTAACTTGCCAGTGATTAAACTTCTGGTAAAATGGATTTGTTATTAACAGTAATATATAATTCTAGAGTGTGTAGATCTATAAATAAATCTATTTCTTTGAAATACTGTGTTTCAGAACAAATTTTAATTATTAAATACATAGTATTTACTTATACTGTATATAATATAGTACATTAATCAGACAAATAAATACTGAATCAGCCTCATTAAACTGCTGTGTGTTTGTCTTGCAGGTGTATTTCCTTACGCATTTGCATACGAGCAGAGATTTTTGAGTCCACCCGATTCTGCTTGATCTTGCATTATGTTATTGCATAAGTTGTACTCTTTGATTTTTATACACTTTCAATGGATTGAATTACTATACAGCAGAAATAGAAGTCAGGCTTGGAGAAGGCCCCTTGCCAAACAAAAGCATCACAAATAGCAAAACGTCTGACTGTGTGAATGATGTTTGACTGCTTCATCACTGTATGTTCCTTGTCAGAAGCACCACTGTAACCACTAGTATTTTTATTGTGTGCTTTGGGCTTGCAGAATTTTTGCAGCCAGAGGATGAAGTGCTGCTGGAGAGGTTCAATGGTGTCTGGTGTAACCATGCCCAGACCAGCCAAGGCACACCAGAGTTAGGCTGGGATTGGACACATGGCAGATAAAGTGATGTTAGTTGAGGCTACAGAAAAATCTCTGACCAAAATCATCATTTTGTTGCATATTTTAATTTCAAGATTCTGAAATGGTGGTCTCCGTGGGTGGAATGCTGGCTTTTCCAATAGAAAACAATTAAAGTCTCTTGTCTGCAATAATGCAGATTGTTAACTCATTGGCTTCCTGCTCCTGTCTCCATACCCTTATTTCCTCACCTATATGGTAGGGGTCTGGTATTAAATTACTCAGTATACTTAGATTGAAAATATTTCAGTGAGTAGCTGGCACCTCTCCCCTAGGGCATGGGATTTTGCTGTTTTCTTTCTTTTTCTTTCCAAGCTCCTTTCTAAGCTGTTTTTTTGGTTGGGTTTTTTTTTTTTTTTCAGAGGTGAATCTTGCCATGATCTGTCTGTGTTCCTACCGTTGCTTGAATGGAACATTGAGTGTTTTGAGTGGTGTTTTCTGCATAATGAAATGCAGGATTTTGGATACATCTTGTTGCAGCAATTGCCTGCAGTGTGATGAGCTTTGCCTTTCTTAAGTTACTGTGCATTAGGAGATTATTGGGTTAGTCTCATATGTAATTTGAAAATGAACAATTCTTGTTTTAATGCACCTCTACGTACTAGGGAGTTGCATCTCCCACATCTGCAAGTCTAAGATAGTTTTGCAGTCATTGTGCAATGTATGCTGTAGAAAAGGATGGTGCTGTGGGGATGTACATTTCTGGAGCTAATTTGCAGCATTTATAAATTTTGCAAAAGTATTTCCCTTCTATAATGAATTTATCTGGACAACTTGATTTGAAACCAACACAGAGTTTAAAGAAACTACAAGTTAGTAGCTTAGCCTTTTCAGAAGGGAAAACCATTGATGACTGTGATAGTTTTGATAAACATGTCTTTCTGTAGCATTATATGTTTCTTAAGAGCTCATTACAGCTCCTGCTAATCCAGAGACCAGCTACAAGTTTGCAGTATCTGGGATATATGCAGTAAGGTATACCCAGGGAGAGGGAGCATGTCTTGAAATAACTTCAAGCATGCAAGTTTTGAGCATGTACAAGGGTTATTAGTCTTCAGGGAGGTTTCATCAGGATTGTCATCACTTCCTGCATTAAGGAAGAAAGTGGGAGTAATTTGGCTTTTCAGGAAACATGAAATTTAGGTAGTTTCCTGCAAATAAGCTATATGGCTTTATGCCCCCGAGTACCATGTTTTTTCTGTTATTTGCAAGGGACATGTGTGCCTTCTAATATAGTGGTAAATCAGAAACTTCCTGACAATAGATGCAATAATTTGCTGGGTTTTATTAACTATTCCTTTTTTGCTAGCACTGGAAACACAACCATTTAACTTTCTTGGGACCTGGCTGAGTTTAAAAGCCAGTAACTCTTTTCCCTTGTCTGCAGAACCTGAACTTCACCGGCTTCCGCAAGATCTTAAAGAAGCATGACAAGAACTTGGAGACAGCGCGGGGAGCAGAATGGCGGGTGGCTGAGGTGGAGGTAGCACCTTTCTACACTTGCAAGAAGATCAACCAGCTTATATCAGAAACAGAGGTAAAGATGCTAGTCTGGGTACTGTTCCTCTTTTTAACTAGAAAACAGTGTTTTCTTGTTCACTGCTGATTCCTATAATGTTTTGCCCTCTCTAGCTTGTATTTGCCACCAAGACAGCTATTAATTGATTTTGAAATGCCACTGGTTTCTGGCACTGCTTATGTAATTTGGGTATTTCTCTTCAGCTGGTAGCTTTTCACTCTGAAAAGCCAGTGCAGTGTTAGCTTGTATTGTGTAACTTGATGCAGCATGATGAGCTTCTCCTATCTTTGTTAATGTGTGCTAGGAGAGTACTGGGCCAGGGTTCAAATGTAACTTGGAAGCCAACTGTTATTTTTGGTTTTAACGCAGTACCATATGCTTATCATTAGAATGGACTTCTGTGATGTATGTCTTCATCTCCTTAGGAAGTGGTGACCAATGAGTTAGAAGATGGAGACAGACAGAAGGCTATGAAACGTTTGCGTGTTCCACCCTTAGGAGCAGCTCAGGTGAGAGATCAAGCTATGCAGCAAAGATGCTTCTCCAACTTGTTAAGGTGCCAAATTAGATTCAATGTCTGAACAAAAGTAGTGCAAATGATTGATGTGAGCATGCTCTGCAAATTGTGAGGAAGATATGTCACATAATCTGCTTTAGTTTGGAAGATTTGGAAATAGCTTACTTTTCCTAATTGTAAATTTATTCCACAGATTAATCTGACTTTGCTGATAACCTGTTTACCTCACCTTAATTCCACCATTGCTTTGTTCACAGCCTGTACCAGCCTGGACTACATTCAGGGTTGGATTATTCTGTGGGTTGTTCATTGCACTGAACGTCACTGTCATACTTTCAGGTGGGTATCCTTGACAAGACTCGCTGCCTGCCATGCCTTGTTTCGGGTATGTCCTCATCACTTAACGGGGGTCTGGATCTGAACTGGGTTGGTCAGGATGTTCTGGATTGAATCAGTCCGGGTCAGATCACACTGTTGTAAAGTATTAGTTCTGCTCAGTAATAGATTGTGTTTTTTCATGTTGTATATGCAGATTTTGGACTTTGAATTTATTTGAATATGGACTTTGAATTTGAATTTTTGGACTTTGAATATTTGAATATGTTATGGTTTGTTCTCCTGGTTTTCTGTTCTTGGAATGATGTTCTGAAGGTGGAACATCCATCTACAAAGACAGATTTCTGTTACGGTTTTGTGAACACACAGACCTCACTCACCTTAAGACAGGTGCTTGCAGAACTTAAGTTTTTCATGATACTAGCTCCCTACAGCGAGTGAGACCAGAGATAGAGCCATGTAAGCACCATGCCACGTGGGACATTTTCATGTAGAAATTTCACGGATTTCAATGCCTGGTGCCTATTAATGGAATTAATTTTTCTTGTTGGCAGATTTTGGCAAGATTGTTTAACAGTTATAATGAATTATTATGTATCTCAGACATTGGTTTTATTCTGTTTGTGCCTTCCAAGTTTGAACTCTGAGTAAAGCCATATTAGCACTGTAGATCCAGACACAGTGTTTAATCACAAGCAGCTTTACTAATTGTGTGTGTGATTTCAGTAGTGTTGTAACTTGCTTAAACAGTAAAAAGTAAAAGGCTTAACAAATCAGCGTGTGAGCTCTTGAGTTAAGGAAAGCCCATGTCTGTGGTTTTGACTTAAAAGAAATTTTTAATCAGATGTTTCTGTAATTGAATCCAGTCATCTCTTGGGATAAAATGTCTCTGTTTGAGAAACTGTTTGCAGTGCTTCCCGTTTGTTCTTCCAACGGCAGAAACAGAAGCTTGACCTGTCTGTGTGAACAGTCTGTTTTATGTGTAGAAGCTGCTCTGTATTCATCATATCTTTTTTTCTGTTGCTTATACACTTGATCTCTGTGTGAGTTGCAAATATGGTTGAAGCCAGTTGTGTTTGCGTTATCTCTCAGTAAGTGACACAATTGTGAGGAGGAATTCATAAAAATGATTAAACCTCCAAGGCAGATGTTACTAACTTACTGTGAATAATAGGTTTGTTTGTTATCAGCAGACATGATATGATATCTGTGCATTACTTCAGATATTGGGCAAAACCTGTATTCTAACTGCAAAGTGGTTTGTGGTTTTTGGTTGTTATTTTTCCTTTTATTTGGATATGAGTCTGCTAACCTCTCTGCTATATTTGAAAATTATGATTTGATTGACTAAAATGGGAGTTAAGGATTGTATGTGTAGAATCTGTGGAACAACATAGAACTTCTACTGGAAAACCACTCCTTTATTAGCTGATTTTACAACTAGAACAGCAACATTTTACAGATGAATTCATAATACCTTGGGGTCTGTTAGAGCTGCAAATGTTACAGTTGGATCCCAGGGAAGTGTCCTCCTAAAGAGTATGAATTTTGAGGCATCACTGTTTCTGTATTAGCTTTCCTAGGTGCCAAGGGAGTACGTAATTGAAAGTTCATGGAAATGGGCATATGTTTTATTAACCAGAAACCTGTAAGATTTCATGCAAAATCTCAGACTCTTGATGCAGCAGCCTCTTGTTTGATAATGAGGCTCCTATGCCATTGGTCTTGTAACCAGGGACATCTTCCTCTCTGAACATCTTGATCAGAGCTTGCATTTGCTGAAGGAATGAGTTGATCAGGTGTCACATACCTGCTGTGACTCTAGCAGGTGACTTCGGTTGTATTTTATTTAACTGGATATGTATGGAAAATCTCTCTGCCTTAGGGCTGTAGTATGGAGGAGCCCTGAACTGGGTCCAAGTTTGAGACCACATACACCTTTGCTGGACACTTAACCGCAAGTTGGTCTTTGGGGGTCTTCAGTCTAACTGCTCAGCAGTAGTGAAGAAAATGGTTCAGTCAGGACACATGAAAAGGGAATCAAATCTAGCCATTGCACTGCACAAGCTAAACTAGATAGGGTTTCAGTATCAGAAGAGAGAATATACAGAAATACTCCTAACTTCTTTGTGTTAGCATCTGATCTACTTATACTGTTGAGTATCTGTTTTTTCTCCAGAACCAGCTGCTGTTCAACCTGCAATTATGGTCCTGAGCCTAGAAATAAGATTAGCAGGCATTAGATATGGAAGTCATATGCTATAATGTCATGAACCATGTTCGCCTCAGGATAAACCTTTGTCTGAGTGTTCTGTCTTGAATAGCACACAGCATATCTGTCCTATTCTGTCTGGGCATGTCTTATTCAATATTTTTGGAGATGCCTGTTTGAAAGCACCTCCTTTGGTTTTCAGATCAAAATTCGAAATGCTGCTTTTTGCAATTCCATATTTAAGACTCATTTCTTTCAGGTTCTTCAGGGTGGCTGTCATTTCTGTCCAAATTTGACTCTCTTTTCCCTGAATCCAGTAGTCTCTAAGTTACACATTCAAAGTAGCAGTTCTTGAGTCATTGTTCCTTGCACAATTTTCCTCCATAATTTTGTATAGTATATAGTACAGATGCTGAACACATGAAACTTCTTATGGGTGTGTTTGAGAAAAAAAACCCACAAAAATATGAAAAAATCAGGGTTGTAATTTAGACAGGAAAGTTTGTGCAAATAAATTCTCAGCATCAATTCTGTAAAATTGTATCCTTATTTTTTCTTCTCTCTCACCCAGCACATGGGTGAGAAACACTCAAAGAAACTGAGGATTTTCAAGTAACCATATTTCCATATTTTATTTGTGCTTTTCTCACAAAACCTGTATCAGGCAACCAGGTGACAGCATTTTGCAAAGAGGCTTATGTTGGAGAAACCTCCTGCTGTATAAGGCTGATCATTGTTTGAAATTAAGTAAATTAGTTTCCAAACCCCTGAAGACTGAACAAAGGAACCAACAGACTTTCTAGTATTGCTTGTGTCAGTTTTTCTGTTTGGGTGTGGCTGGATATTATATTGCTAGTTATGAATATGTATTACATTACAGTTGTATTGTTTTCAATGATTAGGCACAGTTTAGCATTGTTTTAAATGCTGTAAATGGTGCTTCTTGGTTTTGTGGGGAGCTGAAGTATTTGTGTATCTGTCTGTTGGGATTTCATCTTCATTAAACCAGAACATTGAAATGCTTATAGTCACGATTTATGCTAGCGATGTCCCATGTGCTGGTAGTATGACACAGGGGACTTCCAGTGCTGCTAATGACCTGACTATACCAGCTGGAGAGTGAATTTTCCCCAGAATACTCCTGAATGCTATGACAGGCTGGGTAAAAACTCCTTTACTTGCTGGAATGTGCAGGTGCCTATAAGTGCACCCTGTTTTCAGAGGGTACAGCCGAGCATCTGAGAACGAGCATAAAGCAGTAGAGCACAGCTTTGTGTTGTGACATGACTTGTGCTATTGCTAAGGTCTTTCCTGTTCTTTTTTTTCCAGGTGTGGCTTTTATAGAGGGACCAAATGTGTGGCCACTGGTGAGAATCTATCGAGGTGGCTTTCTCCTGATAGAATTCCTCTTTCTCCTGGGTATCAACACATATGGCTGGAGACAGGCTGGAGTGAATCACGTCCTCATCTTTGAACTCAATCCCCGCAGCAACTTGTCCCATCAGCATCTCTTTGAGGTAAACAGAGTAGATTGCAGGAGTGGTTGAGCTGTGTGGCATATCAGGAGGATAAATCCTGCTTCATTTCCTGGCAAGGAGTTCTAATACAATTAGAAGAGGAAGTTGCTGAAGTCTGATTAGATTACAGGAATGAGCACTGCTCTCCCTTTTCTTATAATGAGAATTCATTGACGATTTCAAAGCTATATTTTCATAAAGTATCTATGTGTTTTTCTTCTGTCGTTCTGTAGATTGCTGGTTTCCTGGGCGTTTTGTGGTGCCTGAGCCTGCTGGCATGTATATATGGTAAATTCACCTACATTCCTATGCAGGTGAATCCACTCATCTTATATGGCTTCATGTTGCTTTTTCTCATCAACCCTACCAAAACCTTATATTACAAGTCCCGTTTTTGGCTGCTCAAACTATTGGTAAGTCTCAAACCTGAAATAAATGAATAATTTTTAAAAAATACTGTAGCTGAGCAGTAGCAGTTCAGTATATATAAATGTTATAAATGTCTTCAGGAAAGTGGGATGCCTATACCACTGTGCATTCATAGAGCAGACCTGATAAGGTACTGACTGCACATCACTGTTGAGCATGGTTTTACAGAACCAACTTCTGCTTGTACCAGTCTATCATTATCTTTGTATTGCAGGTAGCTACTAGCTAATCTTCCTGTATACAGCTGTAGGCATACTTTTGCACATATAGAAACACTCTGATGTATTTATTTTTTTGTTCCTAAATGTTGTGAAGCAGTTTGATTAGGGTTACAGTGCTGTAAGGCAAGGTTGCATGGGAGCTTCTCAGCTCAAACTGGGTGAGTGGCAGCACTGAGAGGATTCACTGATGAGTGGGATCATTTGCAAAGGTTACTGCTTATAAAATTATGTTCATGGGTGGTCTTTTTTCACCAGATCTGTTTGTGGTCTTAAACTATTTATTTTAGACCCAGCTCACATTTTCCAAGTAAGATAAATCTGGTAAATTGAATGTAAATGTGTGTGCTACTTCAGTGTTCTATTTATAGGTGGGAGCAACAAAAGAACAGTTTTCAAACTTGTATGGATCATCAGTTTCTTCCCAAATGGCTGATTCACATGTTCAAGCCCACTGTGTATGCCCTTTTAAATTGGCTTTAATCAAGTTGATTCCCTCACTACCTTATTCTTGCTGCAACTGCTCGGAGAGCATTGGGTGTAAGAGGGTTTGGCAGGCTGATGTTATTTGTAGAATCATTTTAATGCCAGCTAAAACAATTAACTTTATCTGGGATATGACAATGACAAAACGTAGAATCATGCTTTAAGCATGCGCATGCAGGTGCACACACAGCTACTTAACCTCTGTGAGCTTACCTCTGTTATTTTATTTACTAGCTTACTACTATTTCAGTTTTTCTTTTTTGCCTTCCAGCATTCAGCCATCTCTCATAGATGTACCTTTAGTCCCAAGCCTCATTAGTCTTGCTACTGTCCCTTGGTGCTAGGGGAAGCACTGGAAGTGCTTTAACCATGTGAGCAATATCTGTGCTAATTTACCTTAATATCTTAACAGGATAAGATTTTCAGTCCTCACAGACCTCTTAGGCAGTTTCTAGTACTTGCTCTAGCCCACCTGTCTCTAGACTATGCTGCAGTCTGCAATAGAGGCACATCTTTGAGTGTGCAGAGGCCAATTCATCCCTAGGTCCCCTGGGGAAAAATGCTTCATCAAAATGCAAGATCATCTTAATGGTGGAAAATGACACAGTACTTCTGACTGTGTGTTACGCGGAAGGGGAAGAAAAAGGCCAGACAAACCACATAAAGAGTAGCTGTTAGGCTTTTCTAATTTTTATTGTGTGTAATTGGCAGGTTGGGTGTATTTTATTGCTCTGTGCAATTGCCAGCAGCTATCTGGGTGAAAGGAGGTTTAAATAGTGCAATTCCTAGAGCTGTGCTGTTCACACAAATTTTGGTGAGCATTTTTCTTCACATCTTTAATATATTTAATTTCCAGCCATAACAAAATATGACATAGCGGGTGTAACAGAGTATTACTGGCACCTTCAATTTTTCTAGAACCAAACCAGGAGCATACTCCAGTGTGTTGTAGCATTTCCTGTTGGATCTGGGGGGCCTACTGCATCCACCTGTGATCATCAGTGGCTGCTTGTTGGTACTTATGAGTAAGATCTCTTGATAATCCTTAAGCGACTGTAAGATATATCTGAATTGATCTTCTTCTGAAAAAAAAAAAAGAAGTTTAATTCCCACACCAGCTCTTCTTTCTTGCCTGAGTACTTAGGTGAGTGTTCCTTTGCTGCCAGATGAGAAGCCCATGAGTGCACTGGTGTAGGCTGAGAGGAGCAGCTCATCAGGAGTAATCCAGTCCAAGTACAGGGGATGGCACAGCATCTGTATGCCCACACTCTCCACAGGGAACCAGAATGGCAAAACAACTGCAGGGAGCCTGTCTGAGAGAGGTGAAAATCTAGGAAGTGTTTAGCTCCAGCTCAAATATCTACTGTCTCAACACTTACTAAAACCACAGAAGCAGGAAGTCTGCTCTGACTGTGGAACTATTGATATATAATTGCAACCGATTACTAGAAACTGAATTTCAACTCCAGCTTTTTGATTACTTTATTCTTGCAGCCCATCTTCTCTGGAGGATGTTACAGACACTTCTTAGCTGAGGATTGAGGAGTTGCCTGTGGTACCTACCAGCAAACAGTGTCCTCAGCTGCCAGCACCCTCTGGTAGCTGGGTTGCAACTCTAGCTGTGCCTGGGCAGCGTGTGGCAGCAGCCAGAAACCACAGAGCCTGACGTGCAGGGTTAGGAGGGTTCAGATGGCAGCTCAGGTTCTTAAGGATAGTTCACTGAGTTGCCAGTGCCTTATCTAGGTCATGGACATATCTGCTGACTCCTCGTCTGCTGTAGCATTTAGGTGGAAAGCTTATACTCTCAAATTTTATGTTGTCATCTGGCATTGCCTGAGTGTCTCTCCTTAAATTAGTTAAATAACAACATGGATTTTATTATTTTCTTTTTTGTTTTCTCATTTAATTTTAGTCAATCTTTGTTTATAATAAAAAAGGTCAGATGAAACAGGTGAAGATAGTATCAGGGAATGTTGGTAAAATGGAGGAAGGAGCTTTTAAAAAGGAAAGCTGGCGTGGCTTCTCTGACCTCTGCAGAAGCTGTTCTGCAGCTGGACTGCTTTGAGGACAGATCTCCCTAGTGGCTGGCCCTGTTTTGAGCCTTTATAATAGGTTCCGTCCTTCAGCACAGTGCTTTCTGGGTCAAGATCCATATCTGCTTTATGCCACTAAGTCTTAATCCACTATTTGGCTTTGAAATTTAGGACCAGAGCCTTAAATTGGCATTAAAAGCCAATGGGAATGTGTCAGTCCATTCTCTGTAAGGTTTCTGTAACTGTGTACCCTTTAGGTTAATAAGGAGAGCAATATAAAAGATGAGTGTTAGCCTGTGCTTTCATTAATTTAGAGATTCATAAATCTCTGAACTACCTGATGGTGCTGGTGCTGTCTTTTTGAGAAATTGGCCATTAGTAACTATAACTAACTGGGTAGAGAGAGTTGTAATCAAAGGTAATGGACCATGAAAACTGTCTGGTTTGAAAGTAGCAAAACTGCTGTTAAGGCTTATAGGGAAAGTGGACTAGGATTGAGAGGGAGTCTAATTGACAGTCAATAGGATTTCCTCTGCCCTTTCTTTAACTCTTTCCCTGCTAGAGGCATGGGCAGATTCAGCAGTAACAATCTTTGCTTTTTCAACTTCTAACACCAAAGAACAACTAATGTGTTAAGTAAACCGAACCATGATCAGAGTAATGGTCATGCTGAGGGTCTATAATCTAACTGAAGTGTTAAGGGTGAGGGAGACGTGTGGAAAATGTCCGTAGACATTACATAAATGCCTGAAAGAAAGCACTGATAAAAATGAGGAGCAACAGGAGAAACGGAGATTGGAAGTTTCTAGGAAAGAGCTTGGTTGGAGGAGACTAGGCTCTTGTGCCAGTGGGGAGGGAAAAAACAATCCCTCGAGAAAACAAGCCCAAAACAACAACAAACACCAAAAGAGGGGACATGAATGGCTGCATGTGGAGAGGAATGCAGGAATGTTACTTGTACTAAAAGTGAGGAGACAACTATCTTTTTTTGTGTCATTAGGAGCAAAAGGTCAGCAATAAATCTTCAAGCCTTTTTGTGATTTCCCATATTTGTTCAATGCCATGATGTCCTGCCATTGCATTTAGATGTATTTGACACTATTATGAATTACTTCTTTTTCTTCCTGACAGTTTCGAGTATTCACTGCTCCCTTCCACAAGGTAGGCTTTGCAGATTTCTGGCTGGCTGATCAGCTCAACAGCCTGGTTGTAATACTCATGGATCTGGAGTACATGATCTGCTTCTACAGCTTTGAGGTTCAGTGGGAGGATAACGCTGGACTTCTGGCAAACACAGGTAGAGTAATGCTGATGACCCATGCAAACACAGTCAAAATGGTCTGAAAAACACTGGCAAGGCAGCTTCATAGTTATCTGTCTTTTTGGAGAGGGCTACCAAAGACATAGGGAACTAAAATAATATATGTTTCTTGTAAACACAGTATTGGAGAGATTCTCCCCTTTCTTAATTCCATCCAGAGAAATTGAATTTCACATCAGTGTTCATTTCCTAATCCAGTCATATGGGCTGACATGTATATTCATCAAAGAATTTAGGTGCAGCATTTCTTGATTGGAAAGAGAAATCCATTCTCCTGGCATTGCTGTTTTCTTTCATAGTAGTTTAACCATGTATTTGGTTTTAGCCTGTTCCTGTTGCTCAGCATCAAAATGAGTTGCATGAGCTTGTTGACCACAATTTCCTATGCTGTAGCCTGCTTCTTACAAAGCCTGCTCCATCAAAGTACTCTAAAGCAAGAGAGAGGATGGAGAAACTTCCTTGTTAGTGTTACCCCTTACTCAGTTAGAATTGATGCTGTGATGCCAGGGTTGTGCGTGCTCTGTCTGTTCTTTCTAGCCAG
Source organism: Melopsittacus undulatus (assembly GCF_012275295.1). Lineage (NCBI taxonomy): Eukaryota > Metazoa > Chordata > Aves > Psittaciformes > Psittaculidae > Melopsittacus > Melopsittacus undulatus. The sequence goes on along the minus strand of NC_047532.1, from coordinate 30,258,237 downwards.
AAGAACCACAGAGTTGGCACATGAATTTTGACTTTGGCCTTCCCGGTGGCAAAATAGTACCTGTCTCCTCCTGGATCAGGCTGTAGTCTTTTCATTTTAAGCAGTGACTGCCGGCAAATTGTGTTGTCTGATGGTTTTGACACTTGCTGAAAGAATTTACAGTATGCTTCAATAAGCATCAGTGTTCACTTTGTTCTTCAGATCTGCCTGATCTGTCTCTTCCCTTTAAGATAGTGTTGCAGTAACTAAATATTTATTTATTAAGAATAAATAAATAGGGCAACTGTGTGGATATCAACTTGTCCTTTTCCAATATAAATAGTAGAATGATAGCACAGTGCTTTGGGATAAATACCAGCTAATAACTTGTTTTCATTATTCTGAATAAGAAAAAGATGTTTGTTAGTGGAATGTTTGGTTTAGATATGCTGAGCAAGACAGAAAGAGAATATGGCATGCTTGGGGGTTCCAGGCAAAGCTGGGTTTTTCCTGGTCATTTCCTCAATAAAAGGCTCTCAAACATCAGAGCATATGCCAAATACTGGCATAATCAGGTTGGCATAGCTGTCTCTCACCTCAGTTGTTGAAGCGGGGGCTTAAAAAATAAAAAAAGAAAGGGATAGCAAAACCACATACTGAAACATAAAAGAGAAATGGGTCAAGGACATCTTAGGCAAAGTAGCCTTTTTGAGCTGTCCCACAGAGTTTGGAAATGCTTTCCCATTTATGCACAAAAATTCACCGTTGAAGGCCTTTTATAATTCCATTCTTAATTGATTATTAACAGTACTGCCAACGGCACAAAATAAATTTAAAAATAGATTATTTCTGATCTTGTTGCATGTTAGTTACACCGGCAGCAGTGAAGGAGTTAGATGATGATCTGTCTAAATGTATCTATTGATGTCATGTCATGCGAATACCTCCGAGATGGAATAAAGAGCTTTAGGATACTTCCTGGTGATGAGGAGCTTCTCACTATTCTGGATGTGTGTGTGCCTAAATATGAGACATTGATGGGGAGTGGCTCTCATATCAAGTGATAATTTTCTTACAGAAGGGAAGACAATAGGAGTTCTTAAATTTATTAACTCTTTGTCCCTGAAACTTTTTTCTTGCAGATAATCAGATTTGTTACAGCTACTCCTACGGAGTGAGAGCGGTTGTCCAGTGCATCCCTGCTTGGTTGCGATTCATCCAGTGCCTGCGCCGTTACCGTGATAACAAACGGGCCTTTCATCTGGTTAACGCTGGAAAATATTCCACCACCTTCTTTGTGGTGACATTTGCAGCCCTCTACAGCACTCACAAAGGTATTGGTTATTTTGGAAAATCCTTTGCAAGTCGTGGGGTTTGTGGTTTACATGAGAGAAGCTGAGAATTTGACATGCCATTGAAGTGTGAACTTTTGGCACCTGTGAAACATTTCAGTGGAAAGGCAAAGGCTTGCCTAGCTTGCAAAGAGTAATTTAAGATCTTCTTTTAGGTATTTTTCACATACCTGGTCCACTTAGAACTGCATTTCTGGAGTGTGAGAGAATTTTGGGGTTTCTCTCTCAAAAGGAGAAAATGTAAATACCTGTCAGTTTTTGCTGTCAAAGGAGGTTGAATAGGAGATGAATATGGAAAGAGAGAACATAGGAAAGACTTCTCCCTTAGTATTCATGAATAGCTAACCTGCATCATGTAAATAAAGCTTGTCCATCATTCCTGGATGTGGAGAAATGTACACAGTGCCGTGAATTGCGCTCTCTGGATTTTCCGGTGTGTTTCTATTCATGCTTTATTCTGCAGCTGTTAGGGAGTTGTTTCCAATCCATTTAACTGCAGATTGAGCTCTGATCCCTGAAGTTCCCCATCTCCCTGGAAACAACAATTACTCGATTCTACTCTTGTTCTGAAGGAAAAAGCTTTCAGTTTCTGCACTTAAGGCAGTCACCCTGTGTTTCATTGTTCTGAAGTCCTAAAAGCTGTATTCTTTTATTTGAAAATATATGCCTTCTGTATCTCCAGAAATTAGCAGCTGCACACGCTCATGACCAATTACTTATCCTAAACTATGATTGTGGCAGAGCAGGGAAAACTGTTCAAAGCATGCTGGTTTTTTGATGTGTGGCAGAGATATTAGAAACCTTCCTGTGGCCAAGAAATGGCTGTTTTGACCTAGCTGGGCTGATTATAATGTTTGTCAAGCCTTGTATTTTAATGACAGAGGAGTGCATTGGTGCAGGCTGGCTGAAAGCTGGAAGTCGGGCACTCTGTCTGGAGGTACATGCAAACCTGGTGTGGGAGCACCAGTTGTGGATGCAGTTCCTGGCCCCTGTGTGCATCCCCTCCCCGCTGCTGTGCCTCTGGAGCTTGTTACCATTTTAACTTGTTTGCTCAATTACATTCCGCAGCTCTTCATTTCTAGCCCTGCAGTCCAGTTAGTCACCACCGCCAAACCCCAAGATGAGACAAATACAGATTGCCTGGCTATAGTCACTGCTTATATGCTTTTATATACAGTGCCTGCTTTGGGGAGGCTGACTAATGCTTCTCCTTTCCCAGGGGTGGGCACTCTGGCAGAGCCTTCTGTGGGAAGGTATGTTTGGAACCAAGAGGAAAGCCAGCATCTGTCAAAATGTCCTGTTGAGGAGTCTGACCTCTTTCTGCCTCCTGTGAGGTTTGCTTCCTGCCAGCATCACTGATCCTTGTTTTTGTTGCTGCCATACATAACTGTTGTCTGCTCTTCAAGTCTGGCAGGGAGTGGGTTGCAATGAGGTGTTTATGAGGTAGGCACAGGACTTGTTCCAGTTGCTGAGTGTTCTTCGTGGCTCCCAGCTTTTGCCTGTCCAGTTTTGTTAGCGGAAGTCAATAGCATGTAGTTCTTGGTATCATACAAAATAAATGGGCATCTTTGTGGCCTTTGAAAATTACACATTAGCATGCATTTTGTCAATGTTACTGTGCCTGGGCTTGTAGCTACTTTTCAGAGAGCTGCCTAAAGGCCTTGCTGTGTTCTTTCAGCCCTGTAGGCCTATTCCCATCCTTACATAAATACACTTTGTAATACTCTGTACCAGTTAAGAATCTAGTTTGATCTGTGTGCTTTACACAGATCCCCATTTCTTTTTGAACTTGGAATCAGATGGTCTGTCATCAAGTTGTTATGATGTTACTGTTGAAAATAGATGCACTGCTCGCCCACACCTTCTCTATGTCTGCCTAAGGATAGCAGAGACAAACAACAATCCTTACCTACAGAACATCTGCTGGGGGCTAGCTGCTTGCTATCAAGAAAGCAAGCACTTCCCAAAACAAACGTCAGTGGTGAAAATCCTTGCTCATTAAACCTGCTCTAAATTACAGTAAGCAATGAACCTGTTAATTGGCTGGGGTAACAGAAGTTTTATTTCAACTGACTTTAGTCCCTGTGTTTGCAAGCCTATGACTTATACCCCTGGAATGACAGCTTTGGCTGCCAGGACAAGAGGGTAATTGGCAGGCTTTTCTTGGGAGGTCAGGTAATGCACACCAGTGCCTGTTTTCCACTTGGGAGTCCTGGGGACATCTCAGCCCTCTGAAAATGCTTGTCCTCCTCCCTTCCTTTGAACTTTGAAAAACTTACAGCTGGAATTATGCGGGTAGGAGGGTTTGTTGGCATTGAAAGCCAGCTAATTCTCATAGACTGCACTTACAGCATTCTTGTGCTGTGTTTTCATATGCTTGCTGGAAAACAACCTAAGCTAAACAAATGTACAAATGCCACCTTATTATGTTACGTGATATACGGTGGTTCTGGCCATATGTGATACTCCTTTCTCCAAGCCTCCTGTAGTTAAGTTTCCCCCACCCCCCAGTAACATTGTGTGCTATGGGCTCTTGGTGGGTATCCCTGTTTCACCAAAATATCACTGCTTAATTCATAGTGCTCAGGCAGTGCATAATTCTGGTTCTTTCCTCCTTCAGAGATGCCATTTCTTTCCTTTTCCTCCTTTATTTAAATGCAGAATGCAATTTTCTCTGCTAATTGCAGTTGGGATGTTAGACTGATAAGACATGGAGGTAAATTCTGTTATGTTTTCACTCCCAAACAGCAATGTTGTTGTGCTGGGACTAGACTAGTTTTACAGAGTTAACTCCAAGCTATCATCTCTATACTCAGATATCATTTGAATTAGTGAAGCTGAAGTATCTACTCCATAAAATAAGACCAGAGCAGGCAGCAGTAGCATGGACAAGTGTCAACTCAAGCTGCCCACTTCAGCACAGCTCAGAAGCACCACCATGTTTCAGGGATGACAGCAGCAACCCAAGGGCAACTGTTGCTGAGCTCCCAAAGGAAGAATTCTCAGTATTTTTATATTGCTCAAAGGAATGAGAAGCAAAGGCCGTGTTCTGTAAATATAGTCCTGCGGGGTGTGTTTGCACAGGCAAATGAGGCATATCTGTAACTCTAAGCTACCTAGCAACTGGACTGCATGCTGCCGGTCCCTTCCTGCTCACAGCACGGCTGAGCAGAAGCCTTTGACTTGGCTGTTTCCTTGCCTTGCTTTGCACTAAGGAGTTCAGTGCTGGCTTTAACTTCCCTGGCAGTGCTGAGTTGCTGTCCCCAGAGCTAGCCAACTGAATATTACATTGCCTTATTTAAGCCATGTGGAAACCTACCTGGTGCTGGGGAAACAATTATGCCTGAGTCAGCAGCAGAATATTTACCCCAAGTGCAGTGCTATTTTGACACACAACTTTTTGCGGTGTTTTCACTCTGCCAAAACCAGATGTGCTTACTGTGACAAATGCACCAGTATAACTGCTTCCACTTCAGACCAGCTTATCCTATCATTCCACAGGGGTCCCCTCTTGTATAAAGTGTGTTTGCATCTAAGGTGGTACACTGACATACCTAGAATAGCCAGCCTTGGTTTCATTCCTCATTCAGACCTGGTTCACGCTTTGTAGGAAAGGATTATTATATTTAGGTGTTCAGCTCTTATGAGAAAGAGCATAACTGGAGTTGTGTTGTACTACTCTAAGAGTGACGATTGTATTTTAAGCTTTAGGCATGATTTATGCTACAACTTTGTTCCTTACAAAATGAGACAAATCTTGGTTTTGCTGTTGTCTGTCAATTTTCTCTTACCTTGTTGCCTTTTGCTCACATGGTGTCATCAGAAATACCTGACTCACATAGAATACAGATTTGGCTTCTATGCTGGAAGAACTGAACTTCTTAAGTGCTTTGTACTCTTCCACCATTTCCTGGTTTTGTGGGATTTGTTGTTTCAGCATGAGCATTTCTGTGTTTACCTTGTTTTCTTTCAGGAATGCATTACTGAACTGAAGCACAAGTACTATATTTAAATTGGCTATTTGGGAGTTTATCTTTCTAAGTTTTCATTGTCAGTTTGATTTACACACCTTATTCAATGAAGTACTTGTGGTCTGGATAGTGTCCACTATTTATTATTCTCTGGATTATACCGAAGTTTTAATCCACATGGCCTGGAAACTTGAGTAAGCATCAGTTCTTCCATATCACTTCCCATACCCTTTCCAGTTACCTCATGCGACGGCTGTCCATCATCAGTTTGGAAGTGCTATGGAGAGCCTTAGGTTGGTCTAACATAATGTAACTGTTGGTCTAACATAATGTAACTGCTATGCACTTTCTCATTAAACAGCCCAGGAAATTGATAGTAATTAAAAATACAGAAGTTGACTAAACAGGGCTGTCTCTAAAGAGTAGTGCTTCTGTGTTCTCATCATTGCTTCAGAAGCAGGCTTCTCTGATGAAATGGTGCGTAATTTGTTTTGTTTAAAGCCAGTGTAAGAGAAAACCGTGAAACTCCTTGCTTTGCCACGGAATAGAGATCTCAACTGCTTAAGACAGGAGCCATCCTTCGATTAATGGGCTTTTGCAGGAAGGTGCTAGACCATCCCTTGCTAACAGGGAGGTTCGACCAGGTCTGACCAGATGAAGATGATTGGGGAATGTGCTGCTGCTTGAAAATACAGTGGAAGATTCCCAGGTCTTGGAGGAATGCCCATTCGTCACTAATCATAATGGCTTCAGTTGTTACCAGTGGTGATACTGGCTGGCGTAGCCAACTGCGTGGTGGAGCAAACCACTGGTTCTCCTGTGGTCTGTCCTGTTGCAGCTCCCTGAGGAGGGGCATGACTTCCAGATGGAGGATGGTAATGCACAGCAAGAAGAGAGAGGTGGGGAGAAGATGATGGTAACATCAGACTTGTGCTGGTTGCTGCAGGAGAGTAGCTGATTGTACCTTAGCTCTGCTGGCTGAAGTGCTGGGTGGTGGGTTGTGTCACTGAGCCCTTGTTGCTACCATATTAGTAACTGCAGGGTGCAACCCCTGTGGAGTGGATTTGCTGGTAAGGGGAATAATAATGAACTGTGATCCTTAATGGTTACAGCAGGAGAGGAGGACAAGTTGATGTGAGAACTGGGACTATGTAAAATGACTTTTACACAAATTGGACATCATTGCAACAGCTTATACTACTTCAACTGAGAATTTCATTTCTAGGGAATGGGATGTGGGGCAAGGTAAAATAGCTGGACATTCTGAATTCAAGTAGACTTTTATTTTTAAGTACAAAATTTAAAAGCAAAACAAAAACCAAGCAACATTCACAAAAGAATGAAAACAGTAGCATTTGTGGGATCCTGTTCAATAGCTTATCCCTTGTGTGTTGGTACAAGGTCTTCCATCTCTCCACCCCTTTCTCAGTGCTGGAAGAGCTGTCAGCACTGTGGCAAGCAAATAATTTAAGTGTCAGAAGAGCCTTATAGAGTGCTCAGATTGACCTCTTGAAGTAAAACAAACTTTGTAATGGGATTAACTGGCTTTTTCCTTAATACTTGAAGCTTTTGCACAGCTTGCCTTAGCACATCATAGTGGCAGTTCTATCAGGATGATTATTTGGAGCCAAAACGTGCAATGTCTGTCACATTGCTGTGAGCTAAGATGAATTTTTGTCTGAAACCCTGTCATCCCATGCCCAGGAGGCCTTCAGTAATGAGTTGTGTTCATTAGCCAGTCTTTCTGATCCTTTCTATCGGAGCAGCAGCAGCAGTGTCATTTAGTGAAGACTTGGAGGCATTGCCATGGGCAGACATTTCCATCCTGGCCTCTGACCTCCTCCCAGCTTTGACATGGGTCTCTGAGCAACCTGTGTTTCTCCATGCCAGTTTGTTAGCTCCTCTAATTGCTTAGACACCCATCGCAGCGATGGTGCTTCCGAGTGGAGCCAGAAAGGGTGAGGAGCACCCGAGCAGGGCTGCGGCAGGACCACCGTGGCGGAGGTCCCGGCAGAAGCTTCCTTGCTGGCAGGCTGTGGTAAGTGAGTGCGGAAGGCGAGAGGAGACAGCAGCCTGTGCTTGGCGGGGAGCCTGGGAAGGGGTGTTAAGTTTCGGGAACTGACACCACACCCTGAACGTCAGCACAAATGAGGCATGAAATCCCACCGGGAAATCTTCCCATGCTTTGTAGTTCTGCAAATGTCAAGTGGGACACTCCTGGTGCCAGCAGCCACGCTGTGGGGGAGAGGCAACCTCAGCACCCTGCTGCTGCATGATTCATGCATTTGCTTCTCAAGATTGCAGCTGAGAAATGGATTTTAATAGCTGGGATTTCGAAAGTGGACTAATGGTACTGTTTGTGTTTAATATACTTTTGTGTTAATGATGGCAGGAACTCTAATGAGTAAAGTAGAAAAGGTGGCACTTTAGAGGGGGAAGTCTGACTTTTTTTTTAAGAAATATGTCAAGAAAAGCAAGTGACTGTATCAGAAGCAATTTCTCTGTCAAATGTGTGCAGGTCTGGAGTTCTCTGGTGCTGCAGAAATCTAGATGTGATTATCTGGCATCTGTATTTTTGATTTTGATGTTTTTGTCATTGCTGTTAAATTTTGGAGGAATCTGCTTTTGGATATCCAGCACTATAGAGGTAGCAGATGACGTTGTGTCCCAGTCCCTAGATTGTCTAAAGAAGGCCCTGGTTACCATGCTATTTATTTCTGATTGTGAATCCGGATATTCTTATTAGTGAGACTGCTGGCAAATGCTTAGTTTGGAAACGCCATCTTTCTCAAAGTAGCAATTGAACATCCCCTAAAGAACACTTAAATGCTGAAGAAGCCACCAGAAGAATCGTGTCAAATCTGTAATGACTGATACTCTTCCTTCTGTTTGCAATTAAATCACATTCTTTTGCTTGTGAGATACAAGCAATTAGATTGCTGTGATGTCTTGAAATTAGACACAGTTGTATCATCCTATAAGCCCAGTGCAAACCTACAGAGTATTTTTAGTCAAAACGTGATTAAGGGTTTTCCCTGCTCTACAAATGTAGAATCTAACTAGAAGAAGAAACGAGATATTGCCCCCTGACAGTTCTTCACTGTGCTGCATCTTGATATTTTGCTTTAAATTGTGCCTGGAGGCTAAAGCAGAGGTTTGCAGAATCTAACGGGAAGGTTGTTCGTACAAAGTGGTTGGTATTTGACAAAATCCAGCAGCATATGATGGCGAGTCTTCCATGTGCTCCTCCAGGTTATTTGCCTTTTACTGCATCAGGTCCACTGTCATGTCATGGCTCTGCCATTGATCAGTATTAAATAGTGGTACGTGCTGCCTGAGCAGAAAAGCAATGCTGCTGCTGTTCCCTCATTACGATGTGTAATTACTGAGGGAGTGGTAATACTGCACTTCAGTAAGGTGTTAGCCAAATGCTTTGGGGTGTCATTCTGATGACAGTTCTTATATAGATAAGTCACTTCTGCTTGTCACCCCCCTCCCGTTGTGTGCTGGGGTGGAGTTAACGGGCAGATGTCATCTCCAGGCCAAAGGAGTGACAGAAAGTATATGCTCAGTACTCTAGTGTCTGTGCTTGGCTAGTCTACTGTAAATATATGTATTCTTGTTTTGGTTCTGTTTAAATCTGTGATTGAAAAGGTGGTCACCAAGGGAGACTGAATTTGGCGTGCCTTGACCAAGAGGTTTTTAATTGACGCTGGAGGCAGAACTGCTCTGGCTGGATCTGTTTTGTCTGATGTAGCAGGGCTTACCTGACTGTGTTTCCTGATAACCTCATGCTTCTGACAGCCTTTATCACAGCTTTCACCATCAGCAGAAACCACGCACCAGGACTGCTTATCGAGGGCCATTGTGCTTTTGTCCAGATCTTCAATAATACATGGCATTGATTTTTTTCTGTGTTGAATACTATATAGTGTTTACATTCCGCAGAATTATTCAGCAGGGTAAACAGATAGTATTGTTTGGAAGAAAAGTCAATATTAACTGCATTCAGGGTAGTATTTGCTGTCTACCTTTGATGGAAAGCAACCTTTCTCTTGCGTGTGTTTAGAAGGGGCTATAATTTCTGTGGAGTAGTATTCTCTTAGAACACTAGTCAGATACTGTGTCCCCTGGGGCTGGTTTTGGGATCCAAGATATTGTCTATCAGCAATTTTTGCAGGCAGTAAATCCTCCTGCTGAAAGTGCCTGTGGCTGTTTTCTGGCACTGTGGCCATTCACAGCTTAAGTTCAGAGGTGGAAGTCTTCCATTATTTATCTAGTTGACCTTCTGGAGCAATTTGTAGGTGTATTTGTGTAGTGTATCTAGTGGAATTGCCTTTAATAGGGTAAACTGAGAATGCTAATGGAAATTCTGTGGTGAAGGTTGCAAATGGCTCCTGTGGTATGCTGCCTCCCATCAACTTTGCAGCAAGTGGAGATGGCAGGGCGCTGTGAGCTTGAATAGCCTCCGACGCCACTGAACACCTCCAGGTTGCAGACATGGTAATGTGAACATGTACTGAAATCTGCCCATCAGCAGAGAGGGTGAAGCTGCACCTGCAGCATTACATACAGAGGTTTTGTGCTGGTGGTGTTTCATCCTGCATGTGCTGTTTTCAGTAACTCTAGCTTAGGAAGTTGCTAGATGGCAGTGCTCTTTGGAGCGTGGAGTAGAAAGGGCTTTCATGCACCTCTTGCTGGGTGGACTGACTGTTATGCTGCTGAAGGTTTGCTGGCAGTCCCTGTGATGTTGAAGAGTTGTGGTTTTTTCCCCTCTTTGAGAGGTTGAGATCTACCAAGTGTCCAGAGTCCTTCCTTCATCCTGAGACTATCCCTTGCTAATGATTTTTGGTGGTTTCTGGCACATAGTTAAATGCAGGATGAAACAATTCCTGCTTAAATAGACCCTGGCATTATCATATATGAATTGCTTCTGAAAAACTGGGAGGCCAGGAGTAGATGGAGCCTCTGGACAGAATATGAATGCCTTGATTTTCTAGCCCCTTGAGCAGCAGTGAAGAGGGCTACTAGAACCAGCCAGTGGAGACTGAGGTATAATTGCTTGCCTGGAGCAGTAACATATTTCTGTACACCAGTTGAATACCAATGAGGACAGAAGGAAGGAAGGTATCAAACAGAATTGCAGGCAGGAGGAACAGGAGGATAAGTGATTAAAGGAAGGGACTCAAAGGCCAAGGCTGAAGACAATGGGCTAGTTCTGATTAGAGCGTTTTACCAGGGAGTGATTTGGATTTTTAATGATCTTTTTTTTTCAGGAGATGAATAAATTGCAGAGACGGTTGGTGAGAAAGTGAGCAGGAGCAAGGGGCAAACAGCATGACCCCAGGTGCCACTGAAAAGACTGCTGCAAAGGGGCAGGGAAAGGGAATTGACACCAGGATAACCTAACTAGAAGCAAGTGTGTCCTTCTGAGTTTGATGAGGTTAATGTCATAAGGTTTCTTACTTGGGCGTTTTTCATCCCTGTACTCCTTTTGTAATTGCACACAATAACCTTTAAGCAATTTAGGCTGAAGTATATGAACCTTTATGTTGTGGTTTAAGCCCAGCTGGCAACTCAGAACCACACAGCTGCTCACTCACTCCCCCACTTCTTCCTGCACCCACTCCCAGAGGGATGGGGAGGAAATTCAAAAGAATGAAATTCCCATGGGTTGAGATAAGAACAGTCCAGTAACTAAGGTATAACACAAATCACTACTGCTGCCACCAATAATAATAATTATAATGTTAAGGGAAGAGAATACAACCACTCACCATCTGCCAGTCAATACCCAGCCTTACCTGAGCAGCAATCTAGCCCTGCCAGGTAACTGCCCCCAGTTTATATACTGGGCATGACGTGCTGTGGTATGGCATACCTCTTTGGTTAGTTTGGGTCAGGTGTCCTGTCTCTGCTTCTTCTCAGCTTCCCCTCCTCCCTGGCAGAGCATGAGACTGAGGAAGTCCTTGGTTGGAGCATTACTTAACAATAACTAAAAACATCGGTGCTATCAGCATTGTTCCCAGGCTGAAAGTCAAAAGCACAGCACTGCACCAGCTACTAAGAAGGAGAAAAATGACTGCTACTACTGAACCCAGGACACTTTGAAATCATCTGCCTATGTAATTGCCAACTTAGGATACAATTTTGATAGCCTCTTACATAGATGATAGTCAGGGCCAAACTGACCTCTCCATGACCAGAGAACTGCAGAAGAGTGCCCAGTAATGCCAGTTCACTGTTCTTCAGCCCAGTGCCTGTGGGGCATGGCTTATGCCAGAGATGTGGCCAAAGGCATGGCAGTGGATGGTACTGTCTGCTGCCTTCTGCATGTCTGCTTCATGATGTTGAGCAAGACTGCTTGGATTAGGAAAAAAAACCCTCAAACCAGACAGCATGACCTATGTCTTCAAGCCTAAGATTCTGATAGGAAACATGCAGCTTCACAGGGTAGTTATTAAAGCACTTAACCCATTAGTAGTCTCTGAATTGTCATTTAGGATCTGGTAGTGAGAACTAAACATGGAGATCTAATGAGCTAGAAATAATGTTGGAAAGAACAGGCTTAGTGTCTCTGAGTCACTGAATGTCAGCATCTGTCTTTTCCTGAAATAATGTAGTGGAGGCTTTGGAGGGGCTGATGGGGGAGAGTGAAATCTTGCAGTACAGCCCTGATTGCTGAGCTCTGAAACCTCACCTCTGTCCTGCTTTTGTGGAGGCAGATGCACTTTAAAAATGGATGGGAGAGGTGGTTTCAAAGCAGCAGCATTAAGGTACCTGGGCATCAGAGCCCATATTCTGCAGGACTTGCGTGCCTGCTCCCAGGTGACGTCATGGCTCTGCAGCGGCAGTGGTGGATGATGTGATGCTAGACTGTCGCTGGGTAAAGCCGAGCTGTGGGGATATTTGAGGTACTGCTCAGAGGATTCCGACCCTGCACAAAAGCAGGGAAGGTAGTCAAGCCTGAGAGCTACAGCGGATCCTGTGTCATTTTCCTCTGTGATGTGAAGCTTCAGTGCAGACAGGCTTTGCTGCATAAGTGGCTTTAATAGGTTTGCTTTAGGGGGTGTGTTTTGAAAGGAGAATGAGCATGTGTATTTGACCTATATCCTGCACATCATGTCCAGAAAGCCTAAAAGGCATAATGGGAGGAGTGTACTCTTACACGATGCCTTTCATTTTCACCTCCATTAATTTTATTGGATTGCTGCATTACATTTATATTGTAATTGTCAGAAACAAAAAGGGAAGAAGAGGGCAAATTGCCTTGTTGCTCCCTCTGTGATGAGCTTCGGGGATTGTGTTGCTAAAAAGCCACATATATGAAAAACACTGCTGTCAATTAATGTGGCATCAGGTTTGGACTGAACATGTTACAGCTTTTTTTGTACTGGAAGTGTTATTTGCTTTGTTAGAAATAATCGGTGAATGAGCAATTGCAGTAACTGCATAGAAAGGAAAAAAGACTCCTGATAGCAGTGAGATGCAGTGTCTCAGCCTTGCAAAGCATTATAATGTGGTTTAATTTCATAAACTTTGACCCAGATTTGCTAATTAAAAGCAAACAGAATTATCTGATCTGTTTGTTTTTATCCAGCCAACTGATGCAGGGAAATCTAGCTGAGTTGAACAGTGTAGCCTTTTCAGGGGGGAATGGGAAACACTTTGTTATGAAAACATACCCACAGGTGAGCAGATGTTGGGCCCATCGACCTGTGTTTCACAAAGAGGAGTTCTGTATGAGTATTTAAAACTCCATACAGAGATTTCTTCAGGATTTATGCATGTATGTCAATATATTGCCACCTTCCTTATTTTCCCCTGCCACCACCATCTCTGAAATGGCTAGTGGAAATTCCTGTGCTGCCCATCCTTTTTCAGGCTCTTAGTGCACTAACTCACAGTTGTTTATGTAAACCAAAATATTTTCTTACGAAATCCTCCTAACTGAGCACGGCCTCGTTGCTTTTTCCTTTGTACAAGCCTGTCCTTCGTGAAATACGGCCCTGAGCTTCCACCTGCTGTTCAGAGTCAGAATGGCAGGTCTACCACTAGTTTCAATAAAATGAAAATACTAGGGCAAATTTCAATCCCAAGTGCAAAATGTTGAATTAGATGAAAGGAAAAATGTAAGTGACAATATCAGGCTGGTTCTGGTAAGGCTTTTGGTTTGATTCAGGCTAGCTAGCCTGATTTTCCCAGAACTTGAATAAAAGGGGTGTTATTTCCACTAATCAAATCAGCCAATTTGTAGCTGTTTTAAGAAGCAACCTGCTTTAAGTTGTACAGAATTATACTGTTCTTTTCTTTTCCAGCTAAAAACCACAGTGACACCCAAGTGTTCTTCTACCTGTGGATTATCTTCTATTTCATCAGCTCTTGCTATACCCTAATTTGGGACCTGAAGATGGACTGGGGTCTCTTCGACAAAAATGCTGGTGAAAATACCTTTCTTCGAGAAGGAATTGTCTACCCACAGAAAGTGCGTATAGTGCCTGCTTTTACGTTGGGAAAGGCTTTAATATTTTAACAAAACTCACTGAGTTTAGAGCATGTTGCAGTTAGCCACTGGTGTTTCTGAATGCTATGAGCTGGGGTTTTCTAGCAGTAGAGTTCTTTTGTTTCAGAGAAATATTTTCATACTGTAAACTTTTCCAGTGCTTGACCAGCAAGTTCCGTATCTTCCCAAAGGCCTGAAGAGGTCTGTCTGTATGCAGATCATGTACAATGAGCTGTCCTCTTTGTCTGTCTTGTTCTTTAGGCATACTACTATTGTGCCATTGTAGAAGATGTGATCCTGCGTTTTGCGTGGACCATCCAGATATCCCTCACTTCCATGCAAATCTTTCCGTACGCTGGGGATATAATTTCTACTGTATTTGCCCCACTTGAGGTATTCCGGTAAGGCTGCCTCACTGAACAGTTCATTTATCTTTTCCATTTGTGTTATTTGTATAATAAGATCAGCTTGATGGGAAATGCTTTGGGTGTGGAAGACTAGGTCTAACAGGAATGTTTAATCCCAAAGAGTGAAGAAAACTGGAGGGCTCTGTTGCAGTGTGGGGTGGGTCCTTCATAACTGCATTTGCAGTTTCTTCTAAACTTAGAACTAATCCTGAGGGTTTGGGGTTTTCTGGTTGTTTGGGTTTGTTTTCTTTTTTACTGAATTTCTCCTTAAAATGACCTGGTGGAAATTTCACTTCATTCTCAAGGTCACAATTTTAAAATCTCTGCATCTTTTCCAAACATAAATTTGGATTCTGCATCAGCTGTCTGGATCCTACATGGTTCCAGGGCTCTTTACATGTACTCTAGCTGGAAACCCACCCCCAAAGCTTCCTGACAGGAGCAAGAAAACTTGAAGCTGAATCTCATTTACCTACTTGGTGGAGGTTGCTTTAGCTTGTAACGCCTGGTGCCTCCATGCTGTCCAGATAAAGGCTGTCATCATTAGGACAATTAATAAGCCTGTCAGAGGTGGTGTTCTCAAGAGAGCTGGCAAGATGTTATAGCAGGTGCTGCTGTTGCGCTATACTCCCAGCATGTTCCCAGCAGCACTTTGATCAGTGAGAAGAGTCAGTGGCATCCAGGTGCTCCACCAAACTAGGGCAATGTAAAAATTGAAACAAATGAGTAATTTTGTCTTTTTCTCCATCCAGGCGGTTTGTGTGGAACTTCTTCCGTCTGGAAAACGAGCACCTGAACAACTGTGGTGAGTTCCGTGCTGTGAGGGACATCTCTGTGGCACCGCTCAACGCTGATGACCTGACGCTCTTGGATCAGATGATGGACCAGGAAGATGGTGTACGAAATCGACGCAAGAACAAACAGTGGAAGCGCAGCCAGAGCGTGTCCTTGCGCAGACCTCGTCTTGCTTCACAGTATGTTTTGCCTCTCCTCCAGTGCAACAAACCAAATCATGCATTGCAGCTGTTCTTAATGTGTGAGGGCCATTTATGGGCTGGGTAATCATGTGAAGATCTCAGCCAAAATAGTCATTCAAAGGGAGGGCAGGTCCAATTAGTAAACAAGTGTGCCTCTGACTGGGGGTCGATCCATCCTTTGCATTATCTTGGAGTTCTGGTAAACCACTGGAAAAGGGAGCTCACTTTACAAGACTTTCCTTCTGCAAAAATAGCCTGTAGCAGTCAACAGAGGTTATAAATGCAAACATAGAAGAGAGGTTCTCTTCTGTTGTCCATTTCCATGCTTCAGACCATCCCAGGATTTCAGTTATCATTAAGGTTTCATATGTGAGATCTCAGACTCCTTCCTCTCTCAAACCTGAACCCATGCTTTTTTTCTTTCTTTCCACCCATCATTCTTGCACCCTAAATTTTCCCCACCTTGCACCACAGCTCCTGAACCTGTTGACTGCATACTTTCACTGCAGTGCTTATGCTCCAGGCATCACAAGGTGCTCAAGTATCCAAGTATTATTTCTGTCCTAGCAGTATAGCTTCAGAGGCCTGCCCTTTGGCCAGGGGGCAAGCTTGGGCTCCCCAGGGATGCTGAAGCAGGGCTTGTCAGGAGTTTTGTGCAATCCCTGCAGCACATCCCCTTGTTGCATCACTGCATGGGAGGGGTGGATGGGAGGAAAAGGAGGCCATGGCTGTCACGCAGAGTGCTCTGGCCTGAGTCACAGCCCTTGGGCCATGCTTGTCTTACATCTGTGTTGACTCAGAGTACATGGATGTGACCAGTACCAACCGGCAGAGACTGAAGAACTTTATGCAGAGGGGATGTGGGTCTGCTGTGAGAGTGTCTGTAGCAATCTGTGCGGAGGGGTGGGTGCAGTGCCACAGTGGACCCAGCCGCCTGTGTGTGCAGCCCGGCAGAGGGCATTATCTGTGCGCACAAGGCAGCTGACGGGGTGGTGTGAGCAGTGCCGCCGGCCGGAGGAGAGTGCTGAGGGATGGATGGGGCATATTTATAAGGCTCTGCTATTCTCAGGGAGAGTGGGAGTGTGAAACATTTCCGGTAGTCTGCTTATTCCCTCTCCATGTAAGAAAGACTATAACACTCCCTCCTAACCCTCCCCAAATGCACTGTGGTTTTACTGTCTGCATGTAGTAATGCATATTACTTCTCTGCAATGAATGTTTTCTGTTTTTCTTTTATTTCCCCAGATCCAAGGCTTCTGACACTAAGGTATTGATAGAGGACCTAGCGAATGAAGTGAACACATGAGATGGCCATGATCTCTTATTCCACAATCTTTGTTTTCTCATTCTGTTCGCCTCTTCCCCAAGTAACCCAATCTCTGGTACAGTTCCAACTGAAAACAGGAGAAAACACTGAACATGTTTTCCGAGCTCTTCCAAACCAGATCCTATGGACTCCAACAAGCTCACTGTGTTACATTTCTTTTCTTCTGGGTTAATTTTAATGTTCTATTTTAAAAAAATAAAATATTTTACTTTGTTTTGCCAATAAAGAGGACAGTTCAGGAAAGAAGGATTGTTTACAGTCTCAACAAGGACATACAAACCTATCTGGATAAAGAAGCATCATAGGGACTCCCTCATGGGACAGTGCCGAGAGCACACTCAGTTTCTGCTTGGCCCGGTTTTGACTGGTTGAAACCGGACTTAAGTTTTTAAATCTGATTTTGTTTGTTTTGTTTTGTTTTTCCTTCATATCCAGCGCTGAGGCACTGGCTGCACTTGCAGGGAAAGTGCACTTAGAGCAGTATCTTCATTCATGAAGCTACTTTTTAATTTGATGTAACTTTTCTTATAATTTTTGGGAATATGATGTATCTGTTGCATATAGCTTTCACATTATTTATGAAACTTAACAACCATACGAGAATGATTTTGAGTCCTGTGTAATGAAGGTTGTAATGGGAAAACAAAGCTGGGAATATAGATGTAGATCTCCGGGGCTGTGGAGTTATGCCCTGCAAATACCCCTCTCGTGAGACAACTTTCATCTATGTTTTACTTTTTCTCTCTTTGTTTCTTTTCAATTTTATTTTAAACCAAAGTTTCTGATTTTTTTAGTTGCTGCTACTGCTTCTAGGCATGTCTTGTGCTGGTTCAATGCCAACTTTCCATGCAGCTGTGTGAAAGTAGTGCAGATGATGCTATGGCCCTTTTGAAAGGAGAGTTGGGTCTTACCAATAGTGCAAAAAAGCTAGGTCAACAAAAGCTTCAGAACTTCATTCTCCAGATCAGAAAGTATTTTTCAAAGCCTTAATAATCTTTAAATGGCACAGGGGCATCCCATACTGAGCAGAGGGCTCTTCTGGTGCTCTCCTGCAGCCCAGTGCAGCAAAGTGGGACAAGGCAAGGAGGTGATGGTGGGCTGGGGGAGCTTAGCAGGCTGGGATTCAGTAGTGCGGGCGTGTTAGAGGGCTGCTGTGGAGCGTGGGAAGGACTGTGTTGTGCCCACCTGAATGGTGAAGGTGAAACTGAAAACAGCTCTCCTCATGGCTTCTGGTTTGGCAAAAAGCCTCCTTTGGGTGCTGCCCTGTGGCTTGGCTGCTACTTCTGCCCCTTGCCTTGTCTCAATAGAGCCCCACTGTCCTTCCCCTGGCGGAATGTGTGCTCCCTGCCCTCTTGCAGCAGTACTGGTGGTGGTGCTGGAGCTGGATTGGGTTGACATGCCTGAGGTCCCTAGGACTGCTGCCCTCCCCTCAGCCCAGCTCACAGCTAGGACTGCAAGGCAGGGGTGAAACTCTTGAAGTAGGATCCTCATACTGATGTGTCTGGTGACTCACCTCTAGTTTGGGCAATGGAATTTTAGGAATCTCTGCTCAGTTGCTGTTTGGTGGTTTGTTTTTTCATTAGCTAATAGCATGATTCCCACGTGACTGGTACATTGCTTTTTTCAGTTTGCCTGCTATGCCTCTTACCCAGAGGAACTGAAGAAGGAAACTTAGCTCTCTTCATTTAATTGGAAATAGATTGTTAGAATTCATTGGTGATGATCCTGTGCCCCGTGTCAGGTGAAGGGCAACACTGCAAACCTGTAACTGCCTACACTTCTGTGATGTGCTCTCAGCTTATAGGGAAGCTCTGAGGGACCTGCTGGGAGACAACTCTGTTCTGTCAGCGGTTGGGTAGTGGCGTAGCTGCTGTTCGTTGCAGTGTTCCTCCTCGCATCTCCTGCCACGTCGGTCTGCTCCAGTGGGAGGGCAGCTGGACTAGCTGGGGTTGTGCTGTTCCTCCTTTCTGTGCCCAGGAGGCTGTTTCCCTGTATTTAACGCCCTGAGGTCTGCTGTTCAAACTTAAACAGAGAGTTCCTGTTCATATGGAAGTGGAGTCTGAGATACGAAGCCCTTAAAAAATTTCCGAGTTTGTGTTGCAGCAGTTGTTGCCACGTCCAAACTTTGCATAGGTGTTTCCAGTGAGGATGGTGGGAGATGAGTGAAGATGTACCTTCCCAGGAGAGTGTTAGAGGAGGGCAGCTGCACCAGGGGAACAATCCAAAATAAGCCTGTGGTGTTATTTAAGCACGTGGTTCTTTATAAACAGGAACAGAGTTTTATTGGCAATTCTTCCTTTCAGAGCGAAGGAAAAATACAGAGAGAGATTTTGAAGTGATGCCAATCCCCTGGGAGCACTCTGCCTTCCCCAGCTGGGCTGGGAGGAGCAGGCATGGCTGGGTGGCCTGCATCCTGCCTGCCTGCTGCTGCACTGTCCCACCACCTGCTTCCCAACCTGGCTGGGAGGGTCAGGTTGCAAGTAATTAAACTCTTATTCTGTAGCTTACCCAAATCCTTATGGGAAACAAGCATTCCGTCTGCCTGCTCTGTTCCTTCCCTTTTTCTCTGTCTTTGCTGGCAGGAAAATCATTAAAAAAAAAGGGAGGTGACGTGCTACAGCTAGCAATCATAATGTCCTGAAGTCAAACACCATCCCTTTTGACAGTGAGGATGTTCTCTCAGGGGAGAGTAGCCCGAATTCCCAAGCATGGCTTGTAAAGGCTCCCAGCGCCCTGGTGCTGTGTCTGCCTGTTCCCTCCCTCCCGGAGACTTCTGAGAAATCAGGCATGCAGCTTCCTCCTGAGAGGGAGTGCTAAAGCCAGGACGGCTCCACGTCTGCGAGAACATCTGGCCAATAAAGGGAGACCTAATGAAGCAGAGCAGATGGTGAGAGAAAATAGCCCCGTCGCTCCTTGTGATCAGCCTGCATGAGGATGGTGGGGACAGTCCAGGGTGGCTTCACTTTGTGAGATGGCTTTGCTAATGGGTGCTTGGAAACACTCCTGGAGGGAGAACAGCAGGGTTGCAATCCAGAATTATGGATAGCACAGTTAAAAGGAGCTGTTTTGGGAGTTTTTATCCAACACTTCAGTTGCTGGGATGGAAATTGGAAGCTGAGCCAGGTCTGTGCTCTGGCCACCACAAAGCAGTGCTGGCTTTCTGCTGTTGAGCTCTCCCTCTTTGCTGATGCAGTGCAGAGGTTGCCAGAGGTGGTGGCTGTGTGTGGCTCTGGGAATGGTGTGGAAGCTGCTTTGGTCTGGCTGAAACCCTTGTAGATGGTATTAAGAGGAGGAGTGTGGCTGCTGACTTTTGGAGATTCCCTTTGGACTTAGGTCTCCATGATCATTCCCTGCTGCATTCCGTCCTTCCTGCTCTTCCAGGGATTTTTGGATTGCAGAAGGGTAGGATTTTCAGCACCCGGAGTTTATTTGCTAGCTGGAATTCTCTGCATGGCTTTGAGAGTGTGTCTCCAGAAACTCCAGATCCCCCTGCTTGGAGAAAGCAATGCCATGTGCTGGGGGTGCACACTCCTGGAGTGGCAGCGGGGCAGTCTTGGGCTTTATGGACTTGTCAGACAGGAGCAGGAGTTGCTCCATCAATGGGAACCAATGCTGTCTCACTACATTATAAAAACGCATCTGCGGCACTCACGGCTGCAGCCTGTATGATTCAAATAAGCTCCTACCTCTCAAATTCAGATGCATTCCCAAAGTCAGCTGTTGCTCTTCCTATGCCTTTCCCAGCCCTGCTGCTGGCCCTCCTTGTTCTTTCTGTGTCTTTGCTTTTTGTCTGAAGCCAGTGATGTGCAGGGTGTGAAGGGGTGACTGCCAGCAGCCTTCAGCGGGAACATCTTGGGGAAGGGAAAAAAGTCTCCTGTGGATCAGAGTTGGATCTTGCTGCTCTTCCCTAGTAATAACTTGTGCTGCTTGCTCTGCCTCCTAGACGGTGCTCAGACACTGCAGCTGTGTGGGAGGCAGGGAGGGAAACCATGGTCCTTGGCTCAGGAGATAGCAATCCCTGGGGATTTTACTGTGGATCTTCCAAGGAGCAAGGGAGATGGTGCAATGCCTTTGAGTTTTGTCTGTTTTGAACAGCTGAATGAATCTGGCCTCAAGGATGCTGCACATACTGCTTGCCATGACTCGATGTGTGCCCCAGACTTTTGGGGGGTTGTGGCTCTGATGCTGGACCATCGTGCTGGGATGTGCCCTGGGATGGGGCATGGCTTGGCTCCCATTGGGAACACAACAGCCACTTTGCTCATGCATTGCATCCTGGCCCTATCTCCTCCCTCCTTTCTTCCACTGTTCTGCTTTGCACTCACAGGGGGAAGATGATCTTCTGCCTTAAGCATATCTTTTCTAACTTACACTTTTATTCCAGAAGGTGATTGGATTTTTTTTGTCTCCTTGGAAAAGAAAGGCTGGAGCTCCTGGGGGAAGAGTGGAAAAATCCCTGCAATAACTGCAGCAGTCACAGCTGGGCTCAGTGACTGTCACCTCATCAAACCTTGCCTCCTTTACATGACACCATCCTAAATACTGCATCTTGGGACAAGCTGTCATCCTGCCACCACTGTGCAATAAAACTGATGTATCAGTATCCCTTGGGGGCCTCAGTCCCTGCTGCAGCATCCTGGCTGCAAGAGAAATACAGGTTTTGCAGGGGGAGGAGAGACAAGGGATGGTCAGATTGGGTGCACTCAGATGCTGATGCTCAAGCCCTGTTCCTAGTTGGAAGCTGCTCTGGCCCCAACACAACTGTGCCACGGTGGGCAAGAGGCACCAACCGTGCCTGGGGAGATGCCCCATGGCCTGACAGCCCCCCAAGCTCTAGAAACCAAATTGCAAACTCTTTGCTCCAGAGGAGAAATTGGGCAGCCTGGTAGAACTTGTGATGACCTCTCCGTCCCATAGGTCCTCCTGGGGAAGGATTGGCATTTGGAAGGGGCCTGGGGTGGAAATGCTGAAGCTCCCCCCAGGTCCTGCTGCCGACTTCCTCTCCCCCTCCCCGCTGTGTTGGTCAAAATGATCTTTCTATGAAGCCCTGTAGATGTCAAAAGTAATTATGGAGTGTGATTAGTCCTCTGTGGGTGCTTTCTTTCTTTCCTTCTCCTTTCTCTTTTGCTATCCCCTTCTCCACTCTTCTTTTTTGGCTAAGTGGAAAAGGTGAGGACAAAGAATTGCTGCTTGCTTGGACTCATAATGTATCTGTGACTGCGCTATTAGCTGTCTCCTCTTTCCTCCCCAAATGGATATAATTTTTGAAGTGTGGAATACCCTTCTTGATAAGTAGGTTTTAAAAAAAAATTAATGCACAATGTGATACTGTTTCATAGTTTCTAGGTGGTTGTATAAAGCAAAGTTACTGTGATTGTGTTTTTCAAAGGAAAAAGTGATTGGTTACTAAATCTGTCCTTTTTTCATTATTACAAGCTCTTTGTTTTCCAATGATCTGATGGCTCTTTTGTCCCTGGTCTGTGTGTGTTTCTTCTCATGTCCCACGCCTGGTGCCACATTCACTCACAAAGCATTTGCTTCCACTGCTCTATAAAGTTGCTGCTCTTGCACCCTTGGGAGCTCTGGGCTGTTGCTGGTGGCTGGAGGTGAGGGACTTCTGTGTCCTGGGAGGAAGGGAGGTGCCTGGAGGAAGGCATGTTGGAGAGGGGTTGAAGGTGCGCAGGAAGTGTTCAAAGGGAAGTGTTCATGGCTCAAAACCAACACATCAGGGGGGATGGTGCTGGAGGAAACCTGTCCAGGCTGTGCCATACCAGCTCTTGGTCCTTCTGAGAGCATTCAGTTGCTTCTCTTCAGCTTGTCTCTGGTCTAAGCTGTTGTCCTGCCTGCACAGTGGATGAGCAGAGGCTGAGCAGCCCAACTCTGGATTGCCTGGGGTCTGTGCTTTCATTTTGCTCTCTTAAATCTCTTCATCATCTCTTGCAATCAGTCTTCCTTCAGAAGGGAGCCCAGCTCCTTGAAATCACTCTAAGCCTGTTGCTGCTCACGCCGGCCGCTTCCCAGGGTTTAATCCTGGCCGCAGACCCCTGCCTGGCTGGTGGCAGGAGCCCGGGTTTGGCACCTCACTGGGCGGTTTGTTCCCAGCTTGATGGGGACATCTCCCAGATGCGTTTCACCTCCCCAGCCCAGGCAGGGGAGCAGGGATCTCTCTTTGTCACAGAGGTAAGGATGGGTCCTGGCATTGCAGGGGAGGTTGGGCTTCAGGGAGGGGGTACAGGGTGAGGCGGGTCTCCCTGCTCTGAGCTCTTCCACCCAAACCTGCCAGCAGTCCTCTCCTGCCTGGGAGCAGCTGGGGGAAGGTCTGTCACCTATGGGCAAGGAGTCATCTCTGCTGCTGATCAGCCCCTGCGGGAAAGCCCTTGGGCTCAGTTTTGGCTGTGATGGGGGCCCTGGAACCACGGTAGTGGTGGTGAATGTTTTAGGAAGATAAAAACGATTTCTTGCTGCTCATGCTGGTGGGAGCCAGTGTGGCCCGAGCCGGGAGGATTAAAACAATTTCATAATACTGGTGACTTCCTTTTGATCGGGATTATGAAACCAATCACAAATATCAAAAGCCGCAGCTTAAAGCAGCAGCCGGAGCTGGGCCAGGATGCCCATGCCAGCACCCCTCGTGTCCCCAGGGGACGGCAGTCCCAGCACCTCCAGGTAAGTGATGTCCACACAGGACCCTCATCCTGTGGGATGAGCTCTGTGGGGTCTCAGGGGAGGTGGGCAGGTGGGTTTGGTGGGGAGTAGTGGGTAGCTCCTCAGGGTGCACATTGCACGATGGATTTAGGGGTGTGGATGGATGGACCAAGCTTGACTTTTACCATCCTCCTGCCTGAAGGTGCCTGGTTCGCCCTGGCCTGTGGCTGGGTCCAGGCAGGATTTGGCCTCCGGGAAAGCAGGAAAATTTAGTAAATCTGCAGATGTGTGTGATGGTCACAGGAGGGTGCCTAAAGCACAGCTGGAGGCTGTTAGAGAAAACACCCCCACTCCTGGGGGACCTCCCTCCCCATCCTTTTGGCGTCTCCAGCACCCCAGGGTGAGGTGCCCCCCCGGCCGGCCCAGGCAGCTGGCCTGGCTTCCCTCCCCGCTCTCCTCGCAAACCCGCAGCCCAGACAAAGGACATTCCAGAGCCGGCCAAGGCAGCCGCGCTTCCTCCGTCCCGCCGCGGGGCGTTGGGCTCCCCCGACACGCTGCACATGGCCACGGTGCCGTGGGGACACGCTTCGGGCTGTGTGCCCTGGCGTGGGGGGCGCCCTTGGGGGACGCGCTTCGAGGGAGGAGGAGGAGGAGGAGGAGGAGGAGGAGGAGGAGGAGGCTGGTGGGGAGGCAGGGCCAGGCGCGGCCCCACAGCCCAGCCAAGCGGCTGAGCGCGGCTCCGGGAAGGGGCTGCGATTTGCTGGGTTGTCCTTATATTTTTTCTTCTTAGTTTTTTCCCCTCCCCTGCTTCCTTCCCCTCTTCCGCCTTCTTCTCCCGCTTCCCAGCCCTCTCTCGATGCTGCTCCGGGGGTAAGGACAGCCCTATCCCACCGCTGCTCTGCCCTGGGGCAGCGAGGGGCCGTGGTGAGCCGGGGGACAATGGGGCCTGGGTGGGTGTCCTGGGGATGCTCCTACCACGGGGGAGGCTCCTCCAGGGGCACCAGCGGGAAAGGGATGCTCCCAATGGGGTGCAGGGGGGCAGCAGCAACTAGGTGCCACCGGGACTATGGTGCAGAACGATGACACGTGTCCTCTGGAGGCCAGTGTCTGTCTGGTGGCACCTTTGGTGAGTTACAGCAGCGAAGGATTTCCGTTCTGGGGAGTTTTGGGGCCCTGATTTGACTCGGAAGAGTGCTAATTCCCTGCAGGGCATCTTACTGGTGCCCCAGGGCACCAAAACAGCCCGCGCAGACACAGGCACTCCTGCTTCGAGGAGCCACGGCTCCCCCATTCCCCCATTTCTGAGCGATGCTTGTACACTGTCAGTGCTCTGGGAGGGTGGGTTTGCCCTGTCGTGCTGTGCCACAGCGGCACTGCATACATTTGCCCCCCGGGCACAGGCATCACTATGTCTGCTGTCCCCAGAGCCTCAGGCAGGCAGGAGTGATGCTCTTGGGAGGAGGGTTGTGAGGGAGGCGCAGGGGCTCACCCCTCCCTTGGGTGTTCTCTCCGCAGGGCGCATGGAAGGGGGCTCTCCTGCTGAGACGCGGCGGGGTCCGCGGCCCCCCAAGCAGCACAGCCAGAGCAGCAGCCGAACCTCTGCCCTGTTGGAGCACCCCGAGGCCTCCCGCGGGCCCCACGCCATCCTGGAGAGCAAGGTGAAGGCGCTGAAGGAGAAGCGGGGGGGCGGCCGGCCGGGGACCCCCGCAGCTGCAGCCGAGAGGCCCTCCCCTAAGAAGCCCCGTCCGCGGCGGGGGAGGCCGGGAGCAGATGCGGCAGCAGTGGAGCCGCGGGCTCAGCTCCGCACCTACCTGACGGATGGGCTCCTGGACGGGGAGCCTGCGACTGACAGCACCCCAGCACCCCGCGCTGGCACCTGGCGGGTGCCGGCAGCCAGAGATGTGCCTGGAGGCACCGAGCTCCCTCAAGGGGAGAGCAGTGGGACCCGGGGCTCTGCCTCCCCCCGGGAGAGACATCCCCTGGGAGAAGAGGCACGAACCCCACTGCAGGACCGGGGGGGTCCGTCTGTGTCGCCCACCACGGCCAAGAGCTGGGAGAGGCTCTCTCTGGCCGAGCGTGTGGAGAGGAACCGGCGGCTGCTGCAGGAGGTGCTGGGCCTCGATGCCCCTGGTCTGTATTCTGGGCAGGTGGCGGCTGTCTCGGTAGAACTAGGGGGAGTGGAAAGGAAAAACTTTGGGGTGAAGCAGGGCCCTTGGTGCTGTCCTCCAGCATCCTACAGTGTGGGCACAGCTCCATGCTGGTTCACACCCCAGTGCTGCCCAATCTCTTGTGAGTGTGGTGTCCCCTTCACTGGCAGCTGTGGGAGATGCTCACAAGCACCGTGGGGAGCTTCATCCCATGGATGCTCTGGGTGCTGCTAGTCCCCTTCAACATTTTGGTGAGGAATTTCACTGCTAAAACAACAAAAAAAATGCTTTCTGGGGCATTTGAGGTCTGCAGGCATCATCTTCCCTTTGCAGGCTGCCACCAGAAAAGGGAATTAATTTCTCTTTAGAAAACATCTGTCCCAATGACCCTGTGGGCACACCCTATGCTGAGTACTGTTGCTTCATGTCCCACACCTCTGGAGTCTCTCCAGAGCCAAGCAGCTGGGGTACCCCCAAAAAGGTGTTTGCTAGGATGGACCGAGTGGTGAGGCTGGGGATATGGGGGTGTTATCAAGAGGGACCAGGGTGGGGGCTTCAATTCAGCCAAGCTGATGCCTTTCCCTGTCCTCCATTTCAGAGGTGCCAGCGAGTGATGGGGACTGGGACTCAGGGGTGTCACTGCAGGACATCGAGGGCTGCAGGTAGGTCAGGCCCAGTGTGGCAGGGGTGGACATCACCCTCTTTCCTGTAGTGCTGGGGCTTGGCAGGGCTCTGGGGAGGAGCTGGGGCAGCACCCTGGTGTGGCAGCCAATGGGGGGAGTGTGGACGGGCTCCAGCGATGCTCTGGTGTGAGCAGGGCAGGAGGGTCAGGCCAAGCCGGGTGTCCATGTGGTGGTTGGGCACAGGGGGTCCCTGCCAGGACCCCAGGCTGGGAAGGGAGCTGGGGAAGAGGAGGGGACAGAAACTTGCTCCAGGTGCTTAAGAGGATCCAAGCGGCAGGCATGTGTAATCTTGTAGGACTAATGATGAACCTTAGAGGTATGGACTAAAAATACTTAGGTGGGACTGGCACGTGAGCTGGGCAGCAGCGTGTTGGCTGGGGAGCAGGGACGGGGGCTTGGGGGCTGCATGGGGGGAAGCGAGTGGGGAAGACCCCCATATTTTATGGTTAATGGTTCTGCTCCCTTACATGGTTAGGGTTGATCGGTGGTGGCTGGGTGCAAGGCAGAGCTGGGGATACTGCACTCCCAGTGAGTAGGGCAGCCAAACCTTGGGGGAAAGCTGGTTCCCCCATGGTGCTGCACAGGAGGCTTTCCTGGGGGCTGGTGTTCTCCCATCCTGCTGCTGCAAAGAGGTTGAGGCCATGCTCCCTGAAGCAACTGCCTGAGCTGATTATATTTTAATCAGGGATTAGGGCCATGGCCAGCAGGGAAGGCAGTGCTTGAGCTGATGGGTCCCTGGTGGGGCCAAGGGGGTGCAAAGGAAACCTCTCTGCAAGGAAGGGAAAACGGGAAAGCAGCAAAGTATCTGGGGGAGGTCATCCCAAACCTACCTCAGTTCACATCACGGGATTTACACTGGCAGGGGTTAGAGGCAGTGCCTGCCTCTGTTTCCCCATCCATATCTGGGATGCTGGTGATGCAAAGTGCTGCCTTGGCTGAGCCTTTCCCCAAAGCATCACAGGTGCAGGGTGCTACCCCTTCCTCCCGCCTGCCACTGGGGCTGCAGGGGTTCCTGCTCTGCTGTCCCCAGCAGGGCAGCCAGCCCTCCCGTGAGTGGAAGCCAGGCCCCGCTTTCTCTGGTCAGAGCAGCCGCGTCGTCACTGTTAAACCAGGTCTAATCCCTGTTATTTTTTCCTAATCCCGCTCCCTGCTGCGGGGCTGCAGGGCCTTTGTCCCTGGGCAGGAGCTCGAGCTGAGCCCGCGGCACGAGCAGGCCAAGCAGCTGCTGCAGCGTGCCCGCATGAAGGCTCGAACGAACCCGCTGCGCGCCAGCCACGACATCCTCCTCCTCTCCTCCGCCATCCCGCACCACAGGTCAGTGCCAGCCCCAGTTCCTACCCCCCACCCACCCCGTGCCATGGTGCTTTTGGGATGTATCTGGACTTGGTGCATGTGCAGAATCAGGGTTCGATCTGCTGCAAACGTGTGTGCAGCATCATACCCTTGAGTGAGCAGCTCTCTGCTCACAGGAGCATCCCCTTGCCAGGCACGTGTGAAGTGTTTGTAGCATGGTGTCTGGGGGTGTTTAACTGTGTGTGCTGATATTGTGCGGGCATTAAGGGTATGCTCCTGGTGGGCTGGGAGGACCAGTTTCCCAGCTGATGGGGAGCTCGGTGCTGGAAGGCTGTAGCAGAGCCTATGGCTTGCCTTGTGTGCCAGGTCATATAGAGTTCAGTGTTCCTGGACTGATTAACCATGCACTTCAGTGCAGGGGAGAGGTGATGGAGGTCGAGCTGTGGCAGCTGGGTGTTGCCACAGCCTCTCATGAATACAGCTTCAGGCAGCCCAGGCAGAGGGCTGGGGAGGAACAGGGCTGTACACTGTGATGGGGCATCAGTGGATTTTCCTCCTGTCCCATGTTCTGCCCTGGCTTTTCCCACTCCTGCCCTACGTCCCCAGGGGAGCTGGGCAGCCCTTGCAGCTTGTCTGTGCCCATCTGTCTGTCCCCATGTCAGGGAGCCCAGTGGGAGGCCGACCGCTGCCCCACATGATGGCGGGAGCCTGAGCGACTCATCGAGCGGGGAGTCGAGCTGTGGGCAGCCACGGCAGCCGCGAGGGCCCTCCCCATCCCGCGTGCGCTTCGAGGACGAGTCAGCCCGTGACGCTGAGGTGCGGTACCTGGAGCGGCTGCAGCTGCGGCACCGGCGGGCACCGGGCTCCGCGCTCTCCTCGCTGGAGCTGGCCGGGGGCAGGCAGCCAGGGGACGGGTCCGGACAGCCCAAAGCCCAGAGCAGTGACCTTGCAGCCGGGGGCAAGTGCAGCGCCTGTGGCTCCTTCATCAGAGCTGCCGCCACTCGTGGCACAGACATGCCGACAGCCACCAACAAGGCTGAAAGTAGCCCTGCAGCACAAGGAAGCATCCCACGGGATAGCGGGGGACAGAATGCTGCCCAACCGGAACCCAAACCCAGGGCTCTGGGCCCCCGGGGGTCACCACTTTGGATTCTCCCTTCCCGGCAGCGGATCCACACCGAGAAAATCAAGGAGACCTATATTGGGGATGTCACTTACATTGACGAGGTGGACTCTGCCCTGGAGAGCACAGACACCTCTGACGGCTGCCGGACAGATAGCGAGGAGGCAGGACCCCGCAGCCCCCACCTCCACCAGGGCCTCCATGCTCGCGGGCACAGGACCCCCTGTGCTACCCCACAGCTGGAGGCGAGGACTGAGAAGGGGACGTGTGCATCCAGTGGTGGTCCCCGTGCAGGGGGTGGCTCTTCAAGTGGTGTCACAAGCCGGACGGGGGCCGTTTGCCCCCAGCCACTGAGGAGAGCCAGCAGCCAGGAGGACAGGGACCCCTATTGTCATCCGGGGAGCAGCAATGGGATGGGAAACACCGCTCATACCCCACAGCAGTCCAGCGAGCCCCAGGAGCCCTCCTCACAGCCAGGGGCTGGCACCACTGTGCCAGACAGCTATGTCCCCGCTCCCCCTCACACCAAGAAGGCCTGCTCCCAGTTGCCTTGCAGGAAAGCCCTCTTCTCCGGTGGCCTCCGCCGAGCATTGAGCCAAGGAGCCCGGGGCCCGGAGCCTGATGCTGGAAGCACTGCGTCCTCCCAGCCTGGAGGTGCGGTGGGACCAGGGGAACGTCGGGGTTCCTGCAGCCCCAAGTGGCTCCCAGGGAGCCCCCTCCGTGCCTTGTCCACCAACAACTGCAACAACACCCATGGGCAGGACCCTCTGGAGACAGGCAGAGGTAAGAGACCTACACACGGGGATGCTGGGGGGGGGGGGGGGTGGGTGTCTCTGATGAAGCAGGGATGTGATTGGCTTGCTGTGGTTGCAGGGGCACCATCACATCCCACTGCCAAGCCCATCACCCCTGTGCCCCAGGAGGCTTCTCATTCCCTTGGAGAAACAGCCGGGAAGCTGGGAGCACAGCAACAGTGTCCAGGCAGGAGCACAGCACATGGGTGAGTGAGAGCAAGGGGCTGCTCACAGCCAGCACTGCCTGGTGGGTGCTGCATCCCTGAGCATCCCTCCTTGGCACAGCAGGGTGCTGCCAGGCTGAGCTCCCAAAGGCTTCCTGGTGGGACTCTACCTCTCAGCACCAAAACCCTCCCAAAAACCACAATGTGAAGTGACAGTTTTGCATGTGTGTTCAAGTGGGTTTGTGGGAGCTGTGTTTCACCCTGCATCTGGTTCCACTGAGGGTATTGCAGCAGATGTGACTTGTGGGCAGATGTGGGTGACCTTGGAGGTGTTTAGCCCAGTGCCAGGTGCTTCCCTTTTGGGGAAAATTGACTGCTAAATGCTACCAGCCCCGAGCTGCCTTGGGGCTCACTAAACATGATCCTGCTGGACTCAGCCTGGCAGTAGGGTTTGGAGGCAGCACTGGGTCCTTCAAGCCCCTCGGCATGATGCATTCCCTTCAGGCAGAGACTAGGGGAGTTAATGGTGTTAAACCGTTGAAACTGTGGGGAAGATGTTAGGCAGCCCTTCAGGTCTCTGTCTTGTGAACCCTGCCCTTGTGCAAGCTGAGTTACTGCAGCAGGGAGGTGGCAGCACCCCAGTCTCACCGTGGTGCAGCTCTCAAGGCTGCAATGGCGGGTGCAGGATGTGCCCCCAGCCCTGAGAGAGCTGCTGGCCCTGCTCCCCATGTACAGGGTGGATGACAGTCACCCCTCTCCATCCAGGGAGCCGGGGCAGGCAGTGAGCCGCAAGGGGAGCAGCGCTTCGGCATCGGGGCTGAAGAAGCTCTTGTGCAGCCTGAGCCAGAGCACGAAGCAGCGCCTGGGCCGCTTCCGCTGCTACAGCATGGAGCAGCTCCCGGCCTCCAGCAGCACCGCCCCAGATGGGTCCAGCATGAAGAAGTCTCCCTCCCTGCAGTCCCTGCAGCTGGTGAGCTTGAAACACCAGCCCATGTCAGGGGTGTCTGCAGGGAGCCGAGGGGTCCCGCAGGGGAAGAGGTGCTGGGCTGGGCTGAAGCATTCCTGAGCCATAGTGTTATGGTCCCACAGGAGGAATTGAGGGGTGTGTGTGTGGTGACATGGTCCATCCCAAACTTGGGAGTTTGAAAAGTCTGGAGCCAAATGGGGAATGGAAGGGGGAAGGAGGAAGCAAGGGAGGGTGGAAAAGTAGCTTTGGGGAGAGGAGATGGGGTAATTTGGTTTGGGGTCACGGCAGCAGTGAGATGCCTCCTCAAGAAGCATTAGGGGGTTGTCCTGCCCAGGGAGGGGGACGCTGGCTTATGTCTACTCAGCAGTGGATGCAGGGGATGGGGGGTAAGGTGTAAGAAAGATGCCCTGTTACCCCTTGCTCCCTCAGCATGTCGGTGCATGAGGGGCTGCCGTGCTGCATGGGTTTTGCTGTCCCCATCTCAATCAGGTGCTTTTCTCCAGGTGTCACCCTTCCAACAGCCCCAAAAAGCTGCCTCTGTCCAGAGCCTGCACCCCCTCCTGGGCAAGGCACCCCGTGCCAGTGCCTACCTCCTGCCCCAGACCACAGCTGACAGGTAGGATGGGGCCCTGCACATCTGCTGTTTCAAGGTGCCCAGACACATGCGGTGGCTTGGTGCAGACAGGGGCCCCCACTCACCTCGTCTCCTCTCTCCCTGCAGGAAGAGGGGCTCAGGGCCACGGCGCTCGCTGAGCGTGGAGGACATTGGGGTGCCCGGCCGGCTGCGTGCAGTGGGGCGTGTGGTGGAGGTCTTCCCTGATGGCACCAGCCAGCTGGAGCTGCAGCGACCCCCCCAGGGCGCCTTCGGGTTCCGTGTCACCTCTGGGCATGGCCGGCCTGACAAAGGTACGGTGGGGTCATCCCAAAGCTTCACCCAAACCCTAGGGGAGGCCTGGCATGGCCCCTCCACAGTGGGTCTTCTCCCTTCACAGGAGCAAACCTGGGGACAGATAAAAAGGGCTGCTCCATCCCTGCTGAGCCCCAAAGGGGTGATGGTGGATGGGGGGATACTACCATATGTGTGGCTTTGTGCACACACAGTCTCACACATTCATCAGCCCTTGGCTTGGGACACACAGCCTGTTCCAAAAGCCATTTACAGTATTTACTACTGGGCAGCCCTGGGCACCCCCACGGGGCACAGCTCCAGCCACGGGGTGCAGGGTGGGGGCTCACCTGTCCCATCCCTCTCCATAGGTGTCTACGTGCAGGAGATGGTGGACGCCAGCACAGCCAAGCTGTACGCAGGGCTCCTGGGTGTGGGGGACGAGATCCTGCAGGTCAATGGGGCAGCCGTTTCAGGGCTGGGGCTGGCCCGCATCCATGAGCTGCTGCTCCAGGCAGACACGCTGTCACTCCGTGTGCTCAGGCACCGCCCAGCACCCCGGTAGCCCCAGCATGGCTCCTGGAAAATCCGGTGGGAGGAGGATGACATCCCACTGATGGGACATTGCAGGCTGGCACAGAGTGGACCAAACTGCCCTGCAGCACCAGGACCTGCCCGGCTCCGGTGTGACACTTGGCTCCCCACCATGGTGGAGGCCCCCTCCCTGGGAGACAAAGTGGGACCAAGGACTCCCCAGTGTCCAGCATCTTGAGGAGCTGCCCCAGCTATGGGGACAAAGGACACCCCAGTCCCACCACCAAACCAGGCTACATCTGGCCTGCTGGGCATTGGGGTGGCCAGAATGGCAATGCCCCATCTCTGTGACCCCAGAAGATACAGGGCTCCCTGTCAGTGCTAAATACCTGCCCACATGGGCTGGTGGGTTTCTTTTAAATTATTTCACACTGCTAAAAACATTAAAATATATACATATATGTAATAATGCAACAGGATGCCCTTGGCTTACAAGTGGCATGGGGAGGCTGGGGTGATGCTTACTGGTGTGGCGTGGCCAGGGGGCCTCAGCACTGGGGTTGTGGGGCTGTTGATGGGTGCAGGGGAGTGTGTGGGTGCTTTCACATGAGGCTGAGACATTTCTCTGCCCTGGGTGACTGTAACTACAGTGGCATTTACTGTGTAAACCCAGGGTTCTTAGCATGTCCTGGCATGCCCCACAGCACCAGGACAGGCAGAGCCTGGATGCTGTCACAGAAGCAATTGGGCTTATGGACCTGTTTAGTCTGTGGGGTGGGGAAATGGTGATGGGGTAAGAGGGGCTCCCTGGGCTAATGCTCCACAGAGAGTTGTGCTGGGGGGGTGAGTGTATGCCCCCCAGTGCTATTGCCAGGCAGCCTGTTTTGTGCATCTTGCACCTTCTGACTGTGTGGAGATGCTGGAGGGCCCTAAGCAGGCAGATGGGGGGCCCTGATGAGCAGCACTATGGGCTGGAAGGAGCATGGGGTGACCGTTCTTTTCCTGTGTGTGCTGCTGGGACAGCACTGAGGACATGCCTGCAAGTATTCACAGCTAATGGGGGAGTACACACTCCTGCTGCTTGGGTTTTTTTTTCCAGCCACAGCAGGGAAGACTTGCAGGGTGGCACGAGAGTGTCTGTGCACTGACAGGCCTCTGCAGCAGGTGCTGCAGCAACAAGTGGAGGAACCAGCAATGGCTGCCCTCTGCATGCTGGTGCCCAACATGTGGGCAGCATCTGCCAAAGGCTACCTGGTGCCAAGAGAGCCCCCCTCCAGCTTGTTCCTGAGCAAGGACCACTGTGAGAAGGGATGATGACCTTTGCCACTGCCCAGTGTGGTACAGCAGCAGTGCGTTTATTTAGTGTTAAAGGGAGCAGCACCACCAACAACAGAAAAAGCTAATGTACACAGAAAAGGGACTGAAGGCTGTTCGGTGGCTCATGGCAACAGCAGTAGCTGGGCCTTCCTCCAGCACTGCGCCAGACTAAAGAAGGCGCGGTCCTGCATGGAGCATCAGTTGTTCCTGGAGGATGCAAAACCATGCTGAAAATAACATCAAAGGTGTGCAAATACTGGCCAACAGCGATCCGCACTCTCTGGTTAGACTCACACTCCTGGGAACCTGCTCTTGGAGAGGTATTAAGCCCAAGGAGCCATGCAGATGCTGTTACAGGCAGCCCTGGAAATGAGACACCACATATTTCTTGCAACGACACCAAAAGAAATGAGGTTTCTCCCAAGGACAAAGAGCAACTGCTGAAACCATTAGTGCGGGCTGCTGCTCAGGGCACATGTGCATTGATGAGGAAAGCACCCACCCAGGTGTGCAGTAGGGCAGCTCTGTCTCAGACCCTCTTATCCCAGTTTGGTGGCTGTGGAAGGCACAGTACTGCTGGAAGGGAGCCACAATCCCAGTGGGGAGAAGTGTTCAGTCCAGGCTAAGCATCCCAGAGGTAAAGCTGTCTGGTGGTGAGCTTACCACTCTGGGAGGATGATTTCCAGGGTTGAGTTGCAATTTCAGCAGAAGTATTAGCATCAGCACCAACTAACTTCCTCCCCCAGCTCCATCTGAGAGCCAGATGAGAGGTATAAAGCCAGCCTCGCCTGAGTCTTTTGGTGTTTGCAACTTAAATATGGGAGTAAGACTTTAGTAAGCAATCGCTTTTGTTTTTCTGAAGAGTCACCCCATATCCTGCAATTGGTGTTAGCAGCATAACCCCCGGCTGCGTTTCTCCCCTGTGATACTGCCAGGGTGAGCTTTATTCACCACATGTTGGTATCAACCACCTGGCTGACTTTTAATTCACTGTACAAGGGAGACAACTAGACTATCCAACACTGCTGAGACAACTCAAAGGTAACAGAACTGGGAAGTAATACAGGAATGTGACCTAGCTTTAAATCTCCTGCCTTTTAGTTGCTCACAATGGAGGTGTCAAAAAAATAGCAGTTGGGAAAATTAAGACATCCTATTTACAAGTTCATATGCACTTAAAGTACATAATGGAGCCTCATTCCTCTGACAATGCATGTTGTGCACCCACAGAGAGAATGGGCTTGAACGGTCATCAAAAACATCTTCAAAGTTCCTTTTTTTTTCCTTAAAAAAATAAGTTATTTTAGACCTGACAAATCACTTGCCAAAGGGAAGCAGCTGTTAAACAGAAGCAGTTACTCAGTTATACAAGGGCAAAGAAAGCATCAGTCAATGAGCTTTAGAGGCTTGTATAACGAAGGAGGCAATTTTAAAAGCTTTAAGAAATTCACTCTCTGGCTAACGGTTGCTTGCCAGCTTTCAGCGTGCAGCAACCCAAGTTTAAAGCTCTGGGGTTTCTCATCGCACCCAGCCAGCCAATGGCAGGACAGGACAGGACATGACACCCTAGGGCTCACCTGCATGCAAGCTTCTGCCAAGCGGTGGTGGATGTGAGCTCAGCTGGAGACTCACTGTGGTACCTCGGCAGTAAGTCAGCAGCACGGAGCCAGCCCATGGGAGGAAGGCAGCGGAAGTTCAGCCGGGGCTCCCCTCCCTCACCGGGGCTGCATGGACTTCCACACCATCACTCCTCCCAGTAATGCCTTTGGCTGGCAAGCACTGGAGGCTGGCAATGCGGTTTGTAATACTCAGTGAATCAATTAATTCCTCCCCAGTCCTGTCCTCCCCAAGGCTAGCTGCTCTGTGTCCACATCTCACTGCAGGCAGATTGGGATCGCTGCAACTGGCTCCTACCTGCACGAGGTGGAAGGGTAAGGGGTCAAGTCCCCCTCCAGCTGCCTGGGTCCAGACCTGGAGGTCAGGTCCGGATCACACTGCACTGGGGGAGGAGGCAGCTCCAGTCCTGCACCCCCTCTCCCCAGGTCCCAGTGAGACACCAGCAGAGCTGAACCACGGTCCTCAGAGGAGAATGTTGAGAGCCGGGGGCAGGTTTCTCTGTGTGCGGACGGAAATGGTGAGAGTTTCATTTCCCCATGACACCGGGACGAGGGGACAGGGAGGGGGCATCCGAGGAAGTTCAGTCCCTCACAGCACAAAAAGCAGGATGAGCACCACCAGCAGGATGATGAAGAGGACCACAATTGCACACCACTGCCGTCGATCTGGAAGGCAAAGGATGTGTCAGTCTTCCTGCTTTAACAGGGAAAGAAAACTGGGGGAGAGCTTTTCTTTGCTCTACTACTAGGAGCCCAGTTTCAGCTTAGGGAAGCTTGAAAAAAACAAAACAGCAGCTCCTTTGGCTATGGGGTGACATGTTTCTCCTCCAGGATACATCTGTTTTCAGGGACAGCTGTGGGAATTTTGAGGCTTCTCCCGAGCCAAGTTCAAACAGATTTGGTAAGCTGGTTCAAAAGCAATCAGGAAGAATAAGCAGAAAACTGCTGTTGCTGCTCATTTGTGGAATAACCTGTTTGTTGGAGGAACAAGAAGGGGTCTGGTGAAAGCTGCCCGAAAGAACTCTGCCAGGAAGAGCCTATGGCAGCTCCCTGGAGAAGACTGCCAAGAATGAGGTTTCCCCTGGACATCTTCGCACCTTGCTGGCCTTGCGCATGCTCTGCAGAAGCTCAATGCTGCATTGTCTCTGAGAACTACTCTGTCTATGGTCACACCTGCATGTCAGAGAGAAAGCCCCTGAGAGACAATGGTGCAGCAGTGGGGACAGGGCTGCTGCCACCCCCCAGCTTCAGGGCACAGCAGGGAAGAACCCTCCTGGTCAGCAACAGCACGTACAATGCCAGGGATAGCAGAAATGCTCATTCACAATTCTCAGGAACATGGCAATGCCAAAGCATTTTTCCCAGAGGAATAGAGAGATATGCAAGGTTTGCCAGTGGTCATGCTGCCACTGGACTTACTGGTGATCCAAAGTGCACTGTCAGCACTCCAAACAGTCTCTGTAGGGCCGTATTTCCACAACCTCGTAAATCCCCTGTCCAGCCTAATCTTGCAGAGTAGGAGCACTTCTCCTCCTGACTCACTGCTGCCTCCACATGCTACGCCAGCACCCAGGGGAGAGGGGTGACAGCGGAGGTGGCCATGGGCGCAGCGCCAGCACTCAAGAGCAGTGAGCTGGTGGCAGGGGACTTCCCGGCAGGCATGCTGGGCTTCCTGTTTGCTCTGCCCGCGGCACCCTGCCAGCCCACTGGCTTCAGGCACAGCCTTATAAGGACTTTTCTTGTGGGTTCAGCCTCCCCTGGTGCAGAAGTCGCCTTTTTCCTCCACCAGCTGAGCGATATATCTGACTGACAACAGGCCTGCAGCCCGAGGGTGCCAGCAGCCTGAGGGCAGGTGGGATTTGGAAAGGGGCTTGGTGTAGGCATTTGGTGCTGGGAAAGCCACACACGGTGGCAACTGTTTTATGGCACCCTGAAAGCTTTTGCTCCACAGGCAGCCCGGGAAACTGCAGTAGAGCAGGAGGCTGCAGAGCTTCCCCTCCAACCATCTAGAGGGGATTTTCCCACTGCAGCATTAACAGCATAAATACAAAGTCATCTGTAAATAAAATAAAGGCTAAGAACAGGCTGCAGAGTCTGGGCAGGAACGGCTGCAGGGCTTGTAAGTCTTCCCCCTTTTACAAGCAGTGAGAGCTGCTCCCTCCTATCTGCTCGGCTCTGGGATGGCTGTCAGTGGGTGGGAACACATAGCATCCCACTGAAGATCTGCGAGCTTGTTTCTCCCTTCCTAAGATTGGATCCCACTTCCTGGGACTTACCACTTGTCATGTGAGACACTTTGGCAAGCTTCTTCATGACGTTATCAAGCCGCGACTGAGTGCTGTCTAATTCGTGGGAGAAGTCATCCAGCATCCTAGGGACAGAGAAGCATGGCATTCGTCAGGAAGTGGCACGTCCCATTGGGATTTCTCAGCATGCTTGCACACTGATCAGAAGTCTTGATGTGATCAGTGCACCACACCTTGGCAGAGAAAATGAACATGGACTGGTCTCCTGAAAACACTCAAAAGGGGGAAAAAGCCTGCTGGAGCAGCAGGTCTGCTGCCAAGTGGGAAGTCACTTGGGACTCCTGTCAGACTGTCTCCCCGCATGTCCACAGCTGAGCTCTATGCACCCTGCAAGGTGAGGAATGGGGTTTTTCATCTTTTGAAGGGAAAAGTCTCATTTATAGTCTGTGATTAACAGACACCAGTTAGACAGATCTAGGTGCCAGCTTGGACTTGAACTCCCTTTTCTTGTTCTGGGCTTGTAGTTGAAGCAAAAATCTTGTTTCAGTCATGTATCAAGCAGGAATTAAATTTGCAATTGCTTTTAAGGTGCTTTCTAAGCTCTGCATGGAAGTTACCTCTCTACTTCCTCCATACTAAGACTGTAACGAAAGCCTTCCTGAAGCCATGCTTTGCCAATGCCAAGCACCTATGTGAAGACAAAAGAGCACAACCAGAGTCAAGATACCAATCCAATTGTCTCCAGCCAGCAGGATTTTAAAGCTTAATACATTTAAAAGGAGAGCTTCCTTCAATTGGAGTTCTAAGGCACTTGTTAAACCTTCATTCAGTGGGGAAAGAGTTGTAAAAAACCTCAATGCAGTAGTCATCTGCTACTGTCTAGCAAGCACTGATGGCTCATGCAGTGATCTGGAAGCAGACACACCACACTGATCTGCTTCCTGACAGCAGGAGTCTCATGCTGCAAGACTTCATCAGGAGGTGTGTTTAAAGTTCCTTCATTCCATCAAACAAGACATCACTTCACAAGGGGCATAACCTCCCAGACTCCTATCAGCCAAACAAAGAAGGTTTTCAGGCATGAACCCTTCAAGCCTCTCTGGAAGTGGTAGCCGTCAGCCTGCCTAACTGGAAACTTTATGCACTTGTCTGCAAAGGACAGGAACTGGGAAAAAAATCTAATTTATATGTAAATGATGAATGCAAATTACTCTGTGAGCTACCCTTTAACCTTTAGCGTGGGTGAGGGATATTTTTAGCTTTAACTATGAATAGCAGCTCTGTGCTGCATGTTTCAGAGTGGCAAGGCAGAGCTGAAAGCTCCTGGGTCAAGCAGTTATCCAGGGGCAGCAAAAAAAGCCCATGGAGTGGTAAAGTGCCCAGTATTCCCATTACACAGTACCTCCCTCCCTCCCTCCCTCATCTTTTCAGCAGTGCTGGCTGCCTGAAGCCAAGGAACTAAATGTGTGTCTTAGAGGGAGTATGCAGAAAGGAGAGAGAAGGAAAAGCAAACTGGCAGCTAAGCCTGCCCTAGGTGCAGACTTTCAAAATGAACAAGGCTGCAGTTGGATCCTTGCAGGCTGCAGTAACAAATGCTTTCCACTGCCTAAAATCAAAGGCCAGCTAGGACAGGCTACCTGAATGACTAGTAAATTCAACACCCTAACAGGAACAGAGATATGTGTGTGAGAACCTCCAGCTGTGTTGCAGCCAGCCCCATACTGGGTTTTTGGTGCTGCATCTAACACTTACACTGCTTGCTCCTCCAGCTCCCCACCAATGCGCTGAGACATGTTCTTCAGCACTCCAATGCTGCCAGAGACCAGCTCCAACTGCTCATCTTGCTGCTCCACAATCAACTGGTGCCAAAGAGAAAAGAAACAGGCAATTATAGGTATGCTGCATTCTGCAGTTGGGTCAGAGCCAGCTGATCTGCTGGACACTCACTGGTCAGCCAACATCAGCTGCAGAGCCTGGGTACAGATCTAAGTTACAAAGAATGAGGACCACATTCCTAAAAAACGCTGGAGAAGTGACAGCCATAGGAAAGCCTCCCCAGCATGGCATTCCTGTGGCACAGCAGGCTGCAGTTTCTTGACACCCCTGCAAACCCAGTGTCGGCTCACCTGTGCCCCTGCTGTTCCCTGCT
Organism: Melopsittacus undulatus; assembly: GCF_012275295.1. Classification (NCBI taxonomy): domain Eukaryota; kingdom Metazoa; phylum Chordata; class Aves; order Psittaciformes; family Psittaculidae; genus Melopsittacus; species Melopsittacus undulatus. Next base: position 30,219,157 of record NC_047532.1, on the reverse strand, counting down.
GCACCCCCCACTAAAGAGACTCCTGAAAGCCACACGGACTGGTCATCAAAACCTCCACAAGCCCCCCTGCTCGTAGCAGGTATAGGAAATGCAACCTGGAACATGCTGCAGCTAACAAGGGGTTAACGTGAGTAAAAGGCTTTTGCAGCTTCTACAGCTAAAAATAGCAAGCCTGGCTCTGAATGTGCCAAAAGAATCAGGCTGCTAATGTTTTAAGTCACCTTCAGGGCGCTGTCACACTGAGGATTAGATTTACCCTAGTTACCTATTTCTGAATCTATTTATCTTCCCAGAGTCACTAGGTAAAACTCATCTTGAGCGCTGGGGTGGCAGTGTGGGTCAGGGTAGAGTTTGCCACCCTAGAGGAGCTGCCTGTTTAAAGGCCTGTATTTGGGTGGGCTGCTGCACGCTGCCTGGCACTTCCACAGGCAAACTCCCCTGGTGCTGGGAAGTCCCTCACCAGGGGTTCTTGCAAAGCCCTCACACAGGCTTTCTCACAAACCTCATGTTGACAAAGGCAGGAAAAGGAAGCAGACACATGCTCCTGCTCCCAGCCTGTTCTGATGAAGATGCACACAAACAACCGCAAACATCAGCTCATTTTTTAACACAGGGAAGTTGCGTAAGAGAAACAGGCTCTTTTCTGTTTGCAGTATTTCTACTCTTCCAAGGATTTCAGCAATCCTTGCAGTGCTAAAACTTAGTGAGCTACATCTTCCAGATCATGCTGATTGCCTTCAGTACAGAGCAGAAGACCCAAGCCTCAAGGCTTAAAAACTCTGCACCAAGATGCATCCAAAGCTGTGACGTACAGGAAATGCATGCACAGGTATATGCTGCAAGCAAAAGAGGAGGCCTATCAGGCACCTGGCTCCAGACCAGCCAAGGACATGATTTTTCTGGCTCTCTCAGCCCATACCTCATCCCCACAGCACCCATTTGGCAAGCAAAGCTATTTAATCTACGTGGTGCCAGATGCCATACCTGTTGTTGAGCTTGCTGCTCTTCAATGAAGTGTGAATTTGCTAATTGCAGGTCCCGGTCCAGACGGCTGTGTTTGTCAGGTCCAGTGCTCCAACTCTGACTCCCACTTTCTCCCAGGAGTGCCTAAACAGATGCATAGAGCCCTTAGTAACATCCTTGTGTCTGCTCACAGCCTCTACAGGGTGTAATGGGAAGGCAGACAGGGCAATACTCCTGTACACATGCATACAGCATCATTTTCCTCCTGCTCTGTCGCTACTCAGCCAGAGTGCTGTCACAACTAAATCAACACAGTGCCAAAATGCCAGCCTGGGGAGTCTCTGCAGCCTGACTATTGAAGATATGGTTTAGTGTGATATGGTTTAGTGTGAGGTGTCCCTGCCCATGGCATGGGGGTTGGAACTAGATGATCTTAAGGTCCTTTCCAACCCTAAATATTCTATGATTCTATGGTATGCCTCTCCAACAGCAGGAGTCCTGGAATATGATCGAGAGACGATGCACACAGGAGGTTTGCACAGTACAAAGGACTAGCACAGGTCTGCTCAAGAGACAGCACTGTGTGCTAGGACACATAAGCTGGGAAGCATCCAGATATATTGTATTAAAATATGTATAGCTCGAACTGAACACTGTGCTACCAGTGACAGAGGCTTAACAGGGTCTGGATAAAGTACTTACCCAGTTGAGCTGAGTTTAAAATAATGCAATATATAACCACAGCAGTGTTGCATGCTCATGTTCTTTGATTCGGGCTACCTGTGCTAGGAGAAACTTAGCTTTCTAGCCAAGTCTGGTGCCTGGAAGGGGTGTAACATAAGGAGAAGATGCTAGAGAATGAATGTGGCCCACAGGTGAGGAGCTACACCCTGCAGCACAATAGGGTAGGGAGCTCTGCCCACCAGTATGGAGGCAAGGCCAACTTGTAATGAGATGGTCTTACAGCTTTCAGACAGGAAGTATTTTCGGACCAAGTATTCGTGAAGAACAGCAAGACATCACCAGGCTGCTCTAGCAGGCTAAGGTCAAGACTGTCACTATGGTTCATTTGCCTTACAAAGTTCAAGAGGGCTAAGTAAAGCTGATGGACCAACAGTGCAGGAAGCAAACAGGACGTGTGGCTTTGCCCTGAGACACTGAACAAGCTCCTGGTTCTCTCCAGTTTGTGGCAAGCGTAGCTACCACTTATTTAACATGGTGCACTAGTTCTGCTGCAGAAGGGCCTGTTTGGCATCCTTAGCCTGTGAGGGTCAGATCACCACCAGGTAGTCTTTCAGACACAGGGCATGCTGAAGAGCAGCTGCAGCCCAGCTCAGCACAGGCTTCGTGGTCTGGAGGAAAGGCGAGGAGCTGGGGAAGGGGGAGGAAGACGGCAAGGGGAAGTCAGTTTTCCTGACCAGATGTCACCACATGAGCTGGGCCATATGGTCTCCTGCAGCTAGCAGGAACTTTGCACAAAGGAAAGCAGCAAAATGCAGAGACAGATACAGACTTGTTTGAGCAAGAGTGTAAGGGATTTGGTTCTTCAAGTGTTTACCAAGCACATCAACTAACCCTGCAACAAGCTCAAGAATTAGCTCAGTCCTTCAGTAGCTTGTTGCAGTTTGTAATTTTTGCCACAAGTTACTTGTATGAAGTGTGCACCAGGTTTTACTCGGGCAGCTCTGGAAGTCAGCTCTGAGATCTCCTTACAGCCTCCCTGTCAACCAGGAAGGAGCACAAGCTGCACCTATTTCTATTCCTTAGATTACATGTGCAGATAACCTGAGACTCCTTGAGCTTTTTCCATCTTATTACATGGCTAACCATTACGACAGGCAGCTGTGTGAAAGGATATTGCAGCATCTTGGCTCCTAAATACAGCAGAGTGCAGGATTACATTCACTGACATGGATTCTGAGTCTGCACCCGAGGAGGGATATTCCCCTTTCCACGGGATGATGCAACACTGACAGTTGTACACAAACAGATCTGCAGACAGAGACAGATGGTGAGTACTGACTTTTTGCTTTGAGAGACAGGCTTGGAAGAAGCAGCAACATGCCGGCAAGACCAGCTCACTCAGGTCAGAAAAACACACACAGTTCAAACACACAACTTTGCTGTAGCATGCAAGCCCCTTCCCGGAACAAAGGTTTTTACGGGGATGAACTACAGACAAGATCTACCTTGTAATTACAGCTTTTATACACTTCTAATCAATGCTATACACTCTACCTTACAACATGAAGCCTTGCAGTAAGTGAAAACAGAAGTTTCTCCTAACACATAGCTTAAGATAATGGCTGCTAGAGCTGATAAATCCTCCTCATTCCTTAAAGTACCAAACAGCCACAGTGTTCACTTAACTTGCCTTTTTCTGTTTCTCACCTGCCTGTTTTTTCTTTCAGCCAGTGCTTGCATGGAGGAGTTTGACATCTGGTCCTTCATTTCCTGTTTGTTCAACAAAAGATGTAGTATGTGAGCATTGGATTTGAGGTGACAGGCAGTTTCACAGTGTAACAGGGCTGTCTATATCCAGAAAGGCTATTTTAGAGGCAGTGAGGGAAGGGGAATTTTCTTTGAAAATGTAAAATTTGAGGATTCTGGAAAAAACTGCAGGAAGCTTCATTGTAATTCATCATTTTACTAATACTAGAATCAAGAACAATGAGACATTTTTAAAATATTAAATTTTACTACTTGCTCTGCTACAGCCAGAAACACTTTTATTTGTGTAATATTAAACTAACATTCCCATTGATAGACTGTAAGGAAGAATCATGTTCTTCAAGGTTTTGGGAGCCTGTAACCCCCTACACTTTATTCCTAGTCGCATCTGAGTTTTTATTGCACAGGACGAGATAGATTTCCTGTCCTGTGGCCATCCTCTCTGACTATGCATATGTTTTCTCCTCTATCACTTCAGTTTTGCTATCCAGTACCTGGAAAGATCACTAGCCACAGAAGGCTCCCCATTACAACAGTCTAGTTTTTAAAGGATAGATTAGCAAGTAGTCAATATGATCTAGTAGAGGTTGACTCACCAGCAGAATTCTGATGTCACCAGGACATTCAGGTATATTTTACTGTTCAGAGGCATGTAATACATCACTTAAGAGCACTGTATCCCATTCAGTTACTTTCACCTGCTGCTGTGCACCATGTATTCCCCCATAGAAACTGGAAGTCAGCTGCATAATGCCTCTAATGAATCTCATTTAACAATTAAGAGACTGCTCCAAAATCCATTAGCCAGCGATCTTCAGCCAGAAAAAGAGGACCATAGAGTGGGCTTGCATGATCCTGTCTGTTTGGGAGTGGACTACACTGAGAGAAAAGCAGTCAGTAGATGCCTGCTACATGGGGCCAGTGTGGTTTAGGTATCAGTTCCCAGGCAGCAAGCCTTAGGAACTGCATCCAGATCACAGGACTTCAGGTAGAGTAACAAGCTTTCCACCAGCCACAGCAATGCATTTTGTGAAATAGGAACATCAGAGTCATGAGGGGCAGCAGAAACTATGCTATGCTTACTGTAGCTATTAATAGGAAGAAAACTTCCCAACTAGCAACTTGTTACCAGGCAGTGATGCTTTTAGGAAGATGTTACTTCTCTATTTGTTACCACCAAGTTGTTAAAATCTTCCTTTTGCTTCTGAAGTTTGAACTTAAACTAAAAAACCTGTTCTTTCTTGAGTTAAAAATAAATCTAGTGGTTGTTTGGACTATGTTGTACGGGTAGGAAATGGAAGTCACCACGTCAGTAATGCTAGGCTTTAACCATCTCTCAGTGTTCAAAGTGGACTCTGTTTTGAAAACTAGGGCTACAAAAGCACAGGGCAGTTGCGATTTCCTTCAACTCTGAAGGGAGGCTCCAGCCTCTCCTGCATCACAGAAGGTCTTTATTCTTCCTCTCCAGTTACTATAGGTTCAGGCTTACTATTGTAGGAGTTGTGAAGACTTTTAGAAGAGGTAGCAGCAGCAAAGGAGGATATGCCCCAAACCCATATGGGCAGCCCAGGAGGGAGCACAAGGGGAAGAGAATGAAGCCCGAGAGAGAGCAGGTATCAGGTTTATTCTCTACTCTCCAGTTCATCGTGGAAATGGCCACAAGACTTCCTTTATTTAACCATCTAATCATTCCTCCGCCTTCCTTCCTCATGCTGCCTCATCATGCTCCCACCCCAAGGCCACGTTCCTTACCCTGACCACCTGCCGCGTGCTTGTGATGAAGGCTTTCCTGATACCCAGCTCCGTCGCATCGAGGTTGAATTTCCGTGGGTTTGCCTCAACAATGCGTAGACAGCGAGTCAAGGAGTCCCCATTAGCTGCCTTGGGTATGCAAACAGACACACAAACCCACAGGGTGCCTCAGTGGGGGCCTACCAAGCAGCCACTGTGCCATGCCTTTTCCCTATTTGCAAAGTATGAAACACTGGAGGAAAAAGCAGGCATGGCAGGAACGTACTGTGTAGTACATCCACCAGTGTGAGGTTCCTCTCCTACGTTTTTTTGGTTCTCTGATGTTCAGATGAACACAAGGGAAAAGGAGTATTTCTGGAAGCCAGCCTAGAGTATGACTGACTACACAGAAATCCAAACTCATACAACACAATAGGCTTTCTAGAACAAAGCCTTAAAATATACCTTGTCAAAAGGAAAATGAAAAAGCAAAAGGAAAATCCTTTTGCTGCAGACGTCTGCCTTAATTTCTCATTCGCAGTTTGGGAAAAGCCAACATAAATGCAAAACTCAATCCCAAACAGTCCTTTCTGCAAAAAGTAACTACTGGCAAGCACTGGTACTTGGCTATTTAGTACAATCCAGGAACCACATCCCACAGCTCCAAAGAACCACAGAAAGGATATTAATTGTTTCATCCAAGTCTTCCAGGTCCCACTCGATGCTCCGCAGGTTGTTCCTGAGCTCATTAGTGGTCCAATCGATTTCTTCTCTTGTGGCAATGGAGGGATCTTGCAAGAGCTCTGTCCACCTCTGGAAAAGCCCCTGGGCAGTATTCACAGCTTTCTGCACCTCCCTGCAGCCAAGGTGATTAAAGAGAAGTGAAGGGATTACCATCAGTTCCTCTGCAGCAGTCACACCGGGACAGACCTATGTCCAACTGCACAGGGAAGCACAGCTTTCTCCCAATTTTTAGCTTATTTTGTGAAGTAAGGGTTTGCCCTACCTACTGGACAATCCCATCCCTTGTTGCAGCACCAACTTACATGTCGGCTATTAATGAAGGGACATATTTCTTTAGAGGAGGTTTCTGTCGAGTGTCACACAGGCAAGTCAGGGCAGTGTCTGAACAAGGCAGCTCTTTGGCAATTAATGTTCTGCATTCCTCTCAACAGCTTTCCTCTGAAGACTCCTGACTACCCATGTAAGATCCCCTAGGGCACAGAAAATTATAGGAACTGTCCCCACAGTACCAGCCAGGCAGACTGTTGAGTGCAGCACTGTTTATTTTAATTCAGCATTTAAAAAACACACAGCTCTACTACACTGGCTTAGGGAACACAAGTCTTTTCTGCTGCTCTAAGCTTTTTGGAGATGAGTGTGTTCACAGCTTTGCTGACAGCACTGAATGCTGCTTTGACGGTTTGGGCAAATGGGTCTGTAAGTTTGGGTCACGGTCCATCAGCATGGTTATCTGTATTTACAAACTGCAGTCCTGAGCTGTGAACTGCCCCTCCATACTGACAAGAACCCAGGATGAGGGATGTAGACAAGGCCAGACTTCGCTGATGTGGAAAGTGGCCACCACAAGCTCAAGAGCTTACATCCAGCATCTATGTAAGATGTTGGTTTATCCAAGTGAAGGAAAGCAGGTTATCAGTAGGGGAAGCCCAGAACAGATGACCTGAGACTGCACTCTGCAGCTCTCTACACCACGGCCTGTGCTAAGCTGCAGTCTCTCGGCACCCTGATGGGTGTCCCTTCTTGTCTGGCAGGCCTACAGTTCCAAGTCTGCCATATCTAGTGCCCTGAAGGCAGCAGCCCACACTGTGCATCTGTCAAGCTTTGTTCCCTTCACTACTTGCTAGAAGAAGTTTTGGGGTATTTTTTTTTGTTTGGGTTTGTTTTGTTTTTTTAATTTGAGCATACCTGGGGGGGTTCCCACAAAAGGAGTTTAAAGTAGAGCTGGCTGCCCTCCAATGGGAGGCATTAGAAACACCAGGAAAGCAAACTAAATGCAACGCTGGTGGCTCCATCACCAGCCCCTTCGACCTGCTGGGTAATAATTAACACTGGGAGCGGCAGCACAACCCTCTCCCCTCCCAGCCCCTTCCGCATGGTGCGGGAACCTCTCTGAAAAGTTTGACAAGACATTTGCTCCCCACCCTTGGCAACTTGTATTTTTTCCCCCTTGCACCAGTTCAACCTGGCAGAGTGATTCACTTTCCCTGGCTGCACCAGTGTCCTTTCCCACACCTCTTACGCTTGTATGGCTTTCCCCACTGCTCCCCTATGAGCACCTCTGCTGCTCTTGAGTGCTGTTTCACTGTGACATGAGGTAGGAGACCCACCTGCAGCAGCTAAAGGTGGCCCCAAAGTAGTTTTTAGAGACTGAGGTGCTTTCATCCTACTAATTTCCTCCTGTCTTGACCACCTTTGTGGTGGTCACCTTTGTGGTCAAGGCAGGTTTGCGTTTGTCTGTGTTCAGACTCTTCCCTGCTTGCGTTTTCTCATGGCCACTGTCCATATTGCAGTTTGTTTCACAACTCAGTCCCCTTCTCCCTCCATCCTCCCACCCGCACGCCGCGGCCCTCGTCTCTGGGGGATGCCATCCACAACCAGCCCGTCCGCTCTGCGTGCTGCAGGATAACCTTTCCCAAGCCTCTGCCACCTCCCTCCGAGGGGGACATCCGGGCACGCTGTCCCCAGGCTGTCCCTCCGTGCCTGGACCGCACCTGCAGCCACGGCCGCGCTGCACCTCCCGCTTTACCCGTGGTGCATCTACAGAGTTTGGGCGTCGCTGAACCGGAGCGGGAAGCGCTTCGTGCGCGGAGGCCCGGGCACGGCCCGGCACCTGCCCGGCACAGAGCCTCGTCCCGGGGCTTTCCGCGCCTGGCCTTCGACGTCGAGCAACACAGCGGGGCCGGGGCCGAGCCCGGGGCCGCCCTAGCCGCAAAAGCGGGTGTCGGAAACGCCATTTTCCCCCGTTCCGGTCGCCTCCAGAGATCCCGAACGCCGCTCAGCCCTCACTCCCCGGGGCGGCTATGCCCAGCACCAGCCGCGCCCAGCACCCTGCCCGTGTCTGGGTGTCCCCGACGCTCGCCACTCACCCCTTCACCACGAAGAAGGGGTCCTCCATCGACATGGCGCTGCTGCTGCCGCCGCTGCGCGCCCCCGCGCCACGCCCCCGCCGCCGCACCACCCCCCTTCACCTCGCCACGCCCCTGCCGTCACGAGCGGCTCACATGCGCACTGCGTCGGTGGCCGCGGGGGGTTCCGGTGGTGATGTCGACTAGCTGGTTGGGTCTCGGTATTCTGTGGCTGTCTCCTGAGGGAGTGGGGCAGTGAGCAACGGGGGTGTCCTGGGAGGGGGGGTGCTGTGGGGTTGTTCCTGCTCTTCCAGCCTTTCGCTGCTTGGAGCACAACGTCCCTCTCCCCCTTTTTGCCGCCGCGTCTGTGCTTTCCTGCTTCTTGGCACTAAGGAGGCACGTCCTGAGCGGGGCTGGGGCGGCCGGGCTGCTGGGCCGTGGTCCTGGCAGGGTGTTTTCCCACCCGGCGAGGGAGGAAGAAGGAGAGAGCGACAGCCAGTCTGCTCTGCTCCCGCTACCCTTCCTGCCCCCGGAATGAACAGGCACCGCTTCCTTCCTCCTCCCTTCTGCGGGTGAGAACAGCCCTTTGCCTCTTGGCTTTTGTCCATCTCAGCGTGAGGACCTCCTGTTCCCTCGTTCCCCCCTCTCAAATCTCGGCTCCATAATACCCTCTCTCAGCTGCAAGCACAGAGAGCCCTAGTCTTAGGAAAGCTGGCAGCAGAGAATGATGCCTGTGCAGCACTAGAGGATGTTCAAAACACACACAAGGCAGAGCTTCCTCCGTGCAGCACTTTGCATGTAGAGGGTCCTGTGTTACTCCTATGGGACAGGCAGGCAAGATGGTGAGTTTTGCAGAGGTATGGCCAGGAGCAATCACCCAGATCTTTGGCCTCTTGGAGTGCGTGTCCCTGCCTGCACTCTCTGAATGTGGCTGTGGTCCAGCATCCCTAGCAAAAGCAGTGCCGATTCACTGATGGAAAAGGTACAAAAGATGCCTCCTCAGCATGTGAACTGGATACCTCAATTTTGCAATCACAGCAGCTTTACTCATGAGTGTGGGGTGGGAAGGCTGCGGCCCATGTAAAACCGGTTTCTGCAGTTTTGTGGGGTGAGAAAGCTGCCTTCTGCTCTGGCCAGCCTTGTACCAGGGAAGATGCAGCTTGCCAAGTGTGGTGCAACAGGCCAGAGACAAGCTTTAGGGTTTGTGTTTGCTGGCCCTTCCTTGCTGCACCTTGGATGGCTTGTTTCCCATGCTGGGGTTCCAGCAAAATGCACTGTGCTGAGCATGGAGGGCTCCCTCCAGGTGCCAAGGAGTCATTAGGACCCAAAGACCTTGTACTCCCCAAAACCCCACAATCCTCCAGTGATTTCCACTGTGCTTCACACTCTTCTGAGCTCTCACCTTAAAAACTTGCATATTGAAACTGATCTTAGAGGTGGAGGGTTGTTCCACAAAATGCAGGACACCATAACTCACCTCTCCCTCAATGCAGACATCGCTTTGAAGCAGCTCAGCAAATGTTGTAGCCTTGTTGCTTTGTGTTCAGAGCCTCCATGGGATTTGGCTGTAGTAGTTATAGGGTATTTAAAGACATGATATATTCTGAGCAGCCCACTGAAGGTTATGAGCGTTAGATTTGTTCAAACACTCATGGAAGTCTGTCAGAGGCAATTTGCAGTGCTCCCCTCTTGGTGTGCCAAGACTGCGCAGTTCGGCTTGCTCTCGTCAAGCATCTCCTGAAACCTTCACTATGATGAGAATGAAACAGGAAAGCTCCCACAGCCACTCAGAGTTACTAGCTAGGAATTTCAGAAATCCTGTAATAAATTCTATGAACACTTTATTCACTTAAATGAAAACTTTTGGGGTTTTTTTATGCATTTGCAAAAAAGTGTGAAGCGTTGCAGGGCTGTTGAGGGCTGAAAATAAGGAGGTGTTACTGAAGTGTAGGGAAGTTGCAGACTTTCCAGGAATAACACAGTCTTTTCTTTGATGCTGGAAGTTAATGCACACGATGAAGTTAATGATTTAGATTCAACAGCACTGCTGTGGATTTTTTAGAATGGAGGCATTTTTGCTGTATCTTGTGGGAAGCTCTGATTTTTTTATTTGGAAGCAGTGGGAAGTGTTTTGGTAGCTTTCTGGCATGCTTGGCTAAGTGATTCCTCCCTGGGAGAGGAGTGCTTGGTGCAGGGCACGCAGCTGCAGAACTGGTCAGGAAAGATCTGATTAAACACTTCTGTTCCATAAAGCACCAACTCATCAAAATCCCAACTGTCTGCAGAGAAGAACTGGGCTTACTGAGGCTTTTATCAGGAAAATATTTGCAGCATGTGTGTACATGCACAGGGGAGTGTGTGTATGTGATCCCGTACTAACCCGGTGCAAAAACATGTATTTTGCGAGAAGAGATGGCTTTTCCTCTCAGGGAAAAGCTGGATTGATTTGAATTTGGATTTGTAAAAGTATATGGGTTTTTTTCCTCCAGAAAAGGTTTTACAGCTAAAAGAAGAAGTAATAAAGCTAATGGGTTTCAGATGCTTCAGTGTTTCTCTTCCTCATTTGCATTTTTAGTGAAAGTTGCTGAAGATTTTCTATGGTTATACAAGGAGAGATAAGGCAATGATAACTTGATAAAAAACATTCGTTTGTGGCTAAACAGTCAGTGTTGTGGTGGGCAGTGAGGTTTTCCAGCAAATCCCAAAGTGTTTCCAGCAAATCTTGCCCACCCATGGCCGCTCTGTGTTTGTAACAAGATTTCCTGAGCCTTGTTTTTAGGAACAGGTGGTGACTTGCCTGTGAAGCACCAAAGGCACAGGTGACACAAGGCCTCAACCATGTGACAGCATGGTGACCTGACAGCAGCAGCTCTGAGGCGTTAGAAGAACAAGATGCTGAGAGGTGATTGCCAAGAAAGTGGCTTGGATGCTGGATCCTCCTGGTTACATGCTAGAGCAAATGGAGCGGGTTTCCTTGGACTCACAGTTGTGTGAGCAGGAATGAAGCCTCACCAAAGCTTCTTCTCTGGTTGTGGCTTTCCTCCTGTTGCTGTCTCTTGTGGGCTTTCATTGTCTACTGAGAGATGGTTTCATGCCATAGCCTTACCCTTGGGTAGGTTCATATCAGTGCAAGGCCTGTGTGCAGTAGAGGCTGCAATCCCTGAATGGACAACTGGCCAGAAATGACAAAGATACAATCAAGTACGAAATAAATGAGCAAATGCAAGGTAGAATGGTATTCATGGTAGGATGTGGGATGACTATTCAGAATAATGGTGGTTTAAAAAAAAATATTTCCCTCTTTGTAGTGCATGAGCAATTGATTATTTAATGAGGATGAAAATGGGAAATTAAATTGAGCAAAGGCTGTGGGACTGCCTGCCACAGGATGCCAGGGGTGCTGAGAGTTTACCTGGATCCAGAAAGAGGTTAAATTACATGAGTTACAATGTGCTGTACTGCCAGAGTCCTTGTTACTTTTTTATGTGGGTGAAATCAAAATGAACTTTTCCCTGGCAGCCTTTCCCCATAACCTTCCTTGTTGTCCCTGTTTCCATGGATGACCTCACCAGGGCTGCAGGCTCTGTCACGTTAGAAGGAATGGGTGGCTAAATGATAGTCTGCATGAGGGAAGTGGCACAGATCAGAGAGAGGAGTAGGAGTCAATGCCTGCTGGCAGGCACAGATGTTTTGCAGTTTCCCTTGATGGTGGGAGGAGGGATTCGACACAGAGAGGATCTGCCCTGCCCTTGGTGCCCTCCTCCGTGGTTGCTACTCGTAGGACTCAAGGTTGCCTCCTGGCATGCCTTTGGACTTTGAATAAGGACTGTGTGTGGTGTGGTTTGCTGGCAGGTCCCAAGGACCTTGGTCCCCCTTTTCGTTAGCAGGGATCAGAGCAGGCTTCTCTCCTAGGATAACAGCTCCATGGCTCCAAGGCATCATTGTGTATCCTCCCCATCATGCCTAAGCAAAACACTCGCACAGAGAACACATCTGCACTCTGGGATGTGCAGAGGGCTACAGCTGTCATTCGCCTGCTGGCTAAAAGGAAGGTGACATTGAGATACAGGGAAAGTTAAAAAATAATTAGGCAGAGAGTCCTTTGGGCAGGAGAACTACCCTGCCATTTGCCCAACTGAGACTTGGTTGGCTCTGCAGAATTTGTATGATTAATTTCGGATGTTTAACCCCATACTGGGCTGCAGGTGAACACCACCGAGGCTGCCTTCTCCTGTAGCGAAGAGTTTGTTGGGGAGCCAATCACTCCAGTGAAAAGCATGGGCTTTGCTGTGCAGCCAGAGGGTTGTCTGCTGGGCTGCATCCCAGGGCTGTCCTGCTTCTTTTCCCCCTGGACACAAGGCAGCCTCTGTCTTTGGAAATGGCACAGGACCCATTGCAGGCATATCAGAGAGGGGAAAAAAATACAGGAAGGTAGATTACAATGGAAGGGTTGTGTGATAGGAAACCCTGGAAAATAAATGCATTTTTTTCCTCAGGAAACCCAAACTGGTTCCATAAAACACTGAAAGATGTGGGGCCACATTTTTCCAGGGGCAATGGCTGCCTGAAGAAGCTGATAGCTGGGAGTGGGATTCCGCCCCGACCCCCTTTGTATTTGGAGAGATCGCTGGAGGAGTAGCAGGATTTCTGATGAGCCGGGAGCCCAGGTCACAGGTCTCCAGAGGAGGGAAGGGAAATCCCAAAGCTCAGAGTAAGGGAAGGGAAATTTTAAATTATTTGTGAAAGAGCAAAAGGGGGAATCCCAGGTTACTGATGAAAAAAAAACCAAACTGTAGGAAGGAGTCCTGCCTGCCTGGGCTATCTACACTATCATCGCTGTTCATAGGTAGGAGGTTTTTAACCCTGGAAAAACTCTTTGCTTTCTAATATATGACTGTGCTTTCAGGGGTGGGTGTCTCAGCCATTTCAGAAGAGGAAGGAGGGAGCTGCTTTCACTCCTTTGACTTTAGGTTTTGTATTGATTTGTTTGTGTTTGTTTCACTTGTGCATTGTGCTTGGTTTTCATTTGGCAGTGATTAGTGGTTAGCACTCTGCTGTTTTGGGATGTTTCCCAGCTCTTCTGACCTTATCTCTAAGCTTGGATAAACCAGAGCAGTTGGGAACCTTGGGGAATTAGTTACTGATATCCAATTGCAGCAGGTCCAGACCACATCCATGTGAGTTATTGATTTTTCTGAGAAAAAAACCCCAACCAAATAACCCCAGAGAAACCTTCTTCTCATCCTGAGCCCTGTGTAGGTCCCTCACAACTGAGATGTTTATTATTCCCATCTAGAAATGAACTTGGGCTGCAGATGAATCACATTTGGAAATTATCCTCCCTGCGCTGTTTTGCTTCCAGCAGCAATCTCTTGGGATGTGCCTGGATCTCCCCAGGGCTTTGGCTGTCCTGAAGCTCTGCTTTTCCTGCAAGGCAACTGTTGGTGCGAAGGCTTTTTTCCCAGCCTCAGTGGTGAGGGAGGTTTGGTTTCTTTGTTCTTAATCTTCTTCCTGGGAAGGCTCTTACTCATGAGTTCTGGTCTGAATTTAATAGAGAGGGGACAGCGGACTGCAGTGGTGCTGGGACAGCCAAGAGAAGTGATAGATGACTTTAGTCTGTGCTTCGAGGAGACCCTAACTTCACCGTCTGTCCTACCCACAGGGTTCTCCACCTCTTTGCTGCAGTTCTCTTCTCCCTGGGGCCTGGGCTGCACATTTGGTGACAGTGAAGGTCTGGCGGGGGGGTGGGGACTGGGACAGGCGCCGCGGTCGAAACAGGACCTTGCTAACCACATCCTCAGCCCCACCGCGGCAGGTCTTGCGGCTGTGCTGGGTGCCAGATGGCTGTGCTGGTGCGGCCCCAACCCCGACACTTCTGCGTGGGCTGCAGCTGGGGCGGAGGAGAAAGAGGGGGGGAAGAGGAGAGGGAGGGCGGGAGGACTCAGTAGGGGTTTTGCTGCCATAGCTGGGGATGCAGGCGGGATGCAGGCATCTGGCACGCAGCCCCACGCTGCGCCCAGCCAAGATGCAGCCGCGAGAATCCCAGACGAGCTTCCCGGCGCCAGCCTCCTCTGCCCACTGTGGAAGGCGAATTTAAACACCTCCAAAACTCCCGGTGGTGTGCGCAGCCCTCTGCAATTATTATTTGTACCACAAGCTGCTTCCTGCCCCGAGCTGCTTTTATCTTGCATTGTTTTCCTTTCCAGGTGGGGCCGCAGGCTCCCCACTGCTCGGCCTCCGGGGCTGCCTCCGCCACTGGCTTGCCGGCCACGCTGCCGGCTGCAGCTTGCTGGCGGAGAGGCCACCTTTGTCTGCCAGCCCGTCCGCCCTCCTCCTCCTGCCAGAGCTATTTCTGGAAGCAGCAGCTGAGCCCGAGGATTGTTAATTGTTCATCAAACCCCTTCCAGCCCAGTTAGATCACATGCGGAGATTAGAGCACCTCGTCACACCCTTTCCTCCGCCTCCTTCTCGTGTATCCCCCCCGGCCCGCAGGGATGGGGGTTAATGCCCCTTCTGCAGGCAGACGGGGAGACACGAAGCGTGTGTGACTGTCCGGGGTGCCAGCCCCACCGAAGTGACGGCTCCCACGCTGTGCTCAGCCGTGGGTATCACGGAGATGCTGAGCCACGGGTATCACAGAGCTGCCCGGTTCCAGGGACAAACCCAGCAGGGTCATCCAGCAGCAGAGACCGGCTCGGGTGCAGGCAGGAGCCCAGGGCAGGCAGGCAGGCAGACAACAAAGCCACCCCAGCCGCTGACCTCAGGAGCTGCCATGTGACTGTCTCAAACTTACTAAAGCATGACATCAGCCTGGGAGGGAAAGGCAGGGCTGCCACCAAAATACTCGCTGACTTAAACGGGCTGCCTGAGCGCACTGCCTGCATGCTGCCGCCGGCCCCTGCCTGCACTGGTGCCGGTCCTCCCGTTTTCCCCTTGCATGTCACCCCCTACCCCGGGAAAGCAAACCACTACCCCATCTCTTCGCAAAGGGTATGAAGTGTATTTTGTTCTGGGAATAACACATGCCAGTGGTTATATGCCTGACAGCAGGCACAGTGTTGGTGTGTGATACTGTGTACTAGCTCTGCCACCTGACAGCATGTGCCTCTCTTCCTCCCTGCCACTCTTGAAGACTCCTTCCTGTCTGAGCACTAACAGGAGACCACTCAGTACCCATTCCCATTGTGCTTGTCCCTAGCCAGGGCAGAGGAGAGGCTGCTGGCCCACCTTCTTCTAGGCAGGTTAGCTAGCTAAAACACAGCAACTGGAGAGGAATGGTGCCTCATGCCATCGGGGTGAGGCAGTGAGTGGCAGAACAGGTTGGTTCGCTCAGATCCAGGCATCTTCACTCAGCAAAGCTCTGGTGTTGTGTCTCCTACCAGCTTTTTTTCAGCTAGTGGGATGGATTTGCACCACTGCTCATCACCCACATCCAAGTCAGGAATATATCCAGCTAAGATGTATCAAACCTGGCTTTATCCTTCTGACGGGTTATTTCTGCTGAGGATGCAGGTCCCCAGATCTTGCAACCAGCAGTCCCAGAGCAACATGCCTGGTGATGGACAAGCCATTTTGCAGGGGCACAACTGAATGCTGTGTCATGGAGTGGGGAGGGCACTGGTGTTGGGCAGACATGCGGGCTGAGGGCCAGGAGGCGTGACTGCAGTCCCAAACATCCAAGGCTAGACCTGCTCTGTCTGGTTAGACTGACCTGAGGGCTTAGGCCAGGGTGTTGCCGGCCCTCCAAGGCGCGGGAGCAGGTTCGGCGGGTCTGGAAACCCTCGGTTCCCACCACTGGGGCTCGCGTCCCTCCAACCTCCCACGCTGGGTGTGGGTGGGACAGCCCGGCTCCGTGTGTCCGGGAGAGGCTTGCACTGGCATGGGAAAGGCACAGCTGAGGCCAGCTGCTTTGACCGGTGTTTTGGCTGTGCAGTTGAGCATCCTCTGGTTTAGTTGTTTAGGATGGAGTGTGGCAGGTTTGTGCAAGAGGAGGTGGACATTTTGAGATGTCAGCCCCCAGGTAGAAATGTGGTTGTGTGCAGCATCCAAACAGTGGCACTTGAGGTTTTCTAACTGTGCTTGAGCAGAAGGAAAACTTTTGTTTGGTCTGAGTGTGGGGGGATTCCTGGGGGAATGCTCTTGCTGTCTCAACTATGTCTTGATGTGACTAAATCTCAACCTGTTTTTTGTTACCACTATGACCAGCCACCCCCTTGCCCTGCCAGTGATCCAGGACATGGTGGCAGGTCTTGCCAATAAGACATCATCACAGCCTCCAGCTCTTCTGGGGGGCCTGCAGACAAATCTCTTGGGAAAAAAAGGGATGTAAGCAAGTTGTCACATGTGTCAGCTGGGAATGGAAACTGATGCTCCAGGGCAGCACATTGAACTTCCTTAATTTTGGGTCCTTTCACTTCTTGCCTGCTTGCAGATGGTGGTTGCTCCTCAGTGGAAGGAGGGTCTGTGCTACAAACCCTGAAACACCCCCTGAGCTTTCTTGGAGGCTGCCCTCGTGCCTGGAGCTGTGTCTGGGGTGTGGGTTAGCTACTGCAGCCCCCAGCCTGGCCGACACCATGTTTCACAGCTATGGCAAAGCAAAGTTTCAGTTCCCAAAGAACTGCCGCAGACCCCATCACCCCTGGAGATGCTGGTGGCATATTGTCCTCCCCCATCCTTACCGACCCCATTGTGGATCTTCATCTTTTATCCTGGGCTCTCTGTGAGCTTTGCTGCCAGACCCCTGGGGCAGATCTCTGCCTGGCAGTGGGGCAGGCATGGCTTTCTGCTCCATGTCAGGGCAGATATTCTTTGAAGTACTCAAAGCTGCCCTTCCCCCCCTAGCTAGCACGGTCTCTAACACAAGATCTCGGAGCCCGGTGCTGAAATTGAGAGAAACATTTCTAACCTGCAAAACCAAGTCACTCTTGGTTTGTTGTTTCCCCCCACTCCCCTCCCTAAATGTTTCAGTTATTTTGGCCAAAATCCCCACTGCTGCCTGTCGGTGTGATCAAGCCAATGCGGGGTGCAGTGAAGCTGGGGCTCTGCCGAGCCCAGGGCGCTGCCACAGTCCTGGCCGCTGTCCCGCAGCGTCCGCCGGCGGCAGGCCCCACTACGAGCCGCGTGCTGGCGTTGCCGCTTTAAGAGCCTTCTCCGCCGGGAGAGCGTTCGAACCCGCTCCCCTGCGCCGCCATTGGCAGGCGCGGGCGCGCGGGGGCCAGCCGGCGGTTGGAGCGGCCGGCGGGGCGCCCTGATTGGCCGGGGCGGGGGCAGTATAAAATGTCGCTGGACGCGTGGGCTCGCCTCAGTCGGCGGCGCGAAGGAGCGGCGTGGGGGAGCTGGAGGAGAGCCTGCGACGGGAGTTTTGGCGCTACTTCCGCACGGCTTCACCTAAGCCCGGTGGTCCCATCGCCCCCTGTCCGCTATGGAGTTCAAGCTGGAGGCGCACCGCATCGTCAGTATCTCGCTCGGCAAGATCTACAGCGCGCGGGGCCAGCGCGGCGGCCTCAAGCTCCACAAGAACCTCCTGGTGTCGCTGGTGCTGCGCAGCGCCCGGCAGGTTTACCTGAGCGAGCCGGGCTGCCCTCCTGAGCCGCCCCCCGCCGCCTGCGGATCCCCCGAGGACGAGCAGCCGCCCTGCACCACTGCCTGGGCGGCCGGAGAGGCGCCGCCGCCGACGGACGAAGCGGCTCGGGGTGGCTCACGGCTGCCCTTCGCGGACTGTGAGGGCCCCCGGGCACGGCGCTGTTGCTGCAGTTGTAGCTGTTGCTGCGCGGCGGCGGGCGGCGAGGCGAAGCGCTCGGATTGTGCCGCTGAGACCGCGGCCCCCCCGCCGTCTCACTGCCCCCGGAAGCGCAGCGCCGGAGAGCGGGGCCAGGCGGGCTCCCCAGTAAAGAAACCCCGCCGAGAGGTGGAGGAGGAGCCGCCGCCTGGCGAGCAGGAGGACATGGAGACAGGCAACGTCGCCAGCCTTATCAGCATCTTCGGCTCCAGCTTCTCAGGACTGCTCAGTAAGGAGCCCAAGGGCCGACGGCGGGCCCCCCGCGACGACGGCGAGGCGACGGCGGCCACGACACCCACCGACGCGGCGGCCGAGCCGGGACAGATTTGCTGCGACGAGCCGGTGCTGCGGACCCTCAACCCCTGGAGCACGGCCATCGTGGCCTTTTGACGCGCGGGCCGCAGCGACTGGCCCTCCGCCGCGGGGATGGGGGCCCTGTTGGACGGACGGGCAGCTGGACAGAGAGGTGATAACCTCCGCCCTCCTCCCGCACCCACGGTCCGTGGGAATTCGGCTCCGGCGAGTCCCGGCGCGTTGCCGGGTCGCACGGGAAGGGCCGCGGGGCAGGGGCGGCAGCAGCAGCACTTCCCCGCCGGCAAGCTGGGTCCCGTCTGCCGGCATCCGCCCTGGAAGCGCCCTCGGCCCTACCCTCCCGGAATTCCCCTTCCCGGTCGGGCCGCCGCCCTCTCCGGCGCCCCTGGGAGGCTCTGCCGCAGCTGCCGACGCCGGGGGCGCACCCACCGGGTAGTATTTTAAGCTTGGAAAGTATTAAGTTTATTAAATAAAGTCTATTTTGGGAAGGTTTAGGTCAGAACTATTACATGGTGCTTTTTAAAAGTGTTTATTGAGAGAAACGAAGTTTACAGACGCTCTGACGGCAAGTCCTTGAGCCTGTTTGTTAGGCTTGGTAACTCCTGGTCTTTGTTGTATAAAGGCTTGGGGCTCCCGTAGGGATTTTGTACAGTGTTCCCCTTCAGTGATGTATCTTGTTTTGTATAAAATGTAATTCTACGTGTTCAACACGTATTAAATATTTTCAACTGTACAAGGCTCGTTCTCGTGTGTGCCCCCGCTCGGCTCGTGGTGGGGAGGTCGCCGGGAGCCAGGCAGGCAGCAGCCAGGGGTGTGGTTGCTGCGTGTCTGTGGCTGGATCCACCCTGCCTCGCCAGAGGCTCAGAGTGGGTTGGAGTCCAGCTCCTCCGGGAAGTAAGGGAAGTTCTCTCTGGGCGACTGGAGTTCTTCCCAGGATCTCCCAGTTGCTCTCCCTGCTCCTCCGGCTGTAGCCTCTTCACGGGGCTAGGGCTGCTGTGGCATTTGAGGTCTTGCTCAGAAAGTACCTAATGTGCACAGTCACACTCCGTGGGTGGAAAGCGGTTGCTAAATCCCGGCAGAGCAGCTGCGCGCAGTCTGACCCCGTGCTGTGGAGGGGCCGGACTTCTGCTTTGCCTGTCCGGAGGTCCAGGTTGGGGGCGTGTGAGTGGATCTTCCCGGACATGGGCTGTGCTCCCTCCCCCTACTGCTCTGCCAGAAGTGTTTGTCAGTGCCTCCTCCTTGCTGTTACTTGTGCAACAGTTAAAGTGATGAGTATCAGGGCTGTCTTTTTTTTCTATTTTTTTCTTTATCTGTGAAGCTGTAACTGGGTTAAAGTTCCTGCTCCTAGGGGTGGGGAGAAAAGTTTGGCCTCTGCTTCACAGTGACTGTGGAGTGCCCTAAGGCCTTGTAATTAAGACTGAATTGTGGATTATCTTTTTTTTTCTTTCTCGCTGGGAGATTCACTAGAGGCGTTTCTGCTCCTAATTAATGAACTTTTCAACTGAGGATTGCATCTCTTGTGAGTCAAGGAAGATGTTTGTGTGCTGTGAAGTGCAGCATGGGATATCTAGCTGAATCTCAGGGAGCTGGCTTAGGCAGGAACAGTATGGAAGATGAGTAATGACCAATGTGAAGCTCCTTGCTCTTAGCTTTCTCTGGTGTGGCTGACACAGATGTGTCCCTATGTGGGGCCCTGGATTTATGGGCTGGGGACTTTACACGTTGTTTCAGTGAGAACTGGAGAGGTGAGGCTCGGTCCTCTCGAAGTCCTAAGAAAGGCAGCGAGGGGAGGACTTGTGGAGAAGCTGCCTGGTCTGGAGGGCTTAGAGGGATCTCTGCTAGTATTTGTGTAAGTCTATTCTCACATAAAAGTGAAAGTCCCACCATCTTTATTTTCTTGATAATTACACCTAATGGTGACAGACAACTTTAGTTTGGTAGACAACACCAAGGAAATTGCATGTGATGAGACATTTCTTTCCACATGATGACCTTTAGGAGGTGACAGGAAGGACCTGTCCCTGCTTCACTTGTGCAGGTGCTCTCCAGGAGAACCTTGGAGTTCAGTAGCATGGTTGTGGGACAGGAGATGAAGTCACCTCCCAGACCTTTCTGGGAGGAGAAGGAAGTTGGCTACAGAGGACTTTCCCCCCACCTCTCCTCCTCCCTTTCAGGACATCCTGCTGGGAGGGCACAGGTTGCTCTTCTTAGTCAGTAGCTGGGTTGCTGGGTGGAAATGGCCTGCTGCTCCCATATAAACACAGCTTCCTTCCCAAGAGAGGGGAGGGGGAACTTCAGTCCCACTCCTTGTTCCCCAACAGTATCTCTGTGGAACTGAATGGTTTTGCCCAGGGCTTGCAATCAGCTCCCGAGTGCTGGAATGGGGTGGGGGCACTCGGCTGTCAGGGAGTTGATCAGGAGCATCTTGGCAAACCACAAGGCTTTCAAGGCACCCAGCTGCTTTTCAAGCATCTGATTTGGTTGGTTTACATGGCTCTGGTGTCCCTCTGCAGACAAGACCCAGCCTCCCCTTGACACAGATCACCAGCAGTACTCTGTCTCTTTTATCTTCCAGAGTGGAGTTGTGCAATAGCATAATTGCTATTGGCATCTGAAAATACAGCAAAGGTGACTCAGAGGTGCCAGCCCAGCTCCCTCTGGCTTGTGTGACCTCTCCATGGAGCTATCTGAGGTGAGCAAGTTCTTGCTTACTGGCTGATGACCACAGTGCCGTGCCCCCAAAAGACCCGGTTCAGCTTCATTGGCTGCCGGAGCCACCTCTGCTATGTCAGTGCAGAACTGTTGCTTGTTCCTGTGGCTGTGTTTTCTTAACATGTGGGGTTTGCTCCCTGGGATGTATGTGTCGTCAGGGAGCCACAGGAAAAAATAACCAAGTCATGGTATCTGCCAGTGAGCTTGGGCACGTCACAGAGGAGTCCACACTCCACTGGAGTATGAGTTTCAAATCAAAAAGACACGTAATGATGATTCTGTGTTCCATTTGGTATCAACTTTTCTGCTCTTTGTTTTGTTTTGTTCTTCCTCGGTGTCTTTCTTTTTTATTCCTATAATCACTTTTACCTAAGTGAGGTCTGTTTTCCTTAATTCATCTGTCCTGTCATGCTGCTTTGATTCCTGGACTTTTCCTTCGGCTCTTGGTGCTGCCTTTAGGTTGCTGCAGAGGTGAGGTGATAGGATGGGAGAGCTGAGCAAGGAAAGCGGAATGATCTTGAGGAGAGGCTGATGACCCAAATCTGCTGCCCAGGCCAACACTGACGGAGGGAAAAGAAGTGCTTAAATAAACCAGATAAAAATAAAAGCTTCCACCACTTGGAAGAGAGGGCAATTCCTATGGAAACTGCCTCACTGGGTCAAGGAGGATATGACTTAATGGCAAGATGGCAGTATCCTCACCTTCCTATAATAGCAATGAGCTGTTGGGAGTGCTCACCTAGCCAGCTGCTTTTCCCCAGATCAGATCAGGTCGTCTGAGAGCCTGGCAGAGGAGAGGATTTGGGAAGATCCCTTAGTGCAGCTGAAGGGCTGGGTATATGCCGGTAGAGGGGCAGCGGGAGCCAGGAGCCAAGGCAGCCAGGCTGCCTGGTCAATGCTCAGGGAGGAGGGTGAGTGGCAGCCTTTTGCTTTTATCCTGCTGTAATCGGCACGGAGTGTCTGTGGGGTGGATGAGCAGCAGCTCTCATCAGGAATACCTTCCGGAGACAGCGAATGATTTAAAACTGGCTGTTGCCAATTGTTAATGGTGTGAGTCGCCTCGGCCGTTAAAGGTACGGCCGGCTGTACATGTGTGCCAGTACCGGCGCCAGCCAGAGGAAGCCCGCCGGGCTGGGAGGCGATGGGCAGCGAGGGGTCAGGGCTCGCAAAGAGGCTCCGGATTTCACTCCGGATGCTCCCTCCTGGCCTGATGTGACCCAGTATTCCGCCCGTCCCTGCTGTCCTGGGGCAGGGGAAGGGGTGGAAGGCCCCGCACACTCACTGCTGCAGCATCCTGTGTCAGCGCTCAGGAATCCGGAGAGCTGCTGGGAGGGAGGAGGGAGGGAGGCCAGCGCCGTGGGGCTGCGCCTGATGGGGCCTCTCCCGCCTGGGAGCTGGAGGCACCGGAGCAGCCCTGGGGGCGCATCCTTTGCCAAGGTCTAAACCCCAGGGCAGGGGGGTATGAGGGGGAGGGAGAGGTGCAGAAGCCTTGTGTCGCAGGAGTTCTTGCTTAAATGATGCCTCAAAAGGCTGATGAGGCACATTTGAATCCCTGCCTGCCCTCACACCGCTGCAGGGCTTGCATCTGTCTCCAATGTACTGTGCTTGCGGTGATGCTCTGCCAATATGTATTTCGGGTGGGTGGAGGGAGTCCCCTATCAGGTCCCCTGCAGGCGGGGGAGCACTTGCAGGGGAGTGGGGGCTCCCCGCTCTCCCTGGGCAGGGTGTTCCCATCCCAAGGGGAGGCGAGCAGGGGCAGAGGGAAGGCGCCGAAGCTTGCAGCCAGGGCTGAGCCAGCTGGCCAGGCTCACAAAAAACCCGGGGATTCTTCCAAGGAGCATCCAAGCGCTTTTGCCAGGCTGAAGCAGGGCAGAGAGTGGGTTCAGCACTGAGAGGGGATGGCTGGTGGTGGGAGAAGCTGGCTGGAAGGTGCCTGGAGCTCCCTTGCCTTGGAGGGACCCCAGTGGAGGAGAGCTACTCCAGGCCAGCACAGGTCCTGGAGGCAGGGTCAGCACCAGGCCAGTGCTGGGACATGGTGACAAACACAAACAATCCTCTTCTCCTGGTCTTCTGGTTGTGATTTCTGCTCCCGATGTGCAAACCCCGCAGGGCCCCCCCTCTCCTCCTTCTCCCCAGCTGGGCAAGAGCTGGCCTGGCTACGGTAATGAAATGCAGAGCTGCTAGGGGGAGCGGGGTGGAGCAGGGAAAAAAAGCTCTGTTTGAGGTTTTGTGCCTCCGGTTTCCTCTGGCCCACTCTCCCAGCGGGGTGATTTGTTGGTGATGGAGCCTGGGGAGAGGGGGAGGGAAGGGCTTAGAGCTACAGGCAAATAGTCATCATGTATTTCCCTGGCAGTCACACAAAGTAGAGGGGAAAACCGGATGAGGGGTAGGTAGATTGCCTGGGCAGGGGCCGTGGGGCATCATTTGCTGGAGCTGAGCTCTCCTGCTCTTGTCCTGGGTGCTCAGGGACGGCGTTGAGCACTTTGCCCTCCAAGGGACTGGCTTTGTGGTGGAGGCACTCTACTGCCATCCCAGTTTCCCCACCTTCCTTCCATCCAAGCTTCCCTGCTGGGTGGGCAGTGGAGTGCTGAGACCTGCCTGCAGACAGCTTCTCCATGACTGACCGGCTCTTGTGGCCCAGCCCAGCCTTCAGGGCTTGCTTCTCTGGTGAAGGCAAGGGGTGTCATTCATCTTTTCTCCCTTTTCTGCAGCAACAGCCAAGGAAGAAATCCAGACCTTTCCCAGGCTCGTGGAGAAGTGGAGGTACTGGCTGCTGCAGACCTGTTTTTGGGTACCTGTGTGGAACAGCTGTGCTGGTGGAGGGACTGCCAGGCTGCAGATGCATTTGCTGCCTGCAGCTACTTCAGCTCAGCCCAGCTTCACCTTAAGCCAGGCTTTAGGTTCTGCTGTGTTCTGGCACTGCCAGCAGCGAGCTCCCCTCCTGTGTGGGATGCCTCCGTGTTCTATGGCTTTGCAGGGTGACCTCCAGCTTGGGAGAAGCAGGCAGAGCTGCCTATTGTTCATGCTCACTGCTCTGTTTGGGAGCATGTGTGGTTTCCTAGGGGGAAGGTCTCTTCCTCCTCCTCCTCACCTCTGCTGACAGCGTCTGACCTCAGCTGTCATCCCTGGTGATGTAGGGGATTAATCTGAGCCTCGGGACAGGTTGAGGCATGTCCAAAGCGGAGGAGAGCTTCATGCATACACAGAGGAAGGAACAAAAACAATTCCCAGGGAAATATTTTCCTGCTGCTTTTCCTGGCAGCAAGCAGAGTGGGAGGAAAAGACCTTGCTATAAATTGTTTGCAGGAGACTAAAGCCCTGGATCTACTTTCCCTTGGCCTCCAGGACCCCATGAAGCTCAGACCCACACATGGAAAACCAGAGGGTTCTCACCCCCCAACCTGCTGCTCAGCTATCACCTCCACCACAGATTGCCTGCCATGCTCCAGGGTGCATGGAGCCAAGTCAGAGCATTTACAGAGCTAGGAGAACCGGCCCACCCTGGAGCAGCAAGGCATGGTCTGCTGGTAGACTCTGCCCTTTGCCTGCTCTGGCCTTGGCCACCCTCCTCCTGCTGCTGTTTGCTTTGGCAAGCCGTGGTCTTCACCCTGCCAGCACAGCTTGGCGGCCCTGGGTCAGGCAGAGTGGGATGGAAGCCAGAGGTGTGGGGCAGGGAAGGAGCCTGTGGGAGAAGGAGAACAGGAAGGGAAATGGAGAAGTAAATGGCTGGCTGGGTGGATGGGGCGTGCCAGCCCTGCCATGAAGGGCAGGAAGGACACAGCTTGCTTGGACATCTGGAGGGTGGGCTGGAAAAGGCAGGAAAGGGGAGTGAGGGCTGGGAGAAGGGGTGCAGGGGTGGGAGCCTCAGTACCATGCCAGGTTTGGGTTGTGGGAGTCCCATGGGTGCCTGCTCTCCTTGGTCCTGGGCTGGGGGTCTGCATGCCATGGTGCCCTGCTCCCCTCCTGGAGCAAACAAATGGATGTGGGCAGCATGGCACAGGCAGTCTTGCAGCAGCAGCCTCCTCTCACACCATTCCTCATGGAGCTGGGGTCCCAGCTGGAGACTAGTGATGCTGGAGCATCACTGGAAAAGAGGGGCAGAATAGTGGCTGGTTTGGCAGTAAGAAGCAGGGAAATTCCTGCTGGCCTCATCTAATCCAGTTTCCAGGTTTACTCCTGCAAGCCCAGGCATGGAGCAACACAGCCAGGTGGGCTTTGCTGGTGTATGTGGCCTCCATCCCAGCTCCCCCCATCACTTGCCATTCTGGGGATGGTGGGAACATGAGGTGATGAAAGTACTGAGCTGGGAGCAAGGGGAGGAGGCAGGTTTCTGATGTGGTGCAGGGCTAGATTAGCAAGCTTCCCTGCCTTGCCTTGGTTGGGCGGAGGGGGCTGCTGGAGCAGCACGGGGTTATGTCTCCATGGCGATGGGGCTGCTAATTTTCAAGGCAGGAAGAATTTATGTGTTTTCTCATGTGATACCAGCCCAGGGCAGCAACATCGACAGGCAGCCACAGTCCTGCGGGGATGGGGGATGTGGAGGGGCAATGGGCCATCCTCACCTCTTTGGGGTGAGGGTGAGACCCCCAGACCCAAATTTTGTCCTGACCCAGGGCTGAGCACAGTGGCAGCCCCAAGGGCAGGGCTGGCAGTGGGGGGCAGAGCCCACTCCAGCAGCTCACTACTTCCCATTCACAGCCCTGTTTGCTCAAGGGTTGAATATTTGACCCTGTGGGCCTTTGGCATGGTGGAGAGGCTGGGAGGAGTTGCATCCGGAGGAAGGCACAGCTCCTGTGGGAAGGCAGGAGGGACAGAAGGATGAACAGGGAGGGAACTGGGGCTTTTTTCCCCTGTGGTGTGGTGCAGCTGGCTGGGGAATGTTGCTAAACACTCACTGGTGTTTTCAAGCTGGTATTTACCCTATGCTGGGCTGGTGGAGCCACACTCGCCTTTCCAGCTCCAGTGCTTGGTGAGGGCTGGTGGCAGTGCCCATTGGCAAACAGAAGTGCCACTTCTTTAATCACTGTGGGCAAGAATGGCCTTTCCCTGTGGCTTTTGTGTTAATGGAAAGCAAATATCAGAGGGATGTGAACACAGGCCGTCAGGAGGAGCTGGGTAAAATCGCCACTGGATATTACTAGCTTTGTTCTCCCATCCTTTCTTGGAGCATTTTCTCTAAAGGATAGTTCTGGTTACCCCTTTGCAGGTTGAATTTCTCCCAGCCTCCTTTCTAAGGTTTTCCTGGGGGAACTGATGCATTTTGTGTTAAAGAACCACTTTGTGGGGAGGTGGCCAGGGCCATGCATGCCTCTTGCTTGACCTTGTCCTTCTTTGGCCCGGGCAGTGCCCCATGCACTGGACTTGCCACAATTCCCTCCCTGGAAAGGGCAATGGAGTGAGTATTTGCCTTCAGCTCAGGACAGCATGATGTGATGTCCCTGGTCTGTGGCCAGGTGGGGAGGGCCTGGCTGCCCAGGGTTCAGGGTGGTGGTATGGGGCTGACTGGTGCTGGGAGAGCACCAGGAGATGCTTTCCTGGGAGGGAGTCATGTCTGAGCAGGAGGGAGGGCTGTTCAAAATAAACAGGGTGACAATGGCAGGAGGAAGGAGCCACCCCTTGAGTCTCCAAAGCTCTCCCTGGGGAAGGGGGAGCAGCTCTAAACTGGTGTGTGCTGCCTGGTGAGCCGAGCATGGGGCCAGGCTCTGATCCAAAGCCCGCTATGGTGGTGAGGCTGGTTCCATCCCAGTCACCCTAGTGCCTTGCAGCCCTCCACTTTCCCATGCCCCACACTGGGACACAGACATCCCCTTCTGCTAGATGGTATTGGTAGAGAGCACTGGGTGGGCTGCTGACAGAGGGTGGACAAATCTGAGCACAGTCTATCCTTTATAGCAGGCACATGCTGCCAGTGACAAGGCATCAGGTGGTGGAGTGGTTTGTGTCCCCCATTGCCAGCACCACCAAATTGGAGGCTGGTGGCAGGGCAGCTCAGCTCCCTGGGAGACCTGAGCTGGGAGTCACCACAGGTTTGTGCTTGTGGCAGCATGATCCTCGGTCACTGGAGATGAGGAGGTCCTGGTGCCATGGACAGACAGAACTCTCTATCCATAGCTGCCCTATCCTTGCAGAGCTTTCCAGATGGGGAGAAACTCCTGAGCACCAGGAGAAGGTGGGGAGGGTGGCCGTGTGCTCAGCTGTGGCTAGCTCCAGCACTCTTTTCAGAGGAAGCAGCCAGTGCACAGAAGCAGCCGCAGTGTCCCCCTGTGGCTCCTGCCTGCCTGGCTGTGCGTCGCTTCTTGTTAGATCAGGGGGCTAGGAGGCTGGAAGTGACCTAGAGAGATGATGTGCTCCTCTCACTCTCAAGCGAGCCTGGAGATTGCCTGGCAAGGGACAGCCAGGCTTCATCCTTACGGGAGTCAAACCCCATGAGGTGAAGGGGCTGCCCTACCCCAAGTCCCACTGCTTTGGGGCCATTGACAGTCAGCGACCTGCTCCTGGGAGGTCTTCAGTTAAGGCAGTGCTACCCAAAACCAGCTGCATCGGTGCATCTGTTTAGACAAGGGGGGGTTGTGTCTGTAAGGGCGGGTGATGTGTGGTGTGCTGTTGTCTTTTACCAGAGCTGGTGGCCTGCAACTTGTACCTACAACTACCTACACCATGATTCATGTCTCCTGCTAAAGACCAGCCTGAGCATGTATGAAATCAGGGTGAATACTTTTGGTCATGCTAGGTGCAGAAGATTCATCTTCCTCTCTCCTGCTCCTCCTCTGCTGTGTGAGTTCCCACGGTGGCAGTCCAACAGGCACTTATCTCTGGGGATGTGCGTGTGGGAACAAGGACACTGCCCCATCTGTCATCAGATGTACTTCAAAGCCTCGGCTCTGATGGGAGGGATTACAGGTAACAGTCCTGTAGCTCCCAAAACGTGTTGGCTCGGTCATTTCACAAGAGGGTGCATTAGTTAGTGCTGAAGGCTGCATCTTGCTTTGGGGACAGGTTTGGTGCCAGAGTACCCTGGAAAAGTTCGCTCAGCCCCCCCAGGATGCAGCTCACCCGGGAAAGAGAGGCTTCGTGAAATAAAAAAGTGGCTGTTTCCAATGCTGTCCAATTCCAATGCAGTATGAGTATTGCCTTTGGGTGTAATCCTTGGGGACTGCGTCCCACTGCTGCCTGCTAAGCCCTCAGTGAGAAGATGTGGGGAAAAGACACGACAGAACTGCAAGCAAGTTGTGGATGGAGCTTCTCTTACTTCGTTTCCTTGTGCAGCAAAGCCCTCTCGTGGAGGTCGGCAGTAGCTTGCCAGGGGAAAGCTGGCTGCTGCGATGTGCTGCTTCTTCCCAGGGAGACCTAATCCTCTCCCTGGGACACTGTCCCCTGGGGTCCCATGAGCAGTTATTAACACGGCTGTCCCATGGCCCCCCTGAAAGTACGTGGGACAGACCTGAATGGACTGTTAAACCTTGAAGTTCCTGTCTGCATGTCAGCTTTGCATATCTGTGTTTCATTTCATGGGGATTCTCTGGTTTTTCCCAGGGAGCTGCTGAACCTGTTCTCCTGAGCTCTGTCAGGAGATGCTTGGCACTTGTTGATGTGGTCCAGTCCCTTAATGTATGCCTCCAGAAAATGGGGATAGTTGTAACTTCGGCTTTCCTTATGGGCCACCACTTTTAAGGACACCACAAGACCCCAGTCTGTATCATCTGCCACTGGGATCTGTGATGCTGGGATGCTGGGGTGGGACAGCATGTCTTTGCTCAGGGCTGGTCCTGGCTCGGTCTGCTCCAGACCCCATGCACATTGCTACAGTCTTGGCATGGATAATTCCCTGGAGCTAACAGCAGATGGTGTCAGTCTCTGCAGGTTGGCCTTTAAAAAGCGCTTTCTTTACAGCTCCGCTTTTGAGAGGGCCAGGGCAGCGAAAAAGAGCCTGTATAATCGTGGGGTGGCTTGATATAAAAAAACCTCAGAGATGAAGCCAAGCAAAGGTATTTCATAAACACCAGCGAAACCCTAACCTTGCTGGTGCAGACATGCTTGCTGGGAGAGCAGGATGAGTCCTTGCTTTGCAGCAACCACCCCTGCCTTCCTACAGGCAGGAATGCCAGCGGCAATTATGCTCCTTCCAAAGGTGCAAGGCTCTTCAAGAGAGTGACCACAGCAACAGAGGTGACTATGTCAGGGCCCCTGTCCTGTCATTTGTCCCTTACTAACAGAAGTGTATCTTTGTTAACCTGAGAGCATCACATCTGACAGTGGCATGTGTCCTCTAGGCTGTGCACATGAGGTGTGAGCACTGTCCCATCACTCAGCCTCAGTAAGCTCCTTGCAAAAAAGCTGGTTTCCCCCCCCCAATGCATGTACTCTGTTTGGCTCTTTAAATCTATCAGAGATGAGCCACTGCCTCACCTGCAAAGCTGGCTAGCTGATGGCAGTGTCCTAAATGGCCTCACCTGGGTTTCCCTCCACCACCCCACCCTATACTAAAGGCTATATTTAAGCTTAACCTAGGCCTCTTAGTTCTTGCTTGGGTTGTTTTAGGGGTTATGGGCTGTCCTGCTCATATGAGGTTCCCCCTTGGTCCTATCTGTACCCTGGTACTTGAAGGCAGGGAGCACAGTCAGACCAAAATAGCATCTACTGCACTGCTTACAGCTGATGTCAACGATTTCAGGTAAGGTTTGATTCTGAAAAGTATAGGGTATGGGTTGGTGGGCTCTGTGTTGAGCCCTGAGGGTCTTTCTCCAAATGCTGTGCTGCTAGAGCTGTGGTCCTGTAACTGCTGTACTGTATGGCAGTGATTGCAGAGCAATGTCATTTGCCTGGCTATATGTAGTATTTAAGAGCCTGAAACAGCAAACAAGTAGCTCTAAGGGATTATTTGTGTTTATTTTTGAGACACTGTTTTGTGGTCACCTTATATATATTGCTCTTTTATGAACTCCCAAGTACCAGTTTAATTCCAGTCCCAGTAATTGCATCCTGATGCCATCAAGTGCTTCCCTGTGCCATGGCCCTTCCCTTGCTGTCCTGCTGTTCCCAGGGAAGGGGGTACTTTATACCCAGGAACTCGTTTGGTGTTGCCGACAGCAGCTGAGTGCTGTTCCACCCCAGTCCTGGCTCTGGTATGGTGGTGAGTGAGGGCCCCCTTTGTGCTGTGGGGGCACCAGTACCTTGGGACTACTAAACCCTAGAAGGTGTGCTTTCTTTGTACTGCCCAAACACTCGATTCCCTTTGTCCTGACTGAGTTTAATTCCCTACATTGGGTATGTTTAAGTAATTTTCTTGTATGTCTAGTTACACAAAAATTGTTATGCTGGTTGCATTTAAATTGTACAGTTGCCGCCTCCTTGCCTGGGGGCTGATGGCAGGCTGTGTAAATATTTAGTGTTTCTGCTCAACTGACATCAGCCTTTTGGTTTCTCCAACCCACCTTCTCTGCTGGTACTTTGCATGCTGTGGCCCTGAATGGGCTGTCAGCAGGGGCTTGTTCTTCAGTCTCAGGGGGCTGACTTACACCCTATTGGGGGTGATGGGTAAAACTTCACTAGTGCATCTGTATGAACACTGAATGTGCTTGTATGCCTGTGTGCGAGGAGCAAAGCAGTCTGTAGTCTTACGGCAACAGTGATCAAGAGAAGGTGGCTGCTGGGTAAGACTCTGGCGGCTTGGTAAGGCTGGTTTGTGGTGGGCTGTGGGGGGAGCACGGCTGTCCATGGGCTTGTCTCTCGTGGAGCATCCCCTGTACCCGCTCAGGTGGTTTTGAGGGAGCCGGCGGGTCCCGCGGCAGCGCTGGCTCCTGAGTGCCCTCTGCCTGGTGATGGTCCCTCGCCCCGCGGAGCTGGCATGTGCATCCTTCGTGGCCAAGCCGGCAGATGGGGCTCCTGCCCCGGTTGCTGCTCGGGAGGCTGCTGGGGACCTGGGCATCCCCGAGCAGGCGGTGCTGGCGGTGACCCAGGGATGCTTGCTGGCCCCAGTCCCTTGTAAAGGATTTTTGGTCCATTGCACAGGCTTTCATTTTCTTTTCCATCCTAATTATCTCGAAGCAGCCGAACTCAGTGTTTCCTCAACGTTTTCCTTGCAGTACTCATCCTGGGCACATGTGTTCTCACTTGAGGCAAAGGAATCCTCAGCCTCTGCTCAGCTTCATCTCCCACAGCCTGGTGCAAACCCTACCTACAGTAAGTTGTTGGGTCTTGGTACTGTTGAATAGGTATCTCCAGCCTTCGCAGTGTCATTGGCTCTTTCTGCTGGGCTGGAGGCTGAGCTTTGGGGAAGACTAGGTTAAAGGAGAGGCACAATGCTCTGTTAGCTCCCAGGCAGGCTCTGCTTTTCTCTGCCAGCACTGGAGCATGAGTTTGCTATCTCTTTGGCATTTTCTCCTTGACCTTTTTCAGCTAAAGTGGTATGCATCCAGGCACTTGCGGTGGATCAGTATAAAGCTGCTCTGTGAAGACTTTAGGTTGGGAGGATCCTGTGACTGAATGCTCACACCATGAGTTCCCAACTGCAGCTGCTGTGTCCAAGCACCCTTGTGCCACTTTGCTGCTTGTGGCCCTATGGGATGTCCCACCAGCAGCAACTGTACTCTTACCTGCTATAAATGTATCCAAAGCCATCTCCTTGTACTGTGCTCTTAGACCTTTGCAATTCCAGAAGCCTGGTTGATGCAGGATTTCCCTGTTCCTCTTTCCTGCTGGACCCTGGCACCCTCCCACCCATCACCAGCTGTCCCTCTGGCTCGCATCTGTGAGCACCCAGACACAGTATTCATTTTAATTGTTCAGCAACATCTCCTCCTTTGATCGATAAATTACCCTCTGCCATTTCCAAAGTAATAAAATAAAAACCTCGTGGGTGTAGAATGAGTTGATTGAAATTAATGACTTTCTCGTTGTCTTGCTCGAGCTGTTAAATAGCCTCTTCCAGCCACTGTCACTCCTGGTTCCTTGCTGCTCATGTCCTGCTCTGCACCTCCTTGGGGAGATCTCTGCTCCAAGGGACTTGGTGTCTTGAGGAAAAGCCTGGAGCCTGTGTGTCAGGGGAGTGGGGCCACCAGACAGCTGGGTGATGGTAGTTAGCATCATTAGCTGCTATGCTGCCTGGAGAGAGCTACTGAGTTCAGTTAACCTCTTGGAGGGGGATCAAGAGTGCTATATGCCCCATCTTAAACACCTCTTGTTGGCAGGTGGAGGATACTAGGGATGGGTCTCCTTGCCAGGTCCTATTGCCTCTGGGCCATGCTGCCAGAGCTTCTTCTTGTCATCAGCTTACCTGTTGGGTGCTTTCTGAGATGAGGAAGAGGAGGTCTGGGTGTAACTGAGGCTGCTTTGGTATAAAATCACCAGTGACCCAGGGAGGGTGTGTGAGAATTACTTGATTTTGGACTCTGAGATCTAGGGCTACAGCTGGAAGCAGCAGGGCCCAAATACGTAAGCTGTGTGGAGTGGTGGTAAGCAGGGGGACTTGTTGCTGAGTGTACTGTGGATGCTTAAAATAAAATGAAATTGTGTTCAAACTCTTGGAAAGAAAAAAACATGGAGGGCTCCTTATTAAAGATGACTGCCTGCTGAGCCTGGGAGAACATTCTGGGGAAGCATCACTGCATGTTTGCCCTGGTCTCATCCATGTAAGCTTGCTGGCTGTAGCAGGAGGTGAGGTGGTGGCTTAGATTTGGTCCAGCTTGCCCTTCTGGGTATGAGGATGTCAGGCCTCTTGCTTTCTGCCCATTCTGCTAGCATTGATTTTGGGCTTGACAGGAGTGTTTGGTCTGCCGCAAGGTTTGCAGGCTCTGAGAGCTGGGGGGTCATCAGAGATGATGGCATATCCCTGCATGGGGCTGAGGAGGCCGGGGACTGTACTGCTGATTCTGCAAGAAAGAAGCAACTCCTTGTTTTCATTAGCTAGGTGCAGGTTAAAGGTTCCTGGTGATGACATAGCATGCGATTAGGCATATTAGAGGAGGTTTATGCCTTTCTGAAGCGTAGGGGATGGGATGCAGAGAGGATGGGCTCTTGAGAAACAGTGGGTCATTAATCCATCTGGTTTTGTGCCTGAACAATTCTCCTTACTGGCAGCAATTGCAGTGGATTTGAGCAATCATTTTCCCCAGCTACTAGGGAGGGCAGGCGCTGCTTTGCATGATGAATTTGGGGATTCTCTCCAAATATATCTGAGGAGATCTGCTTCCCTTATCATGGCAGTGCTCAGGGTCTGAGCTGGGACAGGCTGCTGGTGGAGCTCTTCCAGAATGCTGAATGGTGGCAGCTTTGGGGTTTGCCTGATGATGCCCCTGCAAAAAAGGTGGCTGAGGGGGGCTGAGCAGATCCACAGACTCAGAAATGTGGGTCTGAGGGAAGGGGACTTGTGCAATACACCTGGCTGCTCTTAACCTTCTGTTATTTATCCTTAAGGTGGCCAGTGTAGTACGGTATAGTGGGTACATAAGCCAGCAGCAGTGGGTTTTAGCCAGGAAAGACAGCCCTCCCTCCTTATACTAACCCTGTGAAGAAAGCATGCATTAAATAGTTTTCCTTCTTCCCTTTGTGCTCCTCAGCCACAAGTGATCAGAAAGCTGCTGCAGCAGGAAGCAGATTGCTCCCTGAGGGTGATCTCAGGTATTTTTTTTCTGATTGTTGCTTTCTTTGAGACATGGATGCTCACAGATCCTGCCCGAGTACCTTCCAGGGCAGCATCCCAGCACACCAGTCCTGTGGAGAGCAGCACTGTGCTAGGCACGGTGTCTGGCAGTGAGGGAAACTGCACATGCATGCACTGAGGACATTGTTGCTGGACTGGGAATGCAGTGCACTAAGAACAGGCTGCTCACCTGGGAGGCACTGGCAGTTTTAGGATGCAGACCTCCTGCTCACAAGTACGATAAAGTCTGCTTGCACCATGGGGTCATGAAAACGGCCTCAAAATAAGCACAGCGTAAAGAAAGGCGGAAATAAAGACCAAGTCTTGCTCTTGTCCCAGAGTGATCTATACTCTGTCAATGGACATCACTGGGCTGGGAGAGACCCTGGCCCAAGGCTTGTTCCACATATGATACCTGGGCCATCTCTGCTCTCAGGGTGACTCATGACACACAGTGCACTTACTGGAGCACAGAAGAGTTGCTGCATCTCCTTGGCTTCCCTATGTTCTGAGGAAGCACCAACCAGCCCATACTCTCTGTGAAGATGCCTGAGTCCCTGGGCAGAGGCTTGCTGGTGAACACTCCTGTGGAAAGCCATGGGTGAAGAGCACCCTAGGGGATGTTTTTGCCACCCCCAGCCAACATGGGTGCTCTTCACTGTGCATGCCACTGCTTTGTTTGCAGCTTCCTTGCGTCCTTGCTCTCAATTAGCTGTGTGGTGATGAGTCCCACAGGTTAATTGCATATTGTATCTAAAAAACAAAAGAGAAGATCTGTCTATTGTTCTAAATTCGTTGTGCTTTGGTACGAATTCAGGGCTGTTGTTGTCACTGGCTTTTGTTGCAATGGAGACAGCATAACCACTCTGAGCTCCCTACCTCTCATCCCAGTATTGCTCACTCCTGAGTCCCTGCTCTTTTCAGTCTCACCATGGCTGGGAGCTCTGCAGTCTCTTGTTGTCCTGATGCCTTGGTCTGCTGCTCCCTGCCCCCATGAAGCTGTGACAAGTGCTGTGCCAGTCCTGCCTAAAGCTGAGGCTTCTCCAAGCACCAGTTGAGCCCTCCTGTCAAGATGTCACCTGCCCTTACACTGCTCACATTCCTGGTGTAGTCTCTATGGTCCCAGCTAGCGTCTGTTCCTCTGGTTCCCCTACAACCACATCTCTGGGCTCTTAACACCATCAGATGCCAGGGCAGGTCCCCTGGTGCTGAATTTTGGGTGTGCTGATTGTCACTCCTATTTTGTATGGGATATCCTCTTTGGTTTCTGATGGATGAATTCAGTTTATGGCTTAGGAGGCCAATGATTTGGTTTTCTTAACCTCTTGAGAATTTTGCGCTGAAGCATTTCACAAATTCACATAAATTGCAATGTTCTGTTTCTTTCTTGGAATTCTTTCTATAAACTTACCTGCATTTTGAGGAAACAGTTGAAATGAGGACCCTGTCTGGTGTATGTCTTGTGGGCTCTCCTCAGAACTTGTATGATTACCTACTTTTATGATTAAATCTGCTTTTATTGCTGTAATGAAAATGTCTGT
The DNA here is from genome assembly GCF_012275295.1 of Melopsittacus undulatus. NCBI lineage: Eukaryota > Metazoa > Chordata > Aves > Psittaciformes > Psittaculidae > Melopsittacus > Melopsittacus undulatus. The sequence continues at coordinate 30,183,943 of NC_047532.1, read as the reverse complement.
TCTGTGATTACTTGGACCATTTTTAAAGATGGAGGTGATGCCTGTGCTGACATAATCTTCAGGTGCTGTGGTGTGAACCCCCTTTGTAACTGAGAAGTTGGGTTTTTCTGACATAGCTAACTATGGATCAGGGCAAAAAATATTTTGCTTAGTACTGGAGGCACTGGAAGCCTGCAGGCTGCCTCATGATGAGTACGGGAGGAGCTGGGGGGAGCATGCATTTAGGGGAGGTGGATGGAAATTAAGGTTGCATCAATTTAGTCTTCCTTGAGCTGACAAAACAGTTTTCCCCATTAGGAAATTGCAGTGCTTCAACACTCAGCTGTCTCAGATGACAAATAAAATGTGATTATTCAGTGTGGAAACTTTGGGTTGCATTTTGGAGTGCTCCCAGAGTTGAAAATCTTGCATTAAAGGTTTCTCAGATGCATTGAAATGACGTGAAATGCTGGACCTGAGCAAGCACAGCCCAGAGCTACATCTTCCCTAGCAGCAGTCGGTGTGAGGGAGGTTTATCTGGTGGTTCATCCCTGCTCTCTGCCTAGGTGATGCTGTGGCAGAGAAGTGCAGCTTCATTTGCTGTCACAAACCTTTAGTGCCCATCTAGGTTTGCACTGAAGTCCCCCAAGCAGGTAACAAATATGGGCCTGGGGGGACCTAAGGCAGTATCTGCTATTGAGATGAGGAGGAGTCTGTTTCTCCTGTGCTCCTGCATGCTTGGAGTGGTCTTGGTCCCTAACAACCAAAAAGGGTTTTTCGTCCTTGATGCCTCATGTTGTCACCAGAGCCTGGCTTAAGGCTTTTGCAAGCTCTGCACCCTTTGCCTTGTCAGAAGAGCAAGGAAGGACAGACCAGGGATTCCAAAGTAGGAGGAAAAGCTGGTGCCAAAACCTTCCCCCAATGTGCTACATCTCTAGTCTGTGGGTAGAGGGTTTTAATGGAATTTTAGGTGGTGATGGCTGCATCCATCTGCATTTCAGCTATAGCAAGATGTGCTGTCACTCTCTGTGCTTGCCAGGCTTTCTGTTGCTTTGGGGTGTCCCTCTTGGCTCATTTCTCTGCCAGCATCTCCTTGCAGGGAGTAATTAGCTCTATGCTGGAGCAGTCAATACTCCAGGCAAGGTACGGGAGCAGAATGCCAAGGGAGGGGAGTGTGATGCTGCCATGTGCCATCGGGGTGGGGGGACAAGGCTCCTGTGGGAGCTGACTGAGCTAATCCTCTCTGCTGGTCGTAATTACAGGCTGGTCTGGCAGGAGACCCTGTGGGCAGGATTTTTCCCAGGGCAGAGCCACAGCTTTCTCTGTAAATGAGCCTCCTTGGGGCTCTAAAGAAGCTGTTCTTTGCTGTGCTGAAGATGCCCGGGTGCTAGGCTGGGGGTGAGCTGGTGGGAGAAATGGCCTTTTTTTGGCATGAAAGATTGTTCTAAAAGCAGAGTGCTGTCTGGTGCCCCTGTAAGCTCATTGCAGCAGAGTGGCTGTGACCAGCTACCTACAGGGAGTAGGAGGGCTGTGATGTGCTGAGGGACCTTGGAGTACCTGTGCACCCATCCTCTGGGAACAGGGCACTTGAAGGTTGCATATAGAGCATGTGCTTATACTAAAGAGCCCTAACCCAGGCTGCAGCAGGAGAGGGAGGACAAGGGTTCAGTCAGGGCTATAGCTGCCTTGTGAGAGCTAGAGGGGCTCTGGCTCCTGCTAAAGCCATCCAAGGGGTTTGCTTTGCCATGTGATAGAGATATGGTCTTGGGAGCACTGGCACTGCTTTGTGGCTGTCAGGTGAAAATGAGGAGAGAAATGTACCCCCTCGGTGTTCATTGCAGAGTAAGGAGGAAAAGGAAATGAATGTTCTCCTTGGGCTTTTTCTGAGGGGATAAGAGAAACAACAGGAGCAGGAAAATCCAGGAGAGGAAGTGATTCATATGTTTAATTCACCCTGCAGTTGCTATTACCACATTTTATTTGTGCTACATGGCAGCATTCAGAGGCCCCAGCTGAGATCAATGTCCCACATGAATGGCTATTGCTTAGCCTGGGGTGGGAGGTGCAGTGAAGAGGGTGATGAGCATCCTTCATCTGCAGGAAAGCCAAATTGTGGGGTGGGGAAACAGTTCTGCTGGCTTCATTGAGCTTTCCTCCCTATTTCTTTCAAGAAATGGACAGTGAAAAAGGGAGGGGAGGCAATTTCCAAGGGGACATGATATAAATTGCCTTGGTATAAATTGCTCTCCATCTCTGGATGTTTCTGCTATATTTGGGTCTATCTTCAGCTCTTTCCCTCACATCTGTTGGGCCTATGACAAACACGTGGATCATCTGCTGCCGTAAACCTCAGAGGTTTGTATTTCAAAGCCCTAGCAGTTGTAGCCAAAGTTCCCCATGCTGGCTAGCTTTGAGCTTGCTGGGCAGCTGCGCTCCAGCTACATAACTGCAGGCTTCAGAGCAAGAGAAATGAATGATGTGCTCTTCATAAGCCCAGTATCAGGCACTTGGGGAAAAGCATAGAGCTTAAAAAAAACCAAACAACCCTCAAGGCAATGCCTTGTGGGGCAAGCATTCGTTTAACCATCTGCTGTCTGTGCTGAGCTAGTTTCCCACTGAGCAGAGCTGGCAAGGAATGAAAAACATTTGTCTCCTGGAGACAGCAAGCAATGCCTTTCTGTGGCAGCAGGCTGGAGATGGGTTGTGCTGGGGTTTGGGGGCAGAATTGCCCCCAGGTGGAGGTGAAGCCCTGGGGATGCCCTCACATGGGGTGGCTCTAATGCTTTGGTTGAAGGGTTGTTTGTTTTTTTTAGTGTAGGAAACAGTATTTCCTGTTAAAGGAGTTTGTAACTGTATCCTACATACCCCTTTTGTGCTTAGCTTGGGTTGCTGTGTGTCCCTCTGCAAAGCTGGGTCTAGCCAGCAAAACCCCTGAGCACTGCCGTGCAGGCAGGTAACACCATGTCACTCAAAAGCAAAACTTGTTATAGGCTCTAACATGTTCCAGGGGCGGGTAGGAGAAACGTGCACACTTTACAAGGTAACAATTTTGTCTCTGATATGTAGAATGAAAAAGAATGGTATTACCAAGGTTATGGAGGCAATGATACCTGCTATCACTGAGGATAGGGATCTAGTGCTTATTGCTGAGCCCTGTATCTAGTGGATCCATCCTGGAGAATACCCAGAGAGGAGAAGGTGGTCCAAGCTCCTGCATCTCAAAGAGGAGCAAATGCAACTCGGCACCAGCGTGGTTTGAGGGGAAACCACTTCTGCATGAACACAGACAAACCTTTAATGAGATCCAGTGGGCCATGATCTTGCTTAGCAGACGTACTGTTCTAATTAGATTGGATAGTCCATCCTAAACAAGGATCTAATTTGCAACTATCTGGCCTGGGATTGAGTGGATGATCTGTCTGGATACAGGGACCGATGGGATCACGGGGTGGCTGTTGTTTTTGTCAACCTGTGCTGCTTGGGTACTGTCAGGGCTGTGTTTGTAGGTGCTCGTCTAGCCAGGGTTCTTGAACAGTTTCTCAGCAACAGTTTCCTCAGCTCCCTGCTGCTGCCCAAATGTGAGCTGCAAGGGAAAGTATGGGGGGAGAAAAAGGCAGCAGAGCAAACTGGCTGAATATTCTGAAATCCTGGGATTAAAAGCTGAAGCTTCTCACTGCCTTCCTCAGAGCAAGGCCATCAGCTCTCCTGTGACAGCTCCGTGAATCTGAAGAGTGTTTTCTACTGTTTCTATGGCTTCTCCCTCCACATGCTCTTGTCACCCTTGGGAGTACTGTTTCCATACAGGATGGTGCAGGCAGCCCTGGTCACCTCTCTAAGGTAGAAACTCATGAGAAATATGGAGAAGCTTTTTGTAGTCCTGCCCAGGTGAGGTGGGTTGGTGTGAGTTCAGCAGATCTTGTAGCCCCAGTGGCTGAAGAGGCAGAAAGGGAGGTGAGAGCAGAGAGATGCAGTTGGGCTCAGCTCTTGAGAGCAACTTACTTTGCCCTTGCTCATGGCTTAGTCCAGATCTGAATTTCTACATTTTAGAAGTACTACAGTAACTCCTGCTTTCCATCAGCTGCGTAACAGGCTGTGCTCAAAGCTGACACATGCAGCAACCCATAGTTTCTGTTTTTTCCCCCTGCCCTCTTAAAAATCTTCATTCTTTATGTAGTCTGGAGATCCCAAGCCACATCCAGTTTTAAATCTGGACTTTGTCACACCAGGCTTGTCCTAGAGTAGTGTGTATAAGTTAGCCCTGCCCGGGGGTGAGTTCAGTGACCGTGCACAGGATTTGCCATAGCTCAGGCCAACCCACCTGTCCATAGCTGGGAGCAACATACTCTTGCATTCTGCCATGCCTGTCATTACCTAATGATGTGTTATGTGCTTTCACCTAGGTACCTTGTGCCCTGCTGATATCCATGGGGCAGTGCAGCAGACTTTCTGCCCTACCTAGGAAGTTGCACTTGGCCCTGGGAGGCCTGATAGCACGTTCCAGGATCCTGCTGGTCACCGGAAATGCTTGGAACTGGGCCTGGCATACTGGCCACTAGCTGAGGAAAGCTCTGGTTTCTTTCTATGCGTCATTACAGCTGCAGGCTGATGCCTTTTCTCAGTGGTTATCAGCTTCCCCTGGATTTAGCTGAACGGTCTGGATATGACATTCCTCAAAGCTCCCTTGAAATCTCATTTCTACTGACACACATACTGGGAGAACTGTATTAGAACTGATAAGAGCTGGCTTGGAGATTCCAGCTTTCATAAATACAGTAGCTGACAGACGCTTCTGTAATGCTTTAACACCTATTGTAAATAGCTCCAACAAGGAGAAGGGTAAGAGCAACATACAATAGGTTTAGGATATGTGCTGGTTTAAGGTGAGCAGCTTGGGGATTAGATGGAAGCACTAGGAGCCACAGCTATGGCTCTGCAGGTGATTCTGGAAGCACTGCCTGGTTAGGCTGCTGCAGATCCTCACCCATCACTCCCCTCCCTGCTCATGTCTGCTGTGGGTCATCAAACCTACCCCCTGCTCCAGCACCCTGGTCCCTGAGCAGTGCTGCATGCCAAGGACAGAGGCAGCGTGCAGGACTTGTGTGTTTATGGAGCCTGAGTCTGGGCTGCCTGAAGCTAGGGTACTTGGGGCTGAAGTACAAACTTTCTGCTGGGTAGGTGTGGGAATATAGCAGGGGCTTTGCAAGATACCTGTCATGTAGTATGTGAGTGTGCATCCACAAAAGTCCTGATTATCCCACCAGCAGTGTAATGGGGAGAGAAGGGGTCTGTTTGGTGTAGAGAAGAAACTGCTCAGTGACTGGAGTTGAGATGAGCTTCATCAAGAGGAGAGAGATGTCAAAAAGGCTACTCACCATTATAAGCTATTTCCATGTTTTGCATGTCTCTGAGTGCCTCCTGCAGAGAAAAGTCCTTCCTGTCTGCCTGTTGGCAGGAGGATCCCATTTGGATCTGTTTAGACATCATTTCACTAATATTGTTGTTTATCATGTGTTTGAGCTGTGCCTCACAGCCTGAGCAGCCGGGGGGGGGGGGGGGGGGTACCAGCTGTCTGGTATGGTGCATGCCTCTGTGCACCCTGAGCAGCACCAGCCCTCATGAAAGCATCACTGGGGCTGCCTGGGGAGACCTGTCACTGGCTTTGCTCAGAGGGTCTTTAGCTGTCTTGGTGTCTTTACATAAAGCTGGGGCAGGCTGGTAGTGTGGGGGTTATCTAAGAACCTGGCACAATGGGTGTATAGTCCCTCGCACTGAAGTGTTAAGGTCACTTTGCAGCCATGGGGACTAGAGCCTGCTGGGTGAGCCATTGTCTCTCGGCAAATCCCTTGGTTAAAGGTTTGGAAAATAAAATCCAGTTTGTTTCTGGATATCAAAGCAAATGGAAAGGATGATGCATGCTAAATGTGATCAAAGCAGGTGCATTAGGCTCAGTAGCAGTATGTGATGAACAGGAGAACAAAATGCTGCTTCTGAGTAACCTGGACCCCTTTCTCTACAGCACTCAGGATGAATGGAGAAGCAGTGGCTTGGGCAGGAATAAAGGCTGCTTTGGAAAACCTACCAAGTCATGGCTGAAATCCACCTGGGTGAGGCTTAGGGCTGGGGAGGAGCAGCCAGCGAGTGCTAAGGGACTTTGCTTCTACTTTTATTTATTATCCTGGAATAATACATTCTGTTCTGGTCTGCAATCAGGGGGATGCTGAGAAGTTAGCTTGGAGCAAATTCAAAAGCATGATTAAAGGTTTATTGAAAATACTGCACAGTTAGAGACCTGGTATATTTGCACTGCCATGGGGGGGTAACCAGATATCTGGTTCTTAAAAGCTGGCAGCAACTCTAGAGTGAGGACTTGCCCATCCTGCCCAAGCATGAGGAGGATGGTGTGTATTTGGGAGAGATGGGAAGATGCCATCCAGATGATGGACCCGTGGGTGATGCTGCTGGGCTGCCCACCCAGGGACTCTGGTTCTGATCTTTCTCCAAACCTTCCTGAGCAGCTGCAGCTTTCAGATACAGAGCCGGGGTGGATCTGGGGAGGTACCTGGGCTGGGGTGTTGCTGTAGGCATGAGCTATGGGAGCAGGCAGGAGGAAGTAACTGGGCAGGGCAGCAGAAGCATCCTTGGTCTGGTCCAGCAATGACACCCCAAGGCACTTGTTTGGGTTGGCTTTCCCCCATGTGTGGACACCAAAGAGCTTTGCAAACACAGGCTCTTGCAAGGAGCTAATTGACTTTCCATTGTATCCTCCGGTCTTTTTGTGAGTGAAATGACTAAAACACAGCCGCAGGCTTCCCAGTAAACAATGAGCAGTTGGTTTCACATGGCTCCTTGTCAAAAATCCCAAACTGGAAAGGCAGGAAAACAAACAATCAGATCAGAAAGAAATGGGTTTTTTGGCACCGATTTCCTTCCATCTTGACTGGGCTGTGAGACAGACCCTGTGAAATGGCTTAGTTTTTAAGTGAAACAGCTCAGATGCAAATAAGGGGCTGGGAAAAATGGCTGAAAATCGTGTGCTTAAATACAGGTGTCTGCAGTTGGAGAGGATCAGGGCAAAGGTATGGGTTCCTGCATGCTTTCCAGATGGCAGATACATTTTAAATACAGGAGACATAGTTATACCCTGGGTACTGAAGCAGAACAAGTGCCAGGAAAATACCTACTTCAGCTAAAAGGTGGGAGTTTGAGAGCAGCACTTGTTTTGTAACTGAAATAAAAACTATGGGTCTGAGGTGGAGCAGCCTGCAGGGTAAAGGTGTCTCCTCTGTGGGTGCAGCTTTCCCAGTGACAGGTCAGGACTGTCATCTCTCTGGTCATTTAATCATTGATCAAGAATTGGCCAGAGCATCCAGGGGGAATTTGTTCATACTGTTTCTTGCAGTCTGCAATAGCCAATGTTTCTTGATCTTCCCATTCAGGCTGCAACTTCCCTGCAATTCAGCTGGCCAGAAGAGTGCTCCCAAAAGGGAGAGCTCCATGCTTTTGTCTGCTTCCCACTGTACTGAGTTATTTTCCTTTTTGTTTTGCAGCACAGTCTTGGAAGTTTCTGTTACTGAAAAGTTTTTTCCAGGAAGGATTATCTGGTTTTAGAAAGTTCCTACTTTGGGAAAGTTTAGTTGCACTTTACATAAACACCTGAAGATTTAGGCCATTTTTCTTCCTTCACTCGTTACAGTGCTCACATTATTGCAAGAGAGCACCTAGCATTAAACATGTTTCAAGTTTCACAGCCTTTCCTGTTGTTGAACAGAAGTGTGTAATTTGGCATATGCAGGTTCTTGGGAACAAACCTTAACGGGGTATCAGTGCAGCATCTGGAGCATGTGGCACTTACTGGAAGGTGCTTTTGTTCCCACCCTGAGGCAGTTTCATAGGTTTCTGAGAGTTTACCACCTGTGGGAGTCACAGTAACCCTTGCCCAGTTTTTCTTCCCCATGGCAATTGCTTCCTCTCTCCAGGAGAGCAACATTTGCTCCCCACGGAGGTCCATGGCTTTCTGGTGGGTGTTTCCAGCTCTCACCTCTCAATGGGACCAGCAGACAACCTGGCAGCTCACATATGTGCCCTTCCAGCAGTTGTCCTCTGCTGAGTTGGAGGCTTTGCTAAATACATGTAGCTCCTTTGTTTTTAAAGATGCTTTTGGGTGGCCTGTGCTTCATGTCCTCTTGTCTCTTTAGCTCTGTTTAAAATACATACATGCCTATTTAGTAGAAAAATACACAGATCAACTTGAAAGCTATGAGAATGAAACTCAAGAAATGAGGCACATGTCCCACAAAACAAGGAGCTTCACTTTCTGACCCAAACTAGTCAACTTTAGAGACACTGACGACCCAGAGGGAGTGCAGGGCTGTGCCACACCATCAGTCCTTCCTGTGAAGTGCAGGGTGGGTGATGTCCTCATGCAGCAGCTCACCTGGGAATGGATGTGGTACTTGTGCAACAGTCCCTGATGTGCTGTGGGTCCTAAGCACAGGAGACAGACAGATGTAGGACAAAACCTGGATGCTTTCTTGCCCCAGCACAGCCCCAAGCCTGTGTTGGGGGGGGGCAGGCTGAGATGCTCTATTACGCGCAACACTGTGGACATTGCAGAAGGCAGAATTAACTCTGTTGGGGGCATGGTGCAGGGCTGGGCAGGGGGTGGTCTGCATTACCCACAAAAAAAGCTGCTGTTCTCCTTATGCTTCGCAGAAGCCAGTGCTAAAATCCTCTGGCAGGAGCATCCCTTGCAAGTGATCCTTTCCCTTGTCTCAAAATGGGAGCTACTTTATCCAGGTCACCTCATCAGTGTTGACCTGCTCTCAAATCCCAGCAGCTCCACAGTATCTATCCTGAAGCTTAAATAATCATTACTATTGAGGTTGTTTGCTTGTTTTGTTTTTTTCCTAGTGTCTAAACTACAATTTACAACCCATTACTTCTTGTCCTGTTCCCTGTGGGGATGCAGTGCAATATATTCCTGCACCCTTTGTAGCAACCTTTTACATAACTGAAGACTGCTATCATGTCTCTTCTGCTTTCTGATTTCCAGACTACACAAACACAGTTCTTTTGGGCCCTGGGTTTTTTTTGTTTGTTTTGTTTTTTGTTTTGTTTTGTTTTGTTTTTTTTTTTCCAGAAGGTTGTTCTTCGCTGCCCTTTCTATGCTTTCTTTACTGCCCTCTGAACTGTCCCCAGTTAGTTCACATCTGAAGGGTTTGGGGCTGTACATGCAGGAAGGAGGAGGAGTAAAGCTAGTTATGCTTTTGTGCTGCATGGGAAGAAAGCAGTATTAAAAAGCTGGAGGTTTTTGTGGTTGCTCTACACAGTGCTGCTATACAGGAATAATCGATTAGCAAACGAGCATTGAACATAAATCAAGTCCAGGTAGCGTCTGCAAATGAAATGGTGCTTGATTTGAGCTTAGGTGTCTCTGGGTACTCCAGCAAAACTTGGGGTCAAGCCAAGTCGGGTGCCCCTGGATGTACAAGATGCTGTTTCTGTCTAGCTGGGCTATGCAGTTCTGAATGTTTTCGGTTGTCCAGCCAGTGCCTTGGGCTCCAAACCCGCACTCCGGTGCTTGCCTTGGTTGTCTTCGTATTCTTGCGTGGCTGAGGGAGGCTCCTGCAAGCGGGCGCCGCTGCCCTGGCTGCTCGCTCCCCCGAGATGACAGCAGCTCGGCACAGAGATGTCGGCGCTGCTCCCGATGCCTTCTCTCCATGTTTCATTCCTGTCTAGCTGGGTGGTGGGAGGAGGCGCGCGGCTTTGTCTCCGTGCCGATCAGGATTGTCTTTTCTTTTGGGATGAGGAAGCTGATCTGCATTCGTGTCTAATTGTCTGAGGAGCTGACAAAATTATTCATGTAATGAGCTCTCGGGGAGAGCCTTGCTTCTCCTCCCCCTCCGGGGGGAGCTGGGAGCCTTGTCACTTGCCTGGGAAGGCAGAAGGGCTGCGCGGCGCCGTGGGGATGGAGAAAGCGAGATGGGCTATGAATGGTGAACCCCAGAGTTCAATTACCCCCAGCTCCCACCACGAGCAGGTAACCATGGAGACATCTGAATCCAAGGCATTACCAGTCCCCAAGTAACAGCATATATATATTTAAATGAAGTCCCTGGGTTTGTTACTGAGAGAGCTGTCTTGGTGTGTTCAGGCTGGCTGCCATGCTGGGGTCATCTGAGTTGCAGGGAGGCCATTCAGGACAGGATCTGGAGGTACCATGTGTGCAGGCTGGTGTGTTAAAGAGTGTCAAAACCTTTTCTCTGGGAGGTCAGAGGAATGCACTCTTCTAGTGTGTATTTACCTATCCCTACCAGTGCCAGATCCTAGCAACATGGCTGAAATGGTGAGAAATGAGGTTGCTGATGTGTGTGGGCCTTCTGGCAGTGCTTTTTGCCTTCTGCAGATGCCAGGATGGCTTTGCTTGGGCTGGATTTGCTAATTTGGTGTGCAGCGTCCTAGCAGTTGGTTGAGGAATTTCTATGCATCCCAAAGAGAATGGGTATTTACAGGTTTTTCTCTGTGCCTTTTCCCCAAGGTGCTGGCAGAAGTGTGTTGGGGCAGGACCATGCTCATCAAGCATGTGAATGAATGGGAGTGCTGGAGAAGACATATAAATGAAGCACTCCTCTCCAGGATTTTCTTCCTTTAGCTTCATTCAGATTTAGGGATGAAGGTTTTAAAGAGACAGCACTTATGCTGTGTGGCACAGGCAGGTGTCCCTGTGAGGGGGAGGCTGGGTGCCTTGTTCTACTGCTTCCCCAGCCACTGAGGTGCCAGTGTGCCACTGCAGAGCCATGCAATGCCTTGGTAAAGCAAAAGTAACATAAACTGTCCCAGACATTTGGTGCCCTGCCTCTCTAGGGTGATGTGCACCATGATGCCAGTAATGGCTGCCCCATTCAGGTGAGGTATGTGCTGGGGCATGAGTTGTGTGCCATGTGGTAGCATATGCTGGGAGACTTGGTACAAGCACAGGGACAGAGGAAGTTTCAGGGCAGTGTTAGCAACACTACTGGTCCAGCTCTGGAAGTTTCTGAAGTCTGGAATGCTCCTGGGCACTGCCAAGCAGCACAGGTTTGCTGGGATGCTTTGCAGTGTGGTGGAAGGAAAGTGGGGAGCTGGAGGGGCATTGTGGTGTGGGGGCATCCTGCCCACCCAAACAGCCCCCTGGCCAGTGGGCTGTCTCCCAGAAAAGCCAGCAATGAAAAGCTTTTGGGAACTCCTGTGCAAACCAGCTGTGCTCATCTGAGCCATGCTATGCTAGGACTTCTCCCTGTGCATGCCAAGGGTAAATGTTTAGAGCTGTGCGATGCCTTAGTCCAGTGATGCTGCCAAGGGGCTGTGGTCACTGCTGTGACAGTGCTGTAGGTCTCCTTGACTAAAATACTGAGAGCCTGTGCCACTTGTAGCTCTGCTACCCTGCACCTTCAGGTCTAGTTGTCCATGGGTGCTGCCCAAGGTGGCAGGAAAAGCAAAATGGAGCCCAGGCAGAAGCAGTGGGCATACACCTCCACAAAATGGGCTGCAAACATGATTGAAGAGTTGAATGCAACCCCTTCCTGCCAGCAGCCTTCAGATGCTGTGGGGTAAAGCTCTGGCTGATCTGGAGGCCCTTATGCCTCTATGAGCCTCCCCACCACAGAAACTGCCCTTGCTTTTGGAGCTAAGCAGAGATCTCGTATCAGAGAAGGGAAGGGAGCGCAGGGTGGTATTTCACTTCGATATATGGTGGCTGGAAAACTCATGTTTGCTTTGTGTGGGAAGAGCTATAGAGGTCACTCAGCTCTGGACTGAGGTGTGTGGGGAAAGGCGGAGACCTGGGGTGCAAAATAGGGTTTCGGGAGCACCAACAGTGGCTGGTGGGGCAATGTGGGGTCCTTTGACAGCAGTCTGCAGTCCTGGCGTGGGTCTGAGCTGCTCAAATCAAACCTCCTGAAGCAGCCACAGTGCAGGTTTCTGGGTGCTGCCTTTGGGCGGGTGCCTGATCCCGGTGTGGCCGAGCTGTGCTGGTGGGCAGAGAGATGTGCACCCGTCCTTACCCCCGGTGCGTGTGCAAGGGGGGTGTGCCCGGACAGTTCCTGCTCTGTTTTGGTGCAGCTCGGGTTCCTCCTTTGTTATCCTCCGTCTGCCCCCTCTGGTGTATGTGCGAGTTCCCTTTCTCCGATTGTCAGAAATTTCTTTCCCACTGTGTGGGCAGGAGACAGATTTTAACTGTCTCTATTCCCCCCCCTCCCTTTTCTAATTTCGCCCCCCCCCCCCCTTCCTTTTCCTCCCTCCCTGCTCCTCGTCTCTCCCTCCCTTCTTCCCCTCACCTCCCTCTTTTTCTCCCTCCCCCCGGCTCTTTTTCTCCCTTCCTATAACAAATAATGTCTCTGGAATAGTATCCCGACCTCGCCCAGCTCTCCTGCAGGAGCCATGCCTCTATTTTCAGGTAAGCTGTGGCCAGCGCTAGCTGCTGCCGGGGATGGTGGCCCTGGGGAGATCCCACTCGCTCTCCCAAAGTGAAGAAACGCTGCCGCCGGTGGGGACATCGCGTACCCCCGCTCGCTGCTACCTGTTGGAGACGGCCGGGAGACGGCAATCCCCGCCAGTTGAGGCTATCTCCATCCCCCTCCTTCTCCTCCTCGCTTTGAGCGATTCGGTCTCAGTGAACATCTCCTCCCCTCCCTTCTCGGCTGCTTTTATCTCACCCCAGTCGCTGGGGATGCGCTGAGCTTCGAGCGCACGTTGTGCCGCCGCGTCGGGGAAGGAGGACGGGGGGAAGGAGCAGGCAGCAGCCAGTGAAGAGAGGTAAGCTGGGGCCCCAGCGGACTGCGAGGCCGGGGGGCTCTCCTCCTCGCACAGGAGGATGGAGCTGCGCTTTGGGAGGGCACCCCAAGTTTGAAGCTCGACTCCCCGTTTTGCTCCTTCCCGGGGGTTTCTCGGAGGCTGCGGCTCGGCCGTGCCTGGGAAAGCAGCTCTGCGCTCACAAAGTTTTTATTAAGGTAGCCTCAGAGAGGCGAGTACCTCGGCTCTCCGCTTAAGGTGGCTCTCCGCCGGGCGCGGGAGGGGGCCGGGGGCGGCCGTCGGGGTCCCGGGCTGCAGCGGCCGTGGCCGTGCTGCGGCTCCTGGCCGGGCTCGGCTGTTGGGGCTGGGGGACCCTCTGCTCTGGGAAGCAGCGTGGTGTGTGTGTGTGTGTGTGTGTGCCGGGTCTGCCCTGCCTCGTGTCCCGGGTGAGGTGGATGAGGCCGTGGTGGGGTGTTAGCCCCTTCTCTTCCCCTGCCTCGGTCACCTGAGAACTCTGAGCGATCTGAAGAGCCCATGATCTGGGTAGGGGCAGTGGTGGTGACCTGTTCTGGACTTGTCCAGCTCCAGTCGTCCTCTGTTAGCCTAGAACCTCCCAGATGTGCAGGATTTCCTCTCTTCTCTGGGAGTACACAGGCTGCATGGGTGTCCCCAGCAGCCTCCCCTGCCTGCCTTGGGCATCCAGCAGTTTGTGAGGTCCTTCTGCACCCAGTCCCCACTTTATATGGGTCTGGGTGCTGCTTCTAAGGTTGATCCCTGCCTGGCTGTTGTTGGTGGCAGTGATGAATGAGTGGTCCCCAAAATCAAGGTTTGCTTGTCTTGTTCCTGTAGCTCTCCTGCCTGCTCTTGCACTGCAGAGTGTGTGTTTTGGTGCTTGTGGTTCCTGCTGGCATTCTGCATGGTCAGGGTAGCTCTTACCCAGGATCCTGAAACAGACAAGTGCTACTTGTTCCCTGGACCACCCTCGTTTCCTTTATGGGCTGCATTCCCCTGGGTGGGTGATCTCATCTCCTTCTTCATGCTAACATGAGGCCAGACTTGGTCCATGCTGCAGATGGGGAGGTCTGGGCTCAGGATGCCGTGGGATGTGGTGACACTCTCAGCTGGTCCGTATCCATGGCCGAGGCTTTCTGGCAGATGAGACACAGCGTTATGGAAGGTGCTGTCAGTGAGATCAGACACACGACTGCAGCCTCAGCTGCTGCTGCTGACAATTTTGGCAAAGACTGGGACATAGTTACCATCCGTTGAGTAATTCCAGACTGAGTACCATCCAAATGGGGAGTGTCTTTCGGACGGGTTCTCTTCAGCTCCCTCTCCCCAAAGTGTCTTGCACAGTATTGCTGGCACATGGCAGCAGTAGGATGCCAGGGAATTTTGATCCGAGTTCCTTCTAGTCAGCAACTGTGGGGGTCTCTGCAACAAAGCTCTCCCCCAGCGTGGCACAGGCAGCATGGCAGAGTAACAGGGCAGGTCTCAGCACTGGTGCTCTCCTGGGTGTATGTCTACAGGCTTGAAGGTAGAGAAGATGGCTGTGGCAGCAGGCTGTCCTCAGCCACTAAGCTCCCCTCTTGTCTCTGCTTCTGCACGGCTGATTTTCCTTGCTTCTCATTGGTCCTGGAGTACCTGGAAAGTTTGTTCACTGTAATTTGGGATGCATTTGCACCCCTTGAGCACCTGGGGGTTTCCTCCTCCTCTGCCATCACACAGGCAAGAATATACGTTTCCCTGGTGAAAACCCAAATGAGAGCGTGGCCTGTCCCTGCTGCGCTTTAGCACCTGTTTTGGATGGGTGACAGGTTGATGCTGAGATGTGATGTTTTCCTTGGGCTCACCCATGCTGCTGCTGATCTAAGCATAACTGTGTGATCTCCTGGCCAGTGGTGCCTTTGCCCCCCTGCAAACAGGACTTTCCCGTGGCCATGTGAGGCTGTAGCCCCCTGCGCCCCATCCCTGGCGTGGTTGAGTCAGTGCACCCACCCACTGCATCCACTGCCTGAGTCAGGCTTTTCATACACTGGTGTGAATCACTCACAGCCACACTGATGACTTTAGTGACAGCTGAAAAGAGAAAACAATCCCTTCCCCACTACTGCTGTCAACTGGTCTCCTTGCTCACAGTGACCCAAGAAAACTTCTGTGAGTGGCACTCTTGTGAAGGCAGGTGGAGTTCCTGCTAACTTTCTGCATTCCGTGGCTGGGTTGATCCATGGATGCTCATGGCTGAAATGGGTGTACCATGGGTTGGGATAGCGTAGTGTGGAGGATTGCTCTTCTTCCTTGGCGCAAAGAGAGCTCTGCTTGCTAGGTTGGAGTGAGTCTAGCAGTGTGCTGAGCCATCCCTTGGCTCTTACCTCAGGGCAGGGTGCATTTTGGGTCAGTTTTCCCAAGGCTGCTCCACTTTCCACCTCTGTCTTCCTGGGGATCCCATGTGGAGATCTGGATCCCCAGCCAGGCAGCCTGCTCTTCCCTCTCCCCCAGCCTGCTGGGGTGCAGCAGGACCATCTGAACCCCAGTGTGAGCAGCTGGTGATGAGTAAAAGAGCTGTCAGGAAAAAAGCCAGTTCCCCCCCATGGCTTCGGCTGCTCCTCTCCCCAGTGCTGCTGGCTGGCAGATGGTCTCAACCAGCAGCTCAGCTGGTGGCTGGGATGCTCTTTGCTCCCCTGCCAGAGGCTGGGGCTCTATCTCCACTGACCCCCCTGGGGCTGGAGGTGACTTTTTTAGCACAGGAAAGATGTTTGTTAATTAACCTCCCCAGGGGTCCCTATCTCTTGCTTTCCTGTCTCTGCTGGAGAGACTGAGGCTGGTGGCATTGCCTTCTGCCAGCCTGGGCAGGGGACCCGGGCAATCCCACCTCCCTCAGCACCAGGTACAGGCTCACTAGGAATTATTGGAGCATCCCTGTCTTCCCACTCAAGCAGTGAAACTGCAGGGTGAGGGGAGATACTAAATAAAACCAGTGCCTTGTACCTCTGCATAGCTTCAGGGAAGGCACAGGCAAGGAGCACATCAGAGAGGCTTCCTGGGTGTCTTCCAGGTCTCAGCCTGCCCCTCGGCCATCTCCTGCAAGTTTTAGATGCTGCTCTGCTTTTTTGCTGCCCAGTGCTTTTGCAAAAGCTCTTCCTGCTCCTCCTTCCCTCTCAGTGCCAGCTCCCCACCAGCATGTCCCCTCCTTCCTTCCTGCTCCCTGCGGCTGAAATGAAGTGCTGGAGTATTTCAGGGATGTCAAAACACACCATTAGTCACAGCCGTGAGGCCTTGTGCCCAGGGAGAGGCTGCTGAGCTCCCTGTCAGGCTGAGAACTGAATAGGGTGGGAGATGGGGGGATTGGGGATGAAGGCTTGGTGCAGCCCAGTGAAGGCTTTGGGATTTCTCCCTTTATGGTGTCTGTGGCATCATTCTGAGTTTGCTCTGAGCAGTGGGTTCGATCAGAGGTTCCCTGGCATCAGTTATTCCACAGTTCTCCTGAGATGTTGAGATGTGGCATCTGCAAAATGAGGAGCTAGGTTCCCCCCTTGCTTTGTTGGGGGTTCTCCCCAAAAATACTATGCCAAGGCCAAGGGGACCCTCCAGCTGTGTCCAGCTCCTCTGTTAGTTATTAGCTCAGAAGAGATGTTTTCTTCTTCTTCAGCCCAGAGTGTTGTTAAGTTTAGCACTTTGCATGTTGAGTTATGTACCCTCTGCCTCAGAGGCCACCTCTAGTGGATTTAAATCAAACACTGGGTTTCCCAGGCAGTTTTTTAAACAAGGCAGCACAGGCACTAGAACACCCGCTCCCCACAGAGGTGCAGAGCCCTGCTGCCCTGCTCACCATCCATAGGCACCTGCACTTCTCAGCCTGGCTCAGGTTTGTTATTCTGTTTCTTTGGTACCCAAATACTCTTATTTCCTTCCATTTAACAAGCAAGAAATATAGGATCCTGTTAAAAACACACCATGCGTGTTTTTAAACCTGTGTACTGGCACAGGCATGATACTGGAGATGCCAGATCCTGGTTTCTGCTCCCTCCAGTGCTGCTCTCCTGTCCCCCCACTTAGCCAGGCAGCAAGAAAGCTCAGCGTTGTCAAGCTTTCAGTGAAAGAGGTTCATCTCTTCTTACAATTTTCTGAGGACTGCTGCCTATAAATAAACACCAAACCAGCTGGAAAGGTGCCTTAGAGCAGGGAGGTGTTGGCAGGTCTGGGTGATGATGAACCTTACCCCTGTGAGCAGATCCCTGGAGAGGGGCAATTAAGCTGTGGCTAATACTTGGTCCAACAAAGCATTTGCATTTTCCCTGCCTTGTTTTTCCCAGCTGCAGGTGGAAGGTGGGCTTTAACTCCCTGTTACTCTGGGTGCAGAGAGGGGTGCATCTGCTTCATGCCCTCCAGTTGGGACCAGTGTTGAGTGCTTTTATGAAACTGATCCATGCTGGGCAGCTTGTTTGATGTTGACACATCCTTGGAGCATCCTCTGTGACTTTTAGGGATGGGTGCTGGAGGGCGAAGGGCTTTGTGCAACCTGCTCTACTGTTAGCAAAGAGCTCTGGAGAGTGAACTTCCTGCAGGCAGTGAGCCTGCTTCCCGAGCCCCTGTGCCACCCTGCCGGCTGTAGGATGTGAGTCTTGCTGGAAGTGAGGGTTCATGCAGTGGTGGGAGCATGTCTCAGCACAGCTCCAGAGAGCAACCCTGGCTGTGGTTTGCTGTTGGGGCACAGATCCAGTCCTGGTGGCCTCTCCAGCCCTACAGCATCTGCTCTGGAAAGCTGGCATGCATTAGCTGAGGCTTTCCAATCAGGGCTGGAAAATAAGACCCAGTTCACAATTAATTTAAATGTGTCCTTCATGGAAAGGAGCACCTCTTCTGCATGTTTCCATGACCTGGATGAGCCCCGTGGTGGGCCAGGGTGGCTACTTCCAAGTTGGCTGCATGGTGAGTTTAAATTGACATCTCGTGTGCTGACTGTGCCTGAGAAAGTCAGGCTGTAAATGTAATGGGAGTTGCTCAAGATGGTGGCTAATTACCATGATTAACTGAGGAACAGTTTGGGTGACCCTTCCTCCGGCTCTGTGCTCTGCCAAGCATCCTAGCCCCTGGGGGGGGGTGGTTGCAGCCCTGCAGGAGCACACCCTGCTTACCTGGGGGCTTGAGGGGGTGAGTAGGATATGGTACACAGCCCTGTGGCAGTGGGGTGGTCTCTCTGGCCATTGCTGCTCCTCTGCTTTCTGTATAAATAGGGTTTTTCCTCTCTGGAGGCAGCTGGTGAGGGGGCTTTGGTGCTGTGGGCATGGCTGGAGCTGGGACTCCTGCTGTGGGGCAGTAACGGGTGAGAAACTCCATCTTGAAAGTGTGAGTATAGGCATGAGGGACATGCTGGGAAATGGGGTCCAGCTCTTGAGTTTTCTCTATCCTATCCTCCTCTGCAGGATTTTCCCCTGTCGTTGGGTCCCCCCTTCATTTCTGCCACATCAGACAATGGCTTTGGCTGTTTGATCAGCAGCTTACTAAGCAACCTTAAAAAAACCTGTTTACAAAACACATGTCCGCTGATGCTAAGTGAGTCTGGTTCTGTGGGCTGCCGCTTGCCGGCTCCGCTCAAAATGTGTCACTTGCACCGATGGATATTTTTAGAGCTGAGGTTTGCAAAATGCAAAGGCTGGGCAGGTTTTTCCAGGGTGCCAGATTCCTGGGAGGAGGAAGGGCAGTGATCTCTCGTTCTGTGCCGGTGTGTAGCAGCTGTTGCTTTCACCAATGTCCTCCTGGGGAGACGATGCTCACGTGGCTTTCCTATCACATGGGGGTTTATAAATTCTTTGTGTATTTCTCCTGGTCCTCCTTGCTTTGTGCTCAGCAATATTCCTGCCTCCCTACTCCATCTTTGGTGGCTGGTGCTTCCCTGGAGTGTGTCTCAGGCTCCCAGTCTCTCTGCTGTGGCCAGCTGCAGTGCAGCCCTGTTCGTCCTGCCTGCCTCTTTCCTTGCCTGCTCCTCCCGTTTCCACTCCAGGAGCAAAGGACCCTGCGTGCTCTGCCAGTGGTGCGAGCTCCGGCTGTGCCAGGGCAAATGTTTGTGTGCAAACAGCCAAGGAGGCAGCAGGAAGGGGTTGGAGGAGATGGGGAGCACAGCACAGCCTCTCTGCTCACTCTGGCAGCTGGGCTGTCTCTCCAAAGTCAGTGTCAGGATGGAAAGGCAGGAAGAATGGGTTGGATGTTGGCCCTGCTCCCTCCGTAGCCACTCTGGGCTGGATGGCTGCAGTGACCTCATGGTGATCTCAGCAGGAGAGCATTGCTTTGTTCATGTTCTCCTTCATACCTGTCTAGGCATCTTCTCTACCCCCTTCCAACCTGCTTCTGACCCAGGCTGGAAAGCCATTGGTCTTGCACCCTATACCCTAACCACAGGCTACTGCTTGGCATCTCTTCAGCCTTCTCTCTGTTGCCGACTTGTTGCAGCTGGGTTCTGATCTCCGGGGGCCACTTCCCCTTCCAGCCTGGCCTGTCCCACAGTTATCACCCCAGTCTGTGGCAGGTCCATCTCCTCAATAGCTCCTGGGGTGGGAGCTGGTGTGGGGTGCAGAGTAGACTGAGCGCACCCCTAACCCCTCATCCTGGCATCTGAAGTGATACTGAGTCTTGGAGCGCTTTATGATCAGAGGGCAGTGTCATGGGACACTCTTGGATGCCTTCTTGTGTTGGGGTGGTGCTGAGCAAGGAAAGGAGAAAACCAGCTCCTCATGGTGCAGCTTGGTGTCCTGGGGAGTCCATGGGCATCCTGTGCATTGCAGTGCAGTGTGGCAGCCACTCACAGGGTTTTCCCTGTCCTTGGAGACAGCACTTTGGTTGAATTTTAAATGCTTCTGTGGAGTGAAGCTAGCTTGCACCCGGCAAATTTATGAGAACAAGTGAAAGGGGTGAGGAGAGGGTAGAGGCTTTGAAAAAACCTGAATTAATGTTGCCTGTTGGAATAGGAAGTTGCAGGTTTGAAGGCTTTAGGTTTGAAAGCCATCTTTTAAATCTGGTGGTGTTTTTCTTCTGGTGGATGTGATATAAAAAGCAAAAATGAAATGAAGCGTGTCGTCTGTGGTGGAGTAGACAGTTTCCACCAGCCACAAATGACTTCCCCTCCCCCTCTTCCCCCCTCTTTCCCTTCTGTTGGCACTTTTTTCTCCCAGAAACTTCTGTCTGGAGCTGACACTTTCTTTGCTTAGCAGGTGTCTCCTGCCCTGGCTCCTCTCCTGCACCCTGGGCTGGCAGCACTCACATGTCTTGTTAAAGGTCTGAGAGGGAGAATTTATTACACTGCTGCAGAGTCTTACCCTTCTGCCAATGAGATATGGCGATGCACAAATATTAGCATTAGTCCTTGCTCTTGTGTAGGACCTTTAGAGAAGTGTTGCTGCTCTTTCAGCACAGTGGGGCTGGGTTACAGCTGAACATGGAGCTGGGCAGCAGGGATGCTGCAGTTGCTCTGCCTGCTTTCTTTTCCACTGCCTATTTCCAGCCAACTGCCAAAACTTACTCAGTTGTTCTCATGTCTCACTCAACTTGTGACTGTCGTGACTTTGTTCCAGTCACTTTATCTGTTTTGCTCGTGCAGAAAGCTGTTAGTGTTGCTGGGAGAGTTTATTAGTCTTGAAGCTGTCACCCGTTTCCTACTTGTTATTCCTGGTAGTTAATTTTTTTGCTGCTCCTTGAGAGCTGGAGCTTGTTTTCCCCATGATAACCTTCCAGAGGAAAACAGCTTTCCAGCCTCTGCCCTGGAGAGAGATGCTGGGGTGATGGAGAGTGCTTTGGTGTGCCTGGGGATGGGGCTGCAGCTCAGAACTGGGCTCAGACCTACTTCTTGTCCACTGCTGGGATTTTTCATAGAATCATAGAATAGTTAGGATTGGAAAGGACCTCAAGATCATCTAGTTCCAACCCCCTGCCATGGACAGGGACACCTCACACTAACCATATCACCCAAGGCTTCATCCAACCTGGTCTTGAACACTGCCAGGGATGGAGCATTCACTACCTCCCTGGGCAACCCATTCCAGTACCTCACCACCCTAACAGTAAAGAATTTCTTCCTTATATCCAGTCTAAACCTCTGCTGTTTAAGTTCCAACCCATTACCCCTTGTCCTATCACTGCAGTCTCTAATGAATAGTCCCTCCCCAGCATCCCTGTAGTAGGCCCCCTTCAGATACTGGAAGGCTGCTATGAGGTCTCCACGCAGCCTTCTCTTCTCCAGGCTGAACAGCCCCAACTTTCTCAGCCTGTCTTCATATGGGAGGTGCTCCAGTCCCCTGATCATCCTCGTGGCCCTCCTCTGGACTTGTTCTAACAGTTCCATGTCCTTTCTATGTTGAGGACACCAGAACTGCACACAATACTCCAAGTGAGGTCTCACGAGAGCAGAGTAGAGGGGCAGGATCACCTCCTTTGACCTGCTGGTCACACTCCTTTTGATGCAGCCCAGGATACGGTTGGCTTTCTGGGCTGTGAGTGCACACTGCTGGCTCATGTTCATTTTCTCATTGACTAACACCCCCAAGTCCTTCTCCGCAGGACTACCATGAATTTCCTTTTTGCCCAACCTGTAGCTGTGCCTGGGATTGCTTGAGTGACTTGAGCTTGCTTGGAACAAAAGCTGTAATCTGAATTAATGTTGTTCTCCTTATTTTTAATTTTGAAAAGCCTTCATATGGGATCTGATTCCTCTCCTGCTTCCATCATCTATACCTTGCAGCTCACCCCAGGAAGTGAGCCAAAAGCAAGGATGCTTTCTCTGGCATGAACCATGAACTGCTGCTGGGGACTGTGAAGCAGCTCCTGGAAAGCAGGCAGATGGGCAGCTGAAGCACGGATACTACCAGGGCTGCTGCTGCCTCTGTGGGCCAAACCAGTTTAGTTTCTTGGCCCAGGCTTTCTGAAGGGGCATTGGGTAATGAGATGGAGAACTCCTGCATAGTGGATATCCTGAAGCAGCTTCTCCCAGGTGATGGAGGAGGGCGTGATGCATTGACTTGAAGGTGTCAGCAGCTGCTTTAGTACAAGTGGACCTTTGTATGCACTACGTCTGTAATCATAAGGGGTGTGGGTGCTGCTGGGGTTCTCTGTGCCCCAGGGAGTGGCATGCAGGGTGCAGAGAATAAAGACAATTCCCAGGGTGGCTGAACACTGTCACCTCTGCACTGAAGGGGGGAGTGTGGTTAGCTCTTAGCAGTGCTGTGCCCTTCTTTACAGGAGGGTGCACAGAGAGGTGAGGGGGCTCTGGGGCACTGCTGTTTGTTCCTCTGTGCCTGGAAGCAATGCCAGCACAGGAGAGCCTGGGTAAGGTGATGATAAGAAAGGGTGAAGCTGCTCTGTTGAATCAAATATGTATTTTATTCATAAAAGGCGTATGCTGTTGCTGGGGTGTCCTGTAGCAGGAGCAGTGTTGATTCAAAGTGAGGATTTAAATGCTTTTAAAAGAAAAAAAAAACCCAACAAGTTGGACAGATATGACAGAGCAATTTACAGTGTTTTCATCTTGCTCTTATTCATCAGTTCCCTTAATAACATGTGCTTTTTACTTTTTTTTAAAAAAATATATATATATATTAGAGGAGACCAGACATAGAAAATAAGCAAAATGTGTCTCCTGAAGCTATGAAGTAAGTACTGAGGCTTGATAGTTCTCCCTTTCAGTTGATACTGGGTTCTTGCAATTAGAATACACAAATACACTGCACCAGGAACTGATTACCCCATCTCATCCTCTTGTAGCACATAAATGTTAATGTTGCTTTATGGGGTTGTATAGAGAAATGCTTACATCTGCCCAAGCTCCTTTGCTGTGATGGTCTAACTGTCACTGGGTGTGGGAAGGACCCTTGATTCAGAAGCACAAACGGAGGTCTTATTCATATGGTGATCTTGGCAGGCAAAACGAGGATAGAGGGAGATCTTTGAGTGTTGACCTTCCTATCTCCTGCCCCAGTGTGAGGCTCCTCTAACAGGCTGGACTGGGTGGACATAGTCAACAGAAACAGCTGCTGCCCATGTGATGCTGGCACCTTTGTGCATGTCCTACATTGCTGCTGTTAAATAACCTGAGCTGCCAGCGGCTATTGCTGTGCATCACTGGGAGGAGAAGACAAATAACCCTACGAGGGCTGCGTGTGGTTCCCAGCACAATACATAAAACCTGTCTCAAGGAATGTTTAATGTGTTTCCAAAGGGTTGGAGGGTACGAGTAGCTTCAAAAGGTCTCTTTACGTGCTGATTGCATTAGATGTATTTACTTGGATTTTAGCCCCTCTGATTTTTGAGGTCTCTAGTTTTGTGGATTCAAGGGTTGAATGCTGCAGGCTCTGGGTTGCTGTATCCTGCTGTTTCCTCCAGCCAAGAAGATGTAAACATTGTATTGGGATACAGAAATATGTAAAAATTCTGATTTGTGATTTAAAAAATGAACTGAAAAACATTAGCACTTCTTATACTCATGTTTTCAGGTCTGTTTCTGTTTTCTGAAGTTTTGGGGCCAAAGAAGAACAGGAGGGAGAACTGGAAGGGACTTCTGCTCTCATCCTGTTTTGGCTGGGGAGTAGTTTATTCTGGTGGCCTCACAGTGATGCCTGGTGTGGTTGAGGATGTTCTTGTCTCCATATCATCTTGATGCCAAACAATTGTACTTCTTCGCATCTTTTCTCCAAACTAATGATTTTTCTAGGTCATGCTTGTTTTCTGGACTCCTTTTAGTAAATTAGCATCTTCTTTGGAATGTGGTTTCTGTTTTGATTTCCCCCTCAACTCTCAGAGGCCTCAGTGGCTGGGGTTTCTTTGGGGATTGTCAGACACAGCTGCTTATCTAGTGCTGAGCTGAACTTTCCCTTGCTTCCTGCCTCCAGGCCCTGGGTTTTCAGAAATAACCAAAGCATCATCAGATTTGGAGGATCCCTCAGGCACACTGCAGTGGATTGGGATGGCGGCCTTTCCCTGGGGAGACCTGAGGGCTGAGCTTTGGTTGGAGCATCCTTGCCCTGGGGCTGGACTGGTTGGGATGCTGCAGCCTGGAAGGAGCAGGGTAGTGGGTGACACCACCAGGATCCTCTCACGGGATGGTGCATGCTGGCAGGGTGGGTGAGACACATGGAGAAATGGTGTAGAGAAGAGGGGGTAGAGGTTGCTCCAGCTAAAACACTGTGGCTCGACAGCCCACTTGTCTCTGCCTGTGCTGCTGGGGGCTGTCTCCCTCCCCAGTGTGGGATGGGGTGTTAGTTGCACACCACTGGCATTAGTCACATCGGGAGGTGTACAGGGGCCATGGTGATGATGCCCGTGTTACCTGGGAGAGTTGTAGGTAGAACCTGTTTTTAACAAGGATTGCTTTGAACCCAGAGGAGGTTAATCAGTCCTGGTGTGACAGTGGCTGCAGGTCCCAGCACACCATGATGGTTGGGTGAACCATGGCAGGAGCTGCAGGAGACGTGGGTGAGTGCAGCCCAAGGTGAGCACCCATGAGCTTACCCCTTCCTGCACTGTATGACAGGGCTGTGTCATTGCTTTAAGGCTGGCTGGGGTGAGGGGCTTGCCGCCTATGGCTTTCCTGGAGGTAAAACTTACAGCTGAGTTAGAGCCAGCCTGGGGATGCTGAGGAGCACCAGTATCTCTATACAGGTTTGGCTGGTGAATTGAACCCCTTGTTCACTGCTATGCGCTGCTGTAAGCAGGCACTTGGCACAGGAGCAGATCCGAGCCCTCTACATCCCTACACATCACACTGAGGGGATGCAGTGGTTCCTGGGGTGAAGCACAGCAGCAAGGATGGGTGAAATTGGGCCAGGTTCTATTTGGTTTAGGGTGTGAGCATTTGTTCCTCCTGCCATTCCTAGGTAAGTCCCTTTAGGTGACAGCCTGGTGGCTGCACTCTTTCTGCTCTCCTCAGGCAGTGTGGGCCCAGCCTATGTTCCTGTACCCTGCTTAGGACCCAAGGGCAAAGGTGCAGGTTTTCTGTCTTAAATAACAAACTGCTGAGGTGGTCAGCTGAATATGAAAGCAGCAATGAGAGAACTTGGCTAGTGTTGTCCTTTTGAAAAGAGATGCAATAGAAATCTCCTGTGGAAGTTTTTTTTTTGTTTCTTCCCCCTTTTTCTTGACTTAATTCGGCATTCGCAGTGCAGAAAGTTTCTGGGAGATGGTGTGAGGCTGGTTCTACTATGGGGTGTTTTGGTGGGTGTTTTTTTTTTTTCCTTGCTACAGTAGCTTTAGGAATTTATCATCACTTCTCTGGTTTTGGGCTTCCCCCCTCCCCAGCATATGGAAGTAGCAAGCTGGGAATAAATGTGATCTGTTAGCCCTTTCAAGCAGGCTGTATGCACCAAGTGCTCCACAGCTCACACCAACTGGGATTTTTATAAACACTTCACACTGGCCTCATGTTAAAGCTCCTGTGGGCTGCAGAGAGCACCCGAGCCTCTTTAGGGGATGCATTGCTTGGTGGGTAGCATCCTTGGTCAAAACCTGCATGGGGGGTTAGGGTATGCAGTGGGGCTGTACCTGTAGCACTGCTTCCTGGGCTCCAGGTGTGCTGGGCCATGTTTGGACCAAACAGCACACTATAGTCATGTACTTAGTGCTGCGCTTCTCATCTAGGTTGCTCACTCTGACTTTCCAATGGGATGGGGAAGCCAGCTGGCAAAAGGAAGTTCACCTAGAGATGCTGGTTTAGCTCCTGGCTATTTGCTGGGATGGCATGGGAGACCCTCAGCACTTGGCAGTGGGGTGAATACTTGGGCTTTCTCTTGCACCTGCAGCAGGGTACAGGTGACTCCACAATTTGGCTGGAGATCCAGTGTGGCTGCAGAGAAACTGAGAAGTTTCTGCAGAGGGGTGGCTTGACTGTGTCAGGTCTGTGTCTAGAAATCCCTCAGTGGCTGCACATGATCTGCAGCCAGCCTTGCCTCCCTGACATCTCGGGGATGTTGATTGCTTGGGAAGTTTTCTGTGGACAGCTTGAAAATGTCTTTGTGCACTTGCTGGTGTTATTGAGCTTTGCTGCTGAATTTCTCAGGCCAGGTTTTCTGTGCAAAATAAAAATTAATGTGGTGGAAATGAGCCACAGGCGTGCTTGTGGGTGTGAGTGGGTGCTCCATCAGTCTGACTTGCAGTCAGTGTTGGGTGACACAGAGTAGCTTGGGAGGCACAGGAAGGGTGAATACTGGGAGCACTGCAGATGCGTATCCCCAGTGAGCGGCTTGTCTTGCACAGAGCAAAATGTGGTCTGTGTGCACAAGGCTGGTGACAGATGGGGAGATGTCCTGAAGGTGTGACGGATGTGTTTGGGAGGTGCCTTGTGTGGGGTGTCTGCTCTGGTCTGTGCTTTGTTGGTGAAGGGGATGGCCCATGTATAAGAGAGGTTTTGGCTTGAGGGTGCTCAGCACTGGACATGCAGCTTCCTTCTTTCTCTGTGCCTTGTGTGTAGCATGATGCGGTTTTAGTAAAGCTCCAGACACACTAACAGGCACTGGAGGAAGGCTTGAGCCCTCACAAGTGGTTCTGTTGGTGGCTAACACATAAACAAGGGTTAAACCAAGAAAATCACCTGTTTTAAACCCTAGATGTTATATGGGAGTCATGCATCAGCTCCAGCCTGGGAAGGGTGGATGTATCAGTGTGGTACCCTGCTGGGAGGGGTGAATTTCAGGTGCCACTTGGAGGAATGCAGTTGTGGGGCTGGGAACCATGAAGGATGGTTTCTTGGATTGCCCCAGCTTGCTGGAATATCTTGCTGGTGCTCTGAAGCTTGCCAGCAAATGGTGGATGGCTGGCATGGGAAATTCAACGGCATTAAACTATTTAGGAAGGAGCGAGTGGGCAAGAGGAGAGAGAGGGAGTGACACTGCCAGAAATAGCTTTGCCCATTTCCAAGTTGCCGAGGTTCTGAAAGCAAATGGTCCCCTCTGGTGTCCAGCATGAGCATGCATGGGGAGTGATGGTGAGGGGGGACAGTGCTGAATTACACGGCAGTGCCGGACGCCCATGCCATGCTGGAGAAGCCCCCGGGTGCCTGCATGCTGTGTGACATACGCCGGCAGTCTAGCACTGCCGGTCCTCAGCCATGCTTGAGATGTCTACTGAGATTACAGATGGCAGTTTTCTAGTGTAAAAAATGTTGTGTGCTGCCTGCGGAAGAGCCTTGTCTGCCTTCCTGGAGACACAGAGTGACGGATAGAGGGCCACTGGTTAGCAGCCACTCACACGCTATTGCAGTGTGATCCCTGATGTTTGCAAATATGGTAAAGTCCAAGCTCCAAGCACACATGCTGCTGTAAAAGGGCCAATTTGAGGATAGAATTATGAGCTTATTCAGCTCTCGGGCATTGCTTCAGTAGAGGGCGATGGAGCTGACAAGTGAAGCAGTCAGTTTGGGTCAGAGCAAAGTTCCTTCTAGCTTTGTGCCTGGTCTGGCTGCTCACTGAGGACTGTGGAGGATGCTGAGCTGGCCTGGTATGCATCTTAAGAAATACAAGGAACAGCTTAAGAAATCAGATGTACATCATTCTTCCCCTGCTGGATCTTCTGGGGCTCTGGCTATTGGTAGCACAGAGCTTGGAGATTGCAGCTAGGCTGTTATTCCTGGGTTTACCTGCCATCCTCTCTTCCATGAATTAGTCTCATCCTTATTTTGAGCTCATTTGCAGTGTGCTTAAGGTCCCACAAAGCAGCTATCTGGCAGGAAGGTTGCTTTGGTATAAATTATTCTGAGTAACATGCTTTAGAGGGATGAAACAGCAATGAAATAATGCCACAAATAAAGAGGGAAAGAAGAGGAGGCAATCGCAGTATTAGCAGCTCAATGCCAGCAATTGTAGCAAACTGATAAAAGAAGGGAAAGCAGAGCTGGATGAGCTCTTGCTGAAAGAAGAAACGTTTCGAGGAGGAGGAGAGGGAGCCCGATGATGAGGTGGTGGCTTTGGGCCAAAGGGAGGTGCTGAATTGCTGGCGTTAACAAAGCAAGGCAGACAGTGTGGGTGCTAAGCACCACTGTTGCTGGGATCTGGGGAGGGAATTTGCACCAGGATTGGGGGACAAAGCTGCGCTGCTGGAGGGAAAGGAGGTCACTGATGGTGGCTCTGGTCCAGGTGGGTGTATCTGAAAGAGCAGTGCCTAAAAATTGCCATGCCCTGTGCCTGTCCTCTTGCCCAGATGGTTTCCAGAAGTGCTAACCTTTCACTTGGCACCTTAGTGGCTGGGCTTTTGTGCCCAGGCTGGCTTACCCACTGTGCTCAGCAGGGTCTGAGAGCGTGGCTGCCTTTAGGAGCTGGAAGGAAGCACCCAGGCTTTCCCAAGGGACTTGGTGCTGTTTCCTAAGGAAGAAAAGGGCCCCTAGGACCAGGCATGCATAAGTTTGGTGGGAGGTGAGGACTGGGTGCTTGCTGAGTCCTTAGTACTAGTCCTAGTTGAAAAAACAGGATTGCTGAAATGGTCTTTTTAGCTCCCCATAAACATTTGTTTGTTTTCCTCCCATCTCCCGTATTGTAAGAGACTGATGAGAAACAGGTCAGGGGATGAACTCTGTGTGTGTTTGTCAGCTTGGGGTGGCTGAGGGTGGCAAGGGCAGGTGAGGATGAGGAAGCACAGGGACTGGTTCAGGCTTTTACTCCTGAGCAGCCACGTGTAGGACATGCTCTCCTACCCAGAAGGAAGCAGTTTGGGGGTCCACAAGGCCTGATTTCTGCATCTTTTATGTTGACAAGAAATAAATACATTTTTATTGTCCGTTTATCCTGACCTGGCTCAAGCCAGGGTAAGGTAAAATGCACATCTGCTTGGGTCTCCACATTGTGCAAGGTAAACAGGGTTGTAGAAGCCATGAGTGAAGGAGCAAAAAGAAAACCTGCCTTTCCTCCTTTGAGGTTGAATCATGAGGGTCTTGCTCTGTTTATCCAGTGATACAGACTCTGCCTTGCCCTTGTGCTTGTGGCTGAAGCTGGTGAGGACCTTGCAGCAGAGGATGCTTGGCAAGTTTTCTTCAACAAGTCTTCAGCACAGCAGGGCATACTTATTCTCTATTCCCTTCCCTTCTTCACTGTGCAGTTTGTGCAAGAGGCTGTCCTTTTTTTCTTTCTTTTTTTTTTTCCCCCACAAACAATAATACCTTTTCAGTGAGTCTTTGCACGTAATGAGAACAAAGTCAAAGAAGAATAAACCCTGCCGTCGCTCACCTTTAAAGCATCCCTTTGTTTTAACCTCTCAGGGGTGCTGTGACTCCTTGTGCCAGGAATCTGATGTTTGCATGATCATATAATTGCCTTTGCGGGTCTATTAAGTAATGACACACATTGTGGTTTGTGAGTCACCTTAGTGAAGGCACTGTTGGAAATGAGAACTTCTCCCTGGCTTTGCCAGGTTAAACAAGAATTTTGTTGTTATTTTTGTTAAGTTTCGTGGCTGGAGAGAAGGGCAGTCAGAAGGAGCTGCTGCTGAGTCCAGTGCGGGATGAAGTGCAAGGAGAAATCCCAGAAAGCTAGCCTGGGAGGTGAGCATGGAATGTTGCAGTTTGAGGCATGTGTGTGTCCTTCTTGCTCCATTCCAGCAGGCAGTTCCTGGCTAAGCCAGACATTTTTTTGGAGAAGCTATAAGCTGTAGCATGAAGCCAGAATGAGGGTGTATGCTGGCAATGCCTGGGAGGCACTGGGTGCCATTCAGACCCACAACCCAGCAGTCTAGACCAAGCAGCTCCCAGGATGTGTCCATCTTGGGATTATGTGTTCAGCCTGCCTCAATACTGAGGAACAAACTTTTCCTGGGGTAGTGCTCAGAAGGCCTGGGTGTTTCATGTCTCCCCATTTTTCCTTCTGTATTTACATCTAATCTTCTTTGCATCCATGTTTTCAAGCTGACCTGGGTTTCTGATCTCCTACATCAAAAGCGATACCTTGTTCTCAGCCTCTTCCCATGTGCTGCCTCGTTTCAGGTGCTCTGGAGCAAGGAGCAAGGGCTGGCTGCCAGCAGTGTTTCCCAGAGACCAGTCTATTTATTTTTAAAAGCATTTTTTTTCTCTGTTGCACAGCAACTCTAACACACCCTGGCTGGTGCTGGCAGCTCCTGCTCCTCTCTATACATTGGCAATTCTTGCAGCTGCTGAGAGTGACGGGGAAAGATGGCAAACCCTGATGTCACTCAGGGTCAGTTGTCCTCTTTGAAACAAGCTAGCTCAGGCTGAGTTACAGGGCTCAGCAGCACAGCTTCCCACAGCTTTGGGTGCTGGAGCAGCTGGGTGCGATGTGCAGAGCCAGATCTGCTGCTGCATGCTAATTAAAGCATAAATTCAGGCTGTCCTTGGGGATGGTGGTGCTTTGTCTGTGACTATCTGTGTGTGCTGCTCTTGGCTCACCAACTGTCCAGAGAATGGTGGGCTGGGATGTGGAGGCACTGCTCTCCCCGTGCCTGTGGCTGAGTGAGGGCACAGTTCCATACATGTACTTTATGTTGGTGCTTTCTGTCTGTCCTGCACTGCAGAAACAATGGGCAACCCAGGGGGATCACTGCGCCTTTTGGAGGAAAACCTCCTTGTGGTGGGAGCCAGAGGGACGAGGGCAGCTTGGAAGTGTGACTGCTTGTGCAGTTGTGCAGGAGCAGAGTTATATTCCTGGAGGGTGGCCTGGTGATTGCAGCTGGAAATTATCTTAGGAAGTCCTGTCTCTGCCCTTCTTTGGAAATCAAACTCTTAAGGGCACGCTCTCTGGCTATGTGTATGTATAGCTTCAAGCACTACTTGTTTCTAGACACTGCTGTTGTGCAGATCACAGCTTGCTTTCCTGTCCCAAATTATTCCTATTGCCAGGCTTGGTTCTGTGCTGTTTGCAGAGCAGCAGTGCTGTGCTAGGTGAGCCCAACCCCAGCAGTTGCCCACCAAGGTGGTACCTCGCTCCTTGGCCCTGCTGGATGGAAGGGAAGGAAACCCTGTGCAAGGAAGGGAAATGCTGAGCTGTGTTGGACATCGTCCCACATTCCCCATCTCTGCCCACAGCCAGTGGCACACATGCCCTCAGATCTGCCTGTGTTCATTCCCTCTGCCCTTCGGGGAGCTGGGATGCCAGTGTGGGTAAGCGCTAGTGTGGGTCTGATATCAAGGGTGGCATGTTGCAGGCATGAAGGGCGTGAGATAGGGGGTACCTTGCCTTGAGATCCAGAAACATCTGCCTTTCTGGTACTGAGGTGCACAGGAAGAAGTGAAAGATATGGGACCATCTCAAAGGTGATGCTGGAAGAAATTTGGGAGTTGGATGGTCTGTCAGGATGGGCATTCCCAGTCACCTGGACACCTTGCTGTCCATGCCTGGTGCCACCCTATCAGTGAAATGTCAGGCCAGCCAGAGCCCTGTCTCTCACTGCTACCCCAGCAGTATTTTGCCTGCCCCTGACCTTGCCCTGAAAGCATCCTTGGGGCTGGGCTTGCTGCCTGCAGCCAGCCCCAGGGCCAGGTCCTGCTTCTCTGGCAGTCCCTGGCTCTCCTGCCTCTCTGCTGGAGATGGAAGGCTGATTTCTTTGATGTACATTTATATAAATAATAGTGGGTTGTTTAACAGTTGCTCTTAAAGGAGAGATGGGATAATTTAATGTTTTGATATTCTTAAAGCTGATTCCCCTGGGAGCGGGGCTCTGCAGGAAGGCTCCTGTACCTGGGGCTGTGCTACCCCACTGCTGGCACAGGGAGAGCCCTCGCACCCACCACGGGCTCCCTGGCCTTTGAGATGCCTCCTAATTGGGATGGGATCTGAGCAGCAGCCTGGCCCCATCCAGGCTCAGTGTGGCTTTTCCTGGGAAGCAGAAGCAGTTCTCAGGCCTGGGAAGCCTGCTCACCACTGGAGCATCATCCCAGTGTGAAATCCCTGGTGTGGCAGAACAAAAGCAGTTTCCCAGACAAAAGGTTGAGTGATACTTAGAGCTGAGGCATCTCCCCAGCCTTAAACAACCCTTGGGTATTTGGAGCTGTGCTCTTTTCTCCATCTGATCTTTGAGGTAGTTCCAGGGGTCTTTGTTGTAGTGTCTTGATACAGTGAAGGCCCAAAAATTTGTTTATTGCATGTGAATGGGAGATGAGAAATGAGTGTTTTCTGAGAAATGAGACAAGTGTCACTTATTTGATTGTGCCATGAGTGCCCCAAACACACTGGAAGGCCATGTGCAATGCTGCCTTCCCCCCCGCTCTTCTTTACTAGGATGTCTGACCTGACCCTTCCACCTGTGCTTGTTGGTGATGTAGGAATAGTTCTGTGCAAGGAGCCTTTGTCTGTAAATGTCTCTTCTATTTTCTTTCTTTCCTTCTTATCTTGCTTAAATCTCTCCATTGCTGGTGTTGCACAAAGTTCCCAAGCATAGGATGCAGCTCTGGCTCTTGTTGAGTACTAAGCACGTACCAGGACTGCTGGGAGGAGCTCTTTCCAGCAAAGCCACAGCAAACCTGCTAGTGGCAGGGACTATGGGAGAGGGTTTAATCCAACAAATTTTTTCCCAGTAATAAATGACTCGACTTAAAATAGCTCACCTTCACCAGCTGGCTCCTGCAGCCACTCTGCTGCACAGACACAGCTGTTACATTTGCTGCAAGTTGGAGGAGCTGGAGGACTAGGGAGATCTGGAGCTGGTTTGAGCGGTGCTCATCCACCACAGCATCCATGCTGCTGTGAGGGGAAGTGCACATGGTGGGAGAGGAAAAGGCCACGGGGATGAATCAGTCACTTTTGCAGCCCATCTGTTTCTGTTTGGAGGGGCCCCACACTGAATTTCTTCCTGGCACTCTGAGGTTTTGTGCTCTGCTTAGCTGCACTGCATGAGCTCTCCTTCTACCCTGGAGCAGGGAGTGATAATTAGCAGCTTGGGGTAAGCACAGCTCAGCAGAGAAAAGCAGATAGCATTTGATTGTCCTGAAAATGAAGTGGCCTCTCTGGCCTGGGACAGGCAAATTAGTGAGCCAGAGGGAAGGAGTGGCAAGGGACAGATTTGAAGCAACCCTGTGCCCCAGGATGGAGTGGGGCTGAGATGTCTGAGCATTGAGTTCCCAGGGAGATCATCCAAGCTTAGGGAAGAGATATCCCATATGGGCAGGTGAAGCATAAAAATGCTGCCTGACTCAGGTTGTCCCCAGGATGCTTGAGGGCAGTATCCTAGATGCTCTCCTATATATACACGTCTTCCTGAGGGGTTTGCTCCTGTCCCTGTTGTGCTCTCTCCTTGCTCATTCAGGAGAGAGAAGGGACGCTTACTCACAGGGGGAAGCAGCAGCATCAGAGCAACTTCTTAGTCGATGCTGCTGTTGAAATCATCCTGCAAGTCCCCAGGGAAGGCTGCTGGGCTGATGGACCGTGGTCGGAGGACTGGCAGCTTTGCTGCTTGTTGCATTCACCATAGCCAGGGTTTGTCCATCCTGGGCTGAGGCCTTGTGTGCTCTCCAGGAAGGGGTTTCTGTCTCCCTGCTCAGCTGGGGCTTGTGGCAGTGCTGGAGCTCAGCACTGAGGTGCCGGACCATTGTGCTTCCTAGGGAAGATCAGTCCCCACAAGCCAGCACAGCATTAAGCTTTTCTGCTTAATTTCTGGGGGGTTGGTGAGGGTTATTCAGATAATGGAAGAAAAGAGCTCGCCCAGCGCCTAAAGTGCTCAGTGTAGCTATTATGGTAATATATAGTTACTTGGCTAAAGACTTGATTGCTGCCATTGTAACACAAACACATACACTGAGAACACCCATAAAAGGAATTTCCTCTTTGTAGGTCAGCCTTGCTGCTGGGAACCTGCTTCTCACTGCAGCTCTTTATTAGTTAATCAGCTACTAGAAGTTAAAAATGAAGTATGGTGTGGGAGTCCAGGGTCTCCTGCCTGCAGAGGCTGTGTGCCTTGTCTATGGCATGTGGTTTGGGTTGAGATAATGGGGTTGAGTCACTTGTCAGTGTGTGGTTGTCTCTCGAGGATGCTGCAGAGGACCTATGCGTGTCTCCCCTTCCATCACTTGTCCTCTGGTGCAGATGTCTTGAAAAGGCTGTTCTCAGTGGCTTGTGGGCTGGGATGCTGCTCTCTGGGTTGTGTCCCATTTCAGCCCATGTTGCCAAGGGGCAAGAGACGCTCACTGCACTGTTTGTGATAAGACCAGTGTGGGAGGGGATGGATGGATGGATGCTGGGTGCAGTCTCTCTAATGAGATCCCCATTAGATAGAGTGAGCTCTGGCTGTGCATTGGCACAGCTGGGTGTTCTGTGTCCTCAGATGTGGGGTTCTGCTGGAAGCTGTGTGCTGCTCCCAACCACCATGCAGGTGAAAGCACAAGTGCCAATGCTTTCACAGCTAAATATCCACTCTCTAATTCAGTTTGGCTGCTCACGGTGCCCTGTGGCCATGGTTTTATCTGGATGACTTCTCTGCTGCAGGAGCAAGCAGTAAATTTCCTGACTGTTATTACTTTTGGACTGAAATTTGGGAGATAAGAGCTTCTAGAAACTTAATTTTCTGGTTTTGAAACCCTGCTGTGTGTCACAACAGCAGTTGTTTCTCAGCTCTCCTGTATCAAAGTGTAGCATTGCTCTGCAGTAACGTCCTCTGCTCCTGCAGCAGTTGGGTGAGTAGAGGGGCAGTGGGGACTGCCCAGAACCCTGTGCAGGTCTATGCCATGTTCTTACCACATCCTGCTCATGCAACCAGGGATGCGGATAGTATCAGCCAGAGTCACCTGTGGGAAACCTCGTGGGGGGTGTGTGGGGTGTTGGGCAGGGGGATATACTGTTTTCTCTTTGTTTTTTTAAATTATTGTCATGAATGAGCACAAAGACATCTTTTGCCTGGCTGTTAACGGAGCTGTGTGGCAACCTGGGTTTATTCCCATGCAAAGGCTGATCTGCACCTGGAGGGGTTCAGAGGCAACAGTATCACAGAAACACAAAATCCCAAGGGTTGGAAGGGACCTCGAAAGATCATCTAGTGCAACCCCCCTGCAAGAGCAGGGTAACCTAGAGTACATCACACAGGAACTTGTCCAGGCGGGTTGTATGTTGCTAAGCAAACCTGGGGTGGAGATAGGTCTGCTGGCTGGCTCAGTGGTCCCAGATCTGGTCATGACCCATTCCCAAGCTGTGGGTTTCCACCGATGGGACCAGAAAATAACTCCATATTTTCAAAACTAGCCATGTGTTGGCTTGCTGTAGGTTTTTGCCCTTTGCAGGAGGCAGAGCTGGCAATTAAACAGCAAAAACTGACAAATGTGGTGTTTTTACCAATAATTCAGATTTTGTGTAAAAATGTAGCAGGTTTGTTTTCAGTGTAAGGGGGAGACCAAAGGCTAGAGGATGGGCAGACACCCTGATGTCAGATGCTTTGTATGTGGCGCGTTGCATCCTGTGAGTGCTCTAGTTAGCACATAGCCTCATCAGCTTTCCTTAACAAAATGTTCTGGCATCCTCCCGTCTCTGCTTGTCACTTCTCTGGAGGGAACGTGGCTTGTTCTGTTGGCAGTGTAAGCCTTGTTTGCTTAGGTGGAAGCAGAGCTGATGATTTCTATTTATTTCCTCAAACTTTCTTGGTGTTTCATTTAAGGGCTCTGCTTGAGCTTTTTCATTTGCCTCCAAGCCTGGGAACCACTGGTGTCCTTGGAGCAAGCCTGGTGGGAGATACATTGGTAGGCATCAGAAGAGCCAGTGTCAGCGTGTATGCTGAGGCTGCTCTTGGGATGTGTCCTTATTTGCACTGAGATAATTGTCCTTGGGGCTATGTTATAGCTGAAACCCGGAGTACTTGTGCTTGGTATACAAGAAAGGCTTCAGTCCTCCCCAAGGAAATGCTCAGGGAAGAAACAGGGCTGCAGAATGGCTGTTGAAAAATACCCACAAAATACATCAACAAAATAAACCCAAACCAAACCAACAACCACCACCAAAAAAACCCCCAACCAACCAATCAAATCCACCACCCACAAAAAAAACCCAAAACAACCCAAAATACAAAATCAGAAAGTGCCCAAACCCCAAAAGGAAAACTGTGTGGCTGAATGAGAAGTTAAACATTAGCTGGGGAGCATTGAAAATGAGCAAAGCAGCATGAGAAGAAAAGGCAGAAGCTGGAAAAATAATACATTATAAAGAGCTGATTGAAAAAGAGTAATTAATGCTCTAAAAAACAAACCTCACATGGGTAAACAAAGTAGTGAAGAATCTGTTCATAGCTTTCAGTGGGAGCAGCCAAACTTGTCAATGTACTAATTAACTTGCCGAGGCTCTTACTGGCAGTTGCCCTTTTCTTTCTGGAGACCTTGCTAAGGGGTGAGTATCCCTTGGGTTGGTCAGGTTCAAATTCAGGGGTAACTTTAGACACTTCATATATGCCATGCAACACCACAGACTCGAAGGAGGTGGGATGCTTCCATGGCTGGGCTGTGCCCCTCTTCCTCTGTGGCATGGGGATGTCAGGCTTATTTTGTCTCACATGGGAGCCATGCTCTGTTTTATCCCCTCAATTGCTCTTCATTTTTATTTTTTTTGTATATGTAATTACTTTTACTCCTGGTGTGGTGGTTTTCTAGCCTTTCTCCTGACTGCCATTCTCAACTTCCCTGTTTGTTCTGGAGGAGGAGTTCAGGTGTCTCCAAACACCATGTGGAGGGGTTAAGATGAGGGATCCTCTCAATTTATTACATTATTGTGTACTTTGTGGGGGGTTAAATTGTCTGTTTCCCCTGCTGTGTTGTTTCCTCCTGTGTCAGGATTGTGGTTAGGAAGGGCATGACAGCCCTGGTGTGAAGCACCTGCTGCCTTGCTCTTTTCCATCATCCCCTCTTTCACCTCCATTGTGGGTAAGCACTGGGGGGAGGCATTTGAAGAACTGCTGGAGTGAAGCCCTTCCCATAGCAATAACATGCTGAATGGCACCTCTCTAACAAGAGAATAAAGCGTTTCACCATGACAAGGCTTTGGGTGTATTCTCAGATGCAAGCATCTCATGTCTGTAGAGCACTATCTATTTTGCTTAGCCAAGGAGTGTTGCTCTAAGTGGTGTTGCTGGCAGCATTCCTGTGCGTTTTGTTCCCATGTGCAGCTTTTGAGTCAAAGCCACACTGGTGTTTCCATACCCGGCCTCCGAAGCTACTGCCTTCCTCTGCCAGGCTGCCTGCCCCTGCCAGGCTGCCTGCCCATCATCCCACCTGCGTGGGGCTGGACAGGGGAGGTGGACCCTTCAGCCACGAATGCTCCAAAGCTGTGCCCCCCGAGGAGGCAGCGTGCAAGGGCACTGCACCCTCTGCTGGCAGGCGTGCCCCTTGCACGGCCCCTGCCTGCGCAGGCAGCTGAGAGCCGGCAGCACTGGATTCCTGGTGGATGCACGGCTGCCTGCTGGGCTGGATGGAGAGAGCCCTGCTCTGTGTTATGGGTTGTGTTTCCAGCAGAGCTGTGCCATGCCAGTCCCTTTAATCCCTCCCAACCCTTCACAAAGGAAAAAAAAAAACCCAAACAACCCAGCAGAGAAAAAAACCCAAGCAAATAAAAGCAGCACAAAGGTGGTTTGAGCCAGGTCTGCCAAGTCTCGTCTTTTTCCATCTGTGAGGAAGCATGGGAGCTCATCACATTCTGGTCTGGCTGCAGGGAGCTGTGCTGCTCTGGGGTCCCCAGGGAGGACAGGCTGCAGTGTCAGAGAGCTGCAGGTTCCAGAGGTGAAGAGCACCCAGACTGGGAAGGAGGAGGAAAGCAGTAAGGCAGGAGGTGCTGTGCCATGCCTTGGGGATCCAGTATTGTGCACCCTGTGCCTGGTTTGAGAGCCCAGAAAATCCAGGATAAATGGGAAAGGGAGGGAGGAAGGGAGGGAATTGGGGGGCAAATGGAGCAAAGCCCTGAGCTTCCATTCTCTGTCTTGTGTCCCTCCAGAGTGATGAGCTACAACAGCAACAGCACCAAAGATGCTGGGATTCGGCACATGCTCCGTCACCGCCCCAGCACCGGGCAGGGGGGCTGAGCTGGACACTGCCTCCCCCCACTACATCCTGGCCCTGCCTGAGGAGGAGACGTGGCGCAAGCACCGGCTCGGCCTGATGCAAACCACCCAGTCCTGCAACCTGCTGGAGCCTGAGAGCCTGGCCGAGGCCCTGGTCTCACGCGCCGCCAGCTTCGATGCCCTCTATGACCACCGGTCCCGGGATGCTGATGCTGGCACAGAGACTGGCAGCACCTTTGACCTGGGGCTTGGCCAGTATGTCCCTGTGAGCCCAGATGTTATCAAGCGCCGACGGGGTGGGTTGATTGAACAGAGGGACATTATCAAGGCGCATGAGGCACACAAGATGCAGAGCACGCCGCAGGCACGGAGGAAGGAATGGGAGTAAGTACTGGAGAGCCCCCAGCCCAGGTGGGCAGCCAGGGGGAGTGGGAGCATTGCCTGTCCTCCATGGGGCTGGTGGATGTGGTTGGGGGGTGTCATGTCAGCATCACCCCTGTGGAGCAGCCAACTCAGCAGTGCTCGATCGCCTGGCACTCTCAAGATGGACTGCTTTTCCCCATTGCCTCTGTTATTCAGGGAGGATTTTTAAAGGCAAGGAAAAACTTGAGACACAGGGAATGAGTTTTTCTTTTAATTTGGGTGGTTTGGTTGGTTGTTTTTTTTCCCCCTACCCAGCCAAACCGCTTCTGGGTCCTTTCTTCTCCATGTGCTCTTAAAACTGATGGGATGTGTGGTCCTGCCTCCAGTGCTGGGACCTCATGCAGCACACATCCTGCCCTGTGGCTCAAAGCATCACACAGGTCCTGCATGGATTGGGCTGGCCTGAGCCAGCTGGAGCACGGTGTTTTTCTGATAGGGTGATTTTGTGGAGTGTGGAGAGAGATAGTGGCATGCTATGTACGGGAGGTGAGTGTTTATCAGCTGAAGTGGCTGGAGATGTCTCTCTTGGCTCTGAGCTGGAAGGTGGCATTTGATGGGAATGGTGCAAAGAGGCCTCTGGAAGAGGGGTTTCACCAAATTGTGCAGGGGTTACTGGGACGTAGAGGAAATTTGGAAGTCCTCAAGACAGTTTTTCTTGGCTGCAGTGAGGCTTTTGGATGTGTTTGGGGTCATTGCCGTCTGCATTTACTATGGCTTCAGGCCTGCCATGAATGGATTTGTATTTAACTCTAAGTGGCCAGGTATCCCTGAATCGGGGCAAACTGGAGACACTAATGAACTTGGGAAAATAGAAGTACTTGGCAGGGCTAGAACCCACTCAGTTTACTTATTAATTTCCTTTAATTAACTTCATTCTATAGTTTGCCTTGGTGCTGTGAGAAAAGCCAGCCCCAAGTCATCTAATATGAATGCCCCATCCCTGGAAGTGTTCAGGCCACTGCTCAAGTGTTTGAGCACCCTGGTCTAGTGGAAGGTGTCCTTGCCTGTGGGAAGGGGTTTAGAAGTAGATGATCTTTAAGGTCCTTTCCAATCTACACCATTCTGTGATTCTACAAAGCCCTGGATTATTCTCCCCTGCCCGACATTCATCGTGCAACTAAAACAGCAGCCATGTGCTTCAATCCTGCATTTAAATTACAAGGTTCCCCCCCTTGTGTCTATTCAACAGAATTGCCTGGGCTAAGCTGCTGCTGCACATTGTGCTCCAGTATCACCGGTCTGGAACAGCTCCCTGCCTCAGACACAGTATTTTGGAAATATTCAGTGTGTTATAAAACACCTGAAGGAGCTGGGAGCCCCTGTATTAATTAGATGTGGCATATTGCTTTGGTGAGATCCGGGTCAGTGTTCCACTTGTTTGAAGCTATTAGTATTTCTTTGGGATGCCTTGTGTGATAAAACTGCTTGTTGTAACATTGAGGCTGCTCCTGCCTTTTTTTTCTGGAGGGCAGCCCATCAGTGAAGATGGCTTTCCCCGGCCCTTGCAGCTTGGTGCTCATCCCTTTGTGCCCAGGGAACCTCCTGGCTGGTGACTCAGAGAGCCATGCACAGGGGAAATAAATTGACATGTGGGCTCAGCAAGTACTCTGTGCCTTGTTATCTTTCGCGACCCATCAGGGATGCCAGATGAATAAATCATGGCCGGGCAGGAAGCAGAGGGATGGCCTCTTTAATTGTCGGCTGGCGGAGAGAGTTCCTAGAACGGCTGCTTGCTAATTAACTGCTTGGATGACTACAGCTCTATTTTGTGGCAGGGAGATGAAGCTGGAGCCCTTCCTGTTCATACTGTGTAGGATGTGCCCCTTTTGCCACCCTCATCTGCTCCAGCTAGCAGTAATTCAAACACAAAGCCTAATATTTCTGTCTTTAATGCAGTGGGAATATGCAGATGGCCATGCCGGCTGCTGCCATCCCAACCTGTTTCCCCAGGCTGGTAGGGTCCAATCTTTGCATTTCCCAGTTTCTGAATGCCTAGTTTCGGCATTTCAGGCCACTCTATGATCGTTTTGTGGATGTGCATGGCAAGTCATGTCTAAGGCAGGTATCCCTGAAATTGGGATGGGCTACACTCCTCTACCTGCCTGGGCTCATCACTGTTGGGGTCTAGGCATGGGGCTCTCTCCTTGCAGACACACAAGCCCACAGCCTTCTTGCCATACTGCAGGAGGTGGAGATGCTGGCGGTCTGCAGGAGGCCCCCAGTGCTGGGGAGAAGCTGGGTCCTAGTACACATGACAGCTCTTGGGCTTTGCAGCCCTTGTCTCTCTGAGGACCAAAGAACCCCACTGCCTGTTACTGCCAGGTCCCTTTCTGGGGAGCTGGCAGTATTGGCACAGCAGGCTGAGCCCCAGAGGGCTGTATCTGTATCTGTCCCAGAGTCAGGTGCCCTGGTACCCCATCAACCTGCAAAACTCATGTGCTAAGGCTCCTGCTTTAATAGCAGGCTCATCAAACAGTGACATTTCTCCCAGAACTGTGCCAAAGTCCAGGCCAGTGTGCAGAGCCAATAAACCTGGTTCCATGGATGCTCCCTGAGACTAGTTGGATAACATGTAGGGGAGAAAAAAGCAAATTAATTTCCATATCTATAATTTTATTAGTAATAATTTAATTTCCCTGCAATTTAATTTTCAGAAGAGCCTATATTGTATGCTGTCAGTCACCTTAGCAGCTTTTGCCTTTGAGGTCTGGCTCTATCCCTTTTGGTGAGCAGTGACAGTATTTTTCCATGCCCCAGTGTGGTGGTGGACATAAAATGGAATATGGGGAACCTGTAAAATGGGTTTCTTGCTTGTCTTTGAGCTGTGGTAGCAGACCTTGAGGGATGGCCTGTGAGGTCAGGGCAGCCCCACAATAACTGATGGCTTTTTTGTTGTTGTTTTCTTTTTTTCTCCTGGTTTTTCTTTTTTTTTTCCTTTGTTGCCAAATTTTGGTGAGTTACACCATGGTACTCCTGGGAAGTTATTGGTTAAATGTGGTGCTCTGAGTGGTCTCTATCTTGCAGGACAGAACTGCTGCATAAGAGACCTCTGTTTCCCTGGAGTAGTTTTGTCCTTGCAGATGCAGATTCCTGGTGTGCAGCCAGAGTTTTGTGTGCAGCTGCACTTTTGCTGGGTTGCAGTGGAGAAAGAGAAGTGAATGCTTTTTCTTACCAGTGTTAGCGTCAGCAGGTCTGACCCTTACTGAGCCCCCATCTCTGCTGCCTTTTACCAGTGAAAAAAGAACACAGGTAAAATGTGCTTTATCCTTACTACAATGGAACAAAAAGAGGAGAGAGGGGGAAATGCTCATTTCCCTGTTCTTTATTTTTGGGGAAACTGAAGCAGGGAGTAGAAAGCACCATCTGCTAAGTGCATGTGGGGCAGTGGCTCTGTGGGAGGCTCAACTTTATGGTGAAAGGTGCATGTACTAGCACACCTTGTTCTTGACAAAGGGACTTGAGCCCAAGGCAGACACTAAAACCTGTTTTCCAGAGTCCTGGCCTGATGTCCTTCCATCCCACTGTTCACACATTTGGGTCAGTGTTAGAGGTATATGGAGGTATCTGCTGCGCTTCAAGGCTTGGTGTGCTGTGGCAGGGTGGAATGGTCATGGTTGAATCACTTGTGTCTTTGCCACATACTCGTGACAGCATCATTTGGACTACATCAGGCTGAGAGAGAGCTCAACAGAAAAGCTCCTTGTCAAAATAAGCAAACAGGGAACCTCCTGTGGCTTCTGCGAGCTGAGCAGCTGATTCCTTAGTTGATGGTAGAGACAGGCAGAACCACCCAGGGAACATCCCAGAAAAGCCTCAAGCTGAGTTTGCAGCAGACAGGATCCAAACTTGCCTTGCATGGCTTAAAACCATGTGTGCATGGATATTTGTTGAGTTTAGCTTGTGCAATCTGGGGAATGACAGCTGTGCCCTCATTTTGGAGTATCTACAGCAAGGATGCATGGAAAATCTGGATTCCCAAATGTTGGACAGGGATTGAGGGAGCAGAGAATACCAGACGGAAAGTAGCTGTACCTTGGTGCTTTGTGGAGGTGGGATGCTGCTGTTCAGTGTTGGAGTACCTGGGTTATGGGTGGCAGGTTTCAGTGTCCTGCAGGAAGCAATGCAGTCTGCCCACAGTACAGGACAGTGCTCCTACAGGTCATTAAAAGTGATCTCCTGTCTTGTAGTGTCTTAGAGTTAGTGGCTTTAATGCTATGATTTTGCTAGGACTCCGTTGCGCAGTGTGGTCCCTTTAACCCCTTTGGGAGCCTGTGGTCCATGGAGTGTCAGGACAGGAGAGCTTTCTGCTGCTTCTTCAGATCTGTACCCCCAACAGAGACCATGGAGAGCCTTTTGGGCTGGAACATAACATTGCTGCAGCTCTGTCTTGGTATGGCTTTATTGGAAGAAGTAAGAGAACAGAAGAAACTGAAAATGCACAGGGTGTTGCTAGCAGATCTTTGGCGTTTCCTAACTTGGCAATCTGTCTGGTTATATGCACACTCTGCATCCCAGATTACAAATGGAGCTGACTTTTTCTTTTTTCTTAAATAATTTTTATTTTCCTTGGTGCTGAATGAGACAAAGGCCCCCCCCTTGGTGTGTGCTGAGCTGCCAGCTCCATCGCTGCTTCCCAGCATATTCCCCCAGTGCATCTGGGTTTGATCTGCTGTGGAGATGGAGAGGGCAGGAGCACACATGGAGTGGCAGTGCCTCTTTTGCTCCTCATGCTGGTGAGGCTGCATGTGAAATGCCCCCAGACTGAGGCTGCTTTGACAGCAGCAGCCCTGGCTGGTCCAGGGGTCATCACGCTAGCCCCTCCTCAGGTCTGCAGGGATGGGACAAGCCCCAGGCTGGCTTGCT
This sequence comes from Melopsittacus undulatus, assembly GCF_012275295.1. Taxonomy (NCBI): domain Eukaryota; kingdom Metazoa; phylum Chordata; class Aves; order Psittaciformes; family Psittaculidae; genus Melopsittacus; species Melopsittacus undulatus. The sequence goes on along the minus strand of NC_047532.1, from coordinate 30,140,983 downwards.
GTCCCTGGTGTTGGTAGCTCTGCAGCACAGTTCTGGGAGAGATGTTGGGTTAGTGGGTATTGCTACCATGCTGTAAGCAGCAGCCCTGCTCCCTATCCTGTGCAGCAGCTCCTGTCCACCCAGGTGGGCTCCGTGGGGCCTGTTCCATGCTGTCCTGCCATCGTGTGGGACTGGAGGAGGGCACTGGCTCTTGGCTGCAGTGTTGATGCTGAGAGGGACCTGTGAAACAGCAGCCCTTTCTCCTCTGAGGGTGCTGCTGGGGAAAGGAGAAGGTGCCCTGGCATCCCCTCCTGGTCTCAGCTCTGGCACTACTATCCAGTGCTTGCTACCCTTCCTCATGCCTTTGTTCCTGACTCTGTCTTGGGAGGTCAGTGACTTTCTTCCTCCAGCACCTCTGCAGTGTTGGTCACTGTCAGAGGCAGCTTATCCACATCCTTCTGTGCCTTGGGCTTCCATCCAGACATCTGCTGCCATGTGGCTGGGAGCTGGACAGGAAGGTCAGGGCAGCTGGCAGGAGCTGCAGTGGCCCTACAAAGCCATTAAGATGTCTGTGACAAGTGAAGCCACAGATCCTGTACCTGGGAGCATCCTTCATGGAGATACAACCATGTCTGCTATGCAAGTCCTCTGCAAACCAGGGCAAAACAATTAACCTCTCTGAGAGCCTAATGAATGTGTCTCAGTTAAGATGGTTTTCCCTGTTTATATTTTACCCTACAAGAATAGCAAGGCAGGTGATAGAAAGGGCCTTGGATTTACTAAACCTGGCGCATTGAAATACGGCTTTTATTATAGTAGCTTGGCCTTGAGCATCTCTCCCAGAGAGATCTGCTCTGGATTGGCCTTCCTGTTCTCTCTGCTCTTCCTTTCACTGCAGACCAAGGTTTGGATGCATGGGGAAGAGATCGTATTCTGACCCAGGGTGAACTTGATTTCCACTGAATATCCTGGCAACAGCATGAAAATAGCAGCATCTTTCCCTGAACTTCCTTGAAGCCTGGGTTTCTGGCACACCCTGGGTGAATTCCCTTTCTGAATTAATGCAGGTGACTTTGCAAAGATTCCCAAGTGCTGCTGGGAGGATGAGCAATTATGGTCAGTCCCAGGCTTCCCACACAGCTGAGGCCACTCTTTTGGGGAACTGTGCTTGTTCAGAGCTGGTTGCTGAATATGCAGGACAAGGTGGTTCCAAACAGATGCCTCTGCTTGGGAACTGCTGCCCCATATTTTGTCACTGAATCCTGGCATACCTTTTTCCTGCTTCCCTCATTGGAGTCTCAGCTGTGGGTGTCAGGAAGCTTTGTTAGCACATCTTGGCTGTGTCGAAGCTTGCACTGTGCAGGGGCTGGTTGTACTTCCCAGAAACCAGACTTCAGAGAGAGTTTTACCTGGGGACTGGCCATGGCTTGGAAGCCCAGAATTGCTGGGAGGTGATGAGGTTGGAAAGAACCTCAAGCAGAGTCACTGAAAGCAGCTGCCCAGGACCGTGTCCAGATGGGTTTGATTATCTCCAAGAATGGAAATGCCACCACCTCTCTGGGCAGTCTGGCCCAAATACTCCGTTCTCTCACAGTCAAAAACTTTATTCCCATGCATATCTTAGGGTTTCTTTTATTGCAGTTTGTGCCCATTGCCTCTGGTCCAGTCACTGGATGCCCCAGAGAAGAGACTGGCTCTGCCTTCCCACTGTCAGGTATTCATACACACTGATAGGATCTGCTCAGCCAGGCCAAGCAGCCGCTGTTCTCCCAGTATCTTTGTAGGGCAGTTGCTCTGCTCCTTTAGTCACCTTCACTGGAGTTGTTCCAGTGAGTGCATGTCTCTCTGCAGGGCTTTATCTGCCAAGCTGCTTTCCAGCCAGCATGTACTGGGTTGTTCTTCCTCGAGTGCAGGACTTGGCCTTTCCCACGAAGCTGAGCTTTCATACTGTTCTTTTGCCTGTTTCTCCAGCTTGCTGAAGTCCCTCTGGATGGCAGCACAACCCTCTGCTATATCAGTTCTGGTTTTATCTTCTCACACTGTGAGTGATTCAGTGCAGCATGCACGCAGTGAAACTTCTGGTATTCAGTACTCATTTGCACCCTTGTCCCTTCTCTCCCTGGGAATAATCCAACCTATTCCCCTCTCCCAGGCAGCTCCCATCTGTCCCTATGTAATTCTGGTGGGGAGGCTGTCTGCTGGCCAGGAGATGTTTGTGGGAGAGGTGCTTTCCAGCCTCTTGAGTGGGGGTGGTTCATGTACTTTCTATTAATTGTTTCTAAGGTGTAGTACACCCACTCCCTTGTATTATTTATACTTAAGAGGTGTCAGGGTGAGAAGATAATTCAGGACGAAAGGGACCTCAGGAGGTATTTAGTTCAATCAGAGTGTAACTTATTTTTCATTTAACTCGATGTGTAACATCTTAAAACATAGATAATGTCTCATTGCACAAGCCCAAAATGGCATTTTCTTTATTTCAGACCACATAGTCTTCAAACCTGGGAAAGGTTTTTGACAGTTTGGTGAAAACTTAGCTGTGAGGATTAGTGCACAACCTCTCCCCAGAGAGATTTGCTTCCTGCAGACTTACTTGTACCTTGGAAATGACACTTCCACCTAACTGTGCAAATGAACGCAACAACGGGGAAATTTCTTCTGTGTGTGTGACCTGATCTCAGTTCAGCTGCTCTGAAGGGTTACAGGCTTTTCTGCACTTGCCAGTTGGTCCCTTCTAGTTCAAAAGGTGTTTGTTGTGTTTATGCATGACAAACAATCTCTGGCTTGGGCTGCTTGCACTACTTGAGAGCTAAAAAAAATTTCATGTGAAAAGTTGAGAAGGTCCCTGAAGCTGTATGAAAGCAGCTTTCAGTGTGGCTTTTGATTTCCTAAGGTGGCCTTAGCGTAGAGGAGAGATGTATTTCTTGTCTCTGCTTACCTTTTGCATGCTCAATGGGGAAGTTCCACTCCGGTCTTTTGATGCAGGTTTATGGGTGCATGGGTCACCCATACATGTTGCTGTTTGATTACTTGGCTGGTTTTGAGCTGTGCCTATGTACATCAGCAAGGCTTTCAGGCTTTAACTGTGGAAAATGTGCTCATGCTTATCTCCAGCTGTGGGGGACCATGGTGTTGAAGGAGATCAATATGCTATCGTCCTTCCCAAAACACACCTGAAATCACCAGTGTTTTGCCTCATCCACCATGGATGATGCTAATCAGTTGTGTGAGGGTTGTCTGTGGGAAGCAGCTTTCCTGCAGGTTTGGGGCACGTCACTGTGGTGGATGATGCTGTCGTGAAACATGTGTTGTCTTTGTGAGCTCTGATAATAAACCATGAGTCCTTTATTTTTGTCATCAGAGGAGCTTCACAGGGGTAATTTTTGCCCACTGCAGCTTAGGAGATGGCAGGTAACGTGCTGAAACTGTCTTCTCTGTGCATTTGCTTGAGTGGAAATAAGCTAAAAAATTCTTCAATGAACTTTTTCCCATTGAGGAATCACACAAGACATGCTCAGCTGAGCTTTCCTGGGGATGGGTGAGGGTGTTTGCCTTCACAGAGGATGTCGAGCTGATGACTGCCTGTCGCCGCAGCAAGGAGGATGGTTTTTTCACACCTCCCAGCACTGAGTAGCTTTCAGAGAGTGGTTTTGCTCTTTGGCCTTTTCTCTTTCACAGGTTTGGAAGATGCAAGCACCATCTCCTTCCTGGCTGTGCGCCAGGAATGGGGCTTCTCTGGCTGTCTTGAGCATCAGCTGCTCAGTGCCAGTTCAGAACTGCAGGAAAAATTTTACAACAGCTCCATCTTCTCCTGGCTCTTGTCCTGACAATTTGATTTTATTGAAGCTACCCTGTTTGCTAGCAGGCTGCTTCTGAGAAAGCTGAGCCTGTGAATTTGGCTTCATTAGATTGTGGGTGGAGTTGGTGGGTTTCTAGTCCAGCTTTCTTTTTATTGCAGGGAGTATTTGCAGCCCAAAGGCAAGAGGCTCTTCCATAATCCTGCTCACTGGTACCATGGTTGTGTTTGTCTGATTTGAGTCTTGAAGGGCAGGCAGAGGATCAGAGAAAGAACAGGATGGTCATTGGGCATGGACCTACATTTTGTGGGGGTAAAGAAAAATCTAAAGGAGAAAAATTGCCCGCAGGCTTTGGCAGAAGCTAACATTGCTGCTCCAGAGAGGTCATGAGGATGCTGGTGGAGAAAAGTGAGGGGTTTGTTTTGCTTTGGGTAGTGCAGAAGATGAAAAAATGTTTTTAAAAAAATCCCTCTCCAACCCTTTGGCCGACCAAAATAAAGCTTTGTCCTTTGAGTGTCTACAGCTGGCCCTGAGGAAGTCTTTTCTAAGCTCAGTCTCCTTGTTCCTATGCATGTGTAAGGCTTGGCAGCTTGGTGTTTGGCTGTGGCAGGATCTGCCCCTCCGAGCCCTGCACTCACAGGGCTTTTGTGGCAAGAAGGGGAATAATCCCCCTGGGCCTGTGCTTCTGTGTCCCTCCCCCTTCTTTGGTCTCCTCTTATCCTTGCTGCCCAGACACAATCTTTTTGGCAGGGTCATTCTCAGATATCCCTACTCTTCCCTTATGGATCCTCTTAGATCAGCCTCTCTGGAAGTGCAGTGCCCAGAGTTGGACCCATCTGAAATGGAAGAGGATGGAGAGGAGTTGTCTCACCTGTTGCCAGCTCTTGGTTAGCAGTGGGGCTGGGTTGCTCCGTGGCTCAGCTGAGGGGAGACATTGTGCAGAGGGACTTGGGAGTTGGAAGCAGAGATGTAAATTTGCTTTAATCTAATGGAAAAGCAGGGGCAGGCGGATGGCTGTTCTCTGGGAGGTGGGATTGCTGCATGCCAGCCTGGAGCAGCTGGGATGTGTCTGCAAATGCTAATTAGAGCCCGACTTGCAAGGCTAAATAAAGCAGCAGGGCACTCCAGGCAATTTATTAATGGGTGACTATTTCAGGCCTCTTCAGCTGAGCCACAAAGCTTCCCAGCCTAAGGCTGAGTGAGTTAGCCCAAGGAGCACTGCAATCATCACCCCGCCAACATGGGATGATTTGATAGGAAATGGGAAGACAGGCAGCAGCAGGTTAAGGTGATGCTTCCCTCCTGCATAGCATTACTGCAAGCCAGCAGTGGGGCAAAGTGATGTTGTCCCTTGACTGCAGTGGTTTAAGGATGGTTGCTGACAGCCCTACCTCTGCCTGAGCTGTCAGCAAACCCTTTGTGCTTTTTTTGTGTGGCGTATGCAGCTGCAAAAGTGGCTGTTGGTTTTGGTTTGGACTTTTTGGAGAGTACAAAGACCCAAGCAGCATGTGGGGAGATGGGTAAGTTCTGGCACTGAGCTTTGCAGTGGCAGGGTGAGACCAAGCACCAAAACCAGCTCCTGTGAGTTTTGCAGGGCTGGATGCACAACTCTCCTAAATGTACAGAGCCAGAGGTTTCTTGTCTGTCTTTTAAACCTCTCCCAGCTCTTTCATCCTGTGATCATTTGGTTGCTGAATCCCCCTTTGATTCAAAATACATCATCCTTCTATTTTATCGGTAGCTCTGATATATGAGCTGCTCCAGTTCCCACAGTGATGCAGTGTGGGTGAATATCCAACTTCAAAGCTCTGTGGTGCATATGGGCACTTCTGGTGGCTTCAGGATGTACACGAGGAATTTATCTTGCAATGTTTGTGATCCCAGGGCACTGTGGGTGGTGGTGAGCACCAGGTCTTGGGCCACCCAAGCAAGACCTGGTACCAGGCTGCGGTGCCAGCATCTTGGCATGCCTGGCCTGTGCCAAAGAGCGCTCAGGGAGAGCACAAGAAGCAGGTTATATACACACCTGATCCCTGTTCTGGCATCCCAACTGACTTGTGGAGACACCTCTGGTGTGTTTCTCCTTTGCTTGTGCAGATAGGTGTCACAACAGATCAGCCACTGGAAAGCATCTGCATGAAAGCAGTGAGGGGAGGAGGAAAAGGAATGGTGGCTCATGGGTTTTCCTCCAGGTTCTGCCTGAAGCTCCCTGGAAAAAAAAATGTGGCTAATGCATGTAGTCAGCTCTGGCATCTCGCCCCCAAAGAAGCTGGGGACTGGTGGGCCCTGCTGGGGTATGGTGAGACATTGTGGGTTTGGGAACCTTGAGTGGAACCTTCTGGGAACCACACTTGTGTGTGGCATTTTGCTTCAGGTTTGTGTTGCATTTTGCTTGGCAGCTGAGAACTCACAGGCATTTTAAGAAATGGGGCCAAAGATGCTCTGGGCTGAATTCTTTTAGGCAAACTCTTGAAGAGAGGTTGGGAAAAGAGATCTTCTAGGGTGGGAATGCAAGGTGTGCTGTGTCTTATGTCTGGGGAAGGAGCTGTGGTGGGGAAGCCTGGGTGGTAGCTGCTATGGCACTGCTTCTGCACTGCTGTCACCTGTGTTCCTGCTTGTGAGAGCTTGCTGGGGGGAGATACAGTGACCAAAACCCCCATTTCCAGAGGGTTATTCCTCCAGCCCAGGGAAGAGAGCTTTACAGGGCTGTTATCCCATTGATTTTAAAGATGCCAAGACTGGATGTTGTACTTACAGGTCTTCGTAATTAAAACAAGCAGTGGTTTTGCCATATTTTATGGCAATAATGTGGGAAATTACACTTTCAGGTTAAAGCAGTTTCAAATTTTAATGCCGCTGCTGCTGTGTGACACCTTGTGTGGCTGCTTCCGGCAAAATGTCCAGGAGGGGTTTCGTGGAGCAGTGCTAGTTGTTTAAATCTGGATGCATAGGTTATAGCTCAGTTTGGAGTTTGCTGGCTTTCACTAGTCTTCCAGCCATGTAATTTCTCGGTGAATAAATTATGGTGCTGACCCTGAGAAGTCAGCCCTTTGGGTCTGTGGTGGGAATGTGCCCAGGCAGTTTTGCAATGAGATTCTGCTCATCTCTGTTAGTGCTGGGGAAGGCATGTCCTGGTGAGGCAGGCACCTTGTGAAGAGCACTGTGAGTCAGGAAAAGCTGTCATCAAAGAGTGAGCAGACAGCAGAAAGGAAACACTTGCCCTGGCTTCAGGGAGAGTTTCCTCTCTGCAAGGCAATGCAGAGTCTCTACAGCACAGCCAAGGCTGCTGTGCCTGGCCTGGGGTTTTGTTGGCAGTAGAGATGCCAACAGGGCTGTTGTGGCCCATGCCACAGCTGCTAACATTTGCACAGATGAACATCAGGCAGAAACTGGTGTGGTACCTCCCTCCAGAGATGCCACCCTGGAGCTGCTTGGACCTTCTTCACCTGCAGTCCTGGGTGTCCATGGGTGAGCTGCACCAGCCTGGGGTTCTGCCTCCCTGTTGCAGAGGTGCTTGGCACTTGGCAGGACTTTCCCTTTGCAAATGGGGAAAACATCTCTTCCTAATCAAGTAGGTAATGAATTTGTTCCTGGGGAAAAAAAATCCCAAACTTCCATTCCTGCCTGATTATAAACATGCTTCTGAGTCACAGCTAACCGGTCCCAATTTGAAATGTGGCCAGAGCACTGTAGATGATTCTCATTTAATCCTTTTTTTTTTCTTTTTTCCTCTCAGCATAGCTAAAGCCTTGTTTAAAAAATAAAATCAAATCAGGATGACAAAAGCAACTTTCCAAGACGAATGCAGCCTATCTGAGTTCCTGGAACTATCAGTCATGGAACAAGAGCCTGTCTCCCCTCTCCATACCCTGCCTGGGCTCCATGAGGGATGATATGCCTGAGATGAGGAGCAGCCTCTGACTTTCTGAGCAACCTGGGGCTCGGCAGAGGATGCGTTTAACAGCATTGGCGGTTCTTTGGGTGCATAGCTGGGAGATTTTGGGTTGCCTGGGCTGAGCCGGAGGCTGCTCCAGTGGCAGAAGCGCTGTGCGAAAGGATGTAATAACTGCGGGGCGTGAGGAGGCCTTTGTACTTGCCTCAGAGCCCGCCGCGGGTAGGGCAGGCAAATGAGGGGCTCGGCTCCCCGCGATCGCAGGCGGAAAAGCGAAGCCGAACGCAATGCCCGCGGCCGGGGCTTGCGGGGAAGGGCGGCGGCGGTCGGTAGATGGCGGTGCCGGAGCGGCGGCCGCCCGGGCGCGTCCCCGCGGCGGGTGTGCGGAGGTGCGGGGGGCTTGGGCTGTGTTGCGGTGATGCCTCGCCGCGCAGGGGTAACCGCATGGCTGGGAGCGGGGACAAAAAAAGCCGGCAAGGAGGAGGCTCGAATGGCAATACCAGTGCGAGTAGGGTGGTTAGTCTGTCGCTGTAAAACCCAGCGCATCCCAAGTGCCTTCCTGTGCCGACACCCACTGTTGCCCTGTCTTCCTGGATTTCCTTCATTCACATAAAAAAACCAAACCCAAAACCAAACAACCCCACATAGCTGGCTCTGAATCTCTGTGCCATGTTGAATCATGTGGGCATCAGCCACACTTCTCCCTGACTCACCGATCCCAGTGTGCTGGGGTGAGGGTCGAGACGAGAACAGCAATAAACATCCTGGGAAACTGAGCTTGCATTTCCTGGCGTAGCTGGGGACTTTTTTTTTTTTTCATCTTTAAATCTTCTCTGAAGGAGCTGCTCTCATAAATATCCCATCCTTTAGCACTGTCTGAACATGAGAGGCTCCCTGTGGGGTCATCTTGGGTTCTGCTCTGCCGCAGCGAATATAGACTACAACTGGGAGCGATCCCTGGGGTACAAGGGATAGCCCGCTGCCCCAGCAGAGGTATCAAGGTAAGGTGTGCATCCCTGCTTTGAGAGGGCAGGAGGAATTCTGCCTTCCTTCCTTTTGGTCCCTTGCAGGAGTGGTGAGGCAGGGGTGGTGTCTCTGACACAGGCAGAGAATGCAGAGGGAATGCTGGGTCTGGCCTTCCTTATCAGTCATTGACCTCTGGGTACCAGACAAAGCCTGAGCATTTAGTCTGGGTGGAGGCTTGTTTGCAGACTCAGAAGGATGGGGGGAGAGGCCTGGGGGGACAGAGAGGAGCTGAGGAAGGAGCTCTGCAGGGCTGAGGATCTGCTTCTGGCAATTTGCTCAGCCTTGGTCTCCATTAACAACACTTAGAGGGTTGAAAGGTGGGAAGCAAAGGTGCATTGCTCCTGGTGCTGTCCTGGTGGTGGGGAAGAGAAGGGAAAGGGGATGAGCCACTAATCGTAATTGATTTGTTTAGGGCAGTGTTTTGCCTGGAATAATCAAAAGGCTGTAGTTAGTAGGTAGCTGGTGTGACAGCCTCACTGCCTGTTGTTAGTGGAAGCCTAGGGTCACTCTGGCTTTCTGGCTTGCTTAGGGGCCAGCCAGTGGACTGTGAAGCATTTTTTGAGGAATCTGCCCACCCATTCTCAACTTTGTGCTGCAGTGTGATGGTGACAGAGGTGGGGGACTTGCTGAGCTTCTCCACTTACACCCACCTCAGTTATAAGGCTAATCAGAGGAGCAAAGTCAAATAGGGATGGGCATCATAGTGAACATGTGGGCTGTCGGTGTCTGGCTGAGTTTGGGGGAATGAACTCACAACCTTTTTTGCCAACACTCCTCTATTATCTTGCTGAGGAGGCCCTGTTCCTCCTCCTTCCTCACCCAACCAGCCCCAGGCCTTCTGGCAATGCACATGTGGGAGCCTGGGCTAAAAAGTAAGCACTATGGCCATTTGGTCACGGTAGTGCCTGCAGGGTGGAGAAGTTTGTGGTGAGGTGCAGCCAGGCTTGCATTGGTGGAACAGCCCTTACCCAAATGAGTTAATGATTTATCTGATTTGGAGCTTGACTGTTGTAAAATTTCCTTTCTTTTCTCCTTCTCAATTTTTTTTTTTTTGGGGGGGGCTGCCCAAATGTTCCAGGCAGGGAACAGGGCTGCAGTGGTTATGTTTGCAGAGCAGGTTGCTAGTAGTGGGATGGATAGGGGAAGAGCATCACAGGGATGCAGGGTGTCTTGTGATGCTGGCTGGAGCTGCAGGTAGTAAGTGTCCAAGGCCATGGGGAGCCCTTAGATGAGGGATTGAATGGGAGGGGTTGGGGAATTCTGTGTGTGAGCAGCTTGCAGAGTGTGCTGAGCAGTGAGGCTGATGATCTGCTCTTTGGATAGGGAGGGCATTTGAAACATCCATGGGGAGCCACAAGTCCCCTGTATATGCTAGGAGGGCAGGATGTGTTCCCCAAAGGTGGGTTGTCAGGCAGCTGCCATACCAGGGCACAGTGCAGCCCAGGGGACCCTGAGCAGCCCTGTGTGACCTTGGCACCCACATGGCTGCAGATGTGAGGGTGCAGCACTAGCAGTGTCCCAGTCTTCTGCCCATGGTGGGCTGGGGCAGCACGGTTGGAGCCCAGACTGGCCCTGTGGCCAGGCCAGTCGTTCCCACCTTTCCCACTGTGGCTGCTGCTGCAGGGTCACATCCAGATCGGGTTGTTTACACCTCTCCAATGAGTTGCTGCTTCTTCTGGCCAGCATCAAGTGTCAAAAAGGAAATGCGGAGGGAGGGGGGTGCTAAGGCAGCTGATCTGTATGCGAGTGAGCAGGAGGGTTCTCCCCGGACACCCCTGGCATCAGGGCGGCTCCCGAAGTTTCCCAGGGAGGGGGGATGGTGCGTGTGGCCGGAGAGATGCTCAATGCAGGCTGATACGGGGTGAGCCTCTTGCCTCCCCTGGGGGCAGGGTGGGGGCACAGCCACCCTTTGCCCCCCCCCCCCCCCCCCCACCGCCTTGGGTACCTCAATTTAGCCACTCACCTAGGGGCACCCATGTACTGCGAAGCCCTCTGCAGCCGGGCGGAGGTGTGTGTGGGGGGTGCTTCTTGCAGGGTGGGGGCTCCCCCATTGCCTTTGTTCCCTTCAGACCCTCCCCTCGCCTCTGATGTTCCTTTGCGGCAGCTCCCGTGTTTGCCAAAAGAATGCACCGGATGGAGCGAGGGAGCGAGCCGGGCGGGTGTGCGTGTGTGCGCGCTTGTGTGCGCGTGTGTTGCCACTGACTTCATTAAAGCGAGCTGTCCCCGAGCTGCAGAGGCGCGGCAGCCGCCAATTCCGTGCTCCGGCTCCTGCGGGAAGCCGGCGTCGCCGTGCTCGCTCCTGCCCCGGCAGAGAAGGGCTGAGCATCCCTGCCACCGGCGGTGCCTGCCCGGGGGGGCTCTACCCGCTGCTTCGGGGAGCCAGCGGACGGGTGGCTGGGCTCCCGCAGGCTGCTGAAGATGGAGTCGGGAGGAGGGAGTTGGACACTTGGCTCCAACTAGGCTGGACCACGCTGCAACCTGTTTCCCCGGCCTCCGCTGCGCTGGGTGCTGTACCAAATGCGTCTTCCTTTGCGCCGGGGCGGATGGATGGACTTGAATCCCAGCCCCTTCCCTGCCTGATCTCAGCCGGCAGGCAGCCCCTCGGCTCGCCTTGCTGGGAGGGTGGTGGTGGTGGTGGGGGGGGGGGGGGGGTGTTTAAAGAGGGCTGGTTGGGGCTTGCAGGCAGAGCGGTGGGAAGAATGTGGCTGGGTTTAACCCCTTGCTTCGTGGCGGAAGGTGCCTAGGGAGCGAGCCGCTGCGGCCTCGGCCGAGCACGCCGGCCGGCCCCTGCCTTCCTGTCGTCCGCGTGGCCGCTGCGGGGTCCGGAGGCGCTGCTCCGGGGTGTGCGCGGCAGCCTCTCTCTCTACACGCGGGTCCCCGGAGGGATGCAAAAGAGACGGGGCTGAGCATCACCCGGAGAGGAGGAGGGGGCTGTGGTTGGGACTGCGCCCGCAATTCCCCTCCCTCTTCTTCCCCCCCTGCCTCCTCCGTGGTGCTGCTTTGGCTCACCTGTGTGTTTTCTTCCAGGATGGCTTGTTTTGGGGAGGCGGTGGCCGGCAGGCTGGGCTCCGGGGATGGGGGCTCCGACCAGAACCGGAGCCGGCAAGGACCTCCTGCTCCTGCGGGAGGCTCCCCAGGAGGCTTCAAGCAAACCAAAGCGCAAAGAGCCCGGACTATGGCTCTGTACAACCCCATTCCTGTACGGCAGAACTGCTTCACTGTCAACAGATCGCTCTTTCTCTTTGGAGAAGAGAACATAGTCAGGAAATATGCCAAGAAGCTCATCGACTGGCCATATCCTTTCTGCACCCCCTGCGAGCTCCCCCTTGTTCCATGGATTTGCCTCAGTGGCTGCCCAGAACACGTGTGTGGCACTAGTGGGCAGGTAAGCACCTGGTTCTGCTCTCCTGAGGTGTGTGGAGAGGGGTGCCCTGTCCCCCAGGGATGCTGTCCTTGTCCTGTTGCTGCTTTCCCTCCTATGCTCTTTTTGGCACCTGGTGGAGAGCTGAACTCCTTCTCCCTCAGGTGGAGCCCCTCAGGCTTGGATTTGGGAGCTCCCTGTGCTGGCAAGGAGGGGTGCTCCAATCCTGGTTTAACCCTGCATGCTTTAGGATGCTCTGTGTATGTGTGGCTGGGGGAGGGGTTGTGGCCTTTCCTTCTGTGCCTTGATGTCTTCCTGGAGCTTTGCCACCTTACCCTGCCTGGAGCCACACAATCCATTGGGGGCTGGACCCAGGGAGCCCATGAATCTCCAGTCCCTGCTGGGTGGTGGCTTTGTTCCTTGCTGCACCTGCCTGTGTGTGTTCTCTTTGCTGCTGATCACACCTGGCAAGGGTACAACCATCCTCGGCCTGCAGCCCCTGGCCCCCCATGGTGGCTCTTGGAAGTGGTTGCCCCTTTCCTGCAGCAGAGGGGAAGATTCTGAAAACCTCGCTGGGCTGTACAGCCCCTTGGGGGCTGGCGCAGGGGACTGTGGATTATCCCAGAGTCCCTCCCTTCTAGGTCTGGGTGGAGGGTGCAGATCCCCCCCTTCCTTCCCCTGCACCTCCATCCTTTTTTACACCCCCGTGCGTGTTTCTCTCCTCCCACACTCACTGTGGGTACCTATGGTCACCCTGGCGAGTGCCCAGCACCACAGCACTCGGTTCCCCATCAGCACTGTGCTTAGTGCCCTGCTGCCCCCTGAGACTCCTCCTGGGCTTTGCCTCTATGGAGGAGGCAAGCCTGAAAACTTCATTGTGGCTGTGCTTTGGCTTTAGGACCCTCCCTGTGCTGTTTTCTGCAGTGGTGATTACATGCAGCTCCTGCCGCTGCTGCTTTCCCTCCCTGTAACTTGTTGGTTAACTTGCTGGCTCCTCCAGCAGGCGCGGGAGAGCTTGCCCTGGTGCCAAGCAGCAATGCTTTGTCTTGTGCAACAGGTACCTTAGGGAAACCATCTGGTGAGGCACAAGGATGCAGGACAGGTCACCCAACCTGCTGAGCATCCCTGGTGAAGTAGTCCCTTTGCAGCTCTGGCGCGTCAGGTTGAGCCTCTGCCAGGCATGAGCTGGTCCTGGCTGGAGAGCCACAGAGCTCTCAGGCTTGGAAGGGTGACCTGGAGGTGAAGGGGCAGCTTGGGGGGGCTGAATTCCCCGTTTTACCCCTAAATCTGCCCCTGCTGGCAGCACCCACTGGGTGGGCGGCTGCAGGAGGTTTGGTGCGGTAGTGAGGATGGAGATGCAGCAGCTCAGCTTGGAGCCTTGCAGGGCAGCGGCCAGGCTGGCCTGCCTGCTTTTCCAGAACATGCCAAATTATTCATGTACTTTTTCAGCACGGTGTGGGAGGGCCCTCGCCTCTTCGGCTTTAATTTGAAGCAAGAAGGAGCTAGGGTGCTGCCGCTGGCCCAGCACTCCCCGCGTGGGCCGGGGTCCCGTGCCGGCATGATGTCTCATCTCTAGGCAGCCGCTGTCTCCTAGAGACTAGAGCTTCACCACCGCACAGTAAAACCTCCCCAGCGTTATTCTTTCCTGGAATTTGCAATGCATGAGGGAGATGGGCTCATTTTATATTTTTTTTCCAGAAGTAGGTGACATATGCCTGTGTGAGTGCTGGGAATGGGTGTGCTCTAGGCGCGGGAGCTGAGCTTCCCTGGCAGTCCCCCGCCTGGCTACCATCTCTTTCTAAGAAACTCATCCACTCCAGAGCTCCTCTGCACCACTTGAGCTCATAAGAGCTTGGGGATGGACAAGTTTTTTTGGTAATGAGTTTGGTGAGGTTAGCCAGGTGTGTTGTTCCCATCCTCGTAGTTGTAGCCTGGCATACATAGCTGGTGCATTTTGGTAGGGCCAGAAAAAATGTGTGAGCATCTCAGCTGCCTGGCCTGGAGCCCATGGCATCGCTCCTGGCGAGGGTGGTTTGAGGAGGTAAGCACTGGATCTTGGCCACAGTCAATGAGAGCTGCTGGCTTTAGAAGGGAGATGAGCTTGTTCTGGTACTGTGGGTCAGAGTGGGCACAGCACCGAAGACAGATAAGGGGGCTAGGTTGGAGCGCAGGGGGAAGTGGAGGCTCTTCTTCATCCAGCTCCAGTTGACTAGGTAATAGGGCTAAAAATAACTGGTGATTCAGGCCTGTATATCTGCTGGGTAACCGTATAATTATAACCAGCAGCCTCTGCAGTTCGGCTTCCCAGTGTAAATAGGGATGATGCATGGAAGGAAAGGAGGAGAAATACGAGCAACTGGGACTGGGATGCAGCTCTGTGGGGAGGCGAGTCTTTGCCGAGTTCCTCGCTGGAAAGTTCAATGCATTACCTCTAGTGGAGCTGCGCTTTTTACTGGTCCTGCCCAAAACGTGAGGAAGCTGCTGTCCTGGCTGTAGGAACAACTCCTCTTCTTCAGGAACATAGCCTCATCCTGCCTCTTCTCCACCCACTGAATGCCAGGCCTTTAGCCCTGATTTCATTTGTTTGGCTGCCTGGAAAGCTGCAATTCAGTTAGCACATGAGATGGGCGCAGCTCATCTATATTTCTCCGTTCTTCATCTACTTAATCACATTTGACCTGGATAAAATCCCTCTCCCGCCCCAGATATGCCAGATGACATTGTGTGGCTCTGGTTATATCCCCAAGGACAGTTTCCAGCTGCAGGCGCACACTGGCCTCTCTACCCGTCCCCCTGGTTTGGCATGGGAGTTTGGCATTGTCCACTAGTCCTCTGGGGACCTTACTGTACCCTACAGTGGAGGCTTTCTCCTATCCCAATCCCTTTGAATTGTGTTGGTATGGCCAAGAGGAATCCCTTGTGCGGGTATGGCCAAGAGGAGCTGGGGTGTCTGCAAAGCCCTAGTGTGCATTCCTGGCCCAACACACATGGAGCATTTGCTCCATTTGGGATGCACACCTGTTTGTCCCTGACCTGTTCTGCTCATGACAACTTCCATTTTGACCCAGGCATCTCTGGTGCTGCAAGGGCACTGCCCCTCAGGGACCATACCAGTGTTATGCCCCACCTGGGCAAGCACCTTCTGCCCTTTCGCTTTTGCCCAGCCAAGATTTTGGCTGGTCTTGCCTCCCTGCTGGAAGAGCTATGCCATATTGTGTCATCCTTGGGCCAGCTCCCTTCTTGCGCTACCCAAGAATGTCTCTTTTTTTTTCCTCTAGGGCTGTTTTCTGTGTCCTTCATTCATCAGATGATAATTTATTTCATTTTTTTGGGGAGGGGCGAGTAGGTGTAATGGAAGGTCCATCTTTTTTGACAGCCGGGTAGAATGAGGCTGCCTGTCAGATGGTGAATTTAAACAGAGGCAGCTGTTGTCATGGTGACGCCAAGTTGCATCCTGTTGCTGTGGCAACCAAAGTTAAAAAACTGATGTTAAGGCAGGAAAATCACATGATGTAGTTCTTTTTTGTTCAAAAAAAAAAAAAGGAGAGGAGAGAGATTTGATTTTGAGTTTTAAGTGGGGGGTGAGGTGGGGGAGAAGGAGACATTTTCCCATGGAGCTATTTGCACGTGGCAAGCAGGCATCCTGCATCCCTAGGGGAATGGCACCAGTGTAGGCAGCTCTGCTCTGACTGGCTTCTGCATGGCACTTCCTTTGTTTTAGCCCCTGATGGACATCAGCCTGATGCATTTTGAAGTTATAAGCAGCAACAGCTATGGCTGCAGATAGCCAATAGCTGGGATGTAGCTGTGCAATGAGGTTTAGGCAGGCCGAGCATCTTGTCTGGGTGCTCCCTCAAAGTTGTGCAGGGACACAAGCACAACCTCAAGCCTTTATCTGCTGGGGGAGGACCCCTCGTGTCCTTGGGGAGAAGCCAGGGAGATGTTGCAGAGCTAGGGAACCACAGGGTTAAATTAGGACCACTTATGATCTTTGCCTAATTTATCATTTTGGGCTCCTCTTGGAAAACAGCATTGTAAAAGAGGTACTCACTTTCTTGCAGGGATCTGGAGTTCAGAGAAGGGGGCATCTGGGCTTCCTAGGTATAGGAATGTTGAAGAGGTGGGGCTTTCTTCTTGCCAGGCCACATCTGTGTGGAGCTGGCATCAGTGGTCGGGTTGGGATGAACAAGATGAAGTGCAGAGATGTAGGAACTGAAACTCCTTCTCACTGACACCTGGGGAGGAGGAAAAGCCCCTCAGTGCAGCAGGTCCTGGGGGGAAGCCTGGGGAGCAGTGGGAAATGTAGACTTGTAAGTTTCTAGGAGATGTCTGAGCTGGGCTGGATGATGCAGGCAGCACGAGGGGTTAAATTGTCCATGCCCCTCTCCCTGGCCCTCTCAGGTAGGCTTCTTCAGGAACCCTTTTGAAGATGCCCGTGTGGTCTCACTCCTTCAGCTATTCTGCGCCTTCCTCTCCTGTCTGCCCAGGACAGGGGAGAAGGCATGGTCACCAAAATGGGGAGATGAAGGGGGCTCTCTGCAGCTCCCAGCCCATGCCCACATTCAGGGAGGGATTTATCTTGCACCCAGCCTTTTGTGGAGGTTGCATCAATGTGCTGTCAACGCCATAAATCTATCTTCAGGGCTTGGAGCTGAGCACACTCCCTGTGTTAGCAATATGGATGTTCTGGGTGGCCTGGCTTTGGCTCCTACTTGGTGATGGAGGTGAAGAAGTGGGGATTACAGCTGGAAGCAGTGATCCACCGGTGGCTGGACATCTTGCTGCTGGCTCCTGCCAGACACTCCAAAGAGCTCCAGCTCCAGTCATGGGGTTATCTGCAGTGCCTGCTCCAGTGGGCTTGGGCCTGGGTATGGGGGGAGGTCCCCATGGCCTGAGGGAACCTTCTGCACCTCAAAGGCACTGGGAGGGAAGTGTGGAGCTGCAGGTGTGGTGTGCACTGGGACTGGCCGGGTTGCTAAGGAAACAAGTCAACAGTGCAGGGGAGAGAGTGTTGGGTAAAGGAGATAAATCAATAAGAAAACCTATTTTTATCGGCTCCCTAATGATCCTTCAGGGGAAGCCAGACAAAGGAGGAGGAGAAGGCTGAAGGGAGATTGGCTTTCATTACTGGGCTCACAGGGAAAAGAGTGCTACTCTGTGTTTCAGGTGGTTGGAAGGTTGTGTAGTTAGACATTTAATGAGAGAGTAAACAAAGGGATGACAGAGCATTGTCCAGTGGTCTCCAACCCCAGCCTGGGGGGGATGCTTGCTTGGCAGAAGTGAAATGTGTAGATAAAATTTCCCCTAGTTCAGCCAGGTGTTCCTGCTGTCCCTTGGGGAGGGTTTTCTTACCCTTGGCCTTGCAAAACTTGGCACAGCTGGGGCTACTGGGGTTTGTGTCCATGGGGTTGATGCCTTGCAGCTCTTCCCCAGCTCCAGATGTGATAACCCAGGCACTGGTCCTTGGAAAACTGGGCTACCAGGGCTTGGAGAGTCACTTTTGGCTGTGACCTCCTGTTTAGGTTGCTGCTTAGGTAGCAATTCCCTGTTTTGCTTAGGCTTGGTATCTGCCAAACCATGTACCACATGCTCACTGGGGGTGGAGCGGGGATGTGGTCTCTTGCTGGGGCTGTGACAAATGTGTCACAGTCCATTCACTGTCAAGCCAGATGTTAGAACCAGCAAGGAAATGTAAGTGGTCCATTAGAGGTGGTCCTGAGCCCCCCAGCCACTGCCAGGCTGGGCTCTCCCACTGCTGGCTTTGAAGCAATTGTTTTTTTTTCTCACCTGTGTGTTTTCCTTGTGGGACTAGCAGCAACAGGAGGGAGGATGCAGGGGTAGATGCCCAGGGTGTTGGGAAGGAGCACAGGATGCTTGGCAGGGTAGATGCCCTGGGGCTCACAGATGGACTGTGCAGTTCCCACACTTCTCATCTAGGCAAATGTGCCTGGTGCCTGGGGAGCTGGCGGCACCACCCCACTAACATGCTGTTTTCTTTTAAGCCTGTGCTAATTGCGTGCAGACTTTCATGAAAATGAAACAAAAAGACCCCAAATAGGCCAGTGGCTTGGGGCCAAGCGCTGCAGTCTGGGTATCAGCTGAAGTGTGCGGCTAGAGGTTGGAAGCGGGGAAAGTACATGGCTTTTGCAGGAGTTGTGTGATGAAATCCTTGCTTGTGTTAAGAGGTCTGACAACCATATCAGTGAGCTTTGTAGCAGTCTCTCTTTTGGTTTGCCTCTAACTTATCAACCATTAATTTCACTGAGTGGCCTTTTAAATATGCCTTGGCTGAATCCTTCCTGGCTCTTCCTCCTACTGGGCTAAATAAATCCCAGCTCCTGCAGGCTCTCCTTGTCTACCCCTCCTGGACAGCCCTCTGGGGAACTGCTCTGATGTCCAGCCCCACTTCCACCTTGCCCATGTGCCACAGGGTAAACAGGGTCGCTGCTGCTGGAGTTGCTGCCACCAGGGTCACTTTGTGGTTTACAGTTTCCCACACTCATGGCCAGCACTGGGATATTTTCTCTTGCACACAGGCTCAGGGCTGCTGTTTGAAAGCATCTTGCTGTAGTCAGTGGCTTCAGTGGACAAAAAGCAAGGTTGCAAAAAAGAAAATGATCCCTTTTCCCGAGGTGATGGCACAGGCATTTGGCTCCTTCTGGCCTGAGAGGTGTAAACCTAAAGCTGATGGGTCTGGAGAAGCCCAGTGCGGTGTGAAAGAGCTCACCTGGGGTGCTGTTCCCTGTGCCAGCTTGGGATGGTAGGAGCATGGGTGATGTCTTTATGGAAAAATCCATCCCAGGTGGGATCACATCTGATTTCCACAGACATAAGCCTTGGGATGGTGGCAGTTCCATCCTGGGGTGACTGCTGATGCCAGTGGTGACAGTAATATAGTTGGGATTTTTTGGCATGGAAGGAGTGGAAAAGGGGTGTGCTGCTTGTTTATGAATCTCACCTCATTTTGTTATTGAGAACAATAGGTCTTTTATTGCAAAGATGTGGTAAAGATGGATGGGAAGTCAGAAAGATGTGTCCATTCTGTTGCTTGGAATTGCTCTGTTTTTAGGTCTTGGCAGTGGGCCAGGCAGCAGGAGGGAGCTACATGCCCCCACCTTGCTACCAGCAGGTCCTGTTAATCAAAAGGCAGGAGGGGGCTGAGTTTTGGATGCTTTCCTGGTCATCAGCCTGCCCTTTTCTCTGCCCACCCCTTCCCACTCACTCAGGTCCTCAGATGCCAACTCCTGCAGAAGGGTGTGCAAACCCTAGACATGGCTGTAGGATTTAGGATGCTCATAAGGGTCCAGCCAGATCCTGGTGTTAATGTACTGCTAATCTTTGTGCTCTCGTGAAGTATCGCTGAGCTGGGATGTCTCCTTAGGGAATTTCCACCCTGCCTGAATTGAAGCTCAGACCCAGGCACCATCAGTTCATTTGTGAATGCTCAGCCTGGTGCTCCACAGCTCCCGAGCACTGTCTGGTCTCACCCTGCCACCTGCAGCATGCTTGGCAAGAGACCCTTGGTTCCCAGGGCATGACCACCTTGCCAATGCTGGGCCACGGAGTGGGCTGATCCACCTCAGATCCCCAGGACCTGCTAAGGAAGCTCTGTCCTCCCTGAGCTGTGCAGATGGTTTCTCCCACAGGGATGCTTCACAACCAGAGCTGCTGATAGCTTGTGACCTCTCTCCTCCCCTCTCCCAAAGCCCCATCTCCTGCTTCTTCATGGTGGAATAGAGAAGGCTGTCAACAAGAACATAGCATGCAGAAACATGCTGACCATGGCCACCACCATGCCATGCCATGCCAGGGAACCATGCTGTCAGGGACCATGCCAAACCCTTTTCAAGATGAAGCCCTGTCTGGTCAGAGCCTCGCTGTCCACCTTCATACTTGTGTCCATCCTCTGGACTCTCAGCACAAGCTGCATCTCTCTTCCAAGAATGTTCACAGTCCCGGCAAAGGTTAATGTCCCGTGAACTTGGGAAGAAGGTGATAAGGCTCATCAAGAACGGCTCAGCGAAGAATGTCTTGGGGGCTCTCAGTTCTCTTTTCACCCCTCTCACTTCCAAACAGCACCAATGGGGGCTTCACCGTCCTGGCTGGGAGCAGCATGAGGCAAAACCTGAGCTGTGTGTATGCATGTTCCTGTGGGGAAAGTGGTGGTGGTGGCTAATGAGCAGGTGAAATGAAGGGTGGGCAGCGGTGGGCTGGGGACATCATCTACCTCTTCTTTTCTCCTTAACTCCCCTCCACTCCCTTTGAGTACATGATCCTGGCAACCATCATTGCCAACTGCATCGTGCTAGCCCTTGAGCAGCACCTCCCCGAGGATGACAAGACACCCATGTCACGGAGATTAGTAAGTACCCGTGTCCTTTCCTCTCCACCCTGCGTCGGGGGATATGGAGGGTGAGCAGGGTCATTAACCAAGGGGAGCCAACCTGTTCTAGCCATTTTTTTCTGGTTTCAGAGTGGTATGGTGGGAGGTTTCCTCTGGGACCAGATCCTCCAGTGTTCCTGGGGCTGCTGTCACATATTCCTCTATGGAAAGGGTTCAGGAAGGTTTAAGCCCCTAAAAGAGTGGGATAGGGAAGGGGGACTGGAAAACTTGGGTGGGTCATAGTCACCCTATTTTTATTTCCAAGACTGATGCTGACTGAGGAAGGGTTGTGAAAGCTCCCAAAAATGGATGGGGCTGGGGAAGGTGGGATGGGACATGAGTTGGGTAAATGTGAAATGGCTGGTGCTGTGTTTGCCCCATCTCCATCTCTCACCACGTTACTCTGTTTCCCTCTGGCAGGAGAAGACAGAGCCCTACTTCATCGGTATTTTCTGCTTTGAGGCTGGGATTAAGATTGTGGCCCTGGGGTTTGTTTTCCACAAGGGCTCATACCTGCGCAATGGCTGGAATGTCATGGACTTCATCGTAGTCCTCAGTGGGTGAGTCAGGGGTGTGTGGTCTGTGCTGGGTGGGGATGGGCAGCTGGGCATGGGTGCTTGTCCTAGTGGGGACACAAGCTCCAGGATGTGGTCCAAGGCCTTGGTTTGCTGTTGTTTCTTCATCCCAAAGAGGGAGGGGAGGATGGTTTCCTGTGCTGGATGCTCCTCTGTTGGCTTTTCTGCGGGCAGCTGGTGGAGAGACATGGTTCCCTATCAGATGAGGAGGAGGGCTGGCTCTGAGGGTATCTTCTCTAGCTTCCTCAGTTGTTGGCCTGGCATCTGCCACCTTTCTGGGCATGGGGAAAGGTGAGGACAAGGTAGGAGCATGGCTTGATAAGCAACTGGATGTAATCTGGGAGAGGTTTTGGTCAAATCTTACGTGGTGAGGGCAAAAATATCTTCTCTTCTTGCCTTCCCAAGCACTTTCCAGCCTTGGCCTGGTGCTGGAGGTTTGGGAATGAGGTCTGGGTGGGACCATGTTCCCAGGTGATGCTCACTCAGTGTCCCAGTGTACAGCAGTGACGCTGGGGGTGGTAGCACACAGAGCTTCACAGGTGCTGGTCGTGTCACTGGTGGTGTCATTGCCAGGGACGTGGCCCAGATTTGAGTCCTGCTTGCAGTGTGATGTGATGGGCTGTGCTGGTGACACAGAAACAAGCAGAGGCATTTGGGCTTGAGTTAGACAACAGCAGTATTTGCCTTGAGCAGAAGTCCCCCAGGGTGACTCCCCTGGGCCCCTCACTGTATGAAGGGAGCAGGTGAATGTCTGCAGCTACCTAGGGACCTGGGAAGGGGTGCCTGGATTGCAGCTCTTTCTTTTTGCAAGCCAGTGATCACCTTCAGAGAAGCTAGTTTGCTGCATACAGATGGAGCCTGTAGACATCCAAGCACTTCGTGAGCTTTGGGAGGTACAAAGAAGCTGCAGGGATGTCTGGGAAACTGAGGCATAAGACTCAGGCAGGATACCTGGGTTCTCTCCCAAGTTGTTTGCTGCACAGTCCTGTCTCTTGGCTTCTAGTGTGGTGGCACCATGTGAGACAAGACACCTGTTTGGGTATTTGGAGGACAAAGGGGGATGCTGAGCCTGGTGTTGCTGAGGATGTAGTGATGGGTGCTGCTTGTCCATAGTGGAAAGGTTCAGGCTGGGACTGTGCCTGAGAGTAGACTTGAGGAGAACATGACCAGAAACACTTTGACTCCCTTGGCCCAGTGCAGATCTGGATGGGCTTGCTGGGAAGTGGGACCATGTCTGCCTATGAAGGTGGGATGTCTTGGTGGAGTGATGCTTCTCAATGGGTAGCAAACTGGCTGCGTATGGTTGGTGGAACTATCACACAAGATGTAGCTGGCTCTTCTGCATCTGCAGAATGACTGTCAGGGGATAGCTTCTGAGGGCAAGGCAGGTTTGTGGGGAGAGCAACCAGACACAGCTCCTGGGCTGGCAAAAGTGGTCACATCTCTAAGAACAGTGTGGGGCACGTCACCCATGGTTAGCAACAAAAGAGTATGTTCTGGCCTCATTGTGCAGCTCTGGTGCTGGACTGAGTGTAAGGAAAGTGGTTGGGTGACTGGGAAATGCCCATTGGCTGTCTCCTGGCCCAGGCATCCTTTAGAGCCTGGGCCAAGGGGAAGCACTGGGCTGTGAGGGCGGGTTTGCCACAAACCTCTCCCTGCCCTCCCCACAGCTCTGGGTGAGCTGACTGTAACCGAGCTGATGCTGAGTCAGCATTCAGCAATTGCTCACACATGAAAGCCTCGCCAGCTCCTTTCAGTGCCAGCCCCAGCCGGGCCCTGTGCCAGGGAATCAATTGTCCATGAAGGACTGTTAGCACCGTGCCAGCTGTCCTGCCAGGAGGTGCCTGGGTCCCCCTGATACTGCTAGTTAGAGGGGGCAATCCTCTGGGGTCTGCTTCACTACTGTCCCTTCACATCCTAATGTTTTGCCAGCAGAATGAAACTCTCTCCAAGAAATGCCCAGTTACCTGCTGGCTTTGCACCAGAAGTGCCGGTGCCTGCTGGCATGAGCTCACTGGCCTTTTGGGGCAAATTTTGTTGTATGATGGGCAAAGTAGGCAAT
Source organism: Melopsittacus undulatus (assembly GCF_012275295.1). Taxonomy (NCBI): domain Eukaryota; kingdom Metazoa; phylum Chordata; class Aves; order Psittaciformes; family Psittaculidae; genus Melopsittacus; species Melopsittacus undulatus. The sequence goes on along the minus strand of NC_047532.1, from coordinate 30,117,908 downwards.
CCACAAATACTCACTCTAGACCAGTTTTGGGGAGGATTGGGTGACTGGGGGATCAGCTGGATGAGGGCATAGGCTCCTCTGGGCTGTTCAGCTCTTGCTTTTGCTGTGTGGTGCTGATAGAGCTGCTGTTCTTCGGTGCTATGGTTGTGACTCCCTCGCAAGAAACTCTTGTCTGTTTGATCTGTGGAATTATTGGCAAATTTCTTCAGCAAATAATCCTTGGCTGGCAAATGACTTGCAAACAGCTTGTGGGAGAGGGTTTGCATTTGGCGGTTCATGCTATGTCGGTTGTGTAAGGCGGGCGGTGAAGTCTGCACGGGGGATGTGTGCAGGCGACCAGTGGGTTCAGGATCATCTTTGTGGACTAAAACTTTACGCATGATAAAGTGGGAATGTCTGTATGGGGACTATCAAGCTGGGGAGATCTATGTGGTTAGGATCTTGTCGTGACTTAGCAAGGGGCAGTGGTTGTGGCAGAGGAGATGTTGTGAGCATCTGTAGTATAGGGTAGTGCTCGCCTTGGGATGTGCTGACCTGTTAGGGATGCTGATGCATCCCATGATGGTGGATCAGAGGATATCTGTGTGAGCAGGATCCCACTCCAGGATCTGTCCCTAATGGACCCAGAGAGACCCAGCATCATGCTTACTGGACCTTGTCCCTCCAAGAGTGATTTTTCCTTTCTGCACTGATTTTTTATGACATGTTTGATGTGAGATGTGCTTAATACAGGTGACATCAGTGGTCCCAGACACTGTGTTGGGGTTTCCACTAGTAGTGGGATATCCTGGGCATGTGTATTAGCCACATGAGGGGCTACTGCTGTCTCAGGACCCTGTGCAGGAATAGATGCCACTGACTTGGGTTCAACTGGTGTTTGCTTCTTATGTCAATAAATCCAGATTTTTGCATCTTAACGGAAATCAACACCCACCTAAAACTCCCTGATGCTAAAGCTTCCACTGGGGAACTAATAGTCACATTTGTAAACCTGCTCTGTTTATAACCTGTGGTTTCCAAATCATCATCACTGCCTGAAAAAACAGCCTGTTCTCCCTCAGCTAAAAATTTGTATCCAAAAGCATACATAAAATACCTTCACTCTTTCTGAGGTAGAACCAGGGAGGGGAATGTCTGTTTTCCCTGAGGCTTGGGGATGTTCACCTTTCCCATGCATGAACCAGAGCTGTCCAGGTACTGAAGCTGTACTCATGAAGCTGTACTCATATATACAGCATGTTCTGGACCAAAAAGTGGAAAACTGCTCAGAAACAGTCAGAAAGGGCAGTGGGTGCTTGGAGACCTCTTAATTGGTGGGTCCTAAGAGGGTGAGGTTGAAGGAGCTTCAGCCATCAGCAGCTAAAGCATCAATCAGCTTCCTGTTCCCCAGGTGTCACTAGTGTAATGAACAGAGAACGAGGACCCTGTAGCAGCCTGACTTGTCCCACACCATATTTGAAGGCGCCTGTGGAAAAAGAAGGGTTAAAAACTGCCTCTGCAAGTATCCAGGTGGGTGTGTGCTTCACACACTCCAATGCCTCAGCATCATAGCACTGAGTTCCCTTTTTTATAGCAGTTGCAGCAGTAATACAATAATACATTATGTGAGAGGTGAAGGGGTGGGGGAACACTTCTCACAATGGGGAAAAATCAAAACGTGAATCAAAAGGTCCTTGTGAAGTTGTGCTGCTCTGAAGTCAGGGAAGCAGTCACTGTGAAACCAGGATAAATACACCAGGGTCATTAAAAGGAAGAGCTGCATCAGTTTTTTTTTTTTTTGAGGGTTTAATAATAGCTGCTACACCTGGATGCCTTTTGTGAAGCCCTTGGGCACTGTGGTTTTCATTAAGGGGTTTTGTGGGGTGGAGCGTGGCCAAGGGAAGGCAGGAATGAGTGATCACAGGTGGTGCCTGCTGCGCCCTTAGCAAGCGCAGAGCTGACTGGACGGGTATCAGCCTGTGCCAGCAGAGGAAAGCCTGGCTCTCCAAGTCTGGACAGCTGTCCCAAAAACCTACAAATGCAAGTGGCAGTCATGAGCTCAGCCTCTTCGTCTGACCTCCCAGTGAAATGCTGCGCACGCCTGTGCCCTCATTTTCTCCTGTGGCTGGGAGAAGCAGGAAAAAGCGGTTCCGAGGTGGCTGCTTCTGTCCATGCTGCATGGCTGCAACGTGAACATACGGACAATGGGGGCAGGTTGGTTTGTTGTGGTGCTGTCTAGATTTTGAGAATACTGTCCTGGAAAGTGCCTAGATGCCCTTGTTGCAGTTCCCCTGAGCTCCCCCATGGCAGAGGCAAAGATGATTTACCCTGTGGCAGTTAGTGCACCTAGTGCAACCCAAGTTCTGTGTGTCTTAGGTGGTGGTCTTTTTATCTTGGTGGTTCAGAGATGGACCAGGAGATGCAATATATGAATATTCCTTGTGATTTGGGGTGCTGCCCCCCAGCAGCGTGCCTGGCACCCCATGCATGTGCAAGAGCACACACATGTACGTGTGCACACCTGAGGTTGGGACGAGCTCTTCTCCCACTGCTGACACCTATTTTCCTAATCGAGGGAGTGCAGTACACCTCCAGGCAAGGAAGCCTGGGGGAGTGGATATGAGCCTTGGGGAGCAAGCGTTAAATCGGAGCACAAGTGGAACATCCTGACATGGTTGTTCTGCTGGAGCCTGTACCATTACAAGGAGTGTTGTCCAATAGGGTAAGCCAGTAAAGAGACAACCCCAGCTTTAAAAGTGGAGCAATGTTTTGATCACACCCAACAACTTTTTCCTTCTTCCCTTCTTTTCCTTTCATAAATGATGCTGGTTTCCAACCTGATGTCTGCTCCATCTCCCACCTCCTTCCCAGCCCTTTCCTTCCAGGACAATTAGTAAAGTGTTTGGTCTTTCGCTAGGATGAATAATTAATTCCTCAGCTTTGTGAATGATTCATGTGCCATATGCCATGGTGACAGGATGTGCCTGACATTGGCACCTTGTACAAAGGGCAGTGCTGCGTCCCCAGCCCAGTGGGAGGATGGGGTGGGTGACAAGGGGAAAAGCTTTACTGTGCTGAGAGTGGGTGGAAGGGGTGACATGGGGAGACCGCTGGCAGGCAGATCCATGGCTCTGTCTTTGGGGAGACAGGCATCCCGCCTTGCCCTGGCTCAGGATCCAGCGTGATGCTGCTCATGTGCCTTGCCCTGTCATTCTCATCTCTTCCCCAGAGGCTGGTTTTCTGCAGCCATTCATTGTGCTGTGGAGTCAGTCAGTCTCTTCCACAGGCTTGTGGTCCCTGTGGGCATTGCCTCCCCTCCCAGGCACCACTTTGTTGTATGCAGTCCCTAGGGGCTTCTTCTGCACCCTGGCATCCTTTCTATGGAGCTCCCGTGCTGGGGTGAAGCCCTCAGAAGCTCAGGGGGCAGAGCATTGGGCTGAACTACAAAGCCCCTGTACACCATTACTTTGCGCTGCCATAGATCTTGCTCCAGGAGAGTAGTTGTGGGGTAAAAGTCTGGCTTGAGGGAAGAGGAAAGGGTTTTTTTTTCCACCACATCCTTTTTGTGGGGAGGAGGTGTCACCCAGGCTTAGGTGGGTATCCCTGGGGTCTCAAACTCCTCCTTTGGCATGAGTTCAGACTGATCTTGCTGTGGTACGTGGTTGCCAACACTACGTTTCTCTTGCGGGACCAGCTCTCCAACCTCCTTGCAATGACTTCAGGTTTCCACCAGGTCATGTATATGCAAATGCAGTTTCACCAGCATCTCTCTCTGCTATATCTTTTATCCACTGAGGTGTCACAGGGGCTGGAGGCAGGAGGGAGGTGCAGGATTTGGCCAGCTCACAGGGTGCAGAGAGGGTGTTCCTTCATGTACCAAACCCTGAGGGCTTCTAAAGGAAGGGATAGCCTTGGGAATTAATTTCATACCCCAGATCAAAGGGTAGTGAAGGCAGTTTTTGTCCTTCATCCTCATCACACCTTGCAGGGTGTCGTTGATGCTCAGTTCAGGGCTCTTGAAGCTGCTGGGAAAGACAGCAGTCTTTGGCTTTGCAGCAGTGCAATCCACTTGTGTCATGGCCTCAAAACCTAGAAAGAGCACGTAAAGATGATGGAGGCTTTGAGATTGCTCTGAACTCTGCTGAGAGCAGGACTTAGACCTGGTGTCCCTGTCCCTTGGTGTCCCAAAGCAGGACCACTTCATTCTGCTGGGGTGGATGTCCCAATCCCACTAGCCCTGCCTTGGGCAGGGTTTGGACCCAAGAGCCTAGAGTACATCCTACTACTCATGATGCTGTCTGCAGAGAGGAAGGGATTGATTCACCAGCAGAAAAGGGCAAGAATGGGGTAAATTTATCAGGTAACTTACTTTCCATCAGCCGTTTGACCAGTGTATTAATTATGAAGTAGTCTCCCTCGTAAAGTCAGGTGGCAGTGCAAGCCTTCAGGGGCCTTTCCACTTAATTATAAATATTAATTTGCACGTCAGCCAGCCAGCCAGCCCCCTCCCTGCCCCAGATTTTGAGCTGAGATTAGTCTGTCTGAGCTGATCCCTCCCTCCCTCCACATAGCACACCCTGGAGCTGCCCTTTGCTGGGACAGCTTGTCTGCATGTGACTCCGCAGCAGTCCCTGATGGCAATGGTCAAGGGATACAATCAAAGGTTGATTGGATTATTGGGGGTTCAGCCTTTGCTTGTGGTCCCTGGTGTGAAGTCCTCTGCAGCATGCCCTGAGCTGTGTATGTTGCTCCTGAGGGCTGAGGCTTCAGGGTTGCAGGTGCTGCTCCTGATGGGAAGATTGGGACTGGAGTGGGTGCAATGTGCAGCCCCTGGCATGGGCAGTGGAGGCACAGTGGGTGCTGTAGTGTGTGATAGTGTCCAAATTCGGTGCTTGCTCTGTGCTAGTAAAAGAGCTTTGTGTAGGCAGGGTCTTTGAACATAGCTGATGGTTTACTCTGCTAAGTCCCATAGAGCAGAGAGTAATTTTAAATGTGATTTATCCCATTTTCTTTTCCTCCCCTGGGAAGAGAAATCCATAGGTGCAGGTCTTCAGCTGGAGGAGAAAGTGTGTGCTTTGCTCAGCTGCTGCAGGCTGGAGCAGTGCCTGAGGGCTGAGCAATGCAGCCAGCTCAAAGCCGGCAGGTGCGTTTGGTCCAGTGGGAGCTTGCTCCAGAACCTGTAAATAAATAAAACAATCATCCTGGTTGCAAACACAAAGCATTGCATTCCTCCCCCCTCCAGCATGTGTTTGTCTGCCAGTGGTTGCTCACTATTCAATTATACTTTTGGGGATTTGCATATATTTCCCATCCTGCCTCCTCTCTCATTTGCATTCTTCCAATAGCTCCTCTTTTCTCCACCTGAAGTGTCTCTTCCCCCTTTCCTCTGAAGAAGTAAAACTAACCCCTTTGCCTGGGTGACCTATAAAAACGCCTTCACTTTTTTCCCTTCTTTTTTCTCTAGTACATATGATGAAAAGCATGAGATCATTGGGATTTTTATAGCCCAATCTGGCAGCTTTTTTCAAATAACTTGGATGGTGAGATGTAATTTTAGTTTGGGTCCTTGCCTAAAAATAAAGAATAATTATTAGCACATCAGACATAGATATTGTAAATGATCGAAAAGGGTTTAAATTGTTCTACAGATACCGGAGCGCTGCCCTGGGTCAGCATGAAGGTCTGTCACAGCCCAAGTCTCACCTCTGTGCTGTGTATCCAGAGGAGCTACAAGAAGCTTTAAGATATGTCAATAAGTAAATCAAAAATGAGTCGTGTGGGGTGATATGGGTGGTGCTCTGAAGAAAAACCCAAACAACAAACACCCCCCTCCCCCCAAAGCATGCTTATAGTGTTAATAAGCCGTTAATAGGTGAGATGCTGAAGTCCAGAGCAGGATGGTGTGGTTTGAGCAATGTATTTGTTATTAGCTGCTCAGTCCCTGAGATGCCTTGTGGTTCTGGGATGGATGGGTTTGCTCCAGCAATGTGTGCTGCCAGTACATCTGCCCTCACCAGGGGGTGTGAAAGGATGTACGAGCACCTGTTTCATAGTGGTAGGTCATTGGTCAGGAAACACGTCTGCAGTGCAGATCTGTCTGGTGATCTGTCCAAACCTGCTTCTGAAAGAGCTCATGGTGTCCCTTGTCCCCCAGCAAGGACAAGGAGCATGTCACCTTGCCACAGAGGAGTCCCATTCTTAGCAGCTAATTTAGAGCACTGGGAAGCAGTGCCCTGAAATCGCCTGAACCTTGCCTGGAGGCTCAGCGGGACAGCTCCTGAGCCCTTCAAACAAATCTGGGTTAGCGGAGGACTTTGCAGCCAGGGCACTCTGCTCCCTGCTGCAGTGCTGGACCAGTAGTGCCTCAGGTGGTGGTCCTGCCCTGGGGAGGAGATGTGTCACAGGGCTGGGAGCTGTGAGGGCTCCACCTCTATCACTCTGCCTGGCTGTGTAGGACTATAGCTCATGTTGCTCTGTGGTGGTAGGAGAGAGCTGTCAATCCTGCCCTGCTGACAGGAGCCTTCTAGCTGGCAAGCCCTTGGAAGAAGGGTTGGAGCCTGTATCCAGTCCAGGAGTATCTCTGGCCTGGAGACACTCAGTCCTGACTGGAGTCTGTGCAGGGGCTGCAGATGCCTTTTTCCCACCCCTCTGGGAGGCTTTTTGGAGCCCAGGTGTTGGAAGATGTAGAGCAAAAGCTGAAGGAGGACCTCTGGGTCTCCAGCACAGTGTTGGGTGCTGTGTGTCCTCTACGCTGGTATTTTGGGGAACGTTGGCAGGTTATGTGAAAGAGATAAAAGCACTTGTGCTCTTTCCCACATGCTGTGGAGTGGCCTTGCTTTATCATAGCTATTGATTTTGATCTTACAACCAATTTAACAACGCAGCTCTCCCCAGCCTTTGGGAGCTCCTGACTTAATTAAGTCCCTTTTCTGCTCTCCCATCAACTCTGTGGGTAGTGGTGGCTGGTCACGGGCTGGGACATGGAGGAAAGGGAAATGCTATTAAGGGTAAAAGATCCTGCATATATCAGGATAAGCAGCCTGGTACACGGAGACTTGTGGATGGTGCTGGAGTGATCCCAACTGCTGCTGGTGCTGGGCTTTGCAGCTGACCCCTTGCTCTGGGGCAGGGAGGAAGAGGAGACTAGGAAAAGGAGTTGAAGCAACCTGGTTTGCCAATGTGAAAGCATTTCTACTGTCAGGGTACCCTAGGAAACCCAGCCGCCTTTTTGGAGGGGCAGGTACCTGCAGTACCTCAGGGAGAGGGGGAGAGAAAGTGCTAATTGCTCAGAGCGCCAGAGAGCTGCTCTGGCCTGTAATTAGATGAATTAGTGGAACAATGACCCAATTTCCCTCAGTTTTAAGATTACTGCAAACAACCCTGAGGTTGCTGCCTCCTCCTGTCCTGCTCTCCTCCCCATCCCCTTCACTCTCATCCCCTGCTCCTCTACTGCAGTCCTCACTACTCCTCTTTGGCCAGCACCTGGGGACTGAGCCCAGATGGGAGAGGAGGCCATGAGCTCTAGCACTGCTGTCTGTGCTCCTGCAGCTCTGCCCAAGCTGCAGCATCTCCATCCCTCCAGCAAGTTCAGGGGCTCTGAGTGTTTCCACTGCTGGACATGGTATGCACCACCTTGCTTCTGCCCCAGTTTGTTTTCCAGATGGGCTTGAAAAAACTCTTGTATGTTAGAAGAAAACCTCTGGAGTCCTTCCTGTGCCTGCTGATTGCCTTCCAAGGTCATCAAACTTTTATTACTATAGATTTTTGAATGCGTGTGAGGTTTTCGTCTTCTCAGCAATCCCAGAGGTGGAATTCCAAGGAATCTCCATGTGTGGAAAATGCCAGAGCAGCTGATGGATAAGGGTGCTGCCAGGGGAGCGGGGTCACCATCAAGGGAGCAAACCCCATCTCTGGGTACCACCTGCCTGGAATGGAGGTTAAACGCATGTAGCTGTGATGAGCTCGCCATTAGCAGTGTTGAGACCACAAAGTGTGATTTCATGGCATGGGTTATGGCCAGCACTGTGGTTTAGGGCTGTCCCCAGCCATCCTGCTATGTAGGGGGCATTGAAAGGGAGCTTCCAGGGCTGGGTGGCCCCTGGGTGACTTTGGTTGACCATAGTGTCCCATGAGCTTTGATGCCAGCATCAGACAGGGCTCACTGGCCATGTTGCCTTTGGGAGGCAATGAATCTTTGTCCTTGCTGAGGCATATGGTCTTCCCCAGCCTAGTGTGAGAACATGGTTATTGGCACTACCAGGGTGGCCGAGGCCTTTGCCTGGGCTAACTCTTGCTCTCTTCTTGTCTGCCTGCAGCATCCTCGCCACCGCTGGGACACACTTCAACACCCATGTGGACCTGCGGACGCTGAGGGCCGTGCGCGTGCTCAGACCTCTGAAGCTCGTCTCAGGCATCCCCAGTAAGTTGAATGCTCCTGGTCTCCATCCCGGGGTGTCCGCACCTATTCCTGGCATTCTTCAGCATGAGAGGGGTCCTTGTGTCACTTCAAAGATGTAGGGTGAAATCAGGGAACAGCAGAACAAACCTCCCCATGTAGTGGGAACTCTAGGGTGGCAGCATTTAGTGTCCCCGGGTGGCATTTCCCCCTGCCCAGCCTACTCTGTGCTGGCACAAGGCTGAGCTCAGCAGCTCTCTGGGGCCTTCCAGCAGCTCTGCTTCCTTGGCCAGAAGGCGGTGGGTGGATCCTTTCAGGACTGAGGTTTATTCAGGGGAGATTTCAGTTTTCTGCAAGATTTCATCTGCTGGCACGGGGATAAATAAAGAAACTAGGCTGCTGCCGACACCGGTCCTCCCATCCCTCCTGCCTTAGGCACTGGTGAGGCGATGTGCTGGATCCATATCATGGGGCAATGAGGGAGGAGGAGTTGCAAGGGGCACGTCCCACCAAGTCCACAGCCAGGACCAGGTCCAGAAACCAGCCATCCTAGAGCCTTGCTCTGCAGCCTGGCCCTCCCTGCTCCCCCTTGGGATGGTGCTTTCCTCCATGGTCCTCAGTCCTCCAGACTATGCTGGCCTCTTTGCATCTGGCAGATGACTGTCCATCCTCTCTGCTTACTGTTCTTTTGCCAGGGGCGGTGTGGACATGTCCAAGGCAGGGATTTATATGACCATGCTGAACTGTGCCCTTTCTTCCTCCTTCCAGGCCTGCAGATTGTGCTGAAATCCATCATGAAGGCCATGGTGCCTCTCCTCCAGATTGGCTTGCTGCTCTTTTTTGCTATCCTCATGTTTGCCATCATTGGTCTGGAATTCTACAGTGGGAAGCTGCACCGAGCCTGCTACACAAACAATTCAGGTGGGGAAAAGGGCTCTGCTCTTGCTTTACATCCCACGGGTGGCAGACACCTGAGATAAACACAAGTAGCTATTGTGGGAAGCCCAGGACCAAGAATATCCTTTGTTTCATGCACACAAGGCATCACCCAGCTGTGTTCAGGATGTCCCATTTTCTTATGGGAGCAGTTTGTGTGCAGCCAGTGCTAGTCTCAGCAGGGTCCTCTGCTCTGCCCCAATCCCATCTGTGTTCAGGCTTTTCTCCTCATCTGTCCCCTGCTTCTCTCTTACTTCTGCCTCCTTTGGCTCTCTTCTGTGTGCTTGCAGGTGAACTGGAGGAGTTGGACCCCCCCCATCCATGCGGGGTGCAGGGTTGCCCCCCAGGCTATGAGTGCCGGGAGTGGATAGGTCCTAATGATGGGATCACGCAGTTTGACAACATCCTCTTTGCTGTGTTGACCGTCTTCCAGTGCATCACCATGGAAGGGTGGACCACAGTCCTGTACAATGTGAGTAGTGCTGATCTGGTGTCTCAATGGACAGTTGGATATGGGGATAGGGGGTTGGAGATGGTATTGTATGTGCTGGAAACCTGTAAGATCCTGAGTTCCCTTTGTGATGGGGATGGGATTGGTCCTTCCCATTTGGATAGGAGATGAGGGAAAGAGAGGTGTGTGTTACATGTCTCTGAGCAAAGGGAGCAATAAGGGTTTGGCCTCCATCTCTGGACTGGTTGTACAACCCATTGCAAGAGTGAAACCTTGTGGACATGGGCTGCAGCAACTCTCCTGCTTGAGGGGTGTCCCTGGGAAGGTATCCTCCCTTCCCTCCTCCTCCTCTTCCTGGGGATGTGATTACTGGGCACTGCACATTTGCTCTCCCTGCAGACCAGGTGGTGGATGTGCCTGCATTCCTGGTTGCCTGGGAAGGCACGGGAGCTGGGCTTGGACACCCTCCCTAAGGCAGAGGCAGTGTTTCCATGGCTGACAGGGAACTGAGATCTTTGCTATTCATGCTGCAAACATCTGTTGGTCCTGAAAAGGATGACTGTGCTTGGTTCCTGTGGTTTGCAGCTACTTGAAGTTGCCAATGCCTAATCCATTGGGGTGCTCAGGGAGCAACTTTGGGGCAAAGCTGGAAGCAGGAAAAAAGCTATAAGCGATCACAAAGTGCAGTATCATTGTGGGTGGCTGACCATATACAAATGTTTTAGTTTATGGGCTAGAAGCAGCCATGCTAGTTCTGTTCCCAGCCTAATTTCAGCATCAATTTTGGTGTCATTGCTCTGGGAATGTTCTTATACCATGGTTCCCATAATGCCCAGAGATTTGCAGAGTGGCATTGCTCTGCAAGAGGCAAATTGGATATCTTGTGGTGGGGAAACATAGTTTGACAGTTACTTTGTCATCAGCAGAAAGGCTGGCTTTTCACTCCAGGTGAAGGCACTATACTGCCAGTGTTGGGGTCCCCCTCCTGCTCAGTATATTGTAGCATCCTTCTGGGGGTACAGGATGGTGTGTGCAGGCAGATAGATTGTGAAACTTAGACTGGGTTAGAAAAGGAAGAATTCATGGCAAGGGTTTGGTCTTACTATGAGTATTTGGTTTTCCTCTTCCTAAAGGAGATGGTGGTGTTAGGATCTTGCTGCTTCTGGAGGGGAATTAGGCAGGATTGAACCACCTGGCTGTTCAGGAGGATAAAAGACCATTTCTTGGCTGCTTCTGGTGTATCAATGGGATTAGAGATTTAACTACACCACCTATTGCCCAGGCATAACTGATTATAGCATGAAAGGGGATTTCTACTGCCTGGCATTTCATTCCCCTGCTTTTAGCATGCTGGGCAGCTGCTGCCTGCTCACACCACCCTACGGCAACCTGTGCATGCCCAGCACTGCCTGCGGCTGGTGCCACCAACCTGCCCTGCACCTTGTTTCTTGTGTTAGTGACTGCAAAAGCCAGGGGCTGCTTCCATCAGTGCAGTGCTCTCCATGTCCCCTCCTCCTCATCCTTTGGTGCCTGAAGCAATTGGCAGCAGCATGCCCTGTGCTAGAGCTCCAGCTGAGGTGTGCAAGGAGCCTGTGAGCTACATGGACAGGCAATTTATGGTCTGATTGACCTTGAGGGTTTGTACTGGCAGCTCCCAAGAAAGTCTGGTGACCTTCTGTTTGAGATGTCCTTACCGAGAAAGCTGAAGCTGATCCATTCGGTGTCTGGGATTTGCTGATCCAACATTTGGATTTTATTGGAGGGTAGGAATGGGAGATGTTGGTGGGGGCTCTGAAAACCACGCTCTGCAGGACCTACCTTGCAGGATACCCTGTTTACCACCACAACTGCTAAACTGGGGGCTCTCTAGGACATTTGTTGGGGCCACAGTCCTGAGATCCAAATAACCTTCCCAGCACCAGTTGCACTGCCAGGCAAACATGCTCTGTCATGGCCAGGACCATAAAGTGCCTCCTTTTCCTGCTCCTCTGCAAAGAACCAGCTATTACTTACCTGTAATAGAAAGGATTAAGGACCTTCATTGGCTTTTAATTGCATAAGGATTGGGGCCTTGGTATAATAAAATGCTGCTGATTCACTTTGGGAAGCAGTGAGGGACAGATGCTGTTCCCAGCACTGTTGGGTTGTGTCTCCTGCCCTCCATGGGGACACAAGCTGTCTTTCCTCTGGGTTGCAAAGGCTATGGGTGGTCAGGCCTTTCTCTGCTTGGAGGCAGCAAAATGGGCTTTTACCTTTTTATTTTTTTTAATAGAGCAATGAGGGATACACATGGGGGATACAGTGCCTGAGGGATGCAGGGATGGAAAGCCACTGGGATGTACTGCTGTCACCTTCATTGCTAGGAGCAGCAAACCAGAGCAGGCTCCCACTGCTAGCAGTCATGGACCTTGCCCAGCACATGCCCCAGGTTTGGGGGAATCGGTGTGGGACCCTGCTTTCCCGCTGGAGTAAAGTGATGGGAGGCTGCATCCTTGCAGGTTAACACCACACAGGAGAGTGAGATAGCAGGAAAACCACTTTAGCAGGCTCTCAAATTGCTTACTTATAGTATTCCCTTGTGTATTGTGTATATAAGTGTATATATGTATCGTGATTTTAAGATCCATTTTTCCACTGTTTACCATGTCTAGAAGGCATGGCTCCTGGAATTTGTAGATATCATCACAAAAAGCTAATTGGACCCATATTCCTTTCCATGTGTGTCATTTCATGAATGTGATTGCCTTCAGTCTTGTTTTCATCAGCCTTGCCTGCTGTATTGCTAAGTAGAAATCACACTACGGGTAAAAAAAAAAGGAGAAAAAGCCTCGAATTGTGGGGTTTTATGGCTTTTCCATCTCCCATCCCTGGAAGCCTGAAGGAACTAATTTGTTTTGGAGGGAAGGTTCAGATTTGTGGATCCTCTGGCTGTCTCTGTGGTCCAAAACAGGGTCTAAGGAGTATTTTGCTCTTCTTATACTGGAGCAGATGCCCCTTCCCTGGACTGGCTTGAGACCAAACCTGATTTCTGTAGGGACCAGAGAGAAATACAATGCTGGCACAGAGGCTCATTGTCCTACTTCTTCACCTCTGCAGGCGTGCCAGTACGAGGCACAGTCTGGGTGGCAGTTTTGTCACTAAACAGTGATGCTGGGATCTGGAGGGGGAGGAGGGGTGGCAGGGCTGGTGAGGGGCTGCTAGTGTGTGCTGTGGGGCTGGCTGGACACAGCACAGGCACTCGGTGGTGCTGGTGGCTTCAGGTGCTCAGCCTGGCTTCCCTGGTCCCAGAGAACTAACAGGAGAGGAGTTTGAAATCATTATTTCCTCAGAAACACTGACTCAGGGGGCTGTATTTATTCACTGAGACTGTTTATTTGCTTTTCCATTTGGAAGCGCTCAGCCACTATGGTTGCAGGTAGTGAGGAGGAGATTAGCTTGCTGGGGCTGCCATTCTCCAGTTCCCCCCATGCTACTGGGAGCTGAGATGAGAATTAAAACACTGGTGGCAGGCATGTGGTGGGGCTGTGGGCTGGCCTGGTGGCCTCTGCAGGGAGAGGGGTCAGCCCTGCCTGTCCTGGCTGGGTCCCTTGCTGGAGCACTGCTCTGTGCTCTCTGGAGCTGGACACCAGCCACACAGCACAGGTACTACAACCCTCAGTGTGTGGTTAGTGCAGAACACCACCACAAGTCCATGACAAAATGTGCTGTTTATAGGTGCGGACACAATGCCAGTGCGGGCAGATGCCTGCAGGGGAGCTAGGGCTGCCTGCTTGTCTTGCCAGCGTTGCTCGCGGGGTCTGAGGCTGCTTGTGAGATGCAAGCAGTTGCAGCTCTGAGCAATTGCAAAGGAACATGGGTACAAGCATGGGCAAATGTCTGGCCATGTTCCTGAGCACCCCTTTTTCACGCCAGGAGAGGCTCCAAGCTCTTCACAGGACCAGCATAGCCAGTGCAGAGAATCAGAGCCTGCTGTTGGGGAAAGGCTGTTTCCCTGCATGGATCTTGCCATCAAGTTGAATTCCTGTTGATCCTAATGTTTTGGCTCCAGTAAATTCTAAGAGTTGGAGCAGCCTGCAGACAGGCAGGAGTGCTTGCATGGCAATGATAACCAAGCTGCAGCTGGGCCAAAGACTGGCTTGACTTTGGACAGGACAGTAGCTATTAGCAGCGATGGGTAAACATTTGCCTCCTAAGCACACACATTAAAGCAGCACTGGAAGAGCATCCATGCTGCTAATTAAAAATGCATGGCAAGGCCTAATGGGAGCTAGCTGACCACAGATGCGTGCTATGAACCCAAAAGGCCTCTTGTGGCGCAAGGGATTGGGACTGTAGGGAAGCAGGAGGGCAAAAGTTACAGGAAGCCTTAGGAAATGTCAGTGCCGAGTGTTGGGAGCCTTCTGGGAGCTTTTGCAGCAAGAGAAGAGTGTTTGCTGAGGGAAGGGGAATCAAATCCTTGGCAGCATCCAAAATACCTTCTAAAATGCAGTAGTTGTGGGCAGATCTGTGTGCTGTAGCCTCAGGGGAGGTGGTGTGTGCAGGTCCTGTAGCCCTGTGCAAAGCTTAACAGCCGCCTGCAAGCAGCCAGGCAGTTGCAAATGTTCTGGTTAGGTGCGAAGCACAAGCTGTGCATGCAGAGCCCGGCAGCAGAGGCTCTGCAAGAGCCACTGCAGAATGCGAGCTGCTGCAAGGAGCAGGGTTTGCAGCAAGTGTGACTCAACCACCACGTGTGGCCAGGAGGATGTACAGGGAGGACATCCTGCAGGAGTGCTGATGCCTGGTGCCACCATAGTGTGTGGGATCCCCTCTAAATGTGGGGTGGAAAAGGACCAAGAGGAATCTCACGCAGAGGTTGGGGTTTCACGAGCTGGGTGTTCAGAAGTTGGCCTGGGTTTGACTATGAAGTACCAAACCTGAGATTTGCAGGAGGTAGGTTTTCAGGTGTGGTGAAACGTCCATCCTTTTTGAAATGGGGACTGTACAGGTAGCCTTGATTTGGGGCGCTGGGAAAGGGAGATATGTTGAATCACTGTGTGTGCTGGAGCACATGGATCAGAGATGCGTGTAAGGCTTGGCTATCCTGCTCCCTGACAGCTCCCCAGTTGCAGTAGTCATGTGGCCTCAGGGAGGCTCAGGGGAGGAATCTGTTGCAAAGCAGTTAATTTTCACAGTGTGTGTATGTAGAAAATTGCTCATTGTTCATTGGCGTAAATTCCCAGGGTGTCGTGGTTGTCCCTTGGGATGCTCAGCACTCATCTAGTCTCCCTGAAGCACCTACATGTGAACAGTGTGAGCATTGTGCAGGTCTGGGTGGGTTTCGCCTCTTGCCTTTTGGAGAGCAAGGGCAGTGCCTGGGGCAGCCAGGGAGCAGAGGGATTAATGACTCGGCCAGAGAAGAATTGCTCCTTTTGAGGTTTTCTCAGACCTGAGATAAGCTGGGAAACTTGCATGAGCCTCAGTGCTTCCAGGTGCTGCTGCAGATCCTCTGGACATTGGCTCCTGCACCTAGGGTCCCTAGTCCCAGAGCAGGAGCTGCAGCAGTGCCAGCCATGTGCTGAGGGTTGCAAAGACCCCAGGAAAGGCTGGCAATGCAGTGATCCCCCCAAAACAGCACTTGCCCTGACACCATGGTGATGGGCAGAACACTGGAGGAGCTCAGTTCATCAGTGGTCTCGCAGCTGGTGGCTAAGCCTATTGTGCTGCTCCTTAGGGCACTGTGGAGGGTAAAGCTGTGAGTGTGAAGCTGTAGTTGTGGCTCCTATGCAAGCAGCAGTGCTGGCTAGAGGTGATCTCTGGGGAGGGGAGGAGAAGGGAGAGAGGCTGGAGAGCAGAGGAGATGGGAGAGATGATGAAAGAGGGAAACCGCTTGGCTTTTTAGCCCTCAGTGCTCTGAGACGATGCCAGGCTCTCAAGCTGGAATGCTTGCAAAGGGGAAAGGAGTCCCTTCTTGTGTGTTTTAAATTAAAACCCAACACACACAAAATATCCTGTTGGGGAGGTATGAAAATTTAATCAACACCCAGTGCTCTTAGCAGCTTGGTAGCAAGCACAGATTTTAATGCCTCTGCAGCTATTCCTGGTGGCTCCTGGCCATGCGGGCAAAGCAGGCTGTGCTCTGTGCCTGGCGGGGGGCACAGGGGCATCCAAAAAGTCCCCAGCACTCCTGTCACTGCAGGACAGAGCCCCTTCCTGTTTCCTTCTCTGAAACGTTAAACACTGAGTGTTTTAGATGTGACTAAGTTAGCTAGGACTTCAGAGAGAATACTTCAAATTCCAGCCTGAAGGTTTAAAACCTTCCTAACTTTATGAAATGAGATAGTTTTCCCCACATGGCTCATGTTGGTGCCCAAGCTGGCATCTCGTGTGCTGCCAGCCGTGGCTGCTGGAGCCCATCCCTGACAGGCACGAGTGCAGCCGCCAGTCTGCTTTACCCTCTTCTCCCTTTGGAAGGAATGGCTCTTTCTCTGTGCTTAGCAAAGCCAGACCCTTGCCAGCTTGCCAAATGTTTCAGCCTTTTTTTTCCTCCCTTTTCCCTCTGTGTGTGTGTGCTGAAATGACACAGCAAGAAACAAACTATGTCTGCTGGATCCCCAGCTTTGCAGGCATGTTCTGTCAAAAGCTCCCTGCCCACCCCCTCCTTGCTCCTAGACCATCTGCTGGCAGGAGCTGGGGAGCCAAGGGGTTGTTGGAGGCATTGATGCTTTGGCCCTGATGCTCCAGTACTGCCCAGCAACTCCAGGCTTAAGGATGGGAGGTGGGAAAGGGGTCTTGGTGCTGCCTGGTCTCACATTGCTCACCTTCATTAAGCCCAGGACCTGTAATTTCATTAGCAAGTTTGGTACTTGAAACTGCCAGTAAGGCTTTGCAGAGCTGTATCCATGCCTCTATTGGTGCACATGTTGCTGTGCATCAGGACTGGATTGTAGGAAGATTGGGGTCAGCTGGGGTTCTTGAGTGAGGTGCATGGGTCTCATGCCTTGAGCATCACAGCTGGAGCTGGGAATGTCCCTTCATCAAAGGAAGCATCATGGGGCCCAAGCTGCCTCTCTGGGCTTGCAGCATACTCAAAGCAGGGATCCAGCCTGGCAATCACCAGCCCCCACTGAAAAACAACCACAAGGCTGATGCCATGAAAACCATGCCCTGCTGCAGCATGCAAGCTCTGGGTCCAGGTGGGCATGGACTGAGCCCAATGCTAAGGGTCTTGCACTAGTTGCACTGGTGCTGTCTTAGCCAAGCACTGGGTCTAATGAAGACTGAGGAGCTTTGCAAATACTCCATCAAGAGAAGTTTATTCTACCTGTGGGGCAGTTAGTGGGTGCCCACATCAGTGGCTGGAAGGCTGAGGAGGAATCAGGTGTGGGGGAGAAGGTTGGAGTTCTGGAGCAGAGGTGAAGGCAGCTGAGAGGTCACAGTGAAGGATGACTGGGGGGGGGGGGGGGGGGGCAGAAGAGGAGGAGGAGGCATGTATGGGAACTGGGTTGTGAATCAGTACGAGGGCAGTTTCTCAGTGAATGAGAGGAGAACTGAACAAACATTGTTCTCTGCCTATTTCAGATGCTTTGAAAAGACTTTATTTTAGTAACTTCTAGCAATGTATTTATTACATTCTATTTAGAAAGCAGAAAAATGCAGTATTTTGTTTTTTTTTTCCTGTTTCCTCATCCCTTTCCCTCCCCCCCACATACACAGACACAAGTATGCCTATGGGCTTTGTTTAGATTCATGCACCCTTCTGCTAGGACTCCTGCCTGCTGCCTGTCCCCAGCACCTCAGAGCACCACATGTCAGCGAAAGGCACTGCTGCAGGCACAGCCTTGGGCAGGAGGTGCCCACCCTGCATGGAGACTCCAATACATGGCCATGTCAGGATATGTCTTGCAGTAGGCCAGCTTTGGCCCTGCAAAGGAAATGTACCAGTTTCCTCATTAACCTGATTCGGGAAAGCAAAGCATTTTCATCGAGATGTTGTCCAGTGCTGGGGTTGCTGATGGATACCAGGCAGGGCTTGCGGGGAGTGAAGCATGGCCCTGCATGCAGGAGATTAAATTACTGCTATTAAAGGAAAGAAACAGATCTGTTATTGTGCTGGGGAGAGTAGCAGCAGGTGTCAGGGTCTTGAGGGAACTGGTTAGGCCAGGGAATCTGCTGTAAGGTATTTTTTAATTATCTTTTTTTCCTTTTTTGCTGGGGTATGAAGATCTTGTGCCTGTTCCTGCTGGCCTGCGTGTGTTTCTCAGCTGGATGCAGCTGTGGTTTGCAGGGAGGAGCTTGTCAGGGGCTGCAGAGATGATGCTGGGGGGGATGCCATTACATGTGGCAGGGGCACAGAGAGTGTGTCACCACCAGGCAAAGAGTTGCCGAGCCAAGGTTTTCACATACAAATCGTGGAAGTTGGGGATATGTTGTGTTTGCTGTCCAAGCAGGACTGCTCTCTCCCCACACCAGGTAGTGAGCCCTTGGGAAGTGCTGGGGGAGGCAGGCACAGTGCCCAGGGCAAAACCTTCTGAGATAGCAGCTTTCACCTTCATCCCCACACCCCTTTGCTACGACTGCAACCTGGGGGAGCAGACAGACCTCATCTGCCCAGCCATGAGGTTTGGGACAATTTGGTCACCCCATCCTTGCCCATTAAAGCCTGCCTGCAGTGCAAGCAAAGCCATGGTCCCTTTGGGAGCTGTCCATGGACTAGGATGGAGATTCCTGGCAGAGGACAGTGATGAGAGCAGGATGGGGCCACCCATGCTGCTGGAGGTCCTGTGCATTTTGCACTGCAAACATGTTGCAGCCAGTTGGTTGCAGTAATGAATGTGTATTACCCCAATCTAATTATGTGCTGTTTAGTGTGTGCCCTTGCTGTTAGCCAAACTGGACATGGAGGTCTCCAGGACACATCTCCTGCTGGGAAGGGCAGAAAGCTCCCCTCCTCTCCAGAGAAGTGGGAACTCAGGCCTGTTACTAGACACTAGAGAATCAACAAGGGTGGATCTCTGTGTGAATGTAGTCCAGTAGCTCCCTGGGACCTGCTGCTCTCTAAATGACTTGGATGCTCACAGCCTCAGTCCCCTGTCCCCCCTCCTGAGCTGGTGAGCAGTGAGTAACCATTAAAGGCACCCTGCACAGGCAGAATGTGCTTTCTGTTTATTTTTAGCTAGGAGAGACTGAATTTGTGCTGATTTTGGTTCCTTCCCCCCTCCCCCCCCCCTCCCTATAGCAAAGAAATCCTAAAGTTTCCCATGCAAACGCAGCCCGAGGGAGGGTACGTGTGGGCTGCGAGCTTGTGCTTTGCATTTGACTTGGGTATATATTTAGATTTCTTTAGATTTCTGGCCCCCTGAGTGAGATCTGCTTCTGCAGCTCCCTGTGCCTTTTCCCGCCCTTTGGAAAAAAAAAATTCCCAACAAAAAATCCACAAGAGCTGCCAAAAGAATAGCCCTGTGCTGGGGATTGAGAAATGGGAGCTGGTGGGAGCTCCTTCACCAGGTGGGGACCTACCGTGCCAGCTCTGTTACCCCATGAGGGTCCAGCTCCCACGTCTTGGTAGTGTCATTTATATAGGCTTGGAAGCTTCTTTGGCTGCAGGATGCATTGTGTCCAAGATGTCACTGTGGTGGTTCGGCTCCAACTGGGAGTCTCCACCAGAGCTTTGACATGAGAAGCACCCTTGGGTGTGTAGTCCCATGGTGAGGCTGTGGCTTTTTAGTCTTCACCGAAAAGCTCACATTAGTTGTGTTTGTGTCTTGGGTATGCCTGGAAGCAGTAGCAAATGTGTTTCTTGGTCTTGTGGGCATGGGAGAGTTTGGGTGGTGGTGAGTTAGGCTGGTGGGGTGCATAAGGAAAAGGTGGTTGTGTTAAAGGGAAGAAGCAACAAAGTTAGGTGTCAAGTAACTCCTCTGTTTCCCAAAGTGCTTGAGTGAGTGGTGGGACCTGGTCTGCTGCACTGGGAGCCTAGGGCAGAAGTCAGGAATTTCTTCATTAAAGGAGTTATGGTGTCTGTGTAATTTGTGGATTAAACTGCATGGTCTACCCTGACTTCTGCATATGACGACCTCCTAGTACCTTCAGCAAAGGGGAAAAAACATCTGGGAAGATGCAGCGGACAGAGGTGATGAACCATGGCCTACGAGGGATATTAACAAAAAGTGATGCTCCAAAGGGATGGGGTAAAGGGCTATTCAGTGAAGACAACTGCATCTTGGTGCTGGAGAAGCTGGGAAGTTCTCTGGGAGCCGCCAAAAGTTATGTTGACACAGACCTCATGAAGGGTGCTCAAAGGGACAATGAGCAGTTCCCTACCTCTGCAGATGGAAGCAAGGCATAGTGAAGCAGTGGCTGGGGAGATTTGGGCATGGCTTTGGTCAACACAAAGACAGAGGCAGCAAAAGGCTGTATGGTGGGAAAGGATATGGCCATGACTGCAGCCAATGGGGAAGCCAAGTGCTGAGACCCCATCAGCCCAGTGCTTGGGATGGCTTCCCCCTCCCCATGTTCAGAGGGAGCTGGCACATGAAATGGCAGGTCTGGTAACAAGTATTTTTAACAACTCCATCAAGTTGGGGGAGGCACCATCTGACTGGAGAGTAGTGAATGTGATGCCTATATTTAAAAGTGGGGGGAGGAGGGGAAAAAACTAAGGCAGGCAGGAATAGGATTGTAAGCCTGACCTCGATTACATGCCTTTTTGGAACAGATTTGGAAAGCAAAAGAGGAAAATGAATCATGGGTTTGCCAAAGGTAGGTCACTCCGGGCTAACCTGGCATCAGAGTCCTGGAAACATGTAAAGCTGCTCTTTGTAGTAAAACTTTTGCTCTGGGAAAGTGTTAATGAAGAGGAGCTCTGTGAGGCTGGCAGAGAAGTGAGCAGCATTGGGATGGGGCTGTGTGGTGTTGAGGGGATGTGGTGACCGGTGGGGCTCCTCAGGGATGAGTCATTGGCTTTCCATGCTGGCTTCCCGGCACTTCAGGGACGGAGGCTGCCACCCTGGGCTGGAGGAGATTGAGAGCTGGAAGAAGAGATGTGGGATGCAGTGTGAAATGGAAAGCCATGTGTTTGTTGTGGACCAGCAAATATATCTCTTCAGAGCCCAGGTCTCTCTGATGGGAAGTAGCAGTGTGGAGGAGGAGGGGATGAGCGAGTGACCACAGTAACAGTGCTGAAAGGAGAAGGGAGGTTTGCAAGCAAGGTGGCAAAGTCTCACTAACATAATGCAGGGATGGGACCCAACAGCATTGCTCCCTTGGCTCTCCTGTGTCCAGGGAAAATGAACTGAGCCTGGACTGTAGTAGGAAAGGGGCTACTAGTTAAAATAGGGAGGGAGAGACAATCATGCAAGAGAGAACAGGAGGAACCTTGCTTTGGCTAACAAAGTAGAGGCTGGGAATAGCCATGATTGCTGTCTATAAATACTTCAGAATGGGAAATGGGAAGGAGAACTGTTATTTCAGCCAAGGGCCAATGCTGGCAAAAGAACGAATGGTATATAAAATAACCACAAATAAATTTAGGCTGAAAATTGGAGCAGCCATTAGAGCATTTGTTTGAGGAGCCTTCCAGTGGGAATAGTGAGTTTTTAAGGTAGAGTTGACAAAATCTGGGGGAGATGGCATGACGTATAAGAGGGAGCATGGTGTGTGTCAGAGCATTGGGGTTGAGAAGACACATGGCCAGGCATGGTGGTTCCTTTGGTTTCCTGGGTAGATGTGCTTCCGCTTTGGGAGTGGAGAGATGGGAATACATTCACTTATTTGTGTATGTATGCACATGCACATGCTCTTCTGTGTTCTGATGCTCTGCTGCACTAGGTGCTTTGTGGTCATGCTCTCTGCCACAGGCTAGAAGAAGCAGTGGAAGATGCAGAGCCTGTGAAATGCCAAGCCCCTCGCATTTCCCAAACAAGCCCTCTTGTCCCCCCCCTGGCTGGGACCTCTGAAGCCTGGGAGCTGCAAAGGCACTGGAGCAACTCTTCCAGCTCCATGGGGAATACAAGTTTTGGCAGTCAGAGCAGCTGAGATGGTCTGGAGCCACCGCAACCTGGCTGGGCTCACTAGCTCCTGGTTTTGTAGGGAGTGTTGGGATGTGTGCTGGGAAATGTTGTCTTTGCAAAGCTGGCACCAGGCAGGGGTACTTGTGTGGCTGCTGAGAGCAGTACTGTTCCTGGGGCTGCTGGCAATGTCATGGGTGGCTGGGACCATCCCTAAGCTCACTGTGGCCAGTTGTATGTGGGGGTCTATGTGGAGTACTCAGCTCCCCATCCCCTCCCCTGCCTCAGCAGTGCCCTTCCTGGTATCACTGGCTGATAACCCTGGGAGGATTGCCCTCTGGTCCATCACGTTGTCCCTGTCTCTCCCTCCACCTCCTGCTGAGCACTGCTGGAGAGGAGGCCAAAGGAGGAGTGGCTGTAGACCAGCCCTGGGGAAGATGTCTTTTTCATCCATAGGAACAGAGTTCATCTGTCTTGCATCCCCTGTACCAAGGACCTGGGGGAAAACCTGTGTTTTTTTTGGCAGGAGCCAGTTTCAAAAGCAAGCAATCCTGACATGGGTGACAGGTACACAATGGCATCTCAGGAGGGAGCTGAAGCCATCCAAGGTTTATGGGTTCATAATCCTTGAATACTATTGCCACAGCAAATGGTGCTGTTACAGCAGAGTGTGGTGGCTTGGGTGTCTTTGGAGAGCGATGATGAGTGTTTCCTATGCATCATTCCCACCTTCCTGTGGCCCTGAGGAAAGGGGCTGATAGAGAACTGGGGCTCTTGAAAGCACAGGACTTTGGGAAGATGGTTTTCCCAGTGCTGGAGGAGGAGGGTGGTGAGTCTTTCCAGATGCCTTCCCCAACCTCAAAGCCCTTATTGCTGCTGTGTGCCAGGCACTCCTTGGCACTGGGGCCTCTGCTCACAGCATCCCTCTGCCAGTGCTGTGGTCAGTACCTGCAGAAGGATGTGCTGGCATCACCCTTCCTGTGTTGGGCTTAGTGTCAGTGTGGTGGGGACACCTGACTGAGGCTCCCACTGGTGCCTTGGTGACCAGAGGGAGACTCCTGCATGGTGGTTTTCTCTCCCCCTTGGAGATACACTTCTCCCCTTGAAGAGCCTCTTCTCAGCTCCTGCACTGGCCAACCAGGAGATGTGGTGCCAATGACTCAGACAAAGATGAGGGCTTAATTAGCACGGGGAGGGGGGGGGGAAGAGAGGGAAAAGAGAGTCTTTCATTGCAACAAGATTGATACCACCTCCCCCAGACAGTCACGTTCTGCCGCATCACCCTCCAGCCTGGCGTCATGTGCACTGTGCCTGACACCAGAGGACAAATGGGGCCTGTGAAGTGGCTGCAAGGTACAGAGGGGCACTGCTTTTATTAAAAGACTCAATGAATAAATGTCTGGAGGTACTGAGCAAGGCTTGACAGCAGCCTTTTTAGCTGTTGGACTTCGCCCTGCAGTTAGAGCTCTGCTCTCAGCCCCTTGTGGTTGCGACAATGTACCTGGGGCAGGAGGTACAGGAGGTACCTCCTGCATGCTATTAGAGATGATGCCATGAGCAAAACACCCATTTGAAGGTATGGGGCTTGTCCACACCAACCTCTTTCCTACTGTGCATAGAAGGACACATATTGGCTGCAGCTTCCCTGACCCTGAGGCACCTTACAAATCTTTCCCTCTTAACCCATGTCTTCTCAGCAGGCACTGCTGCTATGGGGCTGCTTTGCCATATCTCAGTGGGCTGCACAGGGGAGCACTGAATCAAGCTGCTGGGAGGCATGCACAGGATGGCCCCCACACCCTCAGCGCCCTGATTTTGGGCCACTACACCTCTGACTATACCACTGTCTACAGCCCGTGTTCCTGCAGGGATGGTAGGAGAAGGCAAAGGAGAGTGGTTTTGCCTAGTGAGAGCTAGAGATTGTTGGTGCGAGTGTGGCTGGGGCAGGATGCCAAGGGGCATCAGGGCACTGCTGATTGGGATCTCCCTGAAGGCATACCTGTACAGGCAGTGCCTGGTGCCCATCAAGGCTTGGCAGATGTGGCTACATCAGCCTGAGGAGCCTGTTGTGGTCAGCCTGGAGTGAGAATTGCCACCATGCTGCATCTAACACACCCTCACCCTGCCCCAGGTGCTGGTGTTGAAGATAACGTCACATGTTTTTTCTTTCCCGTCCAGACCAACGATGCCTTAGGAGCCACCTGGAACTGGCTGTACTTCATTCCCCTCATCATCATTGGATCCTTCTTTGTCCTGAACCTTGTCCTGGGAGTGCTGTCAGGGTAAGTGAGATGCCATCCTTCTCCTCTGGGTCATGCTTGTTGCATGTCTCTCAGCCCTGAGATTGGCCTCGTCTCCTGCTATGCCCCCCAGGACCCAGTAGCTGGTTCCTCTGTCCCTTCCATGCCTGCTTACTCAACAATAACAGATTGCTCCCTGCTTAGCTCCTTTGTTCCCTGGGCACCCAGGAAAGGGGTAGCCTTGAAGATGCTTTCTTGTTGTTTCACCTTGCTGAAGAGTTTGTTGGTTTGGTCACCTGCAATAAATGGCCAGTGTTGATTTTCTGGTTGCTTGGAACTTGCTAGTGGGGAGAGACATGGTGGGGCCTTATGGAAGTGTGTTTGAGTCCAGAATGTGTTTGTAGTGGTGTGCATATTTGCTGGCTGATGGAGTGTGGTGGGCATTAGTTGGGATGGGTTTGGGGCAGTTGTGAGAGCAATGCACGGCACCTCCATGCTGTGCAAGCCCTGGCTGCAAGATTATGCTTGGCATGGTGGGGAATACCCATTGCTGAGGATAGGGGTGCCTGGGTTGCGCCTGGATGAGCCAGGGACATAGGGACAGCATAGCTGCCCCTGTTCTGCTCTTCTCAGAGGAGAGGAGGTTTTAATCTAAGCCATTAAAATGGGTTTGGAGAGCAACAGGCTTCTGTCTCCATGACAATGAACTGTGGTTGCATCAGCACATCCTCAACTGCTGGTGGGGGTTGGTGCATGGGGAGAGCATGCCCTCTCCTGCACTGGGAGGGGCATGTGGCTCCTCCACCCTTGCTGCAGGTGGCAGTGGGGACTCCATGCCCAGCAACAGGTCATTTTGTTCCTAATTGCCAACTGTGAAAAAACAAAACAAAACAACCTCCCCCCAACACTATAGCACTGGTTTGGCCAGCTGGAAAATGCTTCGATACATGGGTCAGTGTCAAGATTGCTCCTGGTCTTCTCCCTCACTGTCTGAAGTGCTCCCATGATTCCATGTGTGCTGATAGCGGTGGTTTCAGGAGTGCTTTGCTGTACTTCAAGGTCTGTTGGTGGGTTAAATTTCCCCAGTTTTTCATCCAAGGGCTCCGGGGCCAGGCTGCAAGAGGGGATTCACACTGCCTTGCAAGGAGGGATCTCTTATGGATGATGAAGGTATCCAAGCAGCCTTAAGTGGCTTTTGAATTTCTTATGCCACATCCAGCTTGGGGATTTGAGCGAAGCCCAGCTGGGTGTCAGTGTCAAGGAGGAGCTTTCCTACAAAAGCCCAAGAGAGGAAAAGTTAGGTTGCAGCAAGGCTGATTGATGCAGTGTTGAATCATGCCAATGTAATGTTTTGTGTGGACACTGAGGCTTTGATGTTGATGTGATGCTGAGAGAAGCCTGGGGACACAGTAAGGTAGCAGTGCTGTAGCCTACAAGCCAGACACTGGCAGGAGGACCACAGGGTGGCTGGTGGGATGCCTGGTGTGTACCCTGGTCCATGGTTGATGCTTACCTGCTCTGGGACTGTGCAAGGCAGCTGTTCCTACACCTGCTGAATTGGGTGCAGTTGTCTAGGGCTCTTCCCAGGCACTGGCTGGCATTTCGACTGTTTGTTTATTGCTAATAGGGTTTATATTGGGGAAGGATGCAAGTGGGTGGGTGGCCTAATTGGCAGTGGAATGCTCTCATGGAGTGCCAGATATCTAGGGAAAAGTGTGACTGCTCAGCTCCCTGGAGGGCTGAGCAAGGTGAGTGGAGATGGCAAACTGGGCTCTGCTACCCAATGGCAGAGCCATCGTCTGTGCACTTCTGCTTGGCCATGGTCACAGACATTCTCTGTGTCTCAGTGCATGCAGTCCCTCAGCAGTGGTGAAGCATCCTTTTGCCAAAGCTGCTGCCAGAGCTTCAGAGGGGTATGACGTAAGGTGGGAGAAGGGACTTCTGCAAACAATGTATGTCCTTGAGGGCAATAAAAGGGACTTAGTTCCTTGCTTTGCTTCCTTAGTTTTTATTGGTTTTACTTCTTGAAATCCTCTTGTGCTGAAAGAGAGCACTTGGCTCTGCTGTGGGAGGGGAAGTGTGACCTTTACATCCCTGGCCTCTGAGCTGGATGAGAAGGCAGGGTTTGGCTACATCCTCTTGCATGCCCTGCAGTTGGGCTGTGCTGGGAGGAGAAGGTCACTTCGGGGATGAGCTCCATGGAAACATCTCCATGGGAAGGAAACCTTTCTTCAGCATTCAAATACTGCTTTGAGGGAAGACAGGCAGCCGTGCCCTGCTAGCTGAAATTAAGGTCACTCTGTTAACTTGGGACACAGCAGTGAGTGGCAAACCATGGTAGCCTGCTTGCAGAAACCTGGATGCATGTTGCTTGAAAACCGTACCATCTGCACTGGCAAATAACGAGGTCTGCTCAGGATTTCCAGGCTTCTTCTCTAAGTTCACACTCAGGAGCTGCTGCAGAGCTGCCTCTCTGCCCTTGCTTTGTCTCAACAGTGTTTTTTTTTTTTTTTGGGAAACAATCAAACACCCAAAGCAGGTCTTGAATGCAAAGAGGCTGCAGGAGGACATTTGTATGTTTAACTTGCCACCAGCAGAAGTTTGCTGGAGCCCAGATTTAGCAATCTTCTGGTTGCGATGCGCATCTCTCCCAACAGTCAGTTCCCCAACTGTTAAGCTGAGGCATGACCTCCGTGATGTAAACAGCCTGGATCCATCTGCTCCTAAGCACAAAGTATGTGGGAGAGGAAAAGAAATTATTTCCATCATACTGAGGCTCCTCGATTTTTCTTTCTAAATACTAATGCGCACACATGCACTGGAATTGCATGCAACAATATTAAGAGGAGATAGAGTCACTCCAGCCAGGGGCTTGGAGAGCCAGTTCTTCTGGAGCTTTGGCATTTATTACTGTGTTTATTAACTTCCCCCCTCTGTGGGTGCAATTACAGATCAATTAATTCTAACTGAAAGCAGGAAAAAAAAAATGGCCCTGTTCCTCTTTGAGAGCAGGTATGAAGTCCAAGGAAGTGTAACTGCTCAGCTTTTACAGCTACGCAGGCTACTGAAATAATCCTGGCAGAAGAGAGTCAGTGGGAGCAAGTGAGGATGGAGCATCAGCTGAAGTGCATTGCTTTCTGCCATGTGGCAGCCAGTGGATGTTGGAGCTCAGGAAATTGCAGAGACTTATATCAAGTGTTGCCTGCTGTCATGCCATGGCCTGAGGTTGGTTTCACCCAGCATTGTGCTGTGGTGTGGCAGGCTGCACCTGCAGATCTGCATCTCTTATCTGCATTTCTTCTTTGGGAGAGCTGCAGTAGTGCAAGGAAAGACTCACATGCTGCAGGAGGAGTAGGAGGGATGGATGGGACCTCCTCCTGCCCTGGCTGACGGCCCATTGCAGGCAGTGCACTGCAGTCAGCTGGCTCTGAATCAGGGATTGCAGAAGTTGTATGTGCCCCATGCAAGAGCTCTACAAAGGTCTGCTCTCCGTTCTTTGTGAAATTTTTTAATTTTTGTTTTTCTCTCAGCTGGTTCTCATGTAAAACAATTTGGATCTGTATGTTTGGGCTGCAGAAGCAACAGAGACCCAGTGAGAGCCGTTCTGCCCTGTCCCTGCTGCCTATAGCATGCATGGTGCTGCAGTGGCAGTAATGCCATCCCAGTAATGAATGCAGCTTACCACTTGTCCTGTCCTAACCACTGCAGAGGTCCTGCCTTCTTTGCCCCTGATGGCAAGAAGATGGCTTGTGTCTAGCTTGTTACTGGAGCAAGAAAGTGAAAAAGTGAAAATAAAAAATAAGCCATGCTTGGAGGTATAATGTTGAGGACTCACGTGGAGTTTCTGAAACTAGACAGGCTGTGTTTTGACTCTTTTCCACCTCCCTTTCTCCAGCCCCTGCAGAGAAAATCTGGGTTGAAATTGCTGTCCTCCATTCATTGTAGCATCTGTCCTCCTATTGAGGGCTGGTAGACTTCTTTCACCTATCCAGTCTTATACTTCCAGCCCCTTTCCAGGGTGACAAACCTGCTGTAATCACTGGCATTCATGGTCCACAGCAATAACTGTGAGTGCAGAGTGGGAGAGGATGCTGCCTGACCTAGCAAGGCTGGGTTCTTGGGTCTGCAAGGAGAAGACCTTTGAAGCTGATGGCAGAGAAAGATGCTGAGCATGATGGCGAGAAAAATAAAATCCACCTGCATTGTACCAAACAAGAGAGTAATTTAAATCCTCCTAATTGCTTCCACTCATCCTGGTGATGTTAAGTCTTTTCTCCCTTTAAGACTTTTCTGCCCCCACTCCCAGCTCTTGCTCTAAGCCTTTGAAAGAAATGTCTAATGTTATAATTAAAGGATCAATTTGGCAAGATTTCTTTGTCTTAAGATCTTCTTTCTTTCAGGTTGGGTTAGTGCTGTGTTCCCAGTCTCTGGAGAGTTTTCTCCAGCTCCTCCAGGAGCCTTCTGTACAATCCCTGAAATCTTTTCACTTCACTTAATTTGAATTTTTTTCCCATCCAATTTTGAGGCATAACAAATGATGAATAAAATCAAGTTTTACAGCAATTAATAATAAGGGCATTGAAGATACAAGTGTAGATTTTCAGTGGAGGCAGGGTTGGTTTGTTGTTTTGTTTTTTTGCTGGCTCTCCGCTGGCCCGTGTATTCAAGCTGGATTGGGTGGTTTGAAGCCAAAAACCTTGGAAAGACAATTAATGTCTTGGAGGTAGGTGGTTTGTGGAGGGGAAATCGGAGAGATGTGTTGCCACAATGCAAAAAGGCTTGCGGGGAGATCATGAGTTGGCAGCAAAATGCCAACATGCCTAAGAAATATTGCACTGAAAGCATGAAAGCTTGGAAGCATCATATTTTTTTTTGTTTAATGGTTGTAGCATCTCAGAGGGTAGCTCAGATGAAATGCAGGTTGTCTGTGTCTTTTGTGTATTTGGGAATTCACTCATCGAAGTTGCTCTTGAATGGAGGTGTGGTTGTAACTAGGAGGGGGGACCGTGATGCCTCCTGCCAAGTCCCCCAGCACCATAATGGGATGCATATTGGCCGGATCATGTTTGGTGAGAAATGGCCACGGTTGTCACTTTGTTCTGGGGAAGCTTTTGTGTCGTCAATGTGGTGTTTGAACATGAGAAAAGCAAAGGAGCCTTTGAGATCTTCTATATTCAGCAGCCAGGTGGGCATCCATATTCAATGAGTGCTTCTCTGCCTTGCTCTCCTGTACCACCTTTCTGTGGAGGGCCCCCAGGCCCTTTGCAAACAAGCTGCCTGACAAGAGATGCATGTGTCTGGTGTGCTGTATCCTCTGGTGTTACATGGAACAACAACTCCTTTTACAGACAGCTGGATGAGATTAAAAAAAAATCCAAACCAAAATGATGACTTGATAACTTTCCCCTTTGATTTCCCTTTGCAAATTTTTTACTAGGGTGTCTCAGTTGCTTCAGATTTGCTCTTATTTGTGCGCTCTTGCAAATCTGCTCTGTGGACTGCCCATTGTCTGTGGGTGAAAAGGCTTGATTTTGATTCTCTCTTTAGAGCACTCGATAGATAGTTCTTGCTTACAGATTGCTTTCAGAGTTGTTTCAGATCATCTTGTAGTTTCTGTCCTTCTGGTTCATGACAGCAATCATGTGGCCATGGTTGCAGCTCTTTGACTTGGCAGATAGCTTTGGAGATGCCCAGTTCCTCCATGACTGACTCCATCCTTACAAGGAGTAGTGGGCAATGCCATTGGGTGAAGTAGACAGGATGCCCCAAATGAATCACATAGTGTTATGACTTCTTTGTACGTGGCTGTACGTGGTGGCTGTCTGTTTTGCAGTGGTGAAGTGACATATCTAACAGTTGCGTTGTGGATTTCATGTTTGATAGTTGGTTCTGAATTCACTGTATTTGTGTGTTGAAGGTGTCAGTTAGAGTGTTTGGAAGTTCCTGGGAAGTTAATGTGATGAAATGTTGGAAAATGGTGATTTTTTTTCCATGCTATAAATCACTTTGCAGTACTGGCCATGCACCTTTCATCTGCAGATCACTGTCACTTGCAAAGGGGGACTATAGAACTGTTCTCTGCTTACTGAGGACAAAAACTGGAGCATAGGCGGGAAGGGAAAAAGTGACATTTTTCCAACGCTGCATGAACCAGTGGGAGTGATTGTGAACAAAGCCTGGGGCTCTTCAAGCAGTGAAGCTCTGCCTCTCATACCAGCACTTCCTGGTAAGAGTGAAATAAAATCCAGAGCTTCCATCTCTGCTTCTTACTGCTGGGGCTACCAGACCCTCTGCCCCCTTTCTGTAGCTTTTTTCCAGATAGCTTGACCATGTTATTGCTGTCTTTTGTGCAACATTGCAAACCACAGACTTCTTTGAGCAATGGGGACAGAGATGTGAACCTCAGTGTTGTTACCCTCAGAAAAATGTTGAAATGGAGACTCTACAACTGCAATGTTGGTGGCTCCCAATGCTTTTGGATGAATGTGAGCCTGTTGATTGACACTAAGAAACAGGAATTACTGAAGACAGGAGGTATTTGAAGTCCTTGCTGTTCAGTTTGGGTTCTTGCTGTCCTGGGCTGGGTTCCCCATTAGCAGATGCAAAGTCTGAGCTCTCTTGTGTTTCTCGCTGCTTTGAGTAATTTCAGTGTCTCCATTGCTGCTTTGGCTCTCCATCATATACCAGTTATTTCACTTTTTGAGCTTCATGTTCAGGGCTGGGCAAAGCCTGGACCCAAGAGATCTTATAACACAGCTAGCTAATAGTGACCCTCTCCCTGCTGCTACGAACCCTGTATGGAGCCACAATGGCCCATATATTTTTGAGGGGCCAGTTTATAAAAAGAGCAATTTAGTGATGGGAGTCTTGGCTTTTCTTCTGGTAGCTCCTCATCTTGAGACATTCTGTCCTTTCCCCACTTGTGGTGACAGTTTCCGATTTGGGCTGCCTTCTCCCTGTGTCTTCATGTTGTCATTGCCTGTCCTTTCTGCCTCTATTTTCGTTCACTTCTCCTCTTAGAGTGGTGTGTTAACGCAAACCAGCATGACGAGGTCTTTCTGAATTGTTCATGCTGCTAAGAAGCAATCCTGTCTAATACAAGCCCATTTAGGACCTGGTAGAAGTGACAGACATCAGCAAGTGTTTATAATAAAATCTTATTTAAATCAGTCATAGAATTATAGAATACTAAATTGGAAGGGACATAGGTTTCATTTGGCCCAACCTTTCTTTGCAAACGCATGGCTTAGACAAGATGGCCCAACATGCTGTCCAGCTAAATCTTAAAACTGTCCAATGTTGGGAAATTCACTGCCTCCCTGGGGAGATTATTCCAGTGGCTGATTCTTATTGTGAAAAATTTCCCTTGGGTCCAATTGGAATCTCTCTAGAAGTAACCTGTACACATTACCCTTCGTCTTTTCCATGTGACTCATTGTAAAAAGGGCGTCCTTGTCTTATTTTTAGCCACCCTTTAAATACTGGAACACAGTGATAAGATCTACCTTAAGCCTTCTTTTCTCAGTGCTCAACAAACTCAGTGTCATGGTTTAACCCGAGCTGGTAGCTAAGTACCATGCACCCACTTACTCTCTCCCCCTGACTTGGTAGGATGGGGACAAGAATCAGAAAAAGGTAAACTTGATGGGTTGAGATAAGAACAATTTAGTAATTGAAATAAAGTAAATAATAATAATCATAGGAAATAGAGAGAGAGAATAAAACCCAATAAACACAAGTGATGTACAGTACAGTTGCTCACCACCTGCTCAATAAAGCCCAGCTCGACCTGAGCAGGCTCCCAGACAACTCCCAGATGGCTCCCGGGCAAGTCCCCTCCATTTCTGTACTGGGCATGACATGCTGTGGTATGGAATACCCCTTCGGCTAGTTTATTTCAGGTGTCCTGTCTCTGTTTCCTGCTGGCTTTCTGTGCCCCTCCTCAGTGGCAGAGCATGAGAGACTGAAAAGTCCTTGATCAGGGTAAGCGCTACTGAGCAACAACTGAAACATTGGTGTGTTATTGGCATTGTTCTCAGGCTGAAGCCAAAACACAGCACTGCACTAGCTACTAGGAAGAAAATTAACTCTATCAAGGCTGAAACCAGGATATTCAGTTCTCTTAGCCTTTCCTCGTACAGTTCTTTGATCATCTTTGTGGCACTCCTCTAGACACTCTATAGCCTGTCCACATCTTTGTTATATAGCAGGGACCAAAACTGAACACAGTATTCTAGAGATGGCCTGACAAGCACTGATTAGAGTATGATTATGACTTTGTTATCCCTACCGATTATGCCTTTGTTGGTGCAAATCCTGTTGGCTTTCTTTGCCATAGCAGCACACTGTTCACTCATATTGAGCTTGCTGTACAGGAGGACCCCCCAGATCCCTTTCCACAGAGCTGTACCCCAGCCGGGTAGATCCAGCCTTTGCTGCACCATTGAATTATGTTTTCCCAGGTGCAAGACTTTATATGTGTCCTTGTAACTTCATAAGATTCCTGTTAGCCCACTTTTCCAGCCTATCCAGCTCATCCTGCAGGGTGGTTCTCCTTTCTGAACTGTCCACTACCTCACTCAGTTTGCTATCATCAGCAAATTTCATCAGGGTACATTTAATTCCATCATCCAGATCACTTATGAAGATATTAAGCAGTATTGAGCTCACTGTCGATCCCTGGGGAACCCCACTTGCAACAGGTCACCAGTTTGAAAAAGAGCTCTGGGTGCGGCTGGTCAGCCAGTTCCACATCCACTGCATAGACCATAATATGTCAGTTCCTCAAGGAGAAGGCTGTGGGAAACCATGTGAAAGCCTTGGAAAAATCCAGGTAGACAACCACAAGCTTTCTCTAAGGTAGAAGGTAATGTCAGCATTTGCCCCTGGGACAGTGATGTAATGGCCTGGTATCTCCCAGCTTCTTCCTGGTTTACAATTTGATGTCACCAACAGCTTGTCAGCTTTTCATTCCCCAACTTGTGTGTTTGCCAGTGCTCTATAAATGTGTTCTCTTCAACATCATCAGCTGTGTGCTCTGGTTCTTGCTGCAGCTTTGTCACAATGTGGCAAATATGTATATTTTGCATAGTACAGGGGGATGATCAAAGCCTCTGCTAAAAGGGAATACAATAAATAGGATGTTTCGGTTTTCCTTTTCTTGTATTCTTTCTTTTCACCAGCTAGTGCTTCATGAGAAGACTTTCTCGAGACGATCCAGCTTTGTTAAGGAATCATAGAATGGCTTGGAAGGGACCTTTAAAGGTCATCTAGTCCAATCCCCCTGCCATGAGCAGGGACATCTTCAATTAGATGAGGTTGCTCAGAGCCCTGTCCAGCCTGACCTTGAATCTTCTCTGACTTATTCTGGCAGTTCAAGTGAACTTAAATCAAGCATTTACTTGTATTCAAAAACTTGTTGCCTCCTTCAGAGCAGATCTAAGAAGCACATCTTCCCTCTGCAGAGGGTTTTGCACCTTTCGGACACCCTCTTCTAGCCTTTGCTATTGGTTCAGTACAGTAATCCTGGTCTCCAGTGCCAGTTCTGCTCTGCTTGCTTGCCACCGTCTGTTTAAGTTGAAGCACTAGGTTACAGACTGCACAGTTAGTTCAACACTCTTACTTTAGTTCCTTTACACCTCTTGGGTAAATACCATCTGATTCCCTTGGTTTGCACCTGTCTCATCTGTGTTTTCCAAACCGTCTGTTGCCAATTCTGTCCCATAACCCTCACCTCCTGGAGTCGAAGGTGTTTTGTCCTCAAACTGTGATGCTGAAACCTGAAACAGAGCCATGAGCTGAGACCTTGTGAGTGCTGAAGAGAGCAGCACTATTACCTGATGTCTTCAGATTGTGTTCCTTGTTATACATCCCATTACATGTGTTTTTTCACAGCAGCATGGTACTTCTGCCTCATCCTCAGCATCTTTTTCTTACACCATCCTTTCTGCTGCCTTGTATTGTTTTAAGACCAGCTTGGTCACTGGTTTGTTGGAGGCATCTTTAATGGTGGTAAAAGGTGACAAATGATAGGTTTGAAGTTGGTTGGCTTGTTATTTCAAAGCACTGAAGCTACAGTATTGTTGTGACCAGTCCTATATATCCCCTCTGGACTCAAAGAAACTCCAAAACAATGAGAAAAGTGGTTTGCAGTATCTGTAATTTATACTTTTCCCTTTTTTAAGTGTTTTTTGGTTGTTGGTTTCCTTGTGCTTGGGTATTTACTTTGGATTTAGCCTTCAAAAAAGGCGGGACTGTTTTCAAGCTGAATGCTTCCACATGGGCTCTTCTCCCATTAAAACCAGACCTAGGCTTCTCCAGTCCTTCAGAGTGCAACAATGTAGTGAAAGGATAGCTTCCCTGGTGTGAGTGACAGTGTGGGGGCCTGGGGAGGAAGGTGTGGTGTCCCCCGAGGTTTCTTGCTGGGAGCAGAGACACTCTCAGGCCATGCGAGGGGAATGCCAAGGCTGTAAAGGAGAATTTGCAGGCAGAGGAGGAGCAAACCATCTGTGCTTCAATCGCCCCGGCAGGCTGGGCACAGCGTGTGGATGGATGGTGCCCTTGTGTGCAGGAGGACAGATGGCACGCTGCTCCCCAGCTCCCATTGCAACCTTCAGTACTTGCCTCCATCACGCACTGCATGCCTTTGGCTTTATGAGGCTGGAAAGAGAAGGACTGCAATGACACAGGGTAGGGAAAAGTGTTTCTTAGCTGTCATGAGTGGATGTTTTCAAGTTAGAAGCATCAGGATTTGGGGCCAGTAGACCCAGGTGGACAAGCAGAGCTGTTGCAGGTAGAGATAGTGCTGTCCCTGCCTTTCAGGGACCTAATGGGTCAGCACAGCCCTGGGCTTTTTGCAAGGCAAAATTGGGCCATCCCTGGTGATGTAGCACAAACACACTGGACAACAGAGCCCTTCAATGAGAGGCAGGGACCTAACTCTCTCAGCGTTGTGGTGCTGCCCTGTCTGTGATTGGAGCCTTCCCAAGCAGCTGTCAGTCACCATTGCTAGCCCTGTTCTTGCTCACATACAGTATTATCTCTACCCGCTGCTGCAAATTGGCTCTGAGCAATCCTTGATCTGTCAGTATCGCCTACCCACTCTCAGATGTCACCAGCCCCCGCTGCTGCCCTGCTCGGTAACGTATCACTCTGAAATGTAATAATTCATTAAGTTGAGATTAACTTTTTTTTTCCCCTCCCCTCTCTGCCACCCCTTCCTCTTTCTAATGGACAAAAGCAATTAAGCTCCATTAGGGATCAAGCGTGTGGGAAGTGTCTCCTTCGGAGACTGCCACAGCTACACAGACCTTGTCCCTGTATGTGTGTGGCACCCGCTTCTTACAAATTAGGGCCCCATGAGCAAATGGTTGGGTAGGAGAAAATATTTGATGAGGGGAGTGCTGGAAAAGATGCTCTGCTCCTTCCTCTGGGAAGAAGGGATTTGAGGCTCAGCTGATCCTTCTGGCTGGGTTTTATTGTGGACACATGATGATGGCTTCTTTTATGATGCAGCAAAAGGAGCACTAGCCTCAGCAGAGGAGGAGCTGGAAGACTGAGGGATGGGCAAGCAAGATGTGGCAGAGAGGGGCCATATTCTCAGCTGGAGTAAATCAAGGCAAGCTTTCCAAGTACTCCCAGTTGCAGAATATATCTGCAGGGCCTGGCTGGCAAAAGTTCTGCCAAGGTGCTGGCTGGTATGGGGTTATGGCCCATGGGGCAGAGGTTCAGCACATGGGAAGACCAGTGGACCAAACCAGAGGGAGAAAGGCAACTTCCCCATTAGCTCTGGCTGCAAATGGCATCTTTTCGTATCTTGACATTTGAAATTTGCTAACAGAGGCTGGTGAGCAGTGATGGCACAGCCAAAATGGTCCTGCCTTTCCTCCAGTTAATGCAAGGAGGGTTTTTTACATGGCATATCCAAAACTGAGAGTATGTTTCACTGTTGGCTGTGGGAGGTCCTTCCGTCTCCCCCATCTCCTCCTGCCCTCCTTCTCTCCACTTAGGCTGCTTTTCTCTTCCTTGTCTTTTGTTCTCTCCCCCTTCCCTGCCCTAGGAAGAAAGTCTCATTTCAGTCTGAAAGCCAGCAATGGAGGGGGAGAGTCATTTGATTCTTAATGCCAGAGCGGCAGGAAGCTTCACCTTCCTGGGGTGGAATTAAAAATGCTGGAATTGTCTGGGGATCTTAAACAAGAGATGCAGGGAACATTCAAGGCTTTTCACACAAACACGCATACACACACACATGCAGAAGCCCACACAGCATTAAGGGTGTAATAGCTCAGCTGGGGTAATGCACTTGAACTCTCTGCAGCAGACAGACCAATTCTTTCAGTTCTTTTGAATATTTTTTTTGAGGCTGGAGATTGCTGCGAGTCTGCAGGGAGAGAGATGTTTGTCTTGCAGAGAGAATGATGCCATTTGTTCTTTGCAGTCCCTCTTCCCTCAGAGCACCCTGGAACTGGGAGGGAGCCGAGGGCATGGGCTGTGTTCCTCTGTGCTCCTGGAGGTTCTGTGGCTGCTGGGGCTTGGGATGGGAGTGCCAACTGCAGCCAGCATATTGCATCCGCTGGTGTTGTTGCAAGGAAGAGTGTCCTGGGGGGATGTCTGGTGTGAGAGTTGCTTTCCGTGTGCAAATGTGATCATCAGTAGAGGTGCAACTTGAAAGTCAAGAAGCCCAGAGTACATGGTGTGTGCAAGTGTGGGGTGTGGGGCCTCCTAGAAGCAGGTCTAGATGTGTCACCTTACATATGAACCTTCTTACACCCATAATGTAGGTGGGAGATTGCCTACATTGCCACCCCTCTGTTTCCTGCTTAGTATTTCAATTTCTCTGTGTGTGATGGCCTTTGCATATATGCTTAGAGCTCCGTGTGCTGCTTCATACAGGGTGGATGAAAAATCTGCCTGGGTCTTCTACATATGGCCACAGGTGTGTGCAAAACAGAAGTGGACCATGCCTACCAGCAGGCACTGTTTTAACTGTGTTTTAACTACATGTGAGAAGATGTTTAATAGCCCTAGCTACATATGGGTGTCTTTGCCCAGCTCTGGACTGAGCTATAGGTGAAATCTTATGTCTTAGGTACTGAGGAGTGTGTTTATGTGTGTCCCTAGGGGTGCACATGAGCATCTGGATGCTAGCACATCTGTGCACCACATGTCTTAGAGGCTGCACGAGCAGGGGGCACAGCATTATCTCTGGCCAGTGTTGATCACCGTTTGACATGCCTTTGCTGGCACAGAGCCTGTGAAGTGCTTCCTGCACTCCTGCCCACTGCAGAGCTGTGCCAAGCTGTTGTCCTTCTCTGGACTGGTCATTACATCTGGACAGCTCATGTGAGACACTGAAGTCCAGAGAAAATACTCTCAGGTCCTGGGAAAATACTCCAGGGAGAAGCTGGAAAGAAGAAGGTTTCAGATGAGGAGGTAAAAGTGGCAGATAGGACCTGCCATCTTCCACCCCTTTGCTGCCTACCCACAGTGCCCAGTTTTTATTCCTAAGGGACATGCAGAAGCTGAGTTGGTGCTGGAGGCAGGTGGCACTGGGAGCACTCTCCCTGAACACTAGTGGCTCCCAGCTAGGGCATGCAGGGCTGAGTGACCAAGCAGGGGGTTTGCTCACATACATCCATGCCTTTCCTCCTGCAAAGAAGCCTCTCCACCTCTCATTGTTCACCCATTCACTGGCCATGCTTTGGCTGGGGATGGCTGTGCATCTCCCCAACCCCAGCTCCTCTCACCACCCCCTTTTGCCCTTTCCCAGGGAGTTTGCCAAAGAGCGTGAAAGAGTGGAGAACCGCCGAGCCTTCATGAAGCTACGGCGCCAGCAGCAGATTGAGCGGGAGCTCAATGGTTACCGGGCCTGGATAGACAAAGCGGGTAAAGGCTCCTGGGCCATGGGAGGTCCCTGCGGTATGGTGGGCAACATGTGCTGCTGGTTATGGGTGGTGGGCATGGGAAGGGATCCCTGAACATCGTCCAATGCAACCCCAGAGTTGCACAGGTGCTCACATGTTGGTATTGGCTTCACGGGTGAGCTCGGTCCCAGATGGTGTGATGGTCCAGCCAGACTGCATGCAAGGACATCACCAACATGAAACCTCATGTTCTGTGGCATGAAACTTGTATTTTGAACATGAGGTGTATTACATCTCTGGGGGAGGCTGTGAGCATCACAGCTGTGAGCTTTGCTCTGCCATGGTTTCCTTTCTCTTGATATTTGCTGGAGTTCCCTGCAGTGGTGGGCAGTGGGAAAGTAGAGCAGTGAACGGTGACTGTGGTTTTCCAGCTGTACCTGTACTGGGAGCAGTCTGGAGGGGATGCACTCACTAGGGCCCACTTCAGGGCTCCTGGACCTGGGTGAGGGCTGGGGGTGGTGGAGCTTTCCAGACTTCCTGCTGGCAGCCCATCCAGGCATGACAGCCCATGTAAGTAAGGCAATAAGTCTGATGTATTCAGCTGATGGTATCTTATCTCCTGATGCTGAGCTGTGTGTTTTGCATAGAGGAAGTCATGCTGGCTGAAGAAAACAAAAATTCTGGGACCTCAGCCTTGGAAGGTAAGACAAGCAATGCCCTTCCTAAAAATCTCACTACCCTTCCTTCTACCTGCCCGTAGCTGGAGATTGAAACCCTTCAGCTGTGATGGGAGGCCTGGGGATACCCCAGTGGGATCTTCAGCCCAAGAGAGCGGTGTGGGGGTGTGAATCAATGACATAACCTCTGAGACAATGTGGAGGCCAGGAGGTGTCTGGTTCCATGAAAGGGAGCACTCTGGACTAGGGTCACCTGAGTATCTCTGCCTTACTACCAGACCTGAGATAGCTAAGTACTAATCACCATGTCCTGGTCCAATGAGCTGGCTACCAAGAGAATCGGTAGCCACATAGTTGGGCCACTATGGCTCTAGCACCCATTCCTCTTCCCTTCCCAGTGCTTAGGCGAGCGACCATCAAAAGGAACCGGACAGATGCCATGAACCGTGACTCGAGTGATGAACACTGTGTTGATATCTCCTCTGTAGGCGAGCGGAGGCTGGCACAAAGAAGACCTCTTCATCCAACCTTGGGTCAGTAAAGTTTGCAGCTTGCTTCCCCAAAATTTCTGCCAGCTTAATGAGTTACCAGAGTCATACGCATAACATGGAGACTATCACAGACCAGCCATCTCTGCTAGTTTGGCAGCAAAGGGGGAAAATCACCTGCTGCCCACTGTGCCACACAAACCCAGCCTGGATAATTCTTGTTCCATAAAAGCAGTTTCTGTGAGCCATCTGTCTTGTCTCATGTTGCAGGGCAGGCTGAGGCACTGAACTCCTCCCCTCATCTTGACTGGAGCACCCAACTCCTTGTCCCCACTCTTTTCCCTTAGGTAACCCCTTGAGTCATTCTGGTCTCAAAGGCGCCAGAGTGGACGGTGCCTCCTACTTACGGCACAAGGAGCGACTCCTGCGCATCTCTGTTCGCCACATGGTGAAATCCCAGGTCTTCTACTGGATCGTCTTGAGCCTGGTAGCTCTCAACACTGCCTGTGTGGCCATCGTCCATCACAACCAGCCAGCCTGGCTCACTCACTTCCTCTGTGAGTCCCTGGGCTTTGTGTAGGTGTGAGAGCTGCTCCTTACCCCAGGCATGTGGGGATGAATCTCACCAGAGACACGCTCGTATGGAGCTGGGTGGGGAATAACATGAACTACATTTGTTCACTGCTAACAACAAAGGACCATGTACAGTGATTTAATTCGGCTTTGCCGTTGACTTCACGGCCACTGATGGTTGTTTCACCTCAGTGAATAAACATGAAGGGGTTGTACTGGCCATATGCTCTTCAGGTCTGGTGTGTTTGTCAGAAGAGAGGAACAGATCTGAGCTGCGTTTATCCTAAAATTGTGAGCAGTGGTGATGGAAAGCTTGCTGGAAATACATCTAGCAACTGCTGAAAAGGTGTGAATTTGCAGAGATGAGACTGGTTGTGGGAGAAACCCTGGTTAAAGATTTGGTGCAAAGCACGGCATGGAGTTCCCAAGCTTGAAACCCCATATTGGAGCATCCCCCAGCCCTCTCTGGGCTATGGTCAGGTCTCAGAGGCAGTGCATGGTGCTAACTGCAGTGCAGTGTGGTCAACCCCACAGCAGCCATGTTTACCCCTGAGCTGCTTTCTCAGCCGTATTATTCTTACTCACCTTGAAATTGTCCCTGTCAAGCAGTGGGCCTTCCCAACTCTGTAATAACATGCTCAGGCCTGCTGGGATCCCAGGATGCCACAGTGTGATATGGCAGCTGGTCATGGTGAGAAGCATCTTTTGGACAAGGTGAAGAGCCAGACTCTTGCCTGGTAATTTTCATGAAATAGCTGGAGAAGGTTTTCACTGGCTCTTGGCTGTTTGGCTTCATTTCCCTGGCCATGTTCTAGTTGTGCAATGATTTAAATCCAGGTTGCTAATATTCTACAGTGTCATGTAGTTTACTTTGCAGATGCCACAAGCACTGTCTATAATGCTAAATTGCTGCTCTGCTCCATGGTGGCTGTCTCTGGTCTTCTCATACCCCTTATAACACTAGTGCATCTACCCTGAATGATTAACTTGTGTGGTTGATGCTCTGTTATATGCAGTTTAGCTTCTCAAAGACAAGCTTCCCTCATCCCAGACCCTGAGAGCTTGGGGAAGAGTGTGGCCCTTAATCTGTCTCATCCCTCTGGTGTACTATATGGGCCGCTGATGGGTGTGTGCAGGATGCTGCATGCAACTCTGTGCCCCAAGGGTAGCATGTTTGGGTTTTCTCTTTCAGACTATGCAGAGTTCCTGTTTCTTGGTCTCTTCCTCCTGGAGATGTCATTAAAGATGTATGGGATGGGGCCACGCCTTTACTTCCATTCTTCCTTCAACTGCTTTGACTGTGGGGTAGGTGTCCCCAGAGATGCTGTGGTTGTGTGGGGAGATGTTTGGAAGGCATCTGCAGTGCAAAACACTCAGGGGAAGAAGAATGGGATGGCCCTTGCAGTGGGCAGGGGAGCCCTTTTTACCAGGACAGTCTCCCTCTGCCAGACTGAGACATCATGTCTTGGGCAGGGTAGTTGGTGCTTCTTCAGGCATGTGAAGATTTCCTGCAACAGCCTGTCCTGAGCTTGTCTTTGACTCATGGCTATGTCTGCTTTTCAGGTCACGGTGGGAAGCATCTTCGAAGTGGTTTGGGCTATCTTCAGACCAGGAACCTCTTTTGGGATCAGTGTCTTGCGAGCCCTTCGTCTCCTGCGAATATTTAAAATAACCAAGTATGTACTGACTGTACATGCCTGTCACCCTTCATCTCAGACTGTGGCTGCAGCCAGATCCTGCTTTCTTGTTGGCATCACTGCAAGTGCTCCAGCAGTATCTGTTTTCTAGGTATTGGGCATCCCTGAGGAATTTGGTGGTCTCACTGATGAGCTCCATGAAGTCTAT
Source organism: Melopsittacus undulatus (assembly GCF_012275295.1). NCBI lineage: Eukaryota > Metazoa > Chordata > Aves > Psittaciformes > Psittaculidae > Melopsittacus > Melopsittacus undulatus. Next base: position 30,076,481 of record NC_047532.1, on the reverse strand, counting down.
TATCAGCCTTCTCTTCCTCCTCTTCCTCTTCATTGTAGTCTTTGCCCTGCTGGGAATGCAGCTGTTTGGAGGCAGGTAGGTCATTTCATGTCTGGGGAAAAGGAATCTTCTGTTGTTAAAGCCAAGCAATGACACCCTCTTAGGTGCCTAGGAAGGTTGTAGCCTTTCCCCTCAGTCTTCTGCTAACAGTGCTGTTTCTCCCAAACAGAAATACCCTGCTCAATGGGTGCCTTTGGGCTCTGTGAGCCCTTCTGGCCAATAGACCTTTTGGGTTCTAGCACCAAATGCTCAGGAGACCTATTTTAAAGTGAGGAAAAGTCCTCCTAAGCACAAGAGAGGTGATAGCACAGCATTCAGGGGGTTTATATTCTTGGTACTCCAGCCCATTTATGTCTTCCCAATTTCACCTCCAGGTTTAACTTCATCGATGGGACGCCATCAGCCAACTTTGACACCTTCCCTGCTGCCATCATGACAGTTTTTCAGGTAGGAGCTGAGCTGCAAAGGGGTACAACCAAAGGAACTTGAGACCACTGGTTTGCTCCTCCCTGGTTGGAAAGGGCTATTTAAACCAAACAAGTTCCCCTCCATCAGCTGTTAGGATATAACTCACTTCATCCCCCTCTCCTCCTGTATAACTAATTAAATGGAAAGAGATAGAAACTCTTCTGAGGAGAACTCAGTGTCCAGCATCATCTCCCTAAAGTGCTGCAGCTGCAGAAGTCAGTTATCCACTGCACAGGGCTTTTGTACTTGGCTCCTGCATATTGGTGGAATAGATCAAGGGGACTGTCCAGGTGATGGGAAGGTGTGGGTGACAGAACTGCTGGTTTGCTTTCCTGCAGATACTGACAGGTGAGGACTGGAACGAGGTGATGTACAATGGCATCCGCTCCCAGGGAGGCGTTCGCTCAGGCATGTGGTCCTCCATCTATTTCATCGTCCTCACCTTGTTTGGAAACTGTATCCACCTGGCTGCTGTGCTTTTAGTGGAGACAACCCCATCTCATCACTCTCTCTGAGGGCATCCCCTTCCCTACCTACTGCTCCTTCCTCCTTTCCCAATTGAGGGAGACACATCATATGTACAGCAGCCTTGTGTATCCCAGATGCAGAGAAGGAGCTGTCTGGAGGTTCAGTGAAAGCTATATATATGGGATGGGTGAGGAGTTTTTTCCTTTGGCTGCTCCTCACCAGCTGCTGAAGAGCCATCAGGGCCACTCCCATTTGGTGGCTGCAGGCACTCACATCCTTAACACATGGCTTGTGCATCCTTAGCTGCTCACAGATACTCTGCTGAACGTGTTCTTGGCCATTGCAGTGGACAATCTGGCCAACGCTCAGGAGCTCACCAAGGTACGTTCCTGTTGCTCCGTTCATTTCTCTTGTGCAGAAAGTGAAGGAGAGGGCCAGCAGGAAAGGCACCAGGAGCAGTGCCTGTGACTGTCCTCACTCTAGAGCCAGGGCCATCAAATCCCTTAGCTCAGCCTACCTTGAAAAGAGGTTGGGTCAAATTGGAAATGGAAGCTCTTTCTCTACGAATGTACTTAGGGTGCTCCCTGAAACACACACCCATATTACTGGGCAAAGCCATTTAGACTTTGATTTAGGAAAGTGCTTAAACATTCTAATATCTCCACGAACACCCATATTTCCCATCAAGTGTGGCTTAACTATTTCCCCATTAAGCTCCCTGGTTTTGTTTGCCTCCTGTCAGACCACAATAACTCATCTGTCTGATGGGGTCTGATGCAGGGATGGTTATTTGCCAGAGTGCTCTGGAGATGTGGAGTGGGAAGACTTTCCAGTAGTGCCAGTATTTATTTCCCATCTACCCACAGGGCAGTGGACATGATTTAGGACTCTATTTGGGATGGTGCTTGAGAAGGTTTTTGAGCTTAGCTTTTCTTATGACCATGCTGGGAAATATTTTGGGAATGCTAAAGTCTTGGGGCACCATCTCGATAATGGTGAGTAGGTGAGAGCTGCAAAGGTCATTGTCACTCTTTGGAGCGAACCAGGGATCCTGTGGTGCCTGTTTTTTTTGCAGAGCCTATGCATATTACTCAGGTCCCTAAGGCTCACTGAGAGGTTTCCATGCTGGTGTAAATTTGACCCATTAGCAGCAAACAAAATAGGGCATGGTGCTTGTTGGCTGGAGGGGTGTGTGTGGATCCCTGCCCTCCTGTGGTGGGTGCAGGTGGCGCTTCCAGGTCCTGCTGGTTGCGTTGGGGTGAGAGGCCTGGGGGACCCCCATGATGTACCAGCAGCATCAATTAAGGGAGCACTGAGCTTTTGAAAAGGCTGAGTGTGTGCTAATGACTCCTAATGACATTTTTTGCTTCAGAGACACAACCATATTAATTAAAGCAATACAGTCTCTGCCGGGGTCATTTTTGGATGCCTTGCCTTCCACTCCATTGGGGGATGCCTGTCTCACCCCTGTGGCCCTGAAGAAGGCAGGGCTGAGCTAGTCTATGCTGCCTTGGGCTGTTCTAGTATGCATGACCTGGCTCTTTTCTGAAGTGGGCTGGGTTACTTGTGTAAGTAGTGCTGATGCCTTCAGTAAGATCTAGTGTAGTGAGGAAATTGTGTCCCCATAGCACAAGTTAAAGGCTGCTTCTGGAAGTACAGGTACCCTTTCTCCTTCAGGCCTTGGCATCTAAAGTAGACCTGTGCATCCTTTGCTGCCTCCAATGGCTGTACTTTCCCTTGAAACCCTAGCATCCAACTAAACACGTCCCCTCTTTCCTCTGCAGGACGAGCAGGAGGAAGAGGAGGCATTTAACCAGAAGCACGCCCTTCAGAAAGCCAAAGAAGTCAGCCCCATGTCTGCCCCAAACATGCCTGCTATCGAGTGAGTGACACCCCCAACCCCTGATTACTCCAGTGCCCCTGCAAGCCCAGCTGGGCTTCTCTTCCCAGTGGAGAGCTGAAGTGGAGCCTGACATGGCTGGATGTGGGGGCTGCCGCAACAAAAAGAGGTCTCTGCACAGGTTGTCTTCCTGAGGATGGATGAAGGTCTAGGAGCATGCTCCCTGTGAGCAGCAGTGGCTTTGGAGAGCTGTCAGAGTGGGGTCTAGGTCACCCGATAGGACCTGGAATTGCCCACCTCAGTGCTTGAGCATGGCAGAAATATGCTAGAAGAAGCTTTCTGCCCCAAATGTACAGCTCAGACACTCAGGGCTGCTGCTAGGGGTGGGAAAGGAGGTTGGGGAGGAGGAATGCATCTCAAGTTTTTCTTGAGGAGCGGTGATATTTGTTCCTGTTTCTTCATGGCAGAGCTGCGGGAGAGCAGCCAGGGCTGGGGGAGAAGGGAGCAGCAGTGTCACAAATCTCCCTCGGGCTCTTTCCCTGGTAGTGAATGCAGTTATGAGAGATGGATCAGGTTTGTGAAACCAGGTCTGATCACACAGAAATTTGATCTGGGCAGGAAAACATAGCCCCAAGCCACATAAACCCCCAGCATGGTGTCAAGAAGCCTTGTATCTGTGTTTCAGCAGAAGAAAATTCTGTTTTTTCCTTCCTAGACACGTTTTTTTCCCTTTATTTTGCAGTGTCATATGGTCTAAATCACATAAAACTTTCCAAGTCAACATTGGAACAAGGCGTTTTGATTTGTTTCCCAAAACAGTACATTTCAGTATAGCTGAAAGGATTTTTCCCCCCCTTTCTTTTTTTAATAGAAACCCTTCCCAGGGAATTTTAGATTTCGTTATGCTCTGAAACTCAGCCAGGCTTGTACACAGCACAATCGCTTGCAGATTTATCGAGAGAAACTGGTGTCTTCAGGCGAGCAGTTGGGAGGGGTTGGAGGCAGCATTGGGAATAGCCCCATCCCTCGCTTGTCTGTAGTGGCATGTAATGGTCCCCCGTCCTGCATACATCACCCATGGTTTTAGGGGCAGCAGGAGCTGGGGGTACTTGTAAGTCCTGCCTGGTCTCCCAAGCAGCTGCAGATATCTCCCTGTTTTGGGAATGGGATGTTCATAATAAATCTGTGCCTGGTCAAGTACTGGGAGGGTTACAGGAGAGATGGCAGAGTTTGTGTGTTGTGACTGTCTCTGGCTACCAGTGGGAACATGTCAGATAAAGCAAGAGAATAGAAGGTTTTAGGATGCACAGGAGGCTGGAGAATGGGGAGATAGGAGAGAGGAGGAAGTGGAGATAGAATATATTAAGGCACTAAAAGACTTACCCACACTGCACATCCCTGGTAGCATTTTCTAGACATTGTCAGATACAGCTGATTAGGAAACAAATCTCTTTAACCTTTTGTTGTTGTTCTAGTGGCATTGAAATGGGAGGTATTGATATTCACAGATCTGTTTTCCAGCTCCTCCCCTTCATCAGGATGGATACTGTCAGGGGCAGGGAAGGGCGTGTGATGCCACAGGGGGCAACCATCTCCAGCATCAGGTCTGATGTGCTTTTGTTGGTGCTACACTGATGCCAGCAGCCAAGGAAGGATGGTGGGGACATCACAAGAAGGGACAAGCCAGAGCAGAGCTCGTACTGAAGGGCTGTTGGAAACTCAGAGTGGTGAAGCCAAGCTGGTATCTGTGTTTCGGTGTGTGCAGACACAGATGGCTTCATTTCTATGTGGGTACCCGGCACAGGCAGGTTTGGTACACACATTCCTGCCTGCAGAGAGGTCCGGTGGCACTCAGGGATGAGTGCTCCCACATGGCCAGGTTGGCGTGGGTAGCTGTGGTGCCGATCAGAGTATTGTATTTGTACATGGGTGCTGCTGGTGCAGATGGCTCGGGGCTGTTTGATGAGTGGGTGGCCAGATGGACGCATGCGGATGCTGTCATGTGTTGGTGCCTAACGCGGTGCGTGGATGCATTTGAAGATGTGGCCACTTGCTTCGGGTGCCTGCAACTCGCTCTCTGCCTTGAGCGTGGCACCAGGCTGTTCCCATGCACATGGCCATAAGGAGGGAATCACCAGTGTGACTCACCTGCGGGCTGAGGGTACCGCAGGACGGCAGCGAGATGACCGCCATCTCGCCTGCATGAGCTCTGCGTGCACGCAGGTGCTTGGTCCCATGTGGTTGGAGAATATATTTGTTTGCATGTCCTGCACACACACATAGCATTTGCAAAAAGCAAAACCTGTAAATCACTGCATGCACATTTGCATATACTCAGGGCTGTTTGCTTGGAGCTGTGCATATTTGAACCTCTTCTGAGCTGATAAAGGAAAGGATAAAGCTTTCAGTTGCCCCAGCTGCCTCAAATCAGTGGGATTGAAGGGCATCAAGAGCCCCATTACAATTCTCTGCGCTGGGGCTGCTTAGATGATGGGCTCTGTGGCATCTCAGCCCTGGGCTCATGCATTGCTTTTCTTAGGGAGCTTCATGTTCCCCTCTGCAGTCTCAGGGCAGCATCAATCCACGGCAGTGGCTCTGAGCAGCTCGGGGCTGGCCTGATGCATTGCTTCCTCTTTCAAATTGCCATGTGTTGCTCGGGAGAAGTGATTTTGGAGCAGTTTGAAAGAGTTTAATATCCAAGGATGTACCGGGGCTTCTGAGAGGCCGCAGCTGCACAGCTGGCTGGCGTGGGGAAGGGTCCGTGGCCCCCACGGAATGGATCGCAGCACGTGAGTGTGAGTGCCGGCAAGCCCTGCAGGCAGCTCGTTGCCGGTGTGTGAGCACGTAAGTGCAGGGGGTTCACTGCTGGCTGCTGCGCTCTGGCATCCCAGCAGCCGGCAGCCGATAGGCAAAGAGATGCCGGCTGCCCGGCGCGGGGGGACACCTCTCTGTTTTGCCCACACGAGTCAAAGGAGGGGTGAAGAAGGAATTGAACCCATTTGTTTTTCCTCCCCAGAAGAGACAGGCGAAGGAGACACCACATGTCGATGTGGGAGCCACGCAGCAGCCACCTGTATGTGGGCCGGGGGGGGCGCGTGTCGTCTGTGGCTCCTGTGCTTCCTGTGCGTCCGCGGGGTTGGAGTGCACACTGCTCCCCGCTGGCCGCCTCGGCGGGGGAGTCACGTGTGTGTGCCTGTATTCAGTGTGCCTCTTTGCACCCCTGTTTGTGTGTGCGCGCGTGTGCATTCATGGGTTTGTGTGTGCAGCCTTGGTTTTGTGTGTGCCGAACCTCCTCGTGTGTGCCTTGCAGTACGTGTGTCGGTGCGTGCTGCTACCTGTGGATGTGCAGTCAAGCATGCTCGGGGGGTGAGTAGTGTATGTACATGTGTGTGCTCATGGGTGTTTCTGTGTGCCTAGGTGTGTTGGGAAGGGCCTGTCTGTCTTCTCCAGGGTGTTTGTGTGCATATTCACAGCTCTGCAAGTTTCATGGCATAGCCCAGGCCTCCCTAGTGCAGAGCTGCAGGAACGCAGAGAAGCCAAATACAGCTCCTTCCCGTGCAGACAGCCAAAACTGCTCCTCCCCAAGCCTTGGGGCAGGCTTTCTACCTGGGATGTACTGGGTGAGAGGCTGTCCTGGCCAGGTGTAGCTGAGCACAGGGAGAGAGAACTTCCTCTACTCGGTGAGGAGGACATCTCCCATTGATCTGAGAAAGGCAGGTCTTGTACCTGGCATCTTTTCCCCTCTTACTGCCCTGATTCCATCAGGACTACCACTCTTGCTGGCAAGTTGGCTTTCCTGTCAGAGTCCCTGCAACATCATTTGTACCATTAGAACAGTGCTGCTCTGAAAAGGAGCCCAGCTTCAAGAAGCTGATGATGCAGAGACATCCCCAGTGCAAGGAGGAAATCCCCAGCTGCAGTGAGAGGGCATTGCCCATATTTAGGAAGGTGTCCCTAGGCAATCAGAAAAGAGGAAGGTGCCTGGGATATGGCAAGCCAGCGTTTTGGGTGCTCCAGCAAGCTGGGCACACTATTTGAAAGCTTCAGGTCAGCTGTGGGGCTACTAGGACTGGTCTTCCATCAGCCTGATGCCTTCTGAAGGGACAGAAGTTCAGTCTCAGTCCTGTTTTCAGCCCCTACCAGCACCAAAAGGATGCTGGAGGACTGAGGATGAAGCAGAAATCCAGCCCATAGCCCTGGGGATGGCATTTTCTTCTCCCTGGGATTCCCAAATTGAATCCAGGGTGCGTACTTACTTCCCCAGGGGGTGGCTGGGACGCCAATCTCTAACTGTCCCATTGTAGGAGGGAGCGTCGCCGGCGGCACCACATGTCAGTGTGGGAGCAGCGCACCAGCCAGCTGCGCCGGCACATGCAGATGTCCAGCCAGGAGGGCATCAACAAGGATGAGCCACCTCTCATCAACCCCCATGCCAGCATCTTCCGTAGGAAGAAACCAGGGGATGGCATCACCCTGGAGAAACGCGCCGAGGAGCAGAGTGGCAAGGCTGAACGGCCGCTAGCTGAGGCACTTGAGCAGCCGGCCCCAGGAACCAACCCCTGCAGTGGTGAGGACAGGAGGAGCCCATCACCACGGGCCAAGCGAGACAAGGAGCCCTGGCACCAGAAGTCATGCCATGGGAACTGTGAACTGGGCGAGCAGGACGGGGCAGGAGGTGGCATCGAGGACAGGGCCAGGATGAGACAGAGCCAGCGGCGCAGCCGGCACCGCAGAGCCCGGATGGAGGGGAAGGAGCCAGCTGGCACCCTGGGGAGCCGCTCAGCCAGCCAGGAGATGAGTCTGGAGGAGGTCAGCCCCACGGAAGGGGTGCAGGATGGGGACCAATGCAGGGACATGGTTGCAGCAGAAGTGCTGATTCAGGGGGAGACAGCAGCAAGCAGGGAGCCCTTCAGGTTGGTACCCAGGGAGGGCATCTTTTGGTTCCTACAGCTTCTTATCTTCTCCCCTTACCTTTGTGCACCTCTTTTTCTCCCACATCCATCCTGCAGGACAAATGGAGTCTCTGCCAGTGATGCTGAGCTGACTGGGACCACTGAGGTGGGGGCCCCCCCGCAGGTGGCACCTGAGCCCTCCCGAGGGAAGATGGGCAGCCTGATGGAGCAGGACTGCAGCAGCCCGGACACCAGTGAGCAAGCACTGCTGGAGGCTAGCCGCACTGTCAGCCGGAGTGAGCCTGACCTCTCCTCCATCACCCCCACCACTGAGAAGGCCACGGAGAGCACTGCCATCATGATCGATGTCCACGACTCCACTGTGGTACAGAGTGAGGACCCATCTCTCTTTCCTGAGTCCCTCTCCCACCCCTCAGGGACCCTGTGGGGGTGGAAAGCTGTTTGCATGGCTTTTCCTATCCACATCTGTCAACTGGGGAGCTTTCCTTGCTGCTTCTTCCAGGACCTCCTTCCAGCACCCCAGTTTTGCAGCATAGGACTGATGTGCCACCATCTCCTGGGGAGCTTCTCCTTTTCTTACCTCCTTGCTACCCACCCCTTTGCCTGATTCCTCCTTCCCTCTTCCTTTCTGCCTGGGCAAAGCACATGAATCCCCTGTTTTTCCTAACACATTCACAGCCTCCACCCAGCTTGCTGCCACTCAGACTCCTTAACAGCACCCTTGCTGTCAAGGTGAGTGCTTTAAACAGTGTTATTAATTAAACAGCACTGTGAAAGCTGGCCTTGTTAAAACCCCTTTCATCTGCTTCATCCTGGCAGCTTGTGTCTTTTCTTTCCTTCTGGTCGCTCTTCCCCTAATGGCATGGGGATGCAAAGCAGAAACCAGGGGGATTGCATGTGCCCAGGTGGCAGTGACACCCCAGGGTGCTGTCTTGGTACAAGGCTGGGCAAAGGCTCTCGCTTTCTTGCAGTTAGCAACAAGACAGATGGTGAAGCCAGTCCCTTAAAGGAGGCTGAGACCAAAGAGGACAAAGAGGAGATGGAGAAGAAGAAGCGGAAGAAGGACAAAAGTGAGACAGGCAAAGCAATGGTGCCGCACAGTTCCATGTTCATCTTCAGCACCACCAACCCGTGAGATGTTTTTTTGGACTGTAGGAGCCTGTGGGCAGGGAGGTCTGCAAGGGGAAGGCCCCTAGACACCACTGAAAACAGGGAATTCCCTTGGGAAGGGGGTTGAATAGCTCCCAATCAGCCATGGTGCTCCCCAAGCCAGTGCTCTCCCTCTGTGCCAGCCATGCTTCTAGTTTTCTCTCCCAACTGCTGATTGTTAGGTGTGGTTTTTATTCAACACTTTTTACATTTACCTTCAGTTTCTGCTCCCCTGTAGCTCTTGCCTGGCTCCAGCAGCCTGGAAGAGTAAGCACCCCAGTTTCTCGGGGACTATCTCTGGCTGGCCATGGGTTGCCTGGGGGGCTGGGACAGCCAAGAAAAGTGGTCATCAAGCCCAAGGTACTCCTGGGCTCCCTTGTTTTTCTCCTGAGACTTTGCTGCCCTGTTCTGCCCTGAAAGCCAGTGGTGTGGGATGAATTTTGCACATGGGCCATGCCAGAGGCTCACAAGTCAGGCTGTCTCCCTGCAGGGTGCGGAGGGCTTGCCACTACATCGTGAACTTGCGCTACTTCGAGATGTGCATCCTTCTGGTGATCGCCGCCAGCAGCATTGCCCTTGCAGCAGAGGATCCTGTCCTCACCAACTCCGACCGCAACAAAGTGATTGCAAATGTCCCCCATTCCCCTTATCATGCAGGCAATGCAGGCAGAGGTGCTGTAGGATTTTAGCTTCCATGGTGGGGCACATGTGGGACATGGATCAAGGAAGCCAGAGGCAGCACCTGCACAGTGCCATGGGGTCTGACTTCTTTCCCACCACCTTCCTTTATAAACCCTGAAATTGCTCTCAGTCTCCCACACTTGGGATTTGGAGCCTGGGCAGCAGACCAGGGCACCTTGTTGACAGTAAAATAGCTTGAACTGGGGAGATGCTGATGTGCACATGCACTGGTATAGGCGAGCGTGACTTTGGCTCACAGATTTCAAAGCTGCTTGCACCATGCACAGGAAATGTTTCCTGTCCACGTACACAGGCCGGATTTATGGCTGTCCTGAACTCCCAGGGAACAGGCTGGGTTTGGGGCAAGCAAGCCAACCCTCCATCTGCACCTCAGCCGGGCAGGCCCTGATGTGGGGTGGTGATGGGTTCTGGGTGGGCACAAGTGAGCCCGTTTCCCTGGCAGTGGCTGCAGAGCACCCGTGCCTTCTCTCTGCAGGTCCTGAGGTATTTTGACTATGTCTTCACCGGCGTTTTCACTTTCGAGATGGTTATCAAGGTAAGAGCCCTTGCAGGCTGGCTGTGCTGGAGGTGCCGAGTCCTGCAGTATCCATGCAACAAGTGGGAAATAGCTCAGTGTTTAAGTTCTGGTCCTAAATTTGGATGATTTTGGAGTCACAGTGGGTGGGCGGGGAGTGCACACACGGTTCCCATCACTGCTGAGGCATTTCAGGTGTCGGTCAGTGGGAAGGGGAAAGGAGAGATGGTGAGGGGACAGGAGAGGCGGCCATGAGGGATGAGGGGAGATGGTGAGGGGAGAGCAGGGGCAGCCATGAGGAGAGATCATGAGGGGGGAGCAGAGGCAGCCATGTGGGTAAGGGGAGATCATGAGGGGAAAGCAGGGGCAGCTGTGAGGGTTGAGATGAGAGATCATGAAGGGAGAGCAGAGGTGGCCATGGGGGGTAAGGGGAAATCATGAAGGGAGAACAGGGACAGCCATGAGGGTGAGGGGAGATCAGAAGGGGGAGAGCAGAGGCAGCCATGAGGGGAGATCATGAAGGTAGAGCAGGGGTGGCCGTGAGGGATGTTCATGAGGGGAGAGCAGGGGAAGTCATGGGCTTTGAGGGGTGGCCATGAGGGGTAGGGGCAGCAGCTATATAGCGTGGGCCACCATAAGAGGGCAGACGAGAGGTGGCTGTGAGGGGCAACCATGAGTGGGGATTTTGAGCAAAGATCAGTTTGCCCTCAGTGACATGGTTTAGTGGTGGGGTTGATGATCTTAGAGGTTTTTTCCAACCTAGTTGATTCTGTGATGGAGACCTAAAGCCTGGTACTTAACAGTGGGAATCAAGAGTGCTCAGTACTGTTTTATCAGGCTCCAGGCTTCTACAGAATATGATACTCTTTGATATATACCTGAAGTACAGGGAGGACAGGTCTGCTGCTCCCCATCGATGTCCCTGTCCCCCAGCATGTCCTGCCTGCAGCTGCTTCCACCTCATGCCAAGCTGCTTATTCCCTGCCTGTTTTTCTCACCGTTTCTCCTCTCCAGATGATTGATCAGGGCTTGATCCTTCAGGATGGCTCCTACTTCCGAGACCTCTGGAACATCCTGGATTTCATCGTTGTGGTGGGAGCGCTGGTGGCTTTTGCCTTGGCGTAAGTGGCTGTTGTCATTGTCAGCTCCCTGCCTTCCTTTGGCCGGGGTGGGAGGAAGATGCAACTGCGTGTTACAGCTGCCAGACCCTGATTTTTGTTTTTATTACTCTGCACCCTTCTGTTTTGCTTCTGAGACGGCTTCTGGCAGTGGTGCGTGGCTGCTCCAGAGATATTTCTCTTTGTCAAATGCTGGTGAGCAAGCAGGCAGGGATCAAGGCAAGGCAAGGTGGAGATGCTAGGAGGCTGGTGGTGAAAGTGGACTTGAAAGAGTGCAGAAGGGACTGTTAGAGAGGGAAAAAGACCTGAGGGTGGCAAAAGTTATACATCTGGGGTGCACAAAAAAAGCAGCAGCCTGTCAGGTGGAGCTCCCCTCCAAAGATGTTTGTGCTGGAAATGGTCCCACATAGCTGGTGACTTTTCCTCTGCTCTAGAGAGAGAGCATTGCCCTGGATACCTGCAGGGATGGGGATGCAGCTAGTGGGGTTTGTGCCTACATCCTTTGCAGCATCATAGTGAGGGCAGAGTGCTTGCTCTGTAGTATGTCCCCACTAAGCATCGCCTTTCAGTTTGGCACCAGTACCAAGCTTGTGGCACCTGCAGGTCTTCCTCTCCAGGGTAGCTTGATGTCTCTGGTGCCCATGCCATGGAGGGCAGGAGCATCCAGGGATGAATTTCGTGCTGCTCTGCCCCCCTCTGTGCTGCTGATTGGACAGAGGTACAGTGAGAGTGCAGGGAGAATGTGCTGGTACCCAGAGAGTGGGTGCCAGTGTGATGCTTGCAGATAAGGGGCACCCTCTTGTCCCCAGGGCTGTGGTTCCTCATTAGTGCCTGTGGAGGAAGAGAAGAAGAGAGGAGAGGCTCATGCTCATTTGTCACGCTGTTGTTCTCTCTTTGTGCTTTTGACACTGGCGGCGATGACGTTAGTGCTGGTGAGAGGGATTGGAGCCCTGTCCTTGTCCACAGCTCAGGTACTGTGTGAGGCCCTTGGGGTGGCTGAGTCCAAGCTCTGAGGTCACTCGATGGATTACAGCCCATAATCCATCCCTCCCTTCTCACCCAAGGCCAGGTGGCAGCTCCTTTCCTTTGCTCTTACCCACTTGCACCTTCCCTGGTTTACTGCTTTTGCCTTCCTCATCTTTCTCACCCACTTCCTCTCCTGATGCTTTCTGCCACTGCTCTCTCCTTGGGAGGAGCATGGGAGAATTCAGCTTGCTCAGCACAGGGATGTACCAGCCCCTGGGCAAAGAAGGGGGCCCGACCGCAGATCCCGGTATGGGGAAAGACCATGGGAAAGGATTGGCTGCTGGGGACATTGCTCTAAACCACCCAGGATGGATTCAGCATCTTCAGGGTCTGGCTGAGCCTTCTTTTGCCAGGACAGCCCCTCAGAGTATGCTGAGATGGGGACGGGCCCAAGGGCATCAGCAGCCTTAAGATGCCCTGGGTGGTTTGGGGAATTTCAAGAGGACAAGGGAGCCTTTTCCTTCCAAGGCTGGAAGGAAAGTCTTCCATCAAGACTTTATGATGGCTGGAGGTCCATAGATTGATGGCTCAGCCTGCTCCTGGGTGGATGGGATGTCCTTACCACTGCTAACAGTACCATAATCTGTTAGTTTACTGTTCTCTTGCCCCCACCCCACAAAGGTAACACGATTGCTGGAGTGGCTGCTGGAGCTGGCAGGGTCCCCATGTGCCAATTCTGAGCATGTGGGAAAGCTGCTGTGCCTTTCCAGCTCCACTTGCCACCTGTTCCCAGCCTCCCAAGGGAAGGACAGGTCCCTTTGGGCACAGGGCAGCTGAATTCTTAAGGGTGAGCACCATCACTGGCTATGGCAATGCAGCAAGAATCTATGTCACCTGCTCACTCTTGCAGCTATAGCCAGGTAGACACCAAACTGCTTGTGTCGGGGATGAGGGCTCTTTATAATGTAAACCTGCAGTGTTGTCCCCCTCCCCCACATCTGATGGTGGCTCCTGCTGGAGATGATCTCATGGCTTTGGGGGTGAGGGGAACAAAGGAGCTGCAGTGATTTCTGATGGGTTTATACCTTATAAAGCATTCATAAGAACACCTGCCTCTCCCCCTGGCAGCCCATCACTGCTGTGGAGCTGCAGGATGTTCTCCAGTTGTATGTGTCCCAACCCGTTGCTCTCCCTCCCTCCTTCTTTCCCTCCCTTCTTGGTTTCAAGAGGAGAACTGGTGGTGATGTTTAAATCATCTCTGTTTCTTCTCCCTCCATGAGCAGTTTGATATGGGGCTGGGGTTGGGGGTAAGTGTTCTTTCTCTCCCTCTCCTTACCTCCACCCAGCACAGTGGGCAAAGCAATGCCCACAGGGTAGCTGCAGTGATTGTGTGGTTGAGAGCAGCTGTTGACAGGGTAAAAGTACTTCGTGGTAGAAGTGTTGCTGGGACATGCCATGCTGTTTGCGTTTTCTGCCCCTCTTGCCTCCCTCTGCGGTTTGGTTTCCCCACAGGGCTCCTGGGTAGCTGTGGGCAGAGCAGGAGGTCTCTGAGCTCTCCAGTGGCACCGCCATCATCTGCTGGCTATTGATGCCACATCAAAATCACCAATACGCAGATGTCCTTCCGTAAAGCCATCTCTTCGTGTGCTATAGTGGCTTGCCCACTGCCTCCTTGGAGCCCATACATACTGAGTAATAGACTGTCTTGGCTGATCTGTAGCTCTCCATGTGGAAACCTAATACGTCAATCCAAACGCAGCCTAAATAAAAAGCCCAGTATAAAACCATAAATCTCCAAAGAGTTAAAATTAAATTAGTTGAAATAACCAGAACCATAACTAAAGACCCTGCTCATTTTTGCCTCCCATGGCATTGTCTGATGGGCATTGTGCAAAGGAGGGATGCTCACTTGCAGCTTTGCAGAGCTGTCAAGAGGCAGTGATGCCTTTGCCTGTGGGGTTGCAACAGTGGGAAAGGCTGAGTGGTGAAAAGGTTTGGTGGTCAGTGTGTAGCCCTCATTTTCTTACCTGGTGAGCAAGGGCAGGTGTTTCTCCACACAGAGGTACCCAGCAAAGGGGCTTCTTTCCTTGCCAAGCAGCAATCCCTTGTGTCTGTCAGCACCAGTGTCTGGAAGCAAAAATGACCTGTGCCTACTGCAGAATAATCTGGGGCGAGGCTGGTCAGAACAGTGGTCTGATATCACATCATGGAAGTGCTACAAAGTTAAACCATCAAATTTTCAACACACCTTCCATCTGTTTCACTAACATACAGCCAGAATCTTGGGTTGCTTTTATGTTTTTTAAGAAACATTTTACTTCTTAGGCTTTACTGACAGTGCTGAGCACTGTGTGCATGTCACAGGGACTCATCAAGCAAAGGACAGAGGTTTGTTTCCAGCAAGGGACTTTGTAGACCACCTTCACTTGTCCAAGCGGATGTCATGCTGGGTTGTAGGAGATCCTGCACTGCAGCTCAGGCTCTTCATTAGTGGATTTCTTGATGGGGGTGTTTAGCAGACTTAGCCAGTTTGAGTGGGAACTACTGTAGCCTTGCAGGTAGGTTCCCACCTGCCTTTGGCTGGCTGTGGCCATGTCTCAAGGTCTCTCCCCAGTTCCTGGCTGAGGAGCGCCATGTGCCTGCCTGCTGTTACCCACTGTCCCACTCTCTGCAGTTCCTCTAGCAGCAGAGGTTTCACTATGTGCCCCTTTCCTAAAATCTCCAGCAGGGTGGGCCCAGGGCTCCTGGCTTGCTGGGTGAGTCCCTCCTTGCAGATAAGCCCCATCCTGGAGGACACAGGGTGGTCTACTCATTGTGCCATTCAACCTAGGCATGGGGCAGCGAGGGCTGCTACAGGATCCCTGCACCTGAGAGACTGCAGTCATCCCCCTGCAGCTCCCCTGATGGTTTTCTTACCTTCTTCCTCTCCTCTTTCTTTTTCCTTCTCTCTGCTGGTGCTGTTTCATGGCTGCTGGGCTGGATCACCGACAGGAATGCTTTGGGGTAACTATGCTAGTCACATCATTGTGGGGTGCTGCCCTGGGGAGATGGGTGCAAACGTGTGTCTGTCTGAAACCTGGGCTGCATTTGCAGAGGCTGGAGTACATTGTTCTGCATGTATCTCTGTATTGCCCTGAGAGGCATTAAAGGTGATGTGCTCTGGGAAAGTGCTGGTGGGATTTTCTTTGCAAGCAGTGCAATTCCTTGCCTTCAGAGGAAGGTGCTTTCATTGCAGATTTCAATGTCTGTGTGGTACACATATAGATGGTGTGAAGCACACTCATGGCATCAGGGCGCAGGAAAAGTGGTGTCCATCTCAGAACAGAGCGCTCTGCCCTAGTGGGGCCTTTGCCAGCACTGAAGTACCACAGTGACACATGGGATGTGGTTCATGCCAAGCGCAGGGGCCTGGGGAGAGCTCAGTCTTGGTTGTAGACTGAGCAAGCAATTCCACAAGAGGTTTTCTGAAGTCTGAAGAGGTCCCTCCTTGTCAGATCTAAAGCACTGCAGTTTAATTGTTCTTGATGGCAGCTTGCACTAACCAAGCACTCAAATCCTTGCCCCAGCCCCAAGTCAGATGCCCCAAGCATTTACCCAGGCCCTAATACTGAGCAGAACAGGAGCCACAAGATGCAGAATGAGTCCTGTTTGTACAATCGCTTCCTGTGCATTTGTGAGGCTGTGCTCCTAGGGAGGACTATGAATTAGTGGTTTGTTTCCATCTCTTCATGTTTATGCCCAGTATTGTGCTCCTTGTTTCATTAGCCTTTGCAAAGGAGCTGTGTAATTTGGAGTCATTTGTAAGTCATTTGTAGTCAGTTGTAAGTCATTTCATCAATGTTTTTTGAGTGTGCCTGGTGGATCTAAACTATGCCACCTTCACCAGGGCCTCTCTATTCCATCCTGGGATCCAGCTCATGGGCTTTGGTTAAAAGGCAAGGTTTAAAAATGGTATTGTGGTTTGGATTAATCACACTTTTCATTAAATTAGGGTCACGAGGGGGCTTTTCTAAATAATTCTACTGGTAAGCTCTGCCTCAGCTGACTTGGGGTGGTGGCAAGTACAGCCCTGATCTGGAGAGGCAGGAGAGGGCTGAGGTATTATATGTGTGTGAGATAGAAGACCAGTCTGACCATGTTATGTAGTACTGATAGAATAAGGCAGAAAGCTGTAAGTGCAGCATTTGTGTGAACAAACCAAGCACAGAGCAGGTGCTTCCATAGCACTCTAACCTTAAAGTAAGGACCATGAATCTCAAGTTTAAACTGGGATGGAAAAGATATTGTGAGACACAGCATGTACAGCCCATTGAGTGCATTTTCTTAATTTTGTTATGAATTTCTTGCAGCCAGTAGTAATGGTAGAAAACAGTTTGCAATGGTGGTGGCCTTCTGCAAGCCCCATGTGCAAATGGCACATACCTGCAGCAGGAAGCAAACCTCCTTGCCCTGTTGAGCTACATGGCTTAGGGACATGGGGAAAGGCAGCATGCCCTTCCTCAGGGAAAGGACACCTGGCATCACACTACTTCCCACAGTTTATTAAGGTTGCTGCTCCCCAGCAAAAGGGAAAAGTTGCTAATCCTGAGTAGGAGATTATTGTTTCTTTTTCATCTCTGCCAGCTGTCAGTGCGTGTGCTGAAGGAGACTCACCCATATGGGCTTGAGCACTCAGCAGTCACACGTTTGTGTGCCCCCTGTTCCCATCCTTAAGTGTGCAGGAAGTGCGGGGGGGGGGGTAGGGTGTCATCTGTTGAAGTCCCTAGACAATCTACCCCTGGGGCTGCAAGATTAGTGTCTCTCTGTTTCATTTTTGGGTGCGTGTGCCTCCCTCTGATGCGATAGGACCAACAAGGGCCGGGATATCAAGACCATCAAGTCTCTCCGTGTGCTACGAGTCTTGAGGCCCTTGAAAACCATCAAGCGACTGCCCAAGCTGAAGGTAATGTTCCCCATCTCCTGTCTTACATCTATCTTCTTCAGCATGGACTTGTGGGTGCAGGGACCCTGCACATTGATTTGCTTGTGAGCAGTGAGCAAGTAGTTTTCAAAGCATTTGCTGTTTTCAGAGCCCCATTTTCAAACACAACATCCTTCAGGCTGCTTCATATCTGAAGGTGCAATGAGTTATTAAAAGCAAGCCTGTATCTCTGCAAGGTGTCAGAGTTAGTTCTTTTGCCAGGGTAATTGGGGCTGGAGTGGACATGAGGCAGCAAAGGCCAGGCACTCTCCTGATAAAATAAGCTGCCCTGGCTTTGGGGTAGCTCAAATCTCTTTCCAGAGCATTTTGCAAACACCTTGGGATTGTGTGTGCTGTGCTGTCATGGTGTTGCACTGGAGGGGGATTTCCCATCTCAATAGAGATATTTTTTTATGCAGCAACAGTAGGATTATGGATTTCCCTACCTTGGCTGATAGAGTATAGAGCCAAAAAGGAGAAGGAGCCCAAAGAAGCCCTATTTTTTTTTTTCTTACAAGAGGTTATTTGGCTGATGCATGAGATCCAGGGTGGCACCCTGGAGACTTGGATTTTGACTCCAACTTTTCTTCATGATCAGTGGATGGATTCAGCCCATGTCAGTTCATTTCTGGACACCTCTGTTTCCACCACAAAGCAGGGATAAGGACATTCCTCTTACAGTTCTGTGAGAACTAGGCCTGAGAGCACAGCCTGGGGAGGTGCTGCTATTGTAGGCAGAGGTATTTGCTCTGTCTTGTTATGTGGGATGATGTGAAACAATGAAGTGTTTACTAATTGGTCTACAGTTCTGCTAATTGAATAATAGGGATAACCCCCTGTCTGCTACCCTGGTTGCAGAGAACACTGAGGATGTAAATATTCATCTCTGCTTCTGTCTCAGGGGCTGTGTGGTGTCTGTGTGTGTGCTGGGGGTACTCTGGGTGTTAAACTTGTTATTGAAATAGCTTTTTGCCTGCAAGAAGTCCCAGCAATTTTCTCCTTTCCCCACCACAAGTGGAAGATGTTTTTCCACATGATAGTCTAGTTTTGGTCCTGCTCTTTGCTAAGACTGTGAGTTCCCTAAGGTGAGTTATGCCCTCTCCTTCAGGCTGTCTTTGACTGCGTCGTGACTTCTCTCAAGAATGTCTTCAATATCCTCATCGTCTACAAGCTCTTCATGTTCATCTTTGCTGTCATTGCTGTTCAGCTCTTCAAGGGGAAGTTTTTCTACTGCACTGACAGCTCTAAGGACACGGAGAAGGACTGCATGTAGGTTCCCTGTTCAGTAGGTCCGATGCTGCTTACACCTCTGGCAAAGGCAGGGTACTGGGTAATGTCTTCTATGGCAAGACTCGCTCTTGGCCATTGTCTCTTCGGGTGGACAGCATGGGCTGAGCCCTGTCCCCAGTGCTGTATCAGGACTGTGCATCCTTGCATGGGATGTGAGATGCAGAGCCCTTTATTTTGCTCCTGTTCTTTTTCTGCCTTCTCCCCATTTGCTTTTCCCTTCTCTGCTTCTCCCGGGTTGTTATCCAGCCTCTCCCCATTTTTCCCTCCAGCCTTGCAGGAATAGAGGTGCCCCCCCACTGTACACACACACTGCCCCAGGGTTTAAAGCCATTGTCTGATAGTCTGGCAGCTTAAAAAGCAAGGTCATTGCTCTCTCTCAACCTTGCAGAGGGAACTATGTGGACCATGAGAAGAACAAGATGGAGGTGAAGTGCCGGGAATGGAAGCGCCATGAGTTTCACTATGACAATATAATCTGGGCTTTGCTCACTCTCTTCACAGTCTCCACCGGAGAGGGTTGGCCCCAGTGAGTATTCTGCTTCATCTGCCCCCTTGAATGGGGTGGTTGGGTTAATAACTGGCTACATTCAGGCAGGATTGAGAGAGGAAATGCTGGTCAGGGAGGAGGACAAGGACGGTGAGAAATTATATCAGGACAAAAGAGTTTTTAGCCCCCATATGAGGCTGGGACTGTGGATTGGTTAGCTTCTTCCTTGGGGAGTCAATAATGGGTAATCCTTATCCTGTGTGGCTCTGAGCAATATTTTAGGTCAGTTTTAGAGATGACTGTAGGACTACACCTCTCTCCATGCTCATGTGAGCTTGGGCAACTTTTTTTCTCTCTGTATAGAGCACAGGAAAATCCATTTTCCATCAGGGGCACAAGCAAAGCACCATAAAGCAAGCTGTAGCCACTTACAAGAGTTGTCCTTATAAAGCAGGTTAAGGCAGAGCTTTATCTTATCGTTGTTACAAGTGTGGTCAAACGGAACTGTCTGTACAAAGTGGGTCCCGTGAGAAGTGCCACATGGTGGCAGACCTGAAGGGCATATCTCTGGTTGCTTTTCCTCACCTGTCTGCCCACAGGGTGCTGCAGCATTCAGTGGATGTGACAGAGGAGGACCGTGGGCCCAGCCGCAGCAACCGCATGGAGATGTCCATTTTTTATGTCGTCTATTTTGTGGTCTTCCCTTTCTTCTTCGTCAACATTTTTGTGGCTCTCATCATCATTACATTCCAAGAGCAGGGAGACAAAATGATGGAGGAGTGCAGTCTGGAGAAGAATGAGGTATGGTCTGGGGAGGGGGGAAAAAGGGATGTTTCCATGGGGTTTCTGCCATTTGGGAGCTTGGGGCTCCCTAGGTGTTGAAAAGGTGTAAGAAACTTGTGAGCCACCTGCCTGCCCAGCCCATGAAGGAAAAAAGTGTGGCAGCTGCTGTCCCCCATGTTACCATTGGCCAGGGTCTGATGCATGTTATTTTATTCCAGAGGGCCTGTATTGACTTTGCCATCAGTGCCAAACCCCTCACGCGGTACATGCCCCAGAACCGGCACACCTTCCAGTACCGGGTCTGGCACTTTGTGGTCTCCCCATCCTTCGAGTACACCATCATGGCCATGATAGCATTGAACACTGTTGTGCTGATGATGAAGGTGAGCTGGTCAGAGTAAGCCTGTCCTGTCTGTGGCAGTGGGGAGAAGGAGGATGGGACTGGAGGGTATTTTGGTAGTTTCTAGGAGATATTCTGAGGCAAAGTCTAAGCATGTGTTCCTTGGCATAGTCACTTGAAACACCACATGCCCCAAACTGGAGGCAAGATGTTCCCTAAGCAAGATGACACAAACGATCTGGACTTTTTAACTACTGCAGAAAGATCTGGATTTACTCCATGCTTCCTTCTGAGAAGGAGTCACAGCTGGCCTGAGAGAGGTGTGGAGAGGGGAATGATGAGATAGTCTTGAGGCAAGGAATATATATATGGTCCACCACAGGTCTTTCCTGGGACAGTCTAGCCAAAAGGCTTGCAGGCCTCCTCCTGGCTAGCAATGTCTCTCTCTTTCCATCAGTACTACTCTGCTCCATACACCTACGAGCTGGCCCTGAAGTACCTGAACATCGCATTTACCATGGTGTTCTCCTTAGAGTGTGTCCTCAAGATCATAGCTTTCGGCTTCCTGGTGAGTGGCTGCTCCTGTTCTTGATGAGGGTACTAATTTGGACTTTGGCAGCATACAGATCACAGAGGAAGGTGTTAATAATGTGAGGTTGTTTCTCTTTATTTTGGGTCCCAGCCAGAGAGCTGCTTTTAGGCTGGAATCACTTCTTTGTTTCTCGTTAAATTTCTCACTGCTGGGTGCTGGTCGGGGAAGCCACACCATTGCTTTACTTTTTGCCTTGTTCCTGTGGTACTCTGGTGCCTGGACCCAGAGTATGTTTTGTGCAGCTGCTCTGCTAAAGCCAACTGCTGCTGCAATTATTCTGGTGGCTGCAGTCCCTTAACCCCAGGAGCCATGAGATGTTACTGTGTTGTTGTCCTTGGGCTGTATCAATTGGACCAGACCTGGCCAGCAGTTAGACCTCCCTGCCTCATTCAGTCTTCAAGTCCCCAGTTGCTCATTTAAGACTTGAAGCCATGGACTGCCTTTTCTTTGGCTACTCTGTGGCTTATGAGCAACTGTTGGATTTGCTCTGTTATATTTTCTTTCCTGTTTGTAATGCATACTGGGAAGTGAGGTCCTCTAGCAGGAGGGTTTCTAGTTCCTTACTCCTAGCAGCACCAGCCATAGTGAAGTCTGGTGTTGCACCAGCTGCTACAAAACCAGCAGAGGCTGAGGTGGGTCTGGGTGCCCATGAAGAGGAGGGCAAAGCAGCCTTGTGGCTGTGAGAGTCAGCTTGATGAGCTATTGCAGCCTGACCAGGGCTGGCTGTGGCTGCTTTTCCCACTCCCTTTCACCAGGATGACCTGTTGGATATGTGAGTCATCTCCCAGGAGAAGATGCTTGCCGCAGACACTCTTGGGTCTGCCACCATCTCAGACGCAAGAAGGTGCTCCAGACTGTGGTGGCATACAAATGGGCAGCCAGGTCTCTGCTGCTGCTGCCACCATTGTCTGTGAGCAGCCTTCGTCTGTGGCCCAGCATCCTTCAGACTTGCCAGCCCCAAGATCAAATCTGTGTTTCCTCTTTCCTTCCTTCTGCAGAATTATTTTCGGGACACCTGGAACATTTTTGACTTCATCACTGTCATCGGCAGCATTACGGAGATCATCCTGACAGACACCAAGGTGAAGCAGGGGCTGGGAGCAGTGGGGTGTATTGCTACAGGGTGGGGGGCTCCTGCCTCCCTCTGACTCTCATCTCCTCCCAGCTGGTGAACACCAGCAGCTTCAACATGAGCTTTCTGAAGCTTTTCCGGGCTGCTCGGCTCATCAAGCTGCTGCGCCAGGGTTACACCATCCGCATCCTGCTCTGGACATTTGTGCAGTCCTTCAAGGTAAGTCACACATGTCCTGGTCTCATCCCAGGCCACAGTTCTGGGGTGCTGCTCCTAAATGCAGGCTGTTCCCAAGGTCTTGATGACTTGTTGGCTTGTAGGAGAGATGGATGAGCACAGCTTACCTGCTCACTGTGCGTTTTGTACTCCTCTGGAGCTGGACCTATGCTAAATGAGATCACTCATCTGCTTCTCTTGCAGGCCCTCCCCTACGTCTGCCTCTTGATTGCCATGCTTTTCTTCATCTATGCAATCATTGGGATGCAGGTGAGCACAGACATCTCGGTGTGCATCTCTCTGGTGTGGGCAGGCTGGACCACCATGTCCTCAGCGTTATGTATGGCAAGCAGCCTTGTGCCTGCCTGTCGCTTCACTTGGTCACTGTCCAGGAAGGTCCTGAGGGTGGAATAGCTTTTCTGGGAGCTGCAGAATCATGTGCCCTGGAGGAGCTGCAGTTGACTGAATTTAGTCAAGCTCCACAGCTGCCTTCATAACTCGTGCCTTTGGAGATGTGGTCTTGGAGACTCAGCTGGGCATCCTGTGTTGCAGCTGCTTTCAAATTTCCACCCCTTCATTTAGAAATTAGTCACTATTTCCAACTCCCTGGGAGTCCCCAGAGATTGATTTCATGCCTGAAGGACCTGGTGAGCAGCGTTCTGCCTTTCTCATCCAAATGCTGGGTCATGGAAGTGATCTTAGCAGCCCACCATTCACATTGTCCCTCTGCTCAGGGTTTATGTTGTAACCATGCCACTGATGGTCTTCGTGGGCTCCTTTGCTTAGAGACCCACGATGACCTACCAGGTGGTGGGAGGTCATCAGAGCATGGGAAGATGTAAGCTTTCTAGGCACCAGATGGTAAATAAGAAGCACATGAGCTAAAACCCTCAGCTCCACACGTGCTGCGGGGCTGGCTCAGTTCTGTGATGACTAAATCCCACGCTGAAGATCTGACAAAGCATCTTCAGTGGTGAACGCTTGGGATCTGGTGCTGCCTGATGAGTGAGCTGCTGCGGTATCCAGCACTGTTGCCTGATGAGCAACACAAGGACAGGTGCATTCTGGGGAGGCAGAGCGCAGCACAGCAAACCCCACCCAGGCTGCTTGGCAGTGCTGGTATTCAGTCTCTTCCACCCCATCTCTCCTGCCCTGGGAGTCCTGTGGCAGGTTTTCACTGCTCTCATGTTGGCAGTGGCTCCAGGTGTTCTCTGTGCTAAACAACCACCATCTGACTCAGCCCCTTCCCTGCTGGGTGGTAGTATTCGATTTTTTAACTTTTTTTTTCTTAACACCATTGTGAACAAATCCCCAAGCAGTAAAGTCTGTGGGTGTTATTTGAGCAAAATAGCTGGAGGCAGAAAATATTCTACAATTACACATTCCAAAAAACCTGTACAGAGAAAAAAAATACTCTGCACTTGGTATATTTTTAGGTTCACAGAAAGTGGAATAAATATTTAACAGTAATAACAGCACATTTTTCCTATTTGAGGCACTTTACGAACATTTGTTATGTCTTACCATGGCCTTGGCTGTGGGTCATTATTAGGGTATTGTCCACATTTGGCGCTTTGTTGCCTCTTTTGGCCCTGGGGACGGTAGTTCCAGGTGTTTGACAGTCCATGGTGGGTTAGTGGTTGGTTTGTCCCTATCTCGCTGAGCCCTTCCCCTACCCTACATTGCTGTGTCCAACCCCAGCACCCCAGACCATTTTCCCACAAAGGGAAATGCTCCTGGTAGGTTCCAGCACCATGGCTCAGCACCTACCATGGCAGTGCGACTCGTGCCTGCACCTCCAGCATGTTGAAGACTAGTGGGGGCTGTGCAGTGCTCAGATGATGCCTGTAACATGGCAGAGGGATGGATGTCAAGCAGTTGGGCTCTGTTGATCCCAGGTCCTCTGTGCTCCTGTTTCCATGGCAGCTTGGCCTCTTGCAGCCTTTGCCGCCTACCACAAATCCCTGCTGAGGAAAGGAGATTCTCTTTCCCCAATGGCTGCATAGCACCAGCTCCTCACTGCTGGGGTGCTTTTCCATGGTTGATTGTGCAGAGGGTGGATGTTGACTGCTCTGGGGACCAGCTGTGCTGAGGGTTATGGACCTTGGGCAAGATTGGTCCCTGCGGCACAGGGCTGTGTGCCCATGAGCGAGGTGAATATGCAGCCACTTCCTTAGCCAGTGAGCTCCTTGCCTGAAGGGCTGAGCCCTTTTTCTCCCTCCCATAGGTTTTTGGTAATATCAAACTAGATGAAGAAAGCCATATTAACAGGCACAACAACTTCCGCAGCTTCCTGGGCTCCCTGATGCTCCTCTTCAGGTAAGCAACCATCAGGCTCCTTTGGTAGTGTTTTTGGGTGCAGGTGTGCTAGGAGCCAGGCTGGACAGTTTCTTGTTGCAGGCTGTTTGGTGGAGGTCAGCTTTTGATACTGGAGAGCAGCTAGGCAAGCACACAGTTGCAAGAACTCAGGAGCCCTTTCCTCTCCCACCTCCTCTCCATCCTGCCCCAGAAAGGATGTCTGTCTTTCTGGTTTTTGGATCATCTGGCTGGGGGATGTCAGCCCCATGTGCCTGGAGCAGCACCCTGGCACGGGTGCACTCCTGTGGGTCCAGCTTAGTTGCTGCTGACACAGTGCCTTTCTCCTCTGCGTGCCAGAGATGTGTTTAATTTAGGCAGGAGGTTGCATAGCTCCTTGTGTGGTTTCTGCCTGGGGTATCCTGCTCTGGCTCCATCTTGTGCCATCACAAGCTGCTGAGCATGGCTGTGTTGGGCACAGGAGTGCCACGGGAGAGGCATGGCAGGAGATCATGCTGTCCTGCCTGGAAGGCAAAGGCTGTGAGCCAGACACAACGGCGACATCTGGGCAGAACGAGAATGAGCGCTGCGGCACCGACCTGGCTTATGTTTACTTTGTCTCCTTCATTTTCTTCTGCTCTTTCCTGGTGAGTTCCTCCCCCTGAGAGCCATAGCGATCCCCTTCATCAACCCCTGAACCTGCACCCACAATTAACACAATTAATCTTCCCACAATTAACTCTTCCTTCCCTCTCCCCTTCTCTGCTCCCTCTCCCCCCACTTTCCTTTTTGTCATTTTCTTTTTCCCTCAGATGCTCAACCTGTTTGTGGCAGTCATCATGGACAATTTTGAATACCTGACTCGAGATTCCTCTATCCTGGGACCTCACCATCTAGATGAGTTTGTCAGGATCTGGGCAGAGTATGACAGAGCAGCATGGTATGTAGTCAGGTCCTTCTCTCCCAGGCAGCCTCTTAGAGCTGGTTTTAAATGGGTGTCTCAGTTTTCAACTACTGGAAACCAGCTGCGATGCCTGGGATGGTCAGGGAAGAGCTGCTCTCACCTGTGGCCCTTACAAGGGCAGCACCTTGTTCCTGCAGTGCCTGGTGGCAGAGGTGTCTTAGATAATGTTCATGGTTTTGCCATAGTGTTTATCCTGAGCGCTGGAGGTTCCTGCTTTTCCTCTCCTCCCAGTCTCCTTCCTAGTCCCTGTGCACCAGCTGGGTGCCTCTGCTCTGAGACCAGTTCCATCACTTGGTCTCCAACACCCACAGCTCCCCATCAAAGCAGGGCTCAGCGTGACTTGTTGTCAGCCCTGAGGACCTTGTTTTGAACATGTTTGGGTTCGGGGAATTGTGTTTCCACACTGGCCAGCCTGCTTGCCCCTTAGAGGTGAGAAGATTTTGTTTTGTGCCTTTGCTGATGAGGACCCCAGCAAACAGGCATTTGCAGGCAACAGCCTTTTCCCAGCAATGGGACAGGTTTATAGCAGCCATACATACCCTGAGTGGCCTGGCTTTGGCTCTGCTCCCACTGCTGCTGCAGAGAACTTGCTCTCTATTACTCCTCCTGAGGTGGTCTGGAGCATTCCTAAGGCAGTGTGGAGCCCTTGGCAACTTTAAGAGCATGTATGCCCTCCACTCAGTTCCAGAACTTTTACAGACCCTTCCTCCCTCCCACAGCCCAGAGACAGCCTCTGGACCCATGACCCACTACTGCTGTGCTGAGGAGCACGAGCAATCTTAAGCTTGAGTGCTCTTGGCAGCCGCACACACTCCCTTTGGAAACTCTTCACCTCCACTGCTAACGTTCTGCACCTCGAGAGACCAGCTCCAGCCAAGATATTTTTTTTCATGCCTAATATCAGCAGGTCCTGGCACAGTTTCCTCCACCATTTGTGTCCAACCCTGTGCAGCACAGTGCTGGCCAGGTTCCTCCCTGCTTGCCTCCTCCAGCACTCTTGCTGCTGTGCAAGGCCTCTGTGGGCAGATGGGTTTGCTTGTTAGCAGGTGAATATGTCCCATGCAAAGGGGAGAGGTCAGCATGGGTGAGTAGATGTCCTGATGGACTAGAGAAGGGAGAGGAGGTGAGAGCAGTGAAACACCCAGCTGCTCCATGTGGTGTGTCTCACCTACAGCTTTTGGGAAGGATTTCTTCACACCATGTACTTTATTCACTCTCACCCCCTGTGTTGGTGGCCTGTGTCTCCAGAACAGTCACTCTAAAAACACACCTGACCTGTTCTATTGATGCCATGCACCCTTCTGATTTCTGAGCAAGCCATGTGCTTTTGTTGTGATATGTGGCCAGTGGTTAGGGGATATGCACAGGAACTCGTAGTGCTGGGCCCCTGGGGGCAGCCCTAGCCCCAGTTGCTGGATGAGGAATGGGTGAGTACATCCAAATAGGTCCCTCTACCTGAGTGGGGCAGCAATTCTGCATTCTGCCACCTAGACCTTGAAGGTCTCACAAAGAGACTGCCCAATACCAAGGAGGCTCAGGGATGGATTTTACCTGGCTGGTTGGGTTATCTTTGGCCAGTGATGGAGAGGGGATGGAGAAAAGCGAGGAGACACCAGAAACAAAGGTTTCTCAGTAGACAGAAATGCTCTTCTTTGCCTCCTTGCGTGATTTCCCTCCAGGCTTGTCTAAGGATGCCCAGGAGGCTGCAGCATGCTGCACCTCAGCACTTCCACCCCACATGATCCTGCTTCCCAAAGGGCTCTGGTCTGGAGCAGAGTGGAGAGCAGAGCATCTGACAGTCCATGCACGGTCCTGCCAGCTCTCTGCCTTGACCGCTTTGTTATTTCAGCTGGAGCAGGAGGGATACAGGTTGTATCCTGCGATGATTGCACCCTGCTCTGGGGAGATGTGCTTCTGTGGGCAAGAGAAGGGGTGTTATGTATGGGAGGGTTTGCTTCCAATAATGTGTACCGTTGGCAGAGCATGATCTGGTGATCGGAGCATAGGACTGGACCGTGAGAGACCTAGGTGCTAGTGCCACAGCCACCACTCACTAGCTGGTCACATTATGTCTCCCTGTGTCAGGTTCCCCAGATATTAAAGATGCAAGTGACTCAGCTTCCAGTCTCCCTGGGACCTTGTGAGGACCAAAGAGCTGGCCAAGCTAGTGCAGGTTTTCTGGTGGTATGTTAGGACACAACTCCACCAAAAGGGCTTGTGGTGACTCAAACCAAACAACAGTATCATAGAATCATAGAATAGTTGGGGTTGGAAAGGACCTTAAGATCATCTAGTTCCAACCCCCCTGCCATGGGCAGGGACACCTCACACTAAAACCCCATCTAAAATCCCAGCCCTCTCCTACCAGATGTAGGCAGCCAGGGGCACAGTGAGAAAGGGTGATGGGGTGGTGTTCACCGCCAAAAATTGTTCATCTCCACAGGATCAAGATGGGTCAGTGTGAGGATGTATGAGCTGACTCATAGTGGAGAAGGCAGTAGCTGATTCTCACAGCTTTCCCCTCTCTGGGCCTGACTGAACCAGAAGAAGAGCCATGGACCCCCCTAGGGTCTTGCCCCACAGATGGCCCCAGCAACCCCTGGTTAGGCTTTCCATCCTCCCCTTCACCCTCTCAGTGTCCTATTAACCCACCTGTGCTTCCTTTGCAGCGGCAGGATCCCGTATAAGGATATGTACAAATTAGTACGGGTGATCTCGCCTCCTCTGGGCCTAGGAGAGAACTGCCCCTACAGGGTGGCGTGCAAGGTTTGCCTCCCAGTCCTCTGCCACAACCTGGCCACGGGACGCACCATCCACCCCTCCTTCCCCCTGCTCCACCACCACCGTGCCTCCTGAGGGAACCCTGATGTTGCTTTCCTTCGAGTTTAAAGAGGTCCGCGGCCTCCCAGAGCCAGCAGCTGTCCCCCTCAAGGGGAGGCATGAGTGGGGCCAGGGGGGCTCAGAGCCTCCTGGGGTGGGTTTCAACAAATTACATCCCCCAGCCAGCCCCTTGCCCCAGTTCCATCGATGCAGAGAGCCCCAAAGGGTGCCAGGCCAAAATGCCACAATCCTTGCTTGGCTTTTCAAAGTACCTTCATGTGGAAGCAGGAGTTTTGAGCAGGGGGCTTAGATGTGCTTTGCTTCTGGGAAGGAAAGGGGGAAACAAAGGCTTGGTAGGGATTTTGGCCTGTTTGGGATTTTGTCATTGTTTCAGGGAGTGAGGACTGAGGGGAAGTCAGGGTGACTCCTTAGCTTGTCAGACCTGCCTGGGAGGTGGTGGGACCTGGGCACATCTCTGGAGCCTAACGGATTCTCTCACTCTGCATGAGCCAAGCTGCTGGCCATGAGTGCACAGCAGTGACTTGGTGTCCTTGTGTACCTCTGACTTGCACGTTTGGTTTGTTGGGTTTTTTTAATTTTATCCTGGGGCAACTGTTGGGCAAAATCCTGTGCCTGCTGCCTTCTCTGAAGTGCCATGACACCTAAGTGTCTGTGGCATGAAAGGACAAACCTCAAAGCTTGTTCTTCCTTCTGCTTCCCTTACAGCATCTGAGGACATGTACATGGGAAGCTCAGATACCCTCAGCTCTTAATCTTGGCTCTGCAAAGGAATAGGGTTCCTTGTTTGGCATGGTGTAACCACCACATTCTTCTTGTCATATCAGTAATGCTTTCTCCAGCCGGCATCCCTAGGATGGGTCTTTCTCCCTCCACAGCTGGAGGGATGTGGGGGTGATGCACACATTTGAAATCTTGAAGTAGACCACCAGAAGTAAAGCCAAGCAAGACAAAGTCTGTATTCTCAATCATCTCATTAATGAAGAGGTATTTAGGGATAGGAGACTTCTTGCAAGAATCTTAGATGACTCATCTGTTCAAGGAGGGGCTCCTTGCAGTCTTTCCACTTCTGTCTGTTACATCTCTGGCAAAGGATGGTGGCTTTGCTGAGGACATTTGCTCAGGTCACTGCAGACAGAGGATACCTTCAGGGAGAACTGCTGGTCTTTTCAATTGACAACAGGGCTTCACTGGGAAATGCTGCTCTCCTAAGCTGGATCACTTGGTGCCCAGAAAGATATCTGTAGTTCTTCCTGGGAAGAATGAGCTTTGTGGGACTTTTTCTGATGATTCTGTGGGATGAACAGAGCAGTGAAGGTGGGGAAGGAGAAGTGGAGGCAGAGAGAGTGAGACCAGCTTCTGCTGTCATGTCCCTATCTCTTCATTGTATTACCTTCATCTTCTCCTCCCTGTGCATTAGGTACTTCAAGGACATGAGAGATTTTCAGGGATTCCTACTGCCCTGCAACAATTCCCAAAAGTCAACTGATGAAGCAAGAAAACCCACGTGGTTGTTGCATCTTTCCACCATGGTCCAGATCCCAAAATGCCAACCCAACCTGCTCACCTTTCTGTTGGGTGAGCCTGCCCTGCACATCACAGTGCAAAAGTTTTACCTCCTTGGAGCCCACACCCCTATCCATGAGATGATGATTTGCAGAAACAACCACAGATGTGTTTATAGAGTGGTGGATAGCCTGCTCTGGAAGAGATGGGTCTGAGACAAGGATGCAACACAGTGGTACAGCATGGTATGGAAGCATACCCACTAGGCTATCCTCAGGTGGCTAAGAAAGGGGCATTGACTTCCCTTGGAATTTCAGCAAGCTCTGCCTTTATGCTGGGAGAGCAGGTCTTGTAAACACATCTTTCTGGGACTGTGTCCTGGCACCCTGCTCCACTTCTTGGGAATACTTCTGCCTTTCTTCACCCCTTCAGCTTCTATCAGTCATGCAAAAGTGAGCCAAGGCATCACTTTTGTCCCCGAAAAGTAGCCCTTGAAATGGTCATGGGTCACATGAACACTCCACAGACGTTGACATCCCTGTGGACATCATCTATTCCTGAATCAAATCTCACACCACTTGCTATTCTGATGCTCTTAACAGCCTTGTATGGCCCACTACTTATTTCCTAACCACAGGAAGACTACACATGTCCTCCGTCACTCACAAGGTCCTCTCAGAGTACCAGGATTGAGCCATTAGTGCCTGGTGGTTTTACAGGTCACTCTGGGCCATAGCTGTATGTCACATCTCTGCCCAGTTGCAGGACAGAGGGTCAGCTCTCCCATCAAGGATGTGCCTGTGCTTGGACCAGCCCCTGGGAGCCATCCTGTTCAGATGGATGACATTCCATGTGCCTGCCTGTGCTTTGTTTCATGGAGATGTGGTTTGTGGGCAGTGCTGTACTGCTCAAAATGCTTTAAGATCCCTGCTCTGAGAAGCAGCAGTATGTGCAGCCCGTGTGTGAGAATAAAACAGTTCTTGTGTGGTCCTTGGTTACTGATGCAAGCTCTTCCTTACACAGAAATCCATTCCTTCTTCATTGTGTGGAGAATCTCAGTATGAAAGTGTCTGATGTGTGCTGGGTATGCTAAAAAAACCCCTTGCCAGGAAGGGTGTGTGGAAGATCATTGTCTTGCTTCCTTTTTGCACTAAGTTCATGTATAAATATTTTGAAGCCATCTTCTCCCCTTCAGACACCCCAAGCTGGTGCACATCCAGCTCTGCCAAGATGCTGCTTACAGACTCTAAACCTAGATATTACTTCTTGATCATCCCACTTAATATTCTCCAGTATTGTTAGCAATCCCCTTTGCAACCCGTTTAGGGGTGTCTGGTCTCAGAGGGGATAGGTTGCCTAGCCTGTTCTGTACCTGCACCCCAAAAGCTCCTGTTGTGGTCATCACTGTATTTACATCCAAAATGTCAGGACTTATCTTGGTGGGGGACCTCTTTGGCCAGGGGCCTGCTTCAAGAGTGGTACCCTTTGAGGAGATATGTTCTCCCCTTTCTACACTTCTCTGAGCACATGGGGAGTGCCTAATTTTTTAGCAGCCACCCCAGATGAAATGGGTTCCTCTTCAGCAGCATTCTCACAGCTCAGCTCCAAGGGTTGATGCCTTTGCTACTGTGAGGTTGCCCTTGCCCATTAACAATGCTAAACATTACAGTGCAGGACAAAAGCCTGGTGCAGGGAAGAGGTGGCTGAGCCCAGGATCCCTGGGAAATGGTACTTGAACAGCCTCCTGGATGTGCAGAGAGGAAGACAAGTATCTCAGCCTGGCAGAGGGCTCAAGGCATCATCAGGTGGCCCATTTTGGTAGAGTTCCTCACTGCAGCAGTCCTAGGCAGGACTTTATAGAGCAGAGGAGCATGAAGGGGGAGTCCATCCTAGCTGCCTCCCTTGGGAAACCCAAATGAACCCCAATGTTGGAAGGCCCAAACAGCTGCCTCTGCTGAGACTCTTTAAACTCCAACCCGGTGGAACTTGCAGCCGCATGTGGGAGAGAGCCAGGGCGGGAGCATGGCATGTACAACTTTTCCTCCCAGTTTTGTTTTTTCAGCCAATTCAGCATGCCTTTTGCACTGGTGCATGGTGGGAAAGTGGTCCATCCGCAGAGCCAGACGGAAGCAACTGGGCATCTTCCTTGGACAAGTGACCCTGGCCCACTGCCTTCTATGCAAGATGCTGCCTCCCAATTGCATAGACCTTACGAGCTGGGGATACACAGCCTTCCAGCTATGGGTTAGGTGGCAATGCAAAGCAATACACAGGCCCCCCCAGGAGGGAAGACACTACGGAGGCCACAGAGCACTGTGGTGCAGACCACCATGATCTCAAATAACCCATGGCTTGAGTGCCGTGTATCTGATTTATACCACTCGCACACAGCCCTGGAACCTGTGGGACAAGTTGGGGGCTGCTGGAGGGCTTTAGGAAAGGGGTTGAGACCAGAGAAGGATCCCCAGACTGCTAGCGAGACAGGCGCTTGAGGCCAGCAGCAGAGAGAAGAGGGGTGAGTTGCTTTCTGCCAGCATTCCTGGGTCTGTGTGAGCAGTGCTATAAATCCACATCAGGACAGTCTGTCATGTATGATTTGCCTTGATTAACAGGTTTCCTGTTCTTTTCCTGTTTGTCCGTTTGTTTTTTTTCTCTCCTGTTTTCCTGTACTATTTTTGTTTGTATGTTTTCCTGCTCTCTGGGAATGCCTCCTCTCTCTCTGCATCTCCCTCCCTCCCCTACCCCCTCCATGAGCAGTGGCCGAATCCATTACACTGAGATGTATGAAATGCTGACTCTTATGTCACCACCGCTAGGCCTCGGCAAGAGATGTCCTTCCAAAGTGGCCTATAAGGTAGATCAACCCTTCCTTCTATGTGGTCTAGAGCCGAGGAGGAGCTGGGGCTCAAGGGAGCTGTGGGAGGTGGGGCTGGGGAAGCATTTGGGGTATCCAGCATGTGTTTAGCTCACTCCTGGGGAGCCTGGTGTCCTCAGAAGAGTCCTGGCCATACTGGCTGGTCTCCATTGCCCACACGTGTGACACTGCTGTGGTCAGTTGCAAGCCAGGGGAGCTCTGGGCTGAAAGAGGAATGGCAGGATCAGCAGTAGCATGGAAGTGGGAGGGTTGGAGAAGATGAGGTGAAGAACAGCCCCATAGCACAGTTAGGAGTGAAATGTCTTTAGAAGCTCATTGGCCCAAGCTCTTTGCCTAGGCTTGGAACCATCCTTGTTCCAGCCAAGTGCAGAAACAGGGCTAAAGCCCGTGGGGATGGGAAGCAGGTAAGCAGCAAGGGCATATCCTGTAGGAGCAGCTCTTTAGTGCATAAGGAGCCAAGCACATAAGCGTAGCCTACCCCAAGAGTGACTTGTGCAAGACAAAGCCAGGTGTTTTCAAAAGGTGTCTCTGAGTTTTACCCCTTGTTCCTCTTGAACCAGAGGTTGGTGGTCAGCTTATGGCACTGGCACAGTGTGCTCCCAGCTGCATAGGCATGGAGCAGGAGCATAGGAAGCCCTGAAGGACATGGGGTGGGAGCTGTGTGGCTTTGCTGAGGGTAGCAGCTGCTAGGACAAGACCCAGAGCGACAGAACCATGTGTTTCCCAGGTCTGGAGCAAACAAGTTTTTATTAGTCATGGGCTGTTTCCTGCAGCCCTTTCAACAGCATTCAGAGCTAGCGATGGGGGGATTTCTGCACACTTGCAAATGCTCTGCCACTGTCTCCAGCTCCCACATGTTCGTTCACACATGCATACATCCACCATCACACTTTCCCAGGAGAAAAAGGGAGGCTTGAAGGCAGGAAAAGGATATGAGAAGCTGAGTGAAAAGGAATGGGCAGGGAAGGGTTGACCCAAGGTATTCACAAAGCAAAATATACTCTCTGGAAAGTGGATCTGGTCACTTCGGTTTGCACCCCACCTGCCCAGGGTGGGGAAGGAGCATGGCGTGTCTAACCTGCCCTGGTTGCCCTTCTCTCTTTCCTTTTGCACTTTTCCTACCCCTCCTTCCCTTCCCCATCCTTGAATAATTTGGACCCTGTGCATGTGCTGGCAAACTTCATCTCTGAAAGACGCAAAAAGGGAGCGCCAGGATGTAGCATGCTAGAGGATTCCAGCCAATCTGAAGTCCCTGAAGGTTAGAGACCCTCCTCTCACCTGCCCAAGGTGGGAAGGGTTGAGAGCTGGAAAGACAAACCACCCAGGGAACAGAAACCTGAGCCCCCTCTCCCTTTCCCGAGCATTTCCCACTGCTGCATCCCTGATGGATCAGACGTGTCTTCCCAAAGTGCCGGGAAGTGCCCTGGCAGCTCTGGTGCTGTGGGGAGGGGGCTCAGGGGACGTTCCAGGGGTGCAGGAGGATCCCTGGAAGGCAGTGAGCCGGTGTCCTGGGGTGGAAGGAGCCAGGGGGGTGGCGGGATGATCCTTGCCCTTCTTTTTTGGCTGTGCTGTTCTGACACTCTTTGTTGCTTTTTATTTTTTATTTTTTCCCCTTTTGTTTAACATTTAATTTCTTTTCCTCCAGCCTGGTCGATGTGTTTTTCGATATTGTTTTCCGTCCGCTGTTTTCTTCTCTCTTTTGCGCAGAGACTGGTGATGATGAACATGCCCGTGGCTGAGGACATGACAGTCCATTTTACTTCCACCTTGATGGCACTGATACGCACAGCCTTGGACATCAAAATTGCCAAAGGTGAGGTCAGTGGGGTAGAGAGGAGTCAGAGACAGGAGGTTTTCAGAGTGACTATCACTCATCCTTTGGGCAAGCTGAAGACATCACAGCCAAATTGGGGTTGGCCACCTAGAGCCTGGCAAGTGGATGGAAGTGATTACCTTAAACAGGCAAATTTCTGCTGCTATTAAAACAAACAAACAAACTTATTCCTTTTGGGAAGAGGTGGCCAGTTTTCCACTAGAAACTGCTTCTAGAGAACAGAAACATCTTGATGTCCAAACTGTGTAATGGAGGAGAGAGAGAATTCCCCTTCCTCCCCATGTACAAAACCAAACCAAGGAGGGAAAAGATCACATATGCTTGAGTTGCTAAAGCTGTGGGAAACAGAAATCTCTCTCTCAAGGAAGATAACACCTGCTTTGTTGTTGTTGCTGGAAACACTCTGATTCATTAGATGAAAAACTTTCTGCAGAAGCATGCTATTATCAAGAAAACATCCCCTGCTTTCAACAGCTCTGCTTTTGGAAGAAAATCCAACCCAGGGCAAGATACCGTCAAAAGCCCGGTGATCAGACAGCTCCTTACATCCCTCTAAATGAATCAGAGATTTGAACCTGGGTCTCCTACAGCTTGGATGAGTTGCCCTGGGCTCAGGTGTCTCCATTTGACATGTGTTAACAGCTCCCTTTGAGTTCTTCTAAAGCTCAGCAAACCTCTTCACCACTGTCCAGAACGCTCTGCTTGCACAGCATCACTGAGTATTTAAGGATTTCAACCAAGTGGAGCTGCTCTTTCACCAGCACATGATCCACTCACCAGAAAAGAGAAAGTGGGGCAGCAGCAGGTGTGTGTGGGCTGGAGTAGGATTGGAGATGCAGAGATGGACCCAAGGCAAGCTTGAAGATGGCAGCTTTGAGTAGGAGGGCAGGGGATGGGGAGATGGAAGCACATACAGAAGGGATGGTTGGAAAGTTTCCCTGTGAGAGCAGGAGACCAGGCTTGCTGATACAAGACTGCCCTCTCAGCCCAGAGCTGTTTCCTGCTTGTGAACCTCACTTAAAGATGGGAAAGGGGTGATTTTGATTGAACCCTGATGCCAGGTATTGATGTACATGGGGCATTTTTCCCCCCCGCTGTTCAAGGTGGTGCAGATTGGCAGCAGTTAGACTCCGAGCTTCAAAAGGAGATCCTGACCATTTGGCCTCACCTGTCCCAGAAGATGCTTGACCTGTTGGTACCCATGCCAAAAAGTGAGTCTCGTGGGGGGGCGGGAGGCTGTCATGGCTGCCAACTTTCTATCATACCTGCAGCAACTTCTTTCCAAAGGGGCACAAGTGGGCAAAAGGTTTGTGTTGCTACAGGCTGGCTTCTGCCTTGCTCTGCCTGGCTGCTTGGGAACCCTCTTGAAAAATACCCTGCCAAACCCAGTCTCCTGTAAATTGTCTCTGGAGCATCACTTGCTCTGTTACATTTGATAACGTGATGAGAATATATGTCTTGGTGGTTTATGATGATGAAGCCGTCTCAATCCATTTAATCTCCATGTGGAGTGTCTGGGTGTTCAGCTCTCTCTCTTTTGCAGTGATGAGTAGAGTTTAAGGGTCACCAGGGTGTCCCACAGCAGGGCTCTTCCTGAGATCCACTCTGGCGCCTTCAGATTTACTGTTTCTGTTAAGACACAAGTGTCCCCACTTTGTTTCTTCTTGTGCTCTCAGCCTCTGACCTGACTGTTGGCAAAATATATGCAGCCATGATGATCATGGATTACTACAAGCAGAGCAAAGCAAAGAAGCAGCGGCAGCAGCTGGAAGAGCAGGTGAGGCTCAGTAAGGGCACATGGTAGGCAGAATAAGGATGTTTAGAGAACCCTCACTGCTTCCTACCAAATGTGCAGCCAGCTGCATGGGGTGCAACCAGCTGCATGGGATGCAGCTGAAGGATGAAGATGGTGGTACAGGTTGGGATTTGGTAACTACAAGGCATGTATATGTGCATCCTTGGTCCTGGCTGTGAACATGAGCATGCTGTCACCCTCCTAAGCCTTGGGGGCTTGGTTGACAAAGCACTGGATGTTCAACTGCATTTCCTACAGGTTGAGTTTCTTAATTTCTTTAATACAGAAAAATGCTCCCATGTTCCAGCGCATGGAGCCATCCTCCTTGCCGCAGGAAATCATCTCGAATGCAAAGGCTCTGCCTTACCTCCAGCAAGACACTCTCTCTGGCCTGTGAGTATTGCCATTCTAGGGCAGAAAATTCACAGCACAAAGCTTTTGCAGGATTATAGGTAGCTGGTGTGTGTCAGCATCACCAACAGCAGTGGAGGCAGCTACGAGGCATGGCAAGGTATCTGCATGGATGCTGTTCTTGCAGGATCATGCCAGCACTAGATGAAAGCTCTCTTACCTAGGAGGGTCTGGGATGGACCTAAACCTTGAGAGCAGTTGAGCAGAGGGTCCCTGGGTGGTGCAGGTTTGATGGGGGATCCCAGTAACCTGGCTGGTGGGAATGAGGTGGTGGGAATTGCTGACACTACTCTTGGGATGTCCCTGCTGCTGCTGAGACCTGGGCACTGGTGTCCTCTCCTGTCTGGGCACCACTTCAGAGGAACATGATGTTTGTTCTGGGGGTCTCACAGCCTGGGGAGTGATCATGGCAGCTCCCAAGCTCTGAGCCACTGGAGAAGCAATCCAGCATTTGGCTTGTGGCCTCTCTGAAGCTGGACTGTCTTTGCAGGAGTGGCAGAAGCGGGTTCCCCTCACTGAGCCCGCTCTCACCACAGGAGATCTTCCAGCTGGCATGCATGGATCCAGCCCACGGGCAGTTCCAGGAGCACCAGTCTTTGGTAAAGTTACGCACTGCCTGGGGGGCGCTCAGCTTTGGTCCTAGCAGGGATGCTGGTGGGCACTGGGAAGTGTGGGGCTGAAAGCACAGGGGTGAAATGCTACTCCCTGCCCCTGTGGCAGCAAGTACAGTGGAAGGGTGGCAGCTGCTGGGACACACATGGATCAAATCAGGGGACAAATGTTCCTGGGTGTCCCCCAGCCATCCTTGGACCAGCCTTGGCCAGTGGGGCCAGGGGAAAGTGCTTTTGGGGTGAGAGCTATGATGAGCATCCAGTGTCCTGCAGTAAAATATCCTTCTCTTCACAGGCTACTCTTTTTACCACTGAGTGCTCATTTCAGTGGGTTATCCCTACCCCATGCTGAGTGATGGTATCTAATGTTTCTGGATTCATGTTCATTTTGTTGTCAGTTCTGGTGTCCCCTATTCCAAACTGAGCTGTCAAACTGTCTCTAATAGGAGCACACACCCTCTAGCCTCGCACACATGCTGGCCAGCAGCAGCAGTGTCTGTCTGTGTGTGTGTATATATATACATATCTATATATATCTCTCCATGTCTGTGTGTGTGCATTTGTGCACCACTCTGACACTTGTCAGATGCAGTATTGTACCACTGTGTATTTCCAGCCCAGCCCATGTCTGTGGGGTCCGTAGTACTCTGTATGCGTTGCATACCGTGCAGGAGGGCACCCCCAGCCACCTTGACCACTCCATCATTCTGCCAGCGCGGTGCTGGCAGATGAAACTCCCCTCTCCCCACAAAATCACTCCCTGCCCTTCTCCTTTACACCACACCATGTACAAAATCGTCCGAGTAGGGAATTTACCAAAATGCAAAGGTGCCATGTGTGGCATGCTTTCTTTTAGTAGGGATGTGGCCAGAAAGCCTTTAAAGCAAAGTCAGAGAGAAAATCCCACATGTTCATTCCCTTCCAGTAAAAGGAGGAGTTAAAGCCCAGGCAGAGTGTCATCAGATCCAGGTAGGGTTTCCACTGCCACTGAAGAGGTGCAAGATGAATTGGCAATAAGGCAAGCCTGAAGCACCACATTGATGCTCATCTGCAATGGATTGTGAATAGGAGATTATTTTTCAGTGGTGACATGATGGACAGTGTGCTTTAGACTCCCTTTCTGGCCCACTTAAATTCTGCCATCTGTTGAATGAATAGGGCTGCTCCCTGTGAACAGGGCAGAAGCAGTGCACTGCCCTGCTCCAATCCCATCCCAAGAACTTGGCTGTGTGTTTATTTCCAGGAGCCAGAGGTTAGGGAGTTTCAAAGAGTGCAGCCCTCTAACCGTGGCAGCTACCTTCCCGTGGACACTCAGGACCATGCTGTCTCTGGGAGGGCCTCCTCCATGCCTCGTCTCACTGTGGATCCCCAGGTAAAACCAAGCAAAGCCCCCATGGGTGCTGGGTCCAAGCAAAGTCTACCAGGTAACACTGGGGCTTCTCTCTGCACTGAGCAAGTTCCTTGAGCTCCACAGCTTCTCCAGCACCCCAATATTGAAGCATCTCCCCATCTTTGGGGTGCTGCACATGTAGGAGAGTTGCTTTTTCCTTATATGGGGACACTGGCAGCAGAGAGCAGCCAGTAGAACTGATCTCCTGGCTCATGTGGAAGGTCCATAGTGGAGCAAGTTTTCAGGGTCTCCCTGCAGTGGGGCACCACTCCTTTCCTTCAGCGCCAGGCACTGGCTGAGATTCAAGAAGTCCCAGCCCGGCTGTCAGATGATATCCCAGGTCATGGAACTCCTTTTCCTTTGTCTCCCATTGTCCCAACACACACGCTTCTCCATCTGTCCAGGGGAAGTCAGACCACATCTCACCTCCTTGTTTGTCTGCTTGGTTTCTCTGTTGTTCTGTCTTGTACTCAAGCCTCCACTGAGACACAGGCACTTATATGAGGTTCAGTTTTGTTGTGAAGACTCTGGGTCTGCTTTCTCACAGAGGCGGTGGTGCAAGCAAGAGTTCCCGGTGTCAGTGCCAGTGTGACATGTCATGGCACTTTGGCAGGGGCATGAAGAGGAAGGGAAGCTTTGTCTTGTGGGCTTTATTCTCCCCATTCAGCAGCGGGGCAGATGATCAGAAGGAGAGAATGGGAGCAAGAAATGTTACAATGGAAGGAGAGGAGACAGGGAGAACAGTCCAAGACTGCAGAGCAAAAAGCCACTAGAATAAAGCAAAGGAACATACAAAAGAAGGTGATGCCTTCCACAAAACATGTGAGAACACATGCTAGAAGGTGAGAAGAAGGTAGAAAGAAGAAGCATGGGAGAGGGAAAGGAAAGGAGAAAGGAAACAGAAAAGGAAAGGAGAAGAGGAAAAGGAAAAGAAAAAAACCCCACTGTGTGTGGGGAGAGAGCGAATGAGTGCAGGGGAAGGAGATGGGGATGGGAGAATGAAGGAGGACCAGTACAGGGTCTGTGAAAGTGGCAGAAGCTGGGAAAAGGACAAAGCGAGGGGCACTGGAGGATCCCCTCTCTGTCAATGGTTTCTTCTTCGATGTCTCTGTTCACTCTGCTTGATCCTGATTTCAAGGTGGGGACGGATGCTGAGACAGCCTGGGGGCAATGGTTTGGTACCCTTCATGTCCCCACACCTCGAGTGGGATGCTGCTGCTCTTCCCTGAGCACACGGTGCCTTGGCTTGAATGGTAGTCACTGGCTTTGCTTGTGGAGCATGATTCCAAGCCAGCTGGGGAAGGGAAGCCCATGAGCATGAAGGCTAAATCCCACTTTCCTCCCACCCCTGATTTATGCTGCCCCCCTCACCCCAAATCTTCCCATCCTAGAGGCTGGTGTGCTAGTGATAGTGAATGAACTGGTAATTGCTTGGCTGCTATCCCCCCACAGCTCTGCCTGGCACTAACCCCCTCTCCCGGCGGGCTGGGGTTGCTTGCAGGTGGTGACAGACACCAGCTCGATGCGGCGATCATTTTCCACTATCCGGGACAAGCGCACCAACAGCTCCTGGTTGGATGAGTTCTCCATGGAGCGCAGCAGCGACAACACCTACAAGTCCCGCCGGCGCAGCTACCACTCCTCACTCCAGCTCTCTGCCCGGCGTCTCAATACTGACTCGGGTAAGGTGCAAGGGCAGGTGATCCCATCCCACATCAATGCCAAACAAACCCCCAGCTAAGCATCCCCTACTCCTGGGGAGGGGACAGTAGGGACTGATGGAGATGTCCTGCAGGCCACCGGTCCGATGGGCATCGCTCAGGTGGCAGGGAGAGGGGACGATCCAAAGAGCGCAAGCACTTGCTGTCCC
This sequence comes from Melopsittacus undulatus, assembly GCF_012275295.1. Taxonomy (NCBI): domain Eukaryota; kingdom Metazoa; phylum Chordata; class Aves; order Psittaciformes; family Psittaculidae; genus Melopsittacus; species Melopsittacus undulatus. The sequence continues at coordinate 30,036,175 of NC_047532.1, read as the reverse complement.
CTGACATCTCCCGCTGCAATTCTGAGGAGAGGAGTCCCCAGGCACAAGATGAGTCACCAGAGCGGCGGCGTGAGTCCCGGTCACCCAGCGAGGGCAGGTCGCAGACACCCAGCAGGCAGGTGGGTGACAAAAATCTTTCCTAAGCACAAAGGGAGATGTAAAAAAAGCTCCTTGCCGAAACCGGGAAGATAAGCCCCAACTCTGGGAGCTTTGCACCATCACTTCTCCCTGTGGTGGCACCTCCATGTTGCTGTGAGCTGGGCAGGTTGGGGCTTCTTGGGCACCATGCAGAGCATTTGTGAAGAGGGGTAAATCTCCAGAATGATCTTCTCATCACTGTGGTATCCACTCCCTGCCAAGGTCAAGGTGTCCCAGCTACAGAAACTTGGAGGTATCAGTGCTTGAGTGTGCTAGAAACCATGGAGATCTTGCCTTTAGAGATCATCAGCTAGTGAGCTGGTAGCTCTGGCTGCAGCAGGTTTGTGGGTACTTACTACTTTTGGCCACAAACACAGATACCGTCCTTGTCCCTAGAGCAGATCCTGAGGCCAGGATGGGGCAGGCAAATTGATTCATTCAAGCTGGAGGATGCTCTGGAGACCCCAGGCTGAGTGGTGGGCAAACTGGGTGCACAGTGCTGCTTATCACATCTGTATTCCCCAGTGTGTCTTGGTGCATTGCAGGGAATGGGGTCCTTGAGCGAAAGCTCCATCCCCTCCATCTCGGACACCAGCACCCCTCGGCGAGGTCGCCGCCAGCTCCCACCGGTGCCCCCCAAGCCACGTCCCCTCCTCTCCTATGCTTCCATGCTGCGGCACACCGGAGACGCCTCACCACCTGCTGAGGAGAGCGAGGGAGGGTCTCCACTCCTCTCCTCCACCCTGGAGCCCAACACCGCCTGCCTGACCGAGTCTTCCAGTTCCCCAGTGGGGAAGCAGAGCCGACAGTCCACCCCGCAGCGCTACATCTCCGAGCCCTACCTGGCCCTGCATGACGACTCACACGCCTCAGACTGCGGTGAGGAGGAGACGCTCACCTTCGAGGCAGCTGTCGCCACCAGCCTCGGCCGCTCCAACACCATCGGCTCAGCCCCGCCGCTGCGGCACAGCTGGCAGATGCCCAACGGGCACTACCGGCGGCGGAGGCGAGGGGCAGGGCAAGGCATGATGTGTGGGGCCAGCATCGATGTGCTCAGCGACACCGAGGAAGATGACAAGTGCTAGAAGCTGCCCCCGCCCTATCTCAGCTCTCCCCCTTCCCACCACTGCCCTGCCCCTCTCCAATGCATGCTCTTTGCCACGCCTGGGAATGAAACAAAACCAAAACCAAATGCAGGGGAAAAGGAGAAAACCAAACCGACCGGAATGGAGGGGGGAAAAGAAGAGGAAAAAAAAAAAGTCTTTGTGCAAAAAAAAAATTAAAATCTGTCGACTTTCATTTATTACTATCACTTTTTTTTTCTGCACAGAGAAACATTTGATGGGCAGCAGAGTGACCCAGTTGGGTGCGCATTCTCGGGGGAACCTGAGATTCCCCCCAGCTGCAGCCCCACTCCCTGCCCCGAGCAGGACCCCCGGGAAGGCTTGTCCGGATGGTTTTCTGCTCCCCGAGGCTGGAGAGTCCCAACAGGGGGATACCAGGAGCCCCCTTTGCTCTGTTGCTTGGGCAACCCCCCTGGGCTCATGCTGCTGTGGCTTTGAATTTCCCTCCCCAGGGGTCTCTTCCAACCTGGAAAAGGGGCAGAGTGTGATAGAGGGGTGCAAGGGCTGAGGATTTGGGGTGCACCAGGCAGACTAGAGTGGCTCTGCCTGCCAGGGATGTGGCAGGCAAAAGAGAACCCACCTGGTTTGTGCTGGGGCAGGTGGGAGCAGGGCGGGGGGGCTCCGTGCTGCCGAATGTATCCTGTCTCCCACCAACATATATTTATTTATATATGGAGAACTCTAGGTGTGCCTGTGTGTGTATATACAGTATGTGTGTGTATATATATTTATATGCTGTATATATAAAGATATACACATACATGGATTTGTTTAGTCATCTGAAAATGTTGGGGAGTCCCTTGGGGTTTTTACTTCCCACACTCTGTTGGTGGCAGGACCAAGCCTACCCAGGGGCGCTGCTGTGTACCAGTCGCTGTAGCAGAGCATTGGAAACATTGCCTTCCTCTCCTCACCACATCCCAGATGTTTCCAGTGGTGGGAGTTACATTTTGTCTGTCAGAAGTGGCCATGGTGAGGGGTCTTTTGGCAGCTCTACTGCTGGCTGTACCAAGCAGTGTCTGAGAGTGGGCTGCCCAAGGAGCAAGGACAGAGCTGTCTCTGGGGGTATGGCTCACTTGGCACCAGAGGTACCAAGGGGGTGATGGCAAACCTCTTTGCTGTATTTTTCCAGGAAAAGATATGTCTGCTGCGGAGGGAAGATGTTGTGTGTGCTTGTCTGTATTCTAAGCTCTGTACTCCTGGCAAAGTAACCTGGTTTTAGCACATCCTCTGACTCAGTTTCCCCTGCAGCCATGGCCTCTAATTGCTCCCAGTGCCTGACAGCCCCTTCAGAGGGGGCTGCCATGGGGTTGGCTGGGTTTGCAAACCCTGTGGCCCTGGCATGGTGGGCAGGTGGGTGTCTGAGAGTCAGTGGGGCTTTGGGAGAGGAGTGTGGTCTAGGAGGGTGAGCAGGGTGGCTCTCTTCTACCGAAAATACTGAAAATGCAGTACAGGGCCACCTTCCAACATTCGTCATAGGTTAACCTGGTAATTATGTGCTGTCAGCTCTAACGATCCATGTGCACCCTTGGCTGGGGGTGTGATGCTTTGGCTGCCAGTGTGGAGAGATGATGGTCACGTTGTGGTGGTGGGTGGCTCACCCTGGCAATCATTGGCATGTTTCTGCTGTGAGTTGTGTCCATCATCAGCCCAAGTGTGGTCCTGTGGAGCTGGAGGGTGCTGTGCCTTTGGAGCCTCAGAGAAGGGCTTGCTCTGTGGCCTGAGGGTCTGGTTGGTGTAGTTGGACCAGGCATGGCCATGTGCATGGAGATGGGATGTTGGGCAGGGGGAGGTGGTGCAGCTCTTGTCCTACCCGTCCTCCTGCCCATGGCTTTGTGCTGCTGCCAGTTGTTGTGGTCTGGGTCTTTCGGGCTGCTCCAGCCCCAGGCAAAGCTTTAGACAGACTTTGCTTTGGTCCTCGATAACTAACCCATGTCTTCTCCTGACTGAAAGATGCTCTGAGCACAAAGTGCTCTGCTCCTGTATGTGCAGATCAGTCCCTGCCCTGATCACTTTGTGAGCTCCCCCAGAGGAGCTCTGCTTGTCAGAAGCACATCTCATCAGCTTCAAAGACTGGCAGCTCATGGGGTTGGTCATGGACCAAACCCCCTCTTTCTAGTGGTCAAGCTGCCCTCTGCACATCCAAGAAGCAGATCTTGCTTATGCGGCAAAACTCCCACTCCCTTGATTGGTCCCCGCTGGCTGGTGGCACTTCTGCTGTCCCTGCTCTCCATGTGCTTTCTAAACAGACATTTCCAGCTGCCAAAGGATCAAAAAATTCCCCAGGAAGTTTTTCCATTGCTCTGTCTCAGCTTCAGCATTGCCCATCTCAGTGCAAGGGGGTAAGCTGTGTCCCATGCAGCTGTGGGGAAGGTCCCTGGTGCTGGCTGATGTCACGGGCATCTCCTGTCCCCTTCTGAGCATCGCCACGCCACCTCCATCCATCCATGAGCAGTCTGTGGCTTCAAACTGAAGCTGCTGGAGCATTGCTCCCTGTGCTGGAGTTTGGGGGAGTCAATCCTGATGGGCAGCATGGGACTACACAGGCCTTGGGACCAGGGGTGCAGTGGTGCTGGGGGCCAGGGCAAGGCGATGCTGTATGTGCTCTAAATATAGGTGCTGCTTCTAAATTCAGAAAGGTGTCTGACAATAGCCTGGCTCTGAGTAACAGCCTGCAGGGAGTAGAGAAAGTGGCTTTTTGTATCTATGCCTGTTGGGTGGGAGGGAGGGATGCTCTTGAAGGGTAGGCACATTTCAGGCAGTTTTCAAGCTTTGGGTGTTTTTCTTTCGTTGGCCCCAGTGTGTGGCAATGCTCTGCAGTGTAGTGCTGGTATGGGATGGAGCAGAGCCCTGCAGCGTGCACCTGCATGTGGCAGTGGGCTGTGGTGTCCAAACCTGAGCTTTTTGGCATGTAAGCCCTGTGTTTTGATAATGCACAGAAACTGTATGAAGCAAAATAGCCTCTTTTTGTCCCTTGGGCACCCAGAAATGGGCTGATCCTATCTGTCTCGCAATAGCTGGTGGTCCTACTCCAGCAGCAGGACTGCAGGCAAGGACCCAGGGGACAAGGTGGCACCTCCAAAGCATGTCTCTGAAACCAAAAACAACCCCCAGGAGAACTATGGAAAAGACTACACTAAGGGGGAAGGAGAAACAGACCTGAGGCCCCATTGCAGCAAGATGCTGGACTCAACTTTGCTGCTGTACGATCTCTTGTCTGTGGCTTTTTGCACATCTCTCTCACCTCCTGGACATCAGGGATCTGCCACATCAGTCACTGACAGTGGCTGCTGGCTGTGTTCGACCACGGGAAGGAGGATGAGAGAGGGAGGGGGACATGTTTTAGCATCTGCTTGCACAGGACAAGCTGCTGCCCAGGCAGGAATTCACCAGTTGCATGCAACTAGTTCCCAGTTTGGTGCTGGGATCAAAGCCCTGCAAAGCTCCTGGGAGGGTAGCAGAAGCTGAGCAGAGATAAGGCAGCACTGGAGCATGGAACCTTGCTGTCCCCTCCAGGCTGGCTGTCTCAGCACCATCCTCCTGTCCTGTGAGGCCTCAAAGGACCGAGCCTCCCACATGTGGGACTGGTGGCTCCTGTGGCCAAGGGAGGGTGGGTGGGAAGAAAATTCTCTGCCTTCATACCCCAGGCACTGGGGTGGGTGTTGTAACATAACATGCTCATTCGGACCCAAACAGGGAACCGAACTGACTGACGGCAGTGTACAACTTCGATGTTTTTTTGTCAAAATGAAAGAAAAATAAAACCTTGTTGTAAAGAACTGCTGCAGACTCCATCTTGTTGTCACTGCCATACACTGGTGGGGACCAGTGGTGAGATGCTGGACTCTTGCTGAAGGCCTCCATGGCAGGGAGGAGGTGGCACACAGCTTGTGCTGTTCAGCCCCATTATGTGGGATGGGGTGTTCCGCAGCACGAGCATGAGGACTGTCCCTTACCAGTGCTGCCCTGGCATCCCTTTGGTCCCCAGGCAGGGTAAGGGGCTGTAGGAGAGGTAAGGAGCAAGTTTGGGAAGGGTTGTCTCCCTGGGGAAGCTGTGGCTCATGACTGGCTGCTTCCAGACATGCCAGCTGGGGAGCACCAGGAGTCTGGGGGGGACCAAGGGGACAGGAGCCAGGAGCCTGAGATGCTGTTAACAGCAGCACCACAGCAAACTGGCATGGTGAAGCCAAGAGCATTGTGGTGACTTTGTATTGCTGGAGAAATGCAAGGGAGCACCAGCCTGTAAACCCAGGGCTTGGAAAACCTGTGGGATCTGGGGTCTTTGAGGGATTCAAACAGCTTGGATACCTCCTCCACACCTGTGCCTGGAAGATGTCAAGTGGATTCAGATTCTGTTCCCTGGTCCAAAGCTTACTGGTGAGTTGTCAAGCAAAGATGCTGAAGTCGGGTCTTATATTTCTTTTTTTGCAGAGCTGTTTAAAGTACAAAAAGTTCTCCAGCAGTCAGAGGCGAGTCAGCAGCCTGTGGCAGTCTGCAGGCTGAGCATGGGTGACAGGGATATTTTATAGCTTTTCAACAGCACTCTTCCGTTTCTTTCCTTGTGGTGGGAGGGTGCTGTGCCAGGAAGAGCTCAGGGAAGGATGAAGACTATTGCTCTGCTCATCTGCACCACTTTGAGCTAAGCTTATGCTGTGTGTCTCCAATGTGCTGCTGCCCCTCTCTGCATGGTGCCACCAAGGAGCAAACACAAATGTTATTACCTATAGGAACTGGCTTTTTGTTGTTCTTCACTTTGTGCATCTTTTCCTTTATTTCCCAGATGCTGTCAGATGTGGTTTTCAGCTCTCTGGCTCATGAAGTGCTAGAAAGCATGTTTTTGGTGGGAAGTGGCCCAGCTTTGAGGGCACTTGGCCAGACAATGGATATAGTGACAACCAGGGGCTGGAGGCAAAGCCCAGCATTTTTTCAGCCTGGGAATCAAGTTTCCATTTTATAGCTGAATAAGAGATCTGCATCCCTGGCTGTGGGGAAAGCCTTCTGAAGAAGGTGATGCCTTCTTCATTGCTGAGGGCTCTGCACCACCACTGGAAGCAGTTTAAGGAGAAGACTTTCTCCTCCTGTGAGGACCAGAAGACCTGTATTAACATTTTTTGAAGTAAGTGTCTTAAGTATGAACTGTCCCAAAGGCTTTGAAATTGGGACCGAGTGTGGCAAGTCTCTAATGGACATGCCATGGAGCTCTGCCTGGGAGCTGGTGCCAGGATGAACAATGGATGTAGCAAGCTGAATGCTTTGCCTCCTCTGCCACCTTTCCCCAAATCCCACACATATCTGGGGCCATGCTAACTATACCCAGTGCAATGTAGATAAGGCAGAGCTTCATCATAACAAGGGAAACTGGTGCTGCTAAACAGGGAGCCTTCATTGTCGGAGAGCCAGCACTCTGCCTGGCAGGCGTGTAGGCTAAAAAAAGCCCCTTGACAAATGGAACAGAAAGGTTAAAATTATCTGTACATCATCTGAATAACAATGGTAATGCAGATGTACCTGCTTATAATAGCTCCAGGAGATAGGGGATAAATTGGGAACAAAAGTACCCCAGGAACAGATGATGCTGGTGTGCTGCTGGCAGAAGTCCTTGTCAAGGCCTGTGGCACTGTGGGGGACAGGGCCACCAGAAGCACCAGAACTTGTCCTGTGTGTGCTACCCTTACCTTGCCCATGAATGCTCCAGGACCCTTCCAGCCCCAGATCCCAGTGGAGCTGCCCAGAAATCTTGCAGGCTCCAGGGTTGTAGAAGCAGTCCCTACTTGCAGTTACTGGCATCACAGCAAGTGTTGTGCACATCTTGTCTTGCATCCAAGTACCTAGGGGATAGGAATAGTTCTTTTTCTGGGACTGCTGCAAATCATCACCCTGTTACTTGGGTCTTCTTCCTGGAAAGAGACCCTTCCCAGGAACAGGCTTCATCTTATTAGACTTTTTCTCTCTGTCTCTGCTCTGTATTCCTCCTACTGCCCCTTGCAAAGCCAAATGAAGGCACATGGTGCTGGGTGCATCCGCAACTCTGTGGGCAGTGGCTCTTCAGTAAGGACTCCCTAAATTCTTTATAAGGCAGGATATCAGCAATTGTGCAACCCTGGGAGGTTGCAAGGGCTTGTATTGAAAAGTCAAAGGGGAATGGCTTTAAGCTGACAGAGGGGAAATTTAGACATTAGGAAAAAGTCCTTTATTGTGAGGGTGGTGAGGGCCTGGCAACAGGTTGCCCAGAGAAGCTGTGGCTGCCCCATCCTTGGCAGTGTTCAAGGCCAGGTTGGACAGGGCTTTGAGCAACCTGGTCTAGTGGAAGGTATCCCTGCCTGTAGCAGATGAGTTGGAACTCTGATCTTTAAGGTCCTTTCCAACCCAACCTTGTTATTATTCTATGATTCTATGTTGGAGTGAAACCCAAGCCCCTGGTGGTGGAAGGGACAAGAGGGTAAGACTGGGAAACTGGAAAGAATGAAATATTTTTTCTTCCTTTTTCCAGACCCAACAAGGTGTTGAAAATCTGTATGCACAAGGCTGAGCTGGCAGGCAGGGGGTTGCTCCCTCTGAGAAGACAGCTGATAGCTCAGAGAGGAGATGCTGAGGGTGGCTTTCATCCCCCCCTCCCTTTCATTCCTCCAGCAATACTCAGAAGTGCACTCTCCCCGTGCCAAGGATGTGTGGGGGCTCTGAAGTGGGGCTGGTGCTTACTCATGCTGGGAGCCACGTGGCGTTGTTGGCTCATGGGCTGTCAGCATCGACAGTTCCCCAGGCAAGCATCTCCCCACGGGTGAGCATCCCCCATCCACAAGCAAGCACATGTAACTGGAGCTTCTTTCCAGCACCAGCATGGCTCCCCAGGGAAGTGGGACGTGCTCATGAGGGCTGTCCTCCCTGAAGGGCTTGAACAGCCTGGCCTGGCTCAGCAACCTTACTTTTTATTCTTCTCATTTACTTATGTTTCTTAACACTGATCTTCCTCACTCAGTGCTGTAGTGCTGCACATCTGCAGTGACTGTTTTTGCCAGATCCCATGCAAGCAGGTGAAATATCATGGACTACTCTGGAAAATGCCCCCTTCTAGTGCACAGAAGGGCAAGCTGGCAAATACTGTCTCCCAGGAGATTTTTGGGAGCTACACTGTGTCACCTTTAGCTTTACAGGCAGCAGAGAGCAAGGGATGGGCATGGCCAGTCTCACCCCTGCCTCACCAGTGGGCTTGACTTGTCTCAGTACCCACCACCCCATTTCTTGGTTGAATGCCACGGAGTGGGAAAAAGCCCACTGTTCATTTGACTTTGCTACTTTGCATTGATAATAAAATAAAAATGTATATAAAAAAACCCAACCAGCAAATCAACACAATTCTGCCTTTTAAATGAATGCAGAAAGTACTTATTGCTCCCCTTCCCCAGCTGCTATCTTTCTCTCACCAAAGCAGAGCTCTCCAGGTGCCCCTGGTAATCGGCAATTGGGTGCTGCGAGGTCCGGGTCAGCAGTTGGAAACCCATGCGAGGTGAGCTGTGGACAGAATCACCCAGGACACTCAGCTCGAAGCTGATGCAGGACTGAGCACTGGATGTCTCCTCAGTGGTCCAATGAACAAGCAAGCTGCCACAGGGACCAGGGCATGGATGTGACAGACCTGGCAGGCTGCTCCAGCAGACTTCAGCAGAGGCATGAGCGCTGCTTGGGGTGCAAGGGAGAAGGAATAAGGAAAAGGGTTAAGGATGTGCAGCTGTTTGCTAAAGCCAGGCCTAACCTAGACACTCTCTCTCCCTCCCACACGTGCTCCCCTGGGACCCAGTCAGTCAATTTACGGATCAATGTGCCATAGATTATGTGATTTTCAGACTGATTTTCACACATCTGCATCATAAATGATGTGGAGTTTTTAACCTTTCCAAAAGGGGAGGAGCAGAAGAAGGAAATGAGTCCAAGGGTTATATCTCCCAGCAGAGTTTAATCCTATGGTATCTGGGCAAACACACAGGTTTCAGGCCTCAGTGTCACACCTCTGGGACTTCTAGGTGAAGCACAGAGGGTGTAGAACCTTCAGCCAGAGCCACAGCTCCCCCATTGCCTTGACCACTGAAGTGTTGATAGGGGCATGCAGATGGCCTTATTTCATTGCTAATTTTTTTCTCCCTGATCAAAGGGTGGGCTTCATTTACACAGCCATAATTTTTAAGGACCTGTCCCAGCTTATTCCATGCTTCCTCCAGCATGTGACGTTGTGCTGTATCAGCAAGTCTCACCTCTTTTAGCAGCTAGAAGTGCATTAGGAAACCAGTGTGAGCTGTGTGAAGGAGCTGTGAATTAGCAAAGCCTCCTCTACCCCTTGGCACAGCCTTGTCTTACACCTCCAAGCAGGAATAGCTACAGCTGCTTTCTGCAGCAGAAGTGAAAGCAGAGGGGGTGCGATGGAGATGGGGGGGCTGGTGGGATAGGCCATGAATCCTTGCATTCTCTCAAGGACATAGCCTCAGGTCACAGCCAGTCTGCTACCCACAGCTCAGGTTATCCACACCAGTCCTGGGAACAGAGGCTTTCCTGTGGTCCCCACATCCCCAGATGCCTGCTGTCATCAGCCATGCATGTCGCATCATAGATGCTAGGACAAATGTCTTTGTCTCAAGGTCTCAATGATCACTTAGGGGTGGAAGATGATCCATAAGGCCACATTGCAGGGAAGAAGAGCAATGGAAGGTGCAAGCCAGGCAGAGAAACCATCCATGGCCACCTGCTCCTCTTTGTTGGTAGGGGACATTTCTGTAACAAGTATTGGCAAATCTCTGCTTTGCCTGGTGCTGGTTTGAGAAGAGGGACATCTTCCCACCCTGAGCTTAGCGGACTGATGCTTCAGAGAGCCAGCTTGCTCTTCTGTGCCTGCAACTTCTCAGCAGTGTTGGCGGGGATGAAGACCCATGGCTGACAGAGAAACAGGCAGATGGGATTACCAGTCACATGTGCCACCACTCTGTTCTTGTCTTAGCCTCTTTTTTCTCTGCATTAACTCCTCAAGCGGGTTTTCAGCCTGTACTAGTGAGAGAGATTTGATGCTTGTCACAATCGGCTTCTTCCCGCTGTCTGTGAGAAGCTGGTGGGTGTTTAAACATACCCAATGGGACATTTCTGAACAAGGCTGGCCTTCCTCCGCATTGCATCCCAGGAGCATCCTGGCAGGAAAGCCTCTCTGGGCACTGGAGAGCCCAGCAGCTGGTAGAGGAAAGACCTTTGCAGCTTGTTTGGCCCCTCTCACCCAAGTTTATGCTATTCCAGAAGCAACCCACCACCATCTCCATGACAAAAGGGGTCTGACCTGCCTAATTTCCTTTGCTGTTTTTTGTCCTCTCCTGCATTGCTCTTGGTTTAGTGATGCTTGCCCTAGGAAGGACTTTAGAGATATACTCTGCTGACAGTAGCTAATGGCTGGAAAGTCATCTCAGCCACAGCAGGCAGCTTTTGCTAGACTTGTTTCTCCTTTGTGTGCACTCCCTTAGCATGCCTGCCTGAGGAAAGGGGTGATAGAGATGGCTGGCTCAAAGCTGGGGTTAGCTGCTGACTCTGGCTGCTGCACATCAATAATAACCAGCACAGGCTTGTTCTACAAATGCTTATTCGCCTGTGGCTGTAAAGCTGTTGCTGTCCTCTGAATCTCTAGCTCCATCACATCCCCCATGCTAGAAAGATCCCTTCAAAATACTCAACAGAAGCAAGGAGGCTGTAGGAGACTAGCAGGAGATTTTACAGATAAAATCTGCATCCCCTGCTGGGATTAGCTGTTCCCAGGCCCTGTTGTTTGTACCTGCTGCATGCACACACACCTTCAGCCAATGCACGGGTGGCACATCAAGGCTTGTGAGATAGAGCTGCTGGTACTGAGTGTGCCCCCAGGCTTCCCATGGAGTGCTCTGCCAGAGGGCTCTGTGCTTGAATGCCCATTCCCAGCTGTGAGGGTGGAGATGCTACAGTCCTCAGCTGTGGCCTACGAGCCACTTTTTAAACAGTGGCAATGAGGCTTTTGTCATAGGGGAATTGCAGCCAGTCACTGCAGAGATGGGTCTGTCCTTTGGCCAGGACAAGTTTTCACTGTCCTTGAGTTTGGTCCTTGCAGGTGGGGAAACTGAAGCACAAGATCATAGGACTGAGAATAGCAAGTGCTAGTGGGCTGAACACTGCTCCTCTGGTCTTGCCAGGAGTTCACTGACCGAATGCTTTAATCATGTTTCTTAAAGTTTCCCCTGTAGAATCCCTTTTTCCTCTGCTTGCAAAGGTTATCTGGTAGGGATCAGGAGGCTTTTAGCTGGAGCTGTGCTTGCTGGGGCTGAGCTTCTGCCCCTATTGCCACCAATGCTCTTACCCTTTGGGCCAGTGTCTGCATGAAGGGAAAGAGGTTAAGCCATATTTTTGGACACAAATGACTACAGCTTCAGTCAATTAACTTGGAAATGCTATTACTGGCCATGAGAACAGGTCAGGTTTCAGTCTGGGGAGGAAGCAGGTAAGTGATTTTCTACAATCATCTCCTGGCTGAAATCAGGCCAGAAAATAAGCTTTTTTTTTTCCATATTCTGCCCTTTCCCTTGGCTCATGGTGCAGGAGGATGGCTCTGCCACTCCTGTGCAGCGCTGCAGACCAGGGCGAGCTGGGAGGATGCTGTCCCTCACAGCAGGGCTGGGGCAGGGGAGAGGCTCCAGCAGTGCTGCAAGCAAGTCTGATTCTTCTCCTAGCAACAAAAACCTTATTTTAGCAGGGAAGTTGAAGGTCAGGGGGGCTGGACAGACCTCACAGGTTGGATTTCACAGAAACAGTAGAACAAGTTGTTTGATTTTGCCAGCACTGCTGTAAGGAGACATATTGCTGACGGAGAATGTTGTATCCTGTTTCTGACAAACTCCTGTCATGACAGCTTGATAGCTCCTGCCCATCTACTCTGCTCTTGTGAGACCTCCCTTGGAGCACTGTGTGCAGTCCTGATGTCCTCAACATAAAAAGGACATGGAACTGTTATCACAAGTCCAGATGAGGGCCACAAGGATGATCAGGGGACTGGAGCACCTCCCGTATGAAGACAGGCTGAGAAAGTTGGGGCTGTTCAGCCTGGAGAAGAGAAGGCTGCGTGGAGACCTCATAGCAGCCTTCCAGTATCTGAAGGGAGCCTATAAGGATGCTGAGGAGGGACTCTTCCTTAGGGACTGTAGTGATAGGACAAGGGGTAATGGCGTAAAACTTAAACAGGGGAAGTTTAGATTGGATATAATCAAGACATTCTTTCCTGTGAGGGTGGTGAGGCACTGGAATGGGTTGCCAAAGGAAGCTGTGAATGTTCCATCCCTGGCGGTGTTCAAGGCCAGGTTGGAGCCTTGGGTAACATGGTTTAGTGTGAGGTGTCCCTGCCCATGGCAGGGGGGTTGAAAGTGGATGATCTTAAGGTCCTTTCCAACCCTCCCTAACTGTTCTATGATTCTATGATTCTATTCTATAAGCAGGGGATTAGGCAGAATGAGCTTATTTAGTGTTTGTATTTTTCCATAAATTCATGTTTCTCTGTAAATCCTCATAACCTCCAGAAGCCCAGAGCAAAGCCAGGACTCCCATGTGCACAGCAGAAAGGCCAGAGCAAGCCCCAACCTGCAGGCTGTGACCTGTGGAAGAAGAAGCCAAGATACAGTGTGTTGGCATCCTTGTGATGTGGAGGCTGGCAGGCATTTTATGCAGTGGTATTCCCATGAGGTACCTGGAATAGATGGGTCTGGTGTTGCCTGGTTCTAGAGCACAAAGCCATGCCCTGATGCCACAAAGCTGAGAGGCTATATAGCAATGCTGGTGGCCAAGCCACCAACCTTCCCATGGTAGTGTTGATGCCATGTGCCCCTGTCAAGATATGCTGCAGGAAGGAGGAAGGGCTTCTTTTTGCCAGGGTCACCAAGGAGGATCATCTTCAGCATCTTCCTCCTGCCCAGCTCCCTTGTTCCTCACCATTTCCTCCAGCAGCCCCCGTGCACCCTCAGAGAAAGGTTTTACTCTGAACAGGTCCATTCCCTGGCAGCATCCACCACCCCACCTGGGTCCTGGCAGTTGGAGAAGCAAGACAGATGATGGCAGGACCACAGGAACAGCTGAGAGACGAGTGGTAAAACTGTATATAGATTTATTCCAAGATGCAGCTGGAATTTTATGCCTATCCTTGTGCTTTGTGCCTGATACTGTGGCATGTGGGGCCAGATTTGAAATGTGGTTCCATTTAGAGCCTGGGAATAGCAAAATCTCCCTTGAACAGCCATATTTTAATATGCATTTCTAGAGCTCTGGAAGAAACCTGGGCCCTGTGGCATACTCAGCAATGGATGCACTAAATGGCTATGAGTTTCTATATCTCTGACCTGCTGTGACAATCTGGACAATTGGCAGACCCAGTAGTTCTCCTGGTGTTAACACAGTCGTGCTGGTTGTAAGTAGTGGCTTGCGAAATGGGGGATGGACTAGCTGGTGGGGTTTTTTAATGGGTTTTGGTCTATTAATCCAAACCTCAGCTTGGCTTGACTTCTTCAGTACCACTGGTCGAATAGGCTGCAATGCAGGATTAAATGTCCCTGTGCAACAGGTGTAGAAAGGAAGGGAGGGCAAAAGCAAAACAGAGGGAAAAGAGCAGCAGGGCTGGAAGTGACCCATACAAACCCTGTCTTGAGAGACATGGTCCCCAGGAGCATGAGGATGAACTGCTTCTAGAAAAAATAAAAGGAGGGAGCTGCAACCTAGCAGCTTCTCTTACACACACCTTCATAGAGCTGTGATGCTCATGCATAAGGCTCCCATGGTCATGGTGGCAGATGTGTGCAAGGTACTGCCACTTTTACACCAAAAGTGCTCTCAGTGCTCCTCTGATGCTGTGTAGAAGCCCCAGGCTCCCTGCTGCTATGTGCTGCAGTAACATCTTGCTTCTCGGTGGAGATAGGGCTCCTGGGGGTGGTGCCATCTGGACACGCAGGAGAAGACAACCTTTGCTCCCTGAAACCCTCAGCTCAGGGTGAGAGAAGAAAATCCTATTTTATGGAGGCATGAATAGCTTCATTCATGGAAGAAGGAGACTTTTCTGGAGGTGATTATTGGGTCCTGAGCATCCTGGCTCTAGCTCCAAACACAAGTTACCTCATGGCATGAGGTCTCAGTGCTGGAGAGTGCAGAGTGTGCTTTTGGGAAGAGCAGATGCTTGCAGGCAGCTTGCTCGCTTGCTGCACAGGCAGTGGTTGATTGCCTTGCGTGCCCATTGCAGATTTGAGTTTGCCTGGCAGAGGGCTGGCTCCCTGCAGACTGGCTGGTTGCATGCCTGGTTGGCTGCCTGTGCCTCATGTTGGCTGGTGTGATGCTCCCTGGGGGGGTACAGCCGAAGATATTTTGATGAAATTAAAAATCTTTCCACAGACAATCAAAGTGCACCCAGCAATCGGCCCATGCTCTGGCTTGGTCGAATCTGTCAGCAAAATCTGGACCAAACCTGGGACACCATGGGGTGTCACAGGCGTCTGCATCTCAGGAGATGCATGCAGCATTTCCCAGTCAGAAAAGCCCCATGTGGCTTTTCTGTCACATGGAGGCTTGTGCAGCTTCCCCAGACAACAAAAAAGGCTGCATGGCAATTGTCTCTTTTGTTGTTAATTTCAGCTGTGGCTAAAAAAGATGACTCAAGGTGCTCCACAAGGCCCCCGCAGATGTGTGAGCTCACCCAGTGGGGGCTTCATGGACCAGCAAGGCAAGCATTTCCTGTAAAAGGGGATTCTGGCATTTTCTAAGCTCTCCAGCAGCAGCATGAGTGTTTCATAACTGGCTCTCTGGCAGGGACCCCAATAGCTCTCTGACAGTGATCTTTCAGCACTGAGTCAGGAAGAGGAGCTCTCAGGGCTGAATCACAGCAGCAACCACAGTGTGTGCCTGACAGCCTGCTCATCCAGGTGTGGGTCCTATTGGGCTTTGGTCACTTCAGATGAACTGTTCAAGTGAACATAATGTCCATGTTTTTTAAATGAAACCTGTTCTTTGTTTTGGTCTACTGCACTTCCAGCTGTCCCCATGTGTCTGCTAAGTGCTAGGATTGTCACGGATAGATGGCCCAGACTCATAGCTCTCATCCACTGGGAGTACTAGCTGCTGTCTGGAGGACCAAGTGGCCAAAATTTCTGGTCTGCTCTTTGTGATGCCACTGCTGTCTTGTGTGGGCATCATGAGCCTGCAGGCATGTGCAGAACTGCTTGTCCTTGCCCTTCCTGCAGTGGTGCTCTATCGCTCTGCAGGTACCTGTTGCTGTGTGTCTACTCAGGCACTGATCTTGAAGTCTGAGCCAAGGGCGGATGAATTTCTTTCTTTTTAAATAGAGACAATGCAGAGCCCACTGTGAGGCCATGCCAGGGGAAAACATCTCTTGTTTTGCAGGAATGAGAAAGCCAGATGATTTCTCAATGTGCCCAGCTAAGATAATACCAAATAATCCTGTTTGCATTTTAATTTCCCAGCCTGTTGGGGAAAGCTGATACATCACTGCTCTCCCCCTCTGTGGGTGGTGTGTGCCTGCAAACGTGCTTGTCAGAGGGTAGCACTAGCAGCAGTTGGGCTTACCCCTGCTGCCACGCTGTCTGCCAGGAGCAGTGGGATCAAAGTGACATCAAGGGCTCCAGGGTGGCTGGGAGAGTGTTGGTGTGGTGATGGTGAAGGCTGACCCACCACCTGGAAGGCACACCAGGACATTTGCACAGAAGCCATTCCAAGTTCAGTCTATGTGCAGAGGAAGGATCTCTGCTTTGAGGAGCAGGTGTGCAAATGAAAGCAGTGTAGGCTGTGACCCCATACTGGTATGAGCACACTTCTCCCTTGGCACATGCCTTGGCTATCCAGCCTTGATAGCCAGCTGCCAGCATCCCCAGACCCAACCCCATTGCCATTGCCCTGGCAATGAGCCTCTTTTATTGACTGGGTTTGTTTGCCTCTCGTCAAGACAATGTATCACGGTCTAAGAAACAATTATTTAATTCTTTGCTTGTATCCCCTTATATACTTTACCAAATGTGTGGGACCAGCACACCTCCACCCCTCTACCTGGTGAGGGGAATCACTGCTATTTCCCAGTGTCAGCCAATATCACCTGTTGTTGGCAGGCACTGGTGTAGGGTCCCACAAGCCTTCTCCTTCCCTTCTCCTCTGCCCTGCTCGTCTGTCTTGCAACTTTTTTCTTTCCTCTGGAAAGCTGTGGAAATAACAAAGTGTTTGCAACATATTTTCTACAGAGCCTGTTTCCTCTGAGAGCTGATTAAAGGTGAATATGAGATAATTTAATTGCATCTCTGCCTTTATCTCCTCTTCAGGCATCACAATTTGCCAGGAGAACAAAAAAATCCTGGATTCTGTCAGGTCAAGGAAACTTCTCTAAGCTCCCTTGTTAAGCAGAAGCAGCAGCAGCCCTCACTGTGCTGATAATGCCTTTGGTGTTGGCAGAGTTGTGCTGGGGTGAATTTGACCTGGCTTGCACCAAGTATGTGAGAAGAGATGAGCAAGGCTCTCATCAGCAGACATCCTGCAAAGGGAGAGCTGGGCAGAGATGGCCACTGATCCCTGTCCTTTCCCACACAGAACAGCAAACACAGCTGGTGAATCCCAGGCTGAGCGATGCTGAGCACAGGTAAGAATGCAGGAAGGTTTCTCCCAGCAGTTGCTGTGCTGGAGGGTGATGCAGCAATGGTGGGGCAGGATCTTGTGTCTGCCAGATGAGCAGGCCCTGTGCTGCCCACACTCCTTGCCAACAGCTGCATGATGGCAGCTTTCTACTTCATGTTTCATCCTCTCCCTTAAGAAGATGTCATTCCTACCTTTCATCCTCCTGCTGTTTTACAGCCGGGCTCCTTTCATTTGCCTTTGAGCTCTGGAGTGGGTTGGCTTGGAAGTATCCCCATAGAGGGTGCCAGGACCTGCCAGATCTGCTGTGGCAGAAGACACCAGCTCCTGTGTCCAGTGGAGGGGGCTGGTGGTCTTGTCATGCACCTGCACTCATCCCCATCTAGAGAAGAGGAGGCTGCTGAATGCAGGCGGGGGAGACATCACTTGTGATGCACAAGGTTTTGTTTTCCTTGCTAACCTCCATCTTTGTCTTGTGTATTTTAATAAGCAAATCTCTATGGAAACAGGTCGTTTTTGTAATAATGCCTCTGTTTTTCACTTTGCTTTATTGCTTTCGAGGAAGGAGAGAGGCAGAAACATAGAAAGGGCAGATGAGGTTTAGGCAGGGTGAGATGTTTCAGCTGCCTTGGCCCTTAGCACAGACAGGAGCAGTCTTAGCAGCCCTTGGTCCTGTCCTTGCTGATGGGAGGTGGAAGCTGTGCTCAACCAGACTCCTTCTTGGCTCCCTCAATTTTGGTGAGGTTTCAGTGCCTGGCTTACACAGCCCTTCTTTCAGTTCCAGCTGGATGGAGGGGAGCACTGTGGTGTTGAGTGGAGGGTCAGTCATTCTTGCCCAGAGTTAGTAACACTGATTTCATGTTTCTCCATTGAGCTACCAGCTCTACAGCACCCTGGCTCTCTTGAACGTCACCTGGTGCTAGTCCTGTCTTGGCATCCTGACAGCATCCACCATGACATTACTATGGGGTACATGTGAGCCACCTCCACACTAGCTGTGGTGTGGGGGGAGCGGGAGCTATGGGGTGTGATGCAAAGGGTCCGGAAACCACCATGAGGCAGAAGGATGCACAAGCCCCCGCCTTCGTGGGACGCTGGAGCTCAGTAATCTTGCAGAGCTTCCTGCCTGCAGCCTGTTCCCAGGCTCATGAGCTTTCTAGCTTGTTTGTTTATTTTGGGGAGGGAGGGTGATGTTTTAGGAGCTGAGCGAGGAATATTTTAAAGGAGAAATTCAGCACCAGATCGGCATTCTCTGCATCAGACACAGCAGCGCATTGAAGCGTGCTTAGAGCTGCAGGAAGGAGCTGTTTGTCAGCCCCTTCTGCTGCGTGTCACCCTTGATATTCAGCAACCCTGGGCCTTTCCAGATGCTACTAAATTCAGACCAATCTGTAGCAGGCTAATACTCAGACCCTGTGGTTTTTTAGGACACTTTAAGGTGTTTCTGTTTTCCACACAGAGTGAGCTGGGCCCTGACTCAAACATAACTGGCCTTTGGCACTGAGTCCATCGTGGCACCTGGCACCATGAAGGGTCTTCCACCCTGACCAGGAGTTGGTGCCCTCTCCTCCTGAGAGCTAGTCCTGCTGTCCATCACTCTAGCCAGGGCTCCCTGGCCCATGGAGGATAGAAAGACATGCTGTAAAAGAGGTCTCTCTTCTCCCCACCCCACTTTTCTTTAAGTAATTATTTGTGTTCTGCCCAAACCAGCTGTGTGTAGCTACCCTGCAGCTAAGGCTTGTTCCAGAGGAAATTCATCTCTCCAGATGAAATCCATCTCACCCATTCCCCTACCCACCCTGTCAAGAGGCACAGCCTAAGGGCTGCTTTGCTGGAGCCCTCAGGGCTGATCTTTGGAGATCACCAGCTCTAGGGCACTCCAAACTGGGAAACACTCCCTTCCCACTGCTGTTTCTGTGAGAATTACATTTGTTTTAAGAACAGGGATTCAGATTATAATGATGCTTTCTTCTAAAAGGAGTCAGCACTACAGTCTTTGTAGTTCTGTTCGAATTACAGTACCTGACTACTGGGGTTGAACCACTGGTTAATTACATAGTCATTTGTTGTAATGCTCCCAATTAGCTTGTGAAAGCATAGCAAATGCATTACTTCACACCTGTTTTTAATGGTTTATACAAGGTTATTCGTAGATAGTAGAAGATACACAGTGTTGCATGTCGGATTAGAGTGGTATAGCTTTCCTGTTTTTTTGGGTGTCATTTCTTAGCCTGGGGAAGGCAGGAATTCGTAAGTGAGATGAGGTAAGTAGGTGATGTGATTCATTTCACATCCAAGCTAATCACATAACCTTGGATGTGATACAGTCAATCACGACTTTCATGGTAGGCATTGGAGCCTGTCAAACCCCATGGCAATACCAGCAAGGCAGGGTGGTTCAGCCTCCTGGGGAAGCAGGTTGAAAGGAGGTCCTGCAGCACTGACCATCTTTCTGAGTCTTCTTAAGCTTAGTCATCTGAGCCTTTCAGTGTCAGGAAGTACAGACAGGGAGTTTGTGCTCAGGGAGAGGGGCCAGGCTTCGCTCAGCCCCATTTCTCCTTGCTGCCTCCATGCAACACCTTATTTCCTGCCCAAAGGAATGCGCACGTCAGTGTTTCCCCATACAAGTGCCTGTTTGCACACACAACACATTTGTACATCTGGCTTGGCAGATTGGTGCACATGCAAAAATGGGCAAGAAAACACTGAGGCCTGGATGGCAAACTGGATCTGATTTTTCTTTCATTTTTTGTGAAGGTGCTGCTCACTGTTACCTGGTTAAACCTGCATTGAAGTGGGCCCTTCAGGAGAGCTTTGGTTCCCAGATATTGCACTCCCAACAGTCTAAATTTGTCTCCATGTTTGGTGCAGTAAGTCACCTAACCTATTAGCCTCTTACCCAGAAACTTTCTTATGACCCTTCCCTGAACCTTGTGTCTCAAGCTACTTACCTCCTGCAAAGCCTTTAGTCCCTTCCCCATGCTACCCCAAAGCAAGCTGTACAGCACAAGATGTAGTCTGAGGAAAGATACTGAGGTTCTAGATCCAAACCCTGTATGTTCACATGATGATGCCCTAAGGGTTAGTGATTTAAAGCAAGCTGCCCTGCACACTGCAGGCTCAACCAGCCCATACAGATAGCTTTAATCTGCTAATAACTTGCTTGTGTGTCTGGACCCAAAGATGTGTGTAAGAAGAACAGGCAACAAGGAACCAGAGCATATTCTCCAGCCTCACCGAGTGCCAGTGGCTGTTGTGGTGTCCAGCGACAGAGGCCAGGCAGAGCCAGCACTGGCTGAAATGTGAGTGTTTCTGGATGTGGCTTTCTTCACTTACTCCATCTCTCATTTCTCCCTCTTTGAAGCAGAGGTCCGTGGGTGACTGTCTGCAATAGCTGAGACAATATATGGATATCTAGGTGCAGCTCCCCATCCAATTTCCCATCTCAGCAAAGACATGCTTGAGAGATTACCCCAGCGAGGGTGATGTTTTTTAACGACAATGACCATGAAAGTCTCTATTATTTATCTCCAAGCTGCTTAGTGATAAAGTGGGTGGAGAAGGAAGCCACATTTCCTTCTCAAAGAGTGTGTGGGAATACCTTTTCAAATGTTAATTTCTCATGTTTTTCAAAAAGCTACCCAAAGGCAGTGGTCCCAGCAAACTGAGCATATTCAAACCAACCAGTTTTAAAAAGTCTGAAAAGATATTTGGGGTGAGAAGGGGAAATAAGAAGGAGCTCCAGGAAAAAATCTGCCACCATTTTCCCCACTTCAAAGTTAAAATTTGATGTGCACATTTCCCTCTTCTCTGATGCACCTCCCTCCAGGGAAACAGGTGATGCATGTAGAAGCCTGAAGGGAGCAGGATCAGCCAAGGGTTCTCATCCAGCAATGCTAATGAATGTCCTTTTCAGGTCCTTCACCCCACAGGGACCCATCATCAAACCCCAACTGACTGGTAAACACTAAAACCACCAGGCAGGGCTCATGTGGGCTGGCTTTCAAAAAGTGCCAAACACAAAAAGCCACACACCCTCACTTCTGTTTTGCATACAGGGCAATCTGGTTCCTCAATATCAAACTGTCCCACTGTAAAATTCATCAGCTTCCACGAATTTATTATTGATAAAACCCCTTTCTACAAGAGTCACCCAGGCAATATGTGGCTAATTGGTTGTTGTTAATACACATCCTAGGGTTTTCTGTTGTAGCTTTCGCTTTAAAAACAAAAAAAAAAGAAGTCATATGTGATTTTAATGCAGATTTGAAAGAAAAACACATCTCTTGGGTCTGTACCCACCACAAGTTTTAAAGTGCAGAATCTGTGTCTGTTATTGAATAAGAAATGCATGCTGACTGCCAAGTTTCATCTTGAAAGCAGCCAGAAGCTATCTGGGAAGAAAAAAATGTTTTGCAAATACCTTTTTTTTTTATAATTGTAAAAATAGAATAAAATAAAAAATAAATAAATAAGCCAACTAGAAATAATTCACCAGCTATTAAACATTGGAAAATATGGGATATTGTATAATTCAGAGCCCCAAAATGATATCTAAGCTGAACAAACACTTGAAAACATGAATTTCTAGCTGCATCTTATTCCTCATAGCCAAGCAGTTTTATAATCAAAGTCTCCTCATCCTAAGTGCTCAAGTAAGAACAGAAAATGCCTCAATCCTGGCAGTAAGTGCAGTGAGGGTATATAGATCCTGCTGTCCCTAAGTACAAATTCCCCCATTTGCAAAGGTTTTCTTAACTTCCATTTTGACCAGACATGGAACAATAATGTCTTTTCTTGGTGACCCTGAGCTATGTAGGTGTGCTTGCATCTAGGTGAGCATCCCTTTGGACCTTGGTGAGCGAGCATTTGTGACAGGCAACATGGTTCAGGAAGCACAGGGCCCTGTCATGGTCGATTGACCACGTGTATCTGCAATAGCTCCTGAATTCAGAGTCAATAAAGGTAAGGGTTCAACAGGTACACCTCTTCCCCATCACACTACCCTGAGTGGAGGCCACACAGCTGATGCTGATATGCTTCTTTTCATCCTTGCTGTCGTTGGGAGCCCCTTCTGACTTAGTCTGTATTTGCAATTTACACCCTGCTATCAAGTCACTTTGTACACAAGATCAGTCATGATGCACAAAGCAAAGTAAATCATGGGGAAAAGCTCTTCAAAACAGAATTTTTTTTATAGATCAAGAATTTCACGACCTAGGGAAAATCACAAGTAATACTGAACCAGGAATTTATAACATTTGGTGCCTAGTTTGTATAGATACTGCATTTACTATCACCAAATAAATACTTCCGTGTCTAATCTCTTGGAAAGAAGAACACAAAGAAAGAAGCTGTCATATGAAACAAGATGCCTTTGATGTTTGTTTTGCATTTATAAACCCATATTTTAGCTCTTGGGCTGTGTAATATGCTTCATCTGAAAACCCTCTCAGTTTCTCACCAGGTAAATATGTATTTGCTTTCTGTCCAAATCCCGTCCCTCTATCCTTCCCAAAAAAAACCAGCCAAGAAGTCCTTATCCTCCTCTGTGGACTCAGGCAAACCTACACATATTTTGCGGAGGATCTAGAGGTACAAAGTCTTAAAATCCAGAAATAATTGCAATTTCATTCAATGTGATTAAACTATGGAAATTTTCTCCTTGGGATTTTTTTGCATAACAGCAACAATAAAACCCCATGAAGAAGAAAACAAAACCTTTTGGCGTCATCAGAACCTAAAAATAACAGGAAGATGACTGCTGGTTCCAGAATGATATCAAACTAAATCTATTATTGAATTAGGTTCTTTTCAATTGTTGTTCTTAGGAATGTATTTTCCTTTTCCCCTCCGGGTTTATTTGGAGCCAAGGTATTCTGCCTGCCAGTGTCATTCCTCCACTCAAATTAACAAGAAGTGATGTCTTTTACAGTAAAACCCAATATCTATTAAAATATTGATGAAGGCTAATAAGCTAAGAACTTTGCAGTGTCTGATTTCTAGCTGGCAGTCGGGAAATAATTCTGACGGAAGGGGAGAGCTGCACAGCCTCACCCCACTGCTGCAGCCAGGATGACCCTCCTGTTCTTGAAGGATAGACCTTATGTTCCCAGGTCAGCTTTTATTGCTTAATCTATACCTCTTTCCTGCTCTAGTATCTTAGCATTATTTTAGGGGACTCCTGAAATCATCTGTCACCATTTCTCAGAGTATTTCTTGCTTGATGTCGTTGCTGCCCCACTATCACCATTTTCTTGACCAGCAAAAATGAGCTAATGGCCGATACTGCAGTGAGGCCCTCTTGAAATGACGGCTGCTCTTTCATTAGCTTAGTGGCATGCACTTCATCTGCAGCATCACCATGAATTTATCCAACCACGTCATCTTCATCTGTAAGGATTCCCTGACAATTATATTAATGGTGCTGGCATCCTTCGCTCTGTCATGGCTTCTGATTCTCTTATGGCACAGCATTCCAGGCCTTCCACCAGACTGGAGCTCACACTTTGCATCTCCACTGTCACAAGTGAACTTCTCCTAGCAGACACGGTAATACTGAACAGACCTACCAAGAGTCCTCCCTTCAACCCAGGATCAGAAAAAAGTCCACCAACCATATTACACATTACACAGAGTCCTGTCTTGAGCTTTCCTGCACTGATGAGAGCACATGAGGTGACCAAAAGCTGCTGCAATCCAGCAGTGCAGCCAGGATGACCCACATAAACATCACTGACTTGCTTTACGCCGGATGTTTTTTTGATAGCCAGCGAGCATGTTAGATTTGATGTCTTCATCTCTGCCATCCAGACAAGCACTAAATGACACAATCCGGGCTGGAAAGAGCCATGCGTTTTCTTCTGCGTTCAGCTACTGCTGTGCTTCCAAACATGTCTCTCCTCTTCCCTTTTTTTGTACAGTAACTTTGCACACAGAAATGTCAAACAGCAGCTGTTTGGCCAGCATTTTGAAAAGCAACTAGTGATTTTAGCTGTCTTAATTTTGAAGCTAGGTTTTCCACTCTACACATTAAAAAGACTTCTTTTTCTTCTTCAGTAGCTGTGGATTTTACCTGTTTTCTCTGTAAATGTGAACTGTGGAAACAGTCAGACCTTGTAAGGCATAAGAGTCTTTGAGGTTTCCCCTTGTAGAAAGAAAATGTCACAGCGCCTGTCAGAGCTAAGTTACCAAGGGCTTCTCCTAGTTCAATTAAGCATGAGCAAACCTATAATGTGTCAGAGCCTGCACCAGGCAAACAATGTACTGGATAATTCTGGAAGTTGCTTCAGTGCTGGGTTTGAAAACTTGAGCAGGAAGCTGTGCTGAGAAGGGTTCCTTGAAACGTCTTTCACTCCAGTCTGAGCCATCCAACCCCAGAGCCTTTTCTGGTGTTTTGGCCCCTCTTGTCTTGGACTGGAGCCGGCCTTAAAAAGGACATGTGCAGTTTTCAGAAAAGCACACTCAAGCCAGATCAAAGCTTTGGGTCCTCCAAAATGTCCAAAGGAAGCCTGAAAAATTGAAGCTGAAGGAATTGATTTTTAGGGTACAGTTTTCATCTAGTGTAGCTGAAAGGCCACTTGCTAATAGTTTGGATTTGATTTGGACTTTTTGCTGTGGGCCCAGAGCAGAGCTCTAAGCTTACCTTGCAGGGCTGCTGCTTTTCCAGGAAGTGGTTAAGGGCAGAAGGGAATCAAATTCAACAGGTGTCCCCTCAGGACTGAACCAGGAGCACTTGGTGAATGAACTGTTATTCACTGGGGAAAAAGCTACAGGATACTGATTTTCATTTGCGTGTGTGTGTGTCTTTATTTGAAGACACAGGAATGAAACCCGATTTCTTTACCTGTGCTGGGAAGCATTAGAACAGAAATCCTACCTGCAGAGATGGAATTGCTGCACCAAGTTAGCTGTGGATACACACACTGGAGTGATCCCACAAAAAAGGCGTGGAAGGAGACAAGCCTGTGTGCTTACCAAGGTCAGGATAAAGCCAAGTGTCTCACCTCAGAGCACCTTCAAAGGGTTTTGTTGATATTCCAAAGCATAAAGGAAAGCCTGGTAATGTTGTCCACCTTTTGACTAGAATTGGCACCAGAACTAAGCTCACCAGAGATCACTACTGTGATCCCATGGATGGTGGCAGGGCAGCAACTATGCAGTGTGCAGGTGTGCCTGTAAATTCCATTCACAGAATCACAGAATCCCAAGGGTTGGAAGGGACCTCAAAAGATCATCTAGTCCAACCCCCCTGCAAGAGCAGGGTAACCTAGGGTACACAACAAGTCTTCTTCACTCTAATCCTCTCTTTTTCCATGCATAGCTAAATCATTTCATTGCAATGCAGTTGTTCCTGATAACATGATTGGAGACTACTGCCTGACTGGCTTATGTCAAACCTCAGAAAAATGCATTTTAAGGTGTTGATATTAATTTATCCACTTCTCATAAAATTCGTCTTGCTAATCCTTGCTTCTCATATACCTTTTTTTGGTGGGATTGACTTCAACCCAAACCTAGGCTGCTGAGAGGGTGCATTGCCTGCCCTCTGCCACTTCTTTATGGCCCAGGTTAGCAGTCAAGGAAGGGAATAATTGCGGATATCTGATAACAGACTGCACATTTGTAAAAATCACACTCACCACACATGGGCTAGGTGGGAGAAGAGGTAGTAGGCCTAAACAACAGCAAAGCAGATGCAGCTTGAACACAACAGAGGAGAGAAAGAAAAGATGGACATGACAGGTATAGGGTAAATGCTAAAGCAGATTGTGAGAAAGATTACAGAGACTGCATCTAAAATTTTGTGTGTGTAGCTGGTTAAATTTCTATCTTTGGAGTGGATTTAGGTGTAGAAGACCATGCCCCTGTGTTAGAGAGGTGAAATGCCATATCTCTGCAGTTCATTTCATCCCTATTTCTTACAGTTTTTGTAGTACTGTTGCTGGAGATCAGGAAGAATAAAAGGGAAAGTCTGTCTCATCCTTTAAAACTAGAAGTAAATGCATAACACAGCTTAACTGAAATTACTGACTTCCCAAGAGAAGCTGAATGTAACTAGATCAACAGTGATCTGGTTAATACAGAAAAAGTATTTGCCATACCTAGTGCTCACAGATTAGAGGTGGAGACACTGATCGTGAATCTCCATGGGGAAATGCTGACACAGCAAGGATAACATGGCCAAAAGCAAAGTCCAGTAGTTCAACCCTAGAGCAGGAAAAGGAGAAGGTGAGGAATTGGCTTTAATAGCACCACCCCTAGGGTTCTGGCTCTTTGTTGAGTTTCTTGAGCAGCTCCCTGCTGTTCTGGCCCTCAGTTGAAGGTGTAGGCTCGGTATGATCTCTAAAGGTGTAGAAAAAATGAAGCTGTCTAAGAACATAATTTGAAAATTTGACAAATCCACTGTGCTGAGCTGAGCACTTTGTCCTTGAGATTAGCTGGAAAAACTTAACATTTGAGGGACACACTAGAGGAAAAGATGACTATTTAAGGAGCATCTGGAGAGATGGGCTTTAGATGCCCTTTTCCCTATTTATGCTTATTAGAGATTAAATTGAAGTGCAGCATGATTAAGTTATGCATATAAAGAAGAGCTTCTACAAACAAGAAAACATAAGCAATGTGGGAAGGAACAGAACTGCAAAGAGAACGAGAGGAGCGAAACCAAACAGGATGCCAAACTGCAAAAGACATTTCAGCAGCACTTAATTAAAACTGTTTGCATTTGCAACAGACAGAAGGTAAAGACATTCACTAGGAAACAGAAGAAAGGGCGGGGAAAAAACACCCCAAACATTAAAAAGCGTCAGTTACAGGAGATTCTGGAAAAATAGCAAGCTTGAGCAAAGGCCAGTTGCAGAACTGAAATGCACTTAGAGTCGGGGGGGGGAGGGGGGGATGTGTGTGTGTTATTTCTTCTTGCGCTACAGCAGAACTGAATTCCAGCTAGTAATAATGAAAAATACAATGTGCAGCAGCCCCTGCCCACAGTGCCTGCAGTCTATGGAGAGCTGTCACTACCAATGTTTTGCATCTATCTCCATGCAGTGATTTGAATAAGATCACACAGCAACCAGTCCAGGCCTGAGAAATCAACCCAGCTCTCCAAGGTCCTACTCCAATTATTTAATCACAAGATTATCTCCCAGCTTCTTTTGTTAATTAAGAAGCCTCCATCTTTTGGCTTCAGAAATCACAGACACAGCAGTAATGGTGAGCCTGAAAATTCAGCATAATACCTTTGTTGGCGGGATGAATTCATAATGTTTTTTCTCCTGTGACACCTTTCAAAACCTGACATGCTCACCACTGGATTCATCTGATTTCATATGTGTAGCAGAGCAGCAACAGTTTAAAAGTGGAATAATCATTACAAATGAGTCCTTAACCATCTTTCAAAGTGACCAAATCAAATCCTCACTTGTGTGACAAAAGCATGAAAGATGAAAAAAAAAACCCCAAAATTACGTTGTCTCTGACTAAGCAAAATAATTTTAATAATTGGTGAACATGGAATGAAAAGTAGTGAACCCCGTTTGAAAGGCAGAAGACTGTCATGTATCATGTCTGAGAATGAAAAGAGAAAGGTATTTTTCTTTCTTGTGGCAGAGCCTTTGCTTTCAGAGCTGGCTAGGTGAAAACTGAGTTTCTTGCTAGAGGGAGACTGATTTATGTGTACACAAGAAATCTCAGTATTCAGCGATAAGACACCTAAGTGGTTTGTTAATGATGGATGAAATGGCAGTCAGAGATGTAGGAAGGAGCTCTTTGTTAAGTAAATCAGGAGCTGTTAGAGACCTTTGGCAACCTACAAGTCTAGATGCTTCCTGAGATCCAGCCATTCTCTACTCATCCATCCATGATGCTACACAGAGATGTTATAAATCACTTGTACACCCCATGAAGAATTGTCATCTGACAAAGGTGCGTGTTAAACAATCCCATGCTGGGATGTCTGTGTTTCCTTTCTACCTCTATAGGTCTCAAATAATCAGTCCTGTGTCAGTAGATGACAACCAGCAGGGATGTTTTATCCCTCCTAACCCCCAGAGCAGGAGGGTGCCCAAGGGCCTGAAGTCCTGCTCAGGCCAGTCCATTTACCCTCTTGCCTTTGGCATGCTTGTGATTTGGCTGTGAGAGCTAAGGCCAGGTGGCAGTGCTCTTCCTAACCCTGACACAGAGAAATGAGCAGTGTCGCAGAGAGACAAGAGGCACTGGGTTGTGGCTGTATTCATTGTTGCTTCAATAACGTCATTTTTATAGGGCAATAGGAGCAGGGAGAGTAGAATCCCCTCTGGTCCGCCTCCTTCTTAGGGAAATGACTGATGAGCCTGGCAGCCTCTGAACAAATATTTCTGATGCAGAGAATTCACTTGTCAACTTGGAGGAGCCCCGAGAGAAAATTTCCAAAGCATATCTGTCGGAGATAATGACACTGCACAAGGAAGCCCTCCTTAGGAGGAATGTATTCAGAAGATGTGGAGTATTTGAAAATACAATGCTTCTGTGTGTTCCTATTGATGAGTTAAAATTCAGGCAACCGTGGCTGAATTTTTAGTCTGTGAGCTGTAACAGGTGAAGTACAAGGAGGCAGTGATTCATTTTTTCACCTTCTCTGATGCTTCCTTGGTCAGTTAGACCTTTTCCAGACCAGAAATCTTTCTTTAGGTGCAATATAGCTCACTGTGTTCTGCATCATTCAGATTACAAACAAGGGAATTTTTGTGCATCTGGATGTTTGTGTAATTGCCTAACACTGTGAAAAACCCATCTCAGCTGAAACCTCTTAGCTCCACTGCTAGATAAAAAGCAATTAACAGTAACCATAACCAGAAACACATTTAGTGATAGGACAGGCAGCAAATGGCAAATAGATACATCAACAAATCTGTTTTTCCCTTGTACTTTGCTGTTTGCAGCTAATGGGTCATTAATTTTTATCTGGGTATCACATACTTATAAGCGGTTTGGGAATCTTGAAGTTATTACCTATGAGAGTGGCTTTGATTATGTTGGCTTGTCTGCATTGCCCATGATCATTTGGTTTAAAAGTCATTCAAAAGGATACAAAAGCCAGAATCTCATCCCAAGGCAGTCCTGGGTACCCAAAGGCACCCAGGCTGCACCCTTATTCTCATGCTTCTTGAATCTCTCAAATGTTTCCTCAGAATGGGCCTGGGTTTGTAAAGGTATTTTCCCTCTGAAAGCTTATCAGCATTCACACTTTGCAGGTGTTGTTCAGCTAACTTTTCTAAGTAGTAGTATTTAATCCTGTCAAATATGAACTTGGCTCAGGTCAGTAATTTTTTGCTGAGCTAGCCAAACCTTGTGGTTTTCCCTAATTAAATCTGACAGATAACCAATAGATTCTTCAGCTGAACAAAAATAATATTTATTTATCCCCGTTTTCCAGGAGGTTTCCAATCGTTTTACATTTTTTTGTTTCATTACGTCAAGCTTCAGTTCTCTGGGGGAAAAAAAAATAGGGTAATGTATATTTTACTTGGCAAGTTGATCATTTTATATAAAATCAGGTATAGTTTCTATGCAAAGTCACAGAGGTGGTTGTGGAGTATCTGTGTGCAAAATGGTGTTAATAATGTTAGCTGGATTCATGTGAGTGATGTTTTTTAATCTGAATAACTCCTGAGTTTCTAAGAAAGCAAATACAGAGGTGTCAAGAACAAGATTGCCTGTTAACACACTCTGCACTGGAGCTCTGCTTTGGTTATCGACATTTTTTTAGCCCTCTCTCCTGGTTTGTTTGGTGTCAACATGTGCTTCCAGATAATCTATCAGCAATTACCTGTTTAGTTTAGTACGTTCTGTTCCTTTATGCACTCATTCAGGACTTCATTTGTTCCCATTTGCAGTGCGTTTTAAATGTTAAGCTTGTTTTCCTACCAGATGGAGAACTGACGCCTCTATTTCAGGTAAGTGCTTTGCAGTATCTCCCTAGTGTAAGAAGATGATACTGTGCTTGTTATACTTCATGTCAGGAAAGCCGCAAAATGCAAATCAAATCAGACCCTTTGTGCCTCATGGGTTAGAGGGGTTTTGCTGAGATATTTGTGTATTTAATATAAGTTGGGTGTCCTTCTTGCATAGTCACGTGGGCAGTGCAAAGGGATTTTGCTGGAGCGGTTCAGCCTGGAAAGCTATGGTGCTGGCATGAGGCTTGCCGCTATTGACATGGCCCCCTCATACACTTGGGGCAGTACAGATTCAGCTCCCTGTCAAAGAACAGCTCTTCGAAGTGTTTGCAGTGCTGAAAAGAAAGCTTCTCTGCAGCCCCAAGTGTGCCTAGTTCCACATGATCATATTCACTCCAAGTTCCTCTTTCAAGGGAGACAAGAGCTGGCAGCAGCTAAAAAATGGCCAGTCCAGGTTCAGTAGCTGCCTATTGGCAAGGGATTTTTATGTCTTTACTTTTCCTGAGGATTATGACAAAGAAAGCTAAAAAAGAGACAAACGAAAAGGAATTCATACAAATGTGCAAAGATGGCCACCTTGGTCATCCCAGCAGTGACCAAAATGTTCAGGGCAGAGGTTTTCTCCCCACAGAGAAATTTGACCTTCATGAACACGGCTCTCAGCATAGTCCTGCAACTGGAAGACTGTGAGAGGGATGTCTTCTGGTGGTAAAGGACTGTTTCCACTGATAAAGCTGTGGTCCAGTAGTTCATCTAAAGAGAGTTTGCACACATAGAAGAGAATGGAAAGTAGGTGTTTCTATAGTTTTGCTTCCACCCCCAGCCTTGCTTCTCTTATAAAGGGTAAGCCTGTGCTGTACAAGTTTCCCAACAGCTGAATGCAATCAGATTGCTTGTCTTATCTCCATTTGCCCCCTTCTGTGCAAATGTTTCAGTCACTTCCATGCAATTTTAATGCTTTTTCAGCTACTGACACGCTCCTGTCTCCATTCTGCAATTATGAACTGATGTGCTGATGTTTTAAGTAAAATGTTTTGTTTTAAAATGTGCAACATCCAAATTTACACAAAACACCCAAACCAAAACACAAACCCAAGCTAAAAGAGACAGCTCCATCCCAAATTCTGTCTGATGCTAATTATAGAAATCTCAGCTCTCCAGCAGAAGCATTAGTCAACAGAGGGTTTGGATCTTTTCAGAAGCTGAAGCTTTGGAAAAATATACTGAAAATGGTGCATACAACTGGGAGATGTGGCAGGTACGCACTGAAGGTGAATGCTGAGAGTTTGGAAATGCGGACTTTGGGGTTTGCCAGTTCCCTTCCTCCAGCAACACCTAGAATATTGCATTGTTGGTTGGTCTTCATTTTTAAATCATCCAGGATTATTCTGTCAAGACACTTGCGTTCTTTTCATAGAGTTGGCATCAGAAGTTTTGTTTGGGTGTTTTTTCGGCTCAATTCGGAGAAGGGTGGCAAATATTCTGGGTTTGCTCTGGAATCATTACATGAGGAGTCCTGTATTATACAGCGAAGTTGCACCCGCAAGGAAAGTGTAGTTCTTCTATCAGAGTTTCAGCTCAATGGTGCTTCTGGCTGTTAGGATGAAACCCCAGACTCTGTACCCATCACAAGAGAGGATTAGAAATACGCTTGCAGAGTCATTCCAGTGCTGATTTTTATTAGGGAATCTTATTTGCATACTGCATTCTCTTCTTGCGGAGAAAAGCTGGAGGCATTTTTTTATTTATTTCTAATGCATTTTAGAGGTGATCTGACATTTTCTAATGGCTCTCAGGTATGTATCATTCATCCCATTCCATGCCCACATTTTCCAAAATAACACTGGAAGATTATTTGGGTTCCTGCTTCTCTTGGACAATCATTACTCTCACTTTTTTCCAGGTTGACCTATAAATGTCTATATGCTGCAGGATAATTGCAGTAGGTGTAGGTTCCTTTCGAGATGGTCTTGTGTGGGAGACATTATGACAGCTCATCTGCATAGCACAGGCATCATACCCCTGACTTGATTTAGCAGAGTCCTGGATCTGGAGGCTTCTCCCATATAGCCAGTATATTTAGGGGATGTCTCATATATATTGTGCACTCACACTCTCTCATGCCGTCATTTCACCATTATCTGTGGGCAGATCAGCTGGTCTCAGAATAAATCACAGCCTGCAACAGGCATGGCAGACCTTGGTGTGGGGGCACGGCTGCTGTTGGTAGATCTCCACTCTGCATCCAGACATCCTGTGTTGTTAAAAAATGTGTGTTAAAGTACAGCCAGAAGATTTTGTGTGAAAAGCTTTGCACTGTGTGTAAACAGCAGTGACAAAGGCTGTACTGATAAACTGGCAGAACTGATGTTCCAGGATAGTGCTCAATCTCCCAAATGCCATGACTTCTGATTAGGAATTACAGACAACTTGTCCTTACTTGTTGAACCTATAAAAGACTCTTGAGAGGGGGAAAAATCTTAAGAAGCTAGGATGCACATTGTCAGCAGGAAACTGGAATGAGGTGCACAAAAAAGAGCAGTGTCACACCATACCTCAGCATCCCTAACCCTGTTACAGTTGTATGTCAATGATTTTCACCTGCAGCCTGAAATTTATGGGCATTTAAGTGTTTATTTTAAAGATCTCTAGAAGACAAATATCCTTCTTGCCCAATGGGTGCGTTTTGAAGAAGGATTGAGCAGGTGGGCTTGAACACATAATGGAGATAGGGCACTTTTATTCATTTTGGAGGCCTTTGTGCCCTGATGAGGTGTTTCCATTGCTGAGGACCCTACAAAGCAGTGTGTGCCTCCTGTGAGCACGGTGGTGCCATCTCCTGTTGCATCTTTTGATGTCTAATGAGACTCCCTGTGAGCAGAGGATTGCTCTCTGGCTTCCTTGGCCCCATAGAGGGACACGGCCTGGGCTCACCAGCTGTGTGAGAAGAGGCGACATGACAGCCATGAGGGGCTGCGACAGGTGACTAATCCCTGTCAGGCAATCTGGTGGAGTGGCAGGCATGCTAGTGCTGTTTGCTGCCAAGTGTTTTGGGCCTGCATACAGGGTGCTGATGGGGTGGTTGCCCTGGGTGTCAGTCAGGCTACAGCTGTGGGAAGGTTTGCCACTCAGCCATGCTGACAGGTGGTAGTGGAAGCTGGGCTCTTGCTGGATCAGCCCAACTTGGGGGGGCTGACAAAGACTGGGTTTTGAGTGACAGTCTCACTGGGGGTGGTTATGTCAGCCTCATGGGACTGTGATGCATAAGGAGAGCATGACAGTCACGTTGATGGTTGGAGCAGGAGTTGGTGTCTGGTTGTGTCAGTAACGTAGGTGTATCTGACAGCAGGACAGCCTCAGGGTCTCAGACACACTGGGAGAGTGACAAAATGGTGCTTGATTGTGTCAGTCACACCGGTGGGGGTGACAGGGGTGGTCCCTGACAGTGTCAGTCACACTGGGAGTGTGACAGAGGCAGTCTTGCCGGTGTCAGTCACATTTGGGGCGTAAAAGGGGCAGTCCCTGCTGGTGTCAGTCACCTTTGGGGTGTAACAGGGCAGTCCCTGCTGATGTCAGTCACATTTAGCATGTGACAAGGGGTGGTCCCCAGCTATGTCAGTCACACTGGGGGTGTGACAGAGGTGGTCCCTGACAGTGTCAGTCACACTGGGGTGACAGGGGCGGTCCCTGCAGGTGTCAGTCACATTTAGCGTGTAACAAAGGGCGGTTCCCAGCTATGTCGGTCACACTGGGGATGTGATGGGAGCTGTTTCTGGCTGTGCTAGTCAAACTGGGAGAATAGCAGAGACTTATGTCTGAGTATCAGTCAGACTGGGGGAGTAACGGGGGCTGGTGTGTGACTGTCAGGTCCGCTGGGAGATGAGATGGGCCGGTCTCTGGCTGCGTCTGTCACATTGGAGGTGTGATAGGGGAGGCCCTTAGTGGTGTCAGTCACACTGGAGGTGTGACATGGGAGGTCCCTGGCAGTACCAATCCCACTGGGGATGTGACAGAAGCAGGTCACTCACGCAAAGGGTTGTGAGAGGACCTGGCCTCCGGCTGTGTCAGTCACACTGGAGTCTCTGAGTGTCGGTGCCACGATCGGGTGACGGGGCAGTTCTCTGGCTGTGTCGGTACGTGGCGGAGTGACGAGGCCGGTCTCCGGTTGCAGCGCTCACCGACAGCTTTGAGGACCGGCTCCCGCGCCGCGGTCCCCTGGGCGCGGCAGTGTGCTGCACCGGACAGTCCTTCACGTCGGTTGGTGGAGGGAGCTGTCCGTCAAGCCGGGCGGGGCCACAGCCGCATCATCCGCGGGGGGGGCTGGCGTGCTCGCTCCCTGCGCAGGGAGCCGGCATCACTTGGTTGCAGCCAGCCAAGCCGCACCGGGAGTGCCGCTGCCCTCGCAGTCGGCCGCCGTGGTCACGCCGCTGCTGCAGGGAGGGCAGCTCCCGGCCGTGGGCAGTGTGAGCTTCCAGCTTCCCCATCGCCCTTCTGGCCCGGGAGGAGCGAGGGGAGAGGGCTGGGGAATTCCCTTCGCGGGGTGCTGGGGTGGCCCAGGTGAAGTGCCGTGTTTTGGTCAGAGCTGCTCGTTCAGTGTCCTTAGTCAAAACAGATCTTGGAGAGAGTTTACGTTTTACTGGGGCACTACTAAAACTGTCCCGCTTAGGTTTAATCAGGTACTCCAGTAAAAATGGTTATTTGAGTTATCAAATGCTTTTCTGAGTCAACCTACCATTGGTTACAGGTCCGGTGTACTGAGAGAACTGCTCAGTAGGTAGAGATTCCTCCTTTAACTCTTACGTATTCATTTTGAGGATTTCCAAAGGTGTGTAAGGTGCATGTGCAGGTAAAAGACTTCTCTAAAACTCCAACCATTGCAGGCAGCCATAGAGTGTGGCTGGTTGTGCATATGCACCTTCTTGCACCAGAAGGGTCAGGTATTACTTTGCAGACTACAGTGTTGCATGTCCAGCACTTGAATTGAGCTGTCAGAGTTGGGCTGGGGATGTTTATAAAATCAGATGTTTGCAACAGTTTTGCATACAAATTTGCTGACAGTCTAGGTCAATACATATAAAGGAAAATGCAAGTTTGAGAAACTAAAGCATGCCAGAAAGTTGTTACTTGAGTAGCCAGCTTTTTGCAGTCTTTGCTTAGTTTCTCTCTGTTAATTGCTCCATGTTCTTTACAGCTTGGTTCTAGATTTTGTAAAGGTATCTGACTTTTACTGTAGTTAGGACTTGTTTCCTCAATGTGTTAATTTTTTCCAAATGCCTTGTTCATGAGATGCCAGTTGAATGACAGATGACAGTTCCCAAAGACCTTGGCAAGATTCACAGAAAAATCATATTATGACAGTAGGCTGGAGGCGGCTAGGGATAGTGTAACAATTCCTTGCCTCACGTGTTTTGAGAGAGGACCCATCAGAGATCCTTAACCTTCTCTTAGCTGCACTTTCAGCAAGGTACTGTTGGAATGTTGTCTGCTGCTCTCTCTCTGGCTGTAGCAGGTTGCACGTGGTGTAATCAGCTTTGGTAAGACAACACTTGCTGTCGGGTGCTGTGATGGTGTTCTTGCAAAAGCAAAAACCAGCAGCTATTGTTACTCTTTCACCAGTTCAGTGTGCTGAGGGGAGTCCACTTTCCGATGGGGTGTTAAAAGTTCAGCAAAATGTTAAGACTCTTTGAATTCAGCTCCTACTTAGAAAAAAAAACCTGGGGGATTTGTTTCTGTAAAAGAGTCTGAAGCTTTCAGATGTTTAAAGTTTCAGGGGAAAAAACTATATGACTAATAAAACATAAACTTTGACAAAATGTGATTTTAAGCCTTTAATAAAATATATTAAGCTCCCACTGTGACAGCGAGTTTGCACATTTTAGCAAATTTAATGGAAACATGGGAGTGTAGAATCTTTTTTTTTTTTCTTAAGAAAAAAAATTAAAAATTACTCCAAAGCAGGTCAAACTGACAAATACAGATGCTCGTGTGTCCTGACAGATTCTTCACATTTTAAGGACATAAAAGTAAGGTAGCATAAATAAAAAGGACTTGGCATCCATATATGTGTGTTGAGAATATAAATGTAGGACTGGTACAAAGCACCAATAACGTAACTTGTCATCATCATTATTATAATCATCATAATTGCCATGATTATTATTAATCAGTAAGGAATCATATACTGTAAATAGATGGGTGTTTTACTTATTTTTCTGCCTCCTTCTCCCTGAGGATTGCAGCTTATTTTTTTTTGTGTGTGCTGGAATAATTCACCAAGGCTGATTGGAAAGGTTTAGAATGTAGTAAAATTGTATGCTTATAAATGCAACATATGAATCAGAAGGCAGAGCACATTTTAAATACCTTAGTATTAGGGGGAAAAATAAAATATATGGAACTTGGTAGAACTAAGTATATTTGTCTAAACACCAATGTACAGGAAAGAAGACCTCCGAATTTCCTGTTTTATTTTAGGTTAAAAGAGAAACTTTAGTAGGTTGACCTGTTCTTCATTAGTGAAAGCAAGAGGCTGGTTTGGGGACTGTGCTCATGTGTTTTATGAGTGTGTTGGCAGTTTTATCAGTCTTAAGAGTTGGAGTGTGTACATGCTGCTTTTATCATCTTGCCGTAGAAGCCCTTTTCTGTCTCATCTTGGATCAGTAACAGAGCACACAGTGCACTGAACAGAGTTGCTTTGGGTTCTTGATCTAACCCATGAGACACCAAATGGAGTCTTTTGTGTTATTACCACTAAAGTATTCTCAGCTAGCTTGACAGCTTAAATGCTAGCTTCGTCTGGCAAATACTGAAATTCTTGTTTATTTTCCAAGGAAGCTGAGATGAAAGAAGCCAACTACGAGAGGTCACAGGAATTTGTACTGCCCATCTCCACAATTACTAAGAAGTAAACACTATATGATATTATAGGATGAACTTGGTCTTTGTTAATGACAGTTGTCACACAGCTGAGGAATACTTACGTGATTTCCACAAGAGGAAACCTTTGAAACTCATTACCAGATGCGTAATTCAACCAATGCCACGCAACCTTGCCTGCAGTGTGAAGACGAACATTTAGAATGCCTTTCCTCTGAACACAGTGAGGAACCTCAAGAAAGAATAAGGGACGATGATGAAAGCATCATTCTTACTGATGCTTTTGAGGATGAGGAGGAAAGTATCTGGAGATACTTTCATCATTCCTCCATTATCCTTATGAGGAAGACTGTTGATTGCTGGTATTATACCACTGCTTGGCAGCTGCAAGGGGAAATGTTGCTGTTGTATCAGATTGAAGTCAAGATAGTTGTGTAGCCATTGGATACAATTAGGACTGTCTGGACTCTTCTGGACATGGGTGCTTTTCCGATGGATGTGTTAAATTAGAGCTTTGGTGTGCAAGTGGTCTGTTAAGTTACAGTGTTGCTGTCTACATCATCACCATCCTCTGGGGCTGGGTTTCCCAAGAGTCACTGTGAGGCTGTGCAGACCACTTGGCCAGAAGGATGCATCCATTTCTTCTCTCCATACATCCTCTTATGTTTTAATGTTCTAGTTCTGATAAACCATGGTTTGTTTGATTTCTTTTTAAATAGCCATTCATCATCTGCACCCACACAGGCATGCTTGGCTGTGGAGATACAGGTGCTGTATGTGCTTATGTATCACTAGAGCTTTCCTTGTGAGAACTGATGAACGAGGGGAGGGTTGTATGCTTGTCTTCCATAAGGGAGGTGGGAGGGGTATGTGATTCCATGCATCTTAGGTCCAGGTGGAAGAAAGTATTTATCTTGCCCAGCTATTGCATTGCAGTAAGAAATGTTTAAGAATTTTAAAATCAAAAACATACAATAAAAGTAATGAAAATTATCTGAGGTCTTTTTAATAGTTTGTGAGAGTTGGAGTGGTGGTTCTTTCTCTGCAAGGTTTGCCATACTAAGCAGCATGTGGGTTTCTCATGGATTCGAGGACTTGTCATTAAAGGAATGTTGCTAACTTATTTTTTTAACTGCCTAGTCTGAAGGAACTGAACTGCCACTTACTCTGCTCTCAGAAGTAGCTCACTTTTCTGTGTGAAAGGAGTAGGTATGTTTCTTTTCCTCACCCTTGATTCTCAGCAGCGTAGTTTCTTTTTCCTGCTTATTTTTAGAAAGAGCTGCAAGATCAAAAAGATGTAGAACTTGAAGCATTCTTATATACCATATTTGCATCTAACAATATACACTTCTGTTCAATTTTAATTTCAGTTCCATATTTGCTGTTAATTGTAGAAGCCCATTTCCAAAACTTGTAGGAGTTTTGTTAAGACAGCAAGATAAGTGTCCAGTGTGCAATACAACTCTAGTGTTAGAAATGGGAGCAGTCTCTGCAAGATTACACGGTGATGTTGGAGAGCAGTGTCAACTGCAGGAAGCACAGAACTGGTCAGTACAATAATAGGGGAACAAATGCAGAGTGCTGAGGGGAGTGGGTCAAGGACCACTGGCTGTAATTGAGCAGAAGCTGTCAGGAGCTTCCCAGTGGTGCTTGTCTCGGCTGACAGCGAGTGTGAACAGGAGGGAGGGCTGCAGAACCACGGGAGTTAGAAGTCTTCCAGAAATTGTGGTAGAGAAATTGGGACAATTCCTGCTCCAGACTGGTGGGTTATCCGCCATAAGGGAAGGAGAGAAGTAGCCTGGGAAGGCCAATGGAATGTGGCTGTACTGTGGCTTTGGAAAAGGCAAATGGGATCCTATTTTGTCTCTGGCAAAGGAAAAAAAGAAATAATGCTGCTGTGAAAGGCCCTGGTGAGATAGAAGACATGGAGTGCAGTTCTGGGCACTCGGGGTGACGAAATACTTATTCGAGTCGGAAGTGAGAGGCAGAAGTCGGGGTATGAGCAGAGCCTATTTCGTCTGCCAAAGCAAAGCCTGAAAGTGAGTGCAGTCACCGCCAGACTTCTGCGGGAAGACCCTGTTATTGCCGTTGTGAAGCGGGGGAGAGGGGGCACAACCGCCCTGTGACTCGCGGCCGGCTGGAGCTGGGGATGCGGGTCCAGTCCCCGGAGCATCGGGGGCTCAAGCGTGCCTGCCTGCAGAGACAGGCGCGAAGGGCACCTGCTCGCGTGGAGCCAACGCTTGTCCCACCCGGACGTTTCTCCGGACCCCCGGCCCCGCATCGGTTTGAATGGGCGCCGGGGCCGGGAGGGGGTTCCCGGCCCGCCCGGGTCCCGCCCCGCTGCTGGCAGCGGCGGCCGCTGCGGGCTTCCCAGCGCTGCCATTGCGCCGCCGCCGCCGCCTTAGCCGGGGGCCTGCGCGCCGGCGCGAGGGGCTGCGCGGTGGCGGAGGGGCCGGGGAGCAGGGGGAGCGGCAGCGTAAGCAGCCCCCGGCTGTGCCATGGGGGGAAGTTGGGGTTCGTTCTGCCAGGACCAAAATCCATCTTTTCAGCGTTAAATTATTGCTGTTGTTTTTAATCCTACATCATGATTTAAATATCCCCCCCGTGGAAACCGGACTGGCCTTTGTCCGGGAGTTTTCATAAGCCAAGCAGTGCCAGCCTGCCGTGAAAAGTTTTTCTTCGACAAAGAAAATAGCAGATCAGTTACCGAGCTGGCGGTGTGCTGCGGGAGATGCTCAGCACCTTGCAGGAGGTGAGGAATAGTTCCTGTTCTCATACACTTGGTAGTAAATTAACGGTAATGGTTGAAGTTGGGGGGGTGACTCGAGCCGTTCTGTCACAGTGACTAGTGAAGAAGAGTAATTCAGCATGTTTTCTGTATCAGAGCAGGAGAAAGCACAGCTTGTGTCTCATGAAGTTGGCCTTTCTGAGATGCAAACAAGACCTATCTCTTTATGCACACTGCTATGGTCCTTTGTAACTATTTAAACCTACTGAAACTGAACAGACAAGCTTTATATGCATGTACACATAGAAATACAGAAATATCTATTTTTACATATATGTGCTTTTATATATATATGTAGTTTTGTATTCAGAAATGTCTTACCTAGACAAAAGCAGCCAAGAGCAAACGAAGAAACAGTGGGAGTAAAGGGAATATGAAAAGTAGGTGTGAAGAAGATAGGGGCTGTCAAAGTATCCATTCATCAGGATGGGAAAAATGCAATTTCTGATCTTAGATTAGCAATTTGTGTTTAAAACAGGTGAGTGAAAGCTCCCTGTGGAGTTGCTGTCAACAGAGGCTGCTGGGACAAATCTAGAAAACCCCTTGTGAATCCATGCTTTAGTATGGCATAAACAATAGCATCTTCTTCACAGGAAAGTTTGGGCCAGCTATTTCTGACCAGTTACCATTGCTTATATTTTCTGCTAGCAAGGCTGGTCTGGGAAGGGAGTTTACCCAGAGAATTTGAAGCTGTAAGTTGTTCAAGGGAGCCAGCTCTGGAGGATTATTAGCTATACTTTGAATCATAGAATACCCCTTGTGCTATCACTGCTCTCCCCAATGAATAGTCCCTTCCCAGCATCCTTATAGGCCCCCTTTAGACACTGAAAGGCTGCTATGAGGTCTCCACGCAGCCTTCTCTTCTCCAGGCTGAACAGCCCCAACTTTCTCAGCCTGTCTTCATACGGGAGGTGCTCCAGTCCCCTGATCATCCTCGTGGCCCTCCTCTGGACTTGTTCCAACAGTTCCATGTCCTTTTTATGTTGAGGACATCAGAACTGCACACAATACTCCAACTAAGGTCTCACAGGAGCAGAGTAGAAGGGCAGGATCACCTCCTTTGACCACTGGTCACACTCCTTTTAATGCAGCCTAGGATAGGTTGGCTTTCTGGACAGTTCTTTCATGCCTTTCATTGCATTATGTCTTCTTTGCATGATGCTAACTGGTAGCAGCACAGGGACCCCAAGTATCCTCAAGACAATTATAATAATGCTTATCAGGATAGGGGGTCAAAGGCACTTCTGAGCTCTTCAGCCCCCCTTCCATACATTACTTTTAGTTTTGGCTTTTTGACACAATTTTTGGGTCTCACTGCATTACTTAGCAAGTTTCTAAAAGAAACACTGTGTGGCTGGTGCTCCTAGTTAATATTTAGCAAGGTAAAAAGAAGGGTTAAGCATGAATTCTCAGGAAAATAGATGTGATGGAGGCAGCTATCGTGTAGGACTTTGTCAAGAGTCTTGAATCCCAAAGTTCTGAAGATTTCTCATCTTTAGGTGAATTTTGAATCGAAATGATCAATTTATATTTTGTAGTGAAGGCTGGATTATGATAGAGGATTTAAATGTGGTCTGTTTCATATGCTGACTGTATATTTTCTAAATATATAATAGTAGATGATTCTGTGTCTCCTACTGCATAACTAATAGTCTGCCCCATTCTTTTAATCAGGAAAACATCTTCACTGTGATAACTTTATTTTTACCAGAATAATCACTGATGAAATGTGTGTTTTATTTTGTAGAGAGGATGGTAAAGAGAGCTGAGGATGAGTTTCCTGTGAAAGACCTGAAGCTCTTGGCATACCTATCATTGATGAGCTGCAGATGAACACAGTGTATGCCTCAGAGAATGGATGTGCATGTGGCCTGGGACTCTGAGAATAACATTTGTGACACAGGTACGAAGCATTCAAATTATTCCTGGAAGATCTCTAAGCAGGTGGGCCACACACCTAGCCTCCAGAAGGAGGCAGACAT
Source organism: Melopsittacus undulatus (assembly GCF_012275295.1). Classification (NCBI taxonomy): domain Eukaryota; kingdom Metazoa; phylum Chordata; class Aves; order Psittaciformes; family Psittaculidae; genus Melopsittacus; species Melopsittacus undulatus. The sequence goes on along the minus strand of NC_047532.1, from coordinate 29,994,681 downwards.
GAATTACTCGGAGACATGCACTCCTTGTTGCAATTCTGCTGGACCTCCAGGTAAGCAGGAGCTTCCTGCAGAGTTGCAGTATGAAGACAAAGAATCCTATGAGACCTACTACCAGAAACGAGGTGAGAGCACAGCTGGGATACTTGTTCCCTCCAGTACTAACTCTGACCTGCAGTATGAGGATAAAGATTTAGAACACTGTTCCCTTGAGCAGTCTGAGAAGCCACAGAGAAGACTACGTGCTGATAACAAAAATACCATTCTTGTGGATGTGTTTGATGAAGACCTGGAGCCTGTCCCTGAGGAAGCTTTGCCATATGATTGCAAGAAGTGTGGTTCCACTTTCCAGGGTATGAGTGAGCTGCAGGAACATAAGCGAACTCACCTTGTGGAAAACTCATACCGATGTCCTGTCTGTGCCAAAGAGTTCTTCCGTGCAGCAAATTTGCGAATGCACAAGCTCATTCATTCTAGTGACAGGCCACACAAATGTCCAGAGTGTGACAAGGGTTTCATTCGCACAGCTGATGTCTGGAGGCACCTGCGTAATGTGCACAAGATAGAGCGCTCCATGGTGATCTTGGGAAATGGCATGGCTAGGAACCCGTGGTCAATAGCACACCGTAACCAACACACTGTTGAATACACTGATCAGCCTTGTGCAGAGAACCACAAGTCTGAGGAGGATGACTATAAACTTTATTCCTGTCCAACATGCGGCAAAGGTTTTGATAAGCCTAACCTGCTTTCCAAACACAAGGTGATTCACCGACAAGACAAACCCTATAAGTGTCAGGAGTGTGGCATGGCATTTGTTCAGTTGCTAAGGCTGAAAAGACACCAGCAGACTCACTCTGGGGAGCGCCCCTTCTATTGTGAGGAGTGTGGAGGGACGTTCACCCGGCTGGCATCGCTCCAGCGCCATCAGCGCATCCATACTGGAGAGAAGCCCTACTCTTGCAATTACTGTGGTCATTCCTTCACTGAGTCAGGTACCCTACGGAGGCATGAGCGCACACACAAATTGGATAAATCATAATTCGTAGCTCATTTGTGATTGTGGTCTCCTTGGTTGCTTCTTACCTGAATGAGGCTTACTCAGTTGGGCTGGAGAAAGCACTCCACTGCATGCACTCTGGCCGGTACAGACCCACTTCCCAGCAGTGGCTGACAGGCAACACTGCATCATGGGGATCTCTGGAACTTGTACTTGGTAGAGATTGCACTTACTGGCTTTAAACTAACTTTGTACGAAAAAAATAACCTAATTACCACTGAGTAGTGAAATGTGAGACTTGAGAAGACTGAAATCACTCACAAGTGCTAGTGCTATCTCAATTCACTGAACTGATGATGCATCAGCTTATGCTTTTTGCAAAGGTGCATGAGCTATGAGACTTCTCTCTGCAGTCTTGAGCACTGAATAAATTTGCCCTGCCTTCTTAAGTGTGATGGCTCTTTGGCAGTGGGTTTGGAGATCTGTTGTTGCAGGTCAGAACAGTCCAGAGTTGTTGTTCTATCCCTTCTCTCCTTGTAATCTCAAGTTTTAATATCTGTTACTTCTTTTTTTTTTTTTTATTTGGAGGGGAAGTATTGTATTGGTTATTAAAAAAAAACAAAACAAAACAAACCCAAACAAAACAAACCCCACAAACAACCACAAACCAGTTCCTTAATAAACTCAAGGTACCAGCTGTATGTCATAAATGTTTCTATCTAAGGGGACACTGATCCTTTATGCACTTTTGTGTGATTAGTGAATGTCTGTTAAAAATGGAAAAAGCTCTATTTTTGCTATGACAGTGGATATTCTTGCGGTGAGGGATCTGAATACATTTCTGTCTGGTGGAACTGTGCACTCTGTCCAGCTGAGTATTACAGTAGGAAATGTTTGAGAACACATTTAAAGAGCAGAAGAACAAATTTAAGCCACCTTTGCTACTCATTGCATAGAAATCTTCTTCATTTAAACATTTTCACACACATGGAAAGTTCTCATAACAAAAGCATGTTTTGTGTTCTGTGACATGTCTGAGTACTACCCAAAGTGTCTGCTAGACTCTTCACTTTGATATAGGTTCTAATGGTTAGTGAAGAAAAACTTCCATGGAAACTAGCTGAGCAGACTCAGCAGGTGCTGCCAAATACCCTAGGACTCTTAACTTCCAAAGAGGTATGTATTGCCTCAGTTATAGAAGTGGGGTTTTTAACTTTGAAACTTAATAGTGACACTTAAACTTCTGTTAACCACTGTGGTGGATGCATCCAGTTTGTCCTTAAGTTGCAGGCTTACTTTCCATGTCAGAAAGCTTTTCTTAATTTCCTCTGCCAGCTGCCATAATTTCATTAATTTCTTTCTAATGTATTCTGCCTTTTCAGCAGGAACTTGTATAGCAGAGTGAAAGTAAAGCTTCAGGGTAATGTACCTTTGCATTTACTGTTAGGCTGTTTAGTGTAAAGTATTGATTGTGCCATTTGTTTGCATATTTCATAGAGTAAAAAATGGCGATGGCTGCTCAGCACCTTCCACCCATGCAACAGCTGAGCAGGTATTCTACAGCTGTGAGTACTGTTGTGTTTGATGTGAGGTCCTTGGCTCAGACCAAGCTGAATCACCGTGCACAGCAACACTTTAGCATGATTATGAATGGGAGACTAACTCTCCCAGCCTCACTAATGGGTCAGTTTAATTCCTCAAAGAAGTCTCTAGATTTTGGAACTGATCTACATCCCACTTCTTGGGGATGTGTTCTGTTGTCTCTGAAATGATGTCCTTTTGTAATGCAGGTATCTCTGCTGGGATGGCTGGACCCTGCATACCATGTGCGTTCACTATAGCTGTGGGTGAGAATTCTCCAAACTCCCTTCTGCAGGTAGTTCCAGTACGGTTTTAGGTTTCTTGAAGTACTTTTGATGGGGCTCCTTAGCAAAGGGTCAGTGTTATCTGAGGGCTGCTTAGCCTTTCTAAGAAGAAATATCTTTGTGTGTAAAAAGTCCTGGATGTGGCTAAATAATCTGCAGAAAGAGGTCATCAGTGCCCTTTCTGTGGGGACTATGCTGTTCAACACAATCTGAAGTGACCTAGAGAGAGGGCAGGTATCAAGGTGACAAAGCCATTACAGAAGCTATCATGCATTAAGTTTCCACCCTCACCTAAACCCATTTTGAAATAGTTGGCTACAATCTCCCCTTTTCAGGATCTCGCTTTTTCCCTCAGGTATGCAGTGCTCTCTCTGTAGTGGGTTTTAATATCCAATTGAACTGCACCAATAAATACGTGTACTTTTATGTTGTGTGACTGTTCTGCTTAGACAGTTGTAATTGGAACATCTAGTTGTTCTGCTTTTTGGTGTAAGCAGTTGGTGAAATTTGTATCTGTAAGAGCATAATGGTGAAAGTGTTTTGAACAAAAGTCTGTTTAATGAGAAGAGTAAATGGTTGGTGAAATGAAAACTACTAGGCTTAACTAAAAGGTTATAAAAAGATACTTGCCTGGAAGGTTGACTTGCATATAAGGTACTTGGATGTGTGAAAGGAGTAATTAAAATTTAATGGTTTCTGGGGAGAGCGTGTTGAACCCTCTTCAAAGAAACTTCCACTAACTCCTGTGTAAGCTGTAGGAAATCCATTGGAGCTTAATTTAACCCAGACTTTGGCACTTCTGCACTTAACTGTTTTAATCTACAGGTTTAGAAATGGCCCTGACACTCTTAACAGTGTCAGACTGAGATGCTGATAGTCTACATCAGACATAGCTAGTCACAGTATCTAGCTGAAACATGAAAAGAAATAGTGAGCAAATATACCTGCTCTACAGCATTGCTTCATTAGAGAGGTTTCGAAGTGTGTGATCTCGACAGAACTAACTTTTCTTTGTTCAGAATAGCCAGTGTACCTGGTAGCTCATTTGTGTCTGTAAAGGCCATGGAAGAAGTGGTTCCCTTTGATGCTATGCTGTCCAAAGGACTCCTTCACAGGCCACCATTGCCAGGGCATTACAGCAAGCACTTGGACACAAGCATAGGGATGGAGCTCTGAGCTAGGCAGGGGATCCTGGTTGTGCAAGTACTTTTGATTGCTAGATGGTGTTTATGAACAGTGGAATTGCTTTTTGCTAATTTTCCTGTCTCCTTGCTACATTCCTTCTGCCCAACTTATTTCCATCACAGAGGGTCAGAAAGGCTGTAGAGCAGTAGCTTTTCCTCTGTTCTGTGTTCCACATGCACAGGCATATTTACCATGCAACACCTTTGTTAATAAGGTAAGAAAACAGTACTATAGCTGCCAAGAACTAGCTGGTGATTCTAGATCAGTGAGGGCCAGGAGCCTGCAGCACTGGAACTATTTCTTGACTTGGGTTGAGGTACAGGAAGACATCTGTGAGTAGTTGCAAGACTTCATGTCTTGCATTACTTCTGAACATGTGTGGATGTACAGTCCTTGCATGCAGTAGTAGACACTGAAACACGCTATCCATCTATACAAATACCTGGATTTGCTCGAGACCACAGTAGCATGCATGAGCTAAAAGCACAAGAGATTTTCTTGTTCATGGCATACATAAGTAGGTAGTATTTATTTCCAGTGTATTCACTTGAGATACAAGAGCAGCTTTAGAATACCCCCAGGACAGGGGAGTTCACATAAACAAAAAGAATATCCCTAATTTTAACTACATTATTTCATTCTCTGTTTGCATACTATGACACAACATCCAGTTTGTAATGATCAGACAGTAATCATTACAAGAGTGAAAAATAAGGCTAGGCTCCCCCCATGCTTGGCAGCTACAATACTATTACAATACAAGCATGTTTTTTATAAGCACATTTATATATCATCAGTTCCAGATATATTTGCCTGTCTTCAGTAGCACTGCATGGCCAAGTGATCTGGGACCAGGGCTCATCTCTTCAGCAGGTTTTTATCACCATGAAGGGCAGAATAAGAAATCCAGAAGCAACATCCCAGCAACGCAGGACGGACATCCTTCTAAAGTGCAGAGTAGTGCTGCCAGCAATGCTGTTGTAAAGGTCAGACCCACTAAGGCAGAATGGTGAAGGACCTCTGCTCCTCTCCAAACTGGCAACAAGGACAGCTGTCTTTCTGGATATGCTTCCTCAAATTGCTGCGATTTCTTGTGATATAGAAGACAGACAGCTCTGAGCAGGGAAAGGCCCAGCTTGATCTGTTTTGTTCATACTCGAAACAGGGAAGCAAATCTAGTGGGCTTTTAGCAATTTCCAGTGCAGAGCCTTGCTGAGTGCATTGTGCACCTGTTTTGACATGACGTCCTTTCCGTTTCACAGTTGGCTGTAACTGGCTTTCTTTTTTTGCTTCTTTCATCAGGAAACTTGAGGAAGAGTTTTAAATTACTTTTCTGACCTGCTTTGTAAAGATTTTGCTGGCTGTGTACAGACCTATAAAACATGACCACCATTCTTGGTAGTGGAAATGATGGAGTCAGCGTAGCATACATCTTCATTATTCTTCCAGATTGGTCCCCAAACCCTTCCTGAAAGAGCTTGCATGTGGGAGGTTGGACAGGCTGAAGCAGACTGATGTGGACTCTGGAGCAGCACACACCTGCTGCATTTCTGGGCTTCATCCCCTTACCTGCTTAACCTTGTCGGGAAAGGGGATGCTGGTCCTGAAACTACGCAGAATCCTGTTGTCTCTTCCAGAAGGTCAGTGCTAAACACCAGCCCAGGGTAATACTAAGCCTCGTTCTGCATGAGAGAGACTAAAATCTGGCATACTCTGACTTAGGAAACATCAGAAACTTTCTGATGCTCCTGTTGCCTTCTGCAAATGAACCCAGCATCAGGCTACCATGGCAGGAAGGGTGGAAGGAAGGGCCAGAGGAGGGGTGCCTGTGGGTGGTGGGCTACAATGTAAGCCAAGCATGGCTGCTGGAGGTAATGATAAAGGTAGGGATGAGTTGGGGTTCTGTCAAGAAGTATGAGGTTCATGCTAAGAGCATTCTGGGACTTGGATCCTGACCATACTGGCATCTGGTCAGCAGGCACTTAGTAAATATCACTCTTCTTTTAGCTGATGAGAAAGGTGGAAGGGGCTTTCTGTTTTCTCACACATGTGAAGCCACTCACTGCAATGAAGAGGTTGGCAAAGCATATCTACTGTGTCCCCTGGCCATTCCTTGTCTTTGAGGTTTTATGAGACATTCAAGTAAGGGGTGGATCTTCCTTCCTGACCACTGTGTTTCATGGAGTTGTAAAAAACAGATGGGAAGTCCATTTGCAGGGGTGGCCAGCTCAGCTCTTGGGAGGAGCTGACAGTGTGATCCTGCCTGCATGAGGATGATGCAAGGTGGGTCTTCCCATCCAGAGAACCATTTCCCCTGTATGAGAGGCTCAGATACAGTTGGTACATCAGTGTAGCTGGTGGGGAAGCAAATGATGCTGGACAGTAAGAGACAGCAAAGGATGGGAGTACAGCTTCATCATGGAGCTGACCCCAGGCAGTTGATGGAAAGGTCCTTCAGGCAAGTGCTATAGACCAGAAAATGAAGACATGAGCCCTTCATGTGAATAACTTGACCAGGGAGATCTGGCTGGTAAAATGTTGTTCATCACCAAGTGAGACTGGATAAACCAGGTACCAATCACAAATATGTCTGCCATCATTTGGTAAACCCTTCACTTCTAGCATTTGGGGATGTAACAATAGTAGCAATTATCAAGGAAGAAAGAAGAAAGAAAAAAAAAGCCAAAAATACTTCTTTCACTTTTGTTCTTTGTAACAGATGGATGAAAACAGTATGTTCCCAGCAGTAACTTTTAATTATTTCACCACTGCACATCTCTTACACTGCAAGTTAGAAATGTCAGTTTAATTTTCTTTTAATTGCCTCTGCTATCAGGTACCTGAGAGAAACCATTTTTACTGACTGTCTAGTCCCTATTCTTGGTCTCAGAAAGCAGCTTATTGCTGTAGAAACTATCAGTGCTTCAGGAAGGGGCTCTCCCAAGAGGAGAGCAAGAGGTCCAAATATTTTGGCTGTAATTACCCTATCCAGCATACTCTGTGTGAAAGGGCTGCGTTCTGCAGTGCTCATCTCATTGGCAGAAAAGGTGGGTTCAAGCTTCAGTTTGGTTTTCCTTGCCCATTTCCATAGGGAATTTAAACTCGGTGTGTATCTGCTTAACCAATAAGGCTGATGGGTTTTCACCATCTCATGAAATACATGTGGGACCTTTGCACAGCCAGGGCAGGGTGCTCAGCCTTGCCAGGGGGATAGATACCATGCTGACCAAGCTGGGATCCTCTTTTCCTGGAGGGAGAGGGATCAGAAATAAATTATGCATGAGTGACTGAGCTCTCCCTCTTTGCCTTGTGCTTGATCAGCCTGCATTTTGCTGACCACCTCCTCTTTCTCTGCAAACTGTGTTTGAGGCTTTCTGGGGTACAGAGAAACTTGCAACCTGGTTTTCTTCTGTCTGTACAGCTCTCCCTCAACTGCTCGTCCTTAGGATGGGGAAGTCAGGGTTCTTCCATGCCGTGCCAGGGGATATGTGGTCTTTGCAGTGGGGAAGGTGAAATGGACACTTCTAAGGCTCTTATACCCCCAGGACCATTGCAGTAGGGGACCTGGATTTTGGAGCAGAAAGGAACAACAGGCAGGAGGAGCAGAAAGCATCCAGGCAGCTGTTTCTTAATGTAGCTGATTTTGTCTTTAGTCACATTGATTTACGCTTGTATCTGATGTCCTTTTCCTTTTTTCTCATGGCTACAATGCTTATTTGAAAGCATGTTTCTTTATATTCTGCACTTTTAAACTGTTTTCCTGCCTTTCTAAATACAGAACCACCAGGAAACAAAATGCAGACATTATTAATTACGGAGGCCTTAGTGCTCTGCCTGGTTTCAGATCCAGTGACTGTTTCTCTTGACAGCTAATGAGCTCACGTGTTAGAATGCCAAGCAAGCAGTAGCTGCTTCTTCCATTCCTGGAGGGCCCAGCAGAGAGCTCCACATTAATGCAGAATCACGCAGTATTAAAAAATATGGTTTTAATAAAGGTTACCTGGACACACAGAGCATTTCTAGAGAAATAAAAATAGCAAGAGGGTGAGGGTGGGGGTTTGGAGCTGTGGTGGTGAAGGTGGGAAAGCTGTCCAGCAGCCCACCCCGCTAGCTCAGCAGAGCAGATGTCCTGCTGGCAGGGATATGGGCAAGCCAAGCTCCCTCTTGCCCCCAGCCATGGAAGCAGCAGTGCAACTGCTTTTCTATTCCCCTCTTTCATGGGGAACATTTACAGACAATTAGAATCAGACCCTGACAATGAGCCAGAGGCAGCCAGCAACCCATGGTTTTGCTGTTTGTGGGACATGCAGTGCCAAGACCCTCCAGTGCTCTTCACAAGCAGGTCAGAGAGCTCTGCCCTGCTCTCACGTGCATGTGTAAAATGTCCCAAGGAGCTCATAGTGCATGAGGGGTCTGAAGAGCAACATTTTCCCCGTGCTGCTTCAAGGCTGGGAAGGTGCAAGGATGAGGGTATGCTTCTCAGGAAGACAAAGCCTGTTGCAAACCCCAGCAGAGAAAGGGAGAAGCCCCATTCCTCTCACTGGCAGGAGGTGCAGTGTAATACTCTTTGAATGCTGAATTCCCCTTAGGATGCAGCTTTACTAGCATCCCCCAATACCCTTTTTCAGAGGCTGCTAAATAGTTTGGAGCCAGCTGGCTGAGCCTGAGCAAGCCTACTGCTGACAGAGACAGCACTTGTGAGCATTGAGAAATGCCAGTGCTGCTTTTATCTATTTCCTTGCTCCCCAGGAGGAAAGCTATGGGCAATGGTGTATGGCCTGTCCAGCCTGCTTCAGTCCACTGCTGTGGAGAGCACCTGCAGGAAAGCTACTCAGGTGCAAGTCACAAAGGTGAACCTGTTTCCCTGAAGCCACTTTCCAAAGACAATCATCTACCCTCAGTCTGCAAGGTGATGCCAGGGGCATCTGGAGGTCTCAGTGCAGAAGGGGACAGTCGCCTCTTGCCTGTTTCTACTCTGGGTCCCCCCAACAAACATTGCTCCCCATCACCCTGCCTGCCTCCCCCAAGCTCCACCTGGCAGAGCCTTACCTTGATGGGGCAACCAGCCCAGCAGGAGCAGCCCACAGGACCCTGCATAGGAGATGAGAGCATCCCATGCAAATATACCAGTGTCTGGCTTGCCCTTTAGTGTGCAGTGGGAGCAGCTGGAGAGCCTCTGGAGGTGCAGCCTCTCTCCCCAGCCTTGCTGCCTGCACTGGGAAAGCAGCCTGGGAAATGCAGCGAGGCTGCCCTACCTGGCTGCCCTGCCTGCTCCAAGTTATGCCTCCTGGTGCACCCACTTGGAGAGTTTTGCCTGCTCCTGGCTTTTAGATGCTATTTCCACTTCTGCCAGGGAGAGCACCAGTAGAGCTCACTGGGTGCTTCTCCTTCCAGGACTTCATGCTGTGACCTTCAATTTGTCCCTGGTGCACTGTGCTTAACCCCTGTTTTTCTTTCTCTTCAAGATGTATTTCTCACTATCTAATTGTTCTTGACCACCGTGCAAGTGGTTTCTCCCTCCCTCCAAGTCCACTGTGTGTTTCTGTCTCTGGTGTGGGAGCCTTCCCACAGGGATATTTCCTCCCCATTTCTCTTATTGCCTGTCTCACACACACTGCTTAGCTTTCACTTCCTCACGCTGAGTATTTCTGTGTCCTCCCTGGCATCGAAATCAAACCTTTCACTTTGTTTTAAGCTGCTCACTTTGTAGGCAGTCTCAGCACTGAGGACTCTCTGCCTACAGTTGTTTTATTTGGAATTAGCAGAAATTAAATCCCCCAAAGTCCTGGCAATGTTTCAACAAAAATGCTACAGAGCAGCCTTCAGACTTGTACTGCTGATCAGGGCTTTGCACGTGCAAATATGGAAATATGATCCTGTTGTCAGGAACTGGGGGAGCATGTGGGAAGGGGTGCTTACCCCTAGGCTGCACTTGGAGCATCTTGAAGATAATTCCCAGCACAGTACCACTAGCAAGGTGGATGCATGACAAAGCCATTGCCATCCCACTGTCTGCTCCCCAGTGCTTGTTCCCTCTGTTTTTCATCTTTTGGACTTTGTGCATGTAGGAAATGAGAGCATGTGTTTTGGAGACAGCTCTAGATCCAGTAACTCAAAGGAATTAATGTTGTGGTGCCCACAGGAAACCAGAGACATATAAACCCATTTCCTTCTGGAGTCTTAGCCAACTGGGCCATGAGGTTGCTGCTGTGTGACTGTGTATGTGAGCACCCATAAGCAAGCTGTCTCAGCAGGGCACCACTGCTTGTCTAGGGCCTGAAACTATTATTTATTGTGGGGGTGTGATATAAATGAACTGGCTTTCCAAGCAGTATTCTCTATATGTTAGCATCCCTGTACCCAGTAGTCTGAAATACCCCTCCCAACAGTCTTATTCCCATGCTTCTTCCCATGTAGCCTCTTTTTGCACTGAAGCAAACCATACCATACCAGCAAAAAGCATTTGCCATGTCTTGGCAGCATCTCTGTGAAGCAGAGAGGTTTAGCTTCGGTTGGGGAACAGAGGTAGGGTTTGAACTTGCAGGGAAGCTGTCACTGCACGCAAACGAGGGATGGTTTAAAGACCAGAGGGCAGGAGAAAGTCATGGGAAGAGATCTGCAGAGGTTGGAGGGAGGTTCAGCTCATTATGGTGAGAGGAGCATCATCAATGGGCTCATTCACAAGCTACAAAGAGAGGAGGGACCAGAGGATAGAGCTCCCTCTCTAATCCAGGTTGCTGAAAAGAGTGCTGGGCTGGTATGGTCCTATGGTGACCCTGGCATTGCTGGTTTCCCTCCAGCTGTGCTGGGGTGGGGGGAGAGGGGAGATGGCCTTCCCCATGCACAGCACTTTCCTGCCCAGGGCAGGCATGCTGCTGTGGCCAGCCTGAAAGAAAAATAAATCCTGTAGAAGAAAAAGGTAATTTTGATGAATATCAGCCTCCCCTTCAGACTCTTGAAATAGGGGATAAATGTCAGGGGAAAATACAATAAACTGTCATCCCTGCTCAGGTCTGTGAGTAACGTGTTCTCCTGGACTGGTTTTTCACTGCAGCAGAGCTCTGTGCTGAAGGTGCAGCCAAGAAAAAACCTTATGAGATGCCATATACTAAGAAAGTTTAGTCATATGACCTGGGTGAGAAAATGATGATTTAAGAAGAAAAAGATGTCACAAAATCTACAGCATGCAGGTAAGTGCATTTTATAAAATTATTTTTTCTTTGTGAAGTGCTCCCTTTATCCTTGCAGCTCCTGGACTGATCTGAGATCCACCCAGTATTTTCCTTGGTTACCAGCATTAGGTTAAGGGATAAATACCATGTTGCCTGCCCACAGAGAAGCAATGGTGCCAGCAACTGGGGAGATTGGGTTCTGGGGCAGCTACTGAGCAGGCTGTGTGTCTGAGGCCACATGGGTGTAAAAAGTAGGAAATAATACTGCAGCAGCAGCACAGCAAATCTCAGTGCCATACCTGACAGGAGGGGAAAGTGATTCTGCTCTCAGACAAGCCTGATTTAATTCATTCACATTGTCCCTCATGACCAGCTGCAAGGTGTGTGGCCAAGTGTCTTGTCCAGCAGACAGTGTGTGTATGGTAGTCTGTCCAGGACAGGGTAAGGGACACTGGCTCCCAGCTTCCCTCAAGTCTCCCAGGCCACAGTTAGGTTGGTGATCCTGTGCTGCTTTTGGCTGTGCATTTCTGCACCCGTTAGGACCTGACAGCAATGTGACCTCAAATACCTTAGTTAATCTCAGCATTCTGGAGTGTGAATGTTAATGATCTCTCGTGGTAACTCACTGCAGCCCTAAAGTGGAGGTGACAGATGCACTTGTTAGATTTGTGCTCACTGTTGATAATAGGAGACATATTTATCCCCATGGAGGAAAGCATTTTCTCTTGTCTGGAGATGGAGAAATGCTTTCAAGTTAGATTTTCTTTTTAATTCAGGACTATTTTAGTACTGACACTTCTGCTCTGTCCAAGGTTCTCTCTCGTTTCCAACTTCTGCCATGGCAGCCAACCTACAAAGCAAGAACCCTCAGTCCAGCAGCTGGGTCCCACATCTTGGATAACTCTTCTTTTTTGAATATATTGTTCAGCACTTGATTGTCTTACATCCTACCAGTGAATTTCAAAGCAGAGATATCAGCTTTCTAGGCCTGCTGAGCTTGGCTGGTCCTCAAGCACACTCTGTATTTTGGCAGGTGCCACTTTAGTGGATCCAACTGCTGTTCAAATATAAAGGAGGAATCAATACCAAGGATCTCATCCGTTCACACTTGAGCTCTCCTCAGCCCTCATTGCTTTCTGAGTAAAGATTAGCGATTCCTCACATGCAACCACTTTCCACCTCCTACAACAGCAATTACACAAATCTCCTTCCCCCTCTTGCATCAATGCTGGTAGCTGTTCACCCCCAACATTCTCCACCAGTTAATGTAAGAAACTGTTGTATGCTGTTTCCTACAGAAGCACTGCTGGGTTTGTAAATTCCTGTAAGAAGTCATCTAGACCCTTACAGAGGTCTTGTGGTGTGATGCTTCTTATTAAATTTCAGCCAGGCTTTGGGGATAGTCCCTAGCATCATGTAAGTAACTGGGAAGGGGAATCCACATTTCTCCTGGTTTTTTGCCTGCACTGACTCCAGCACTGTGTTACTATGCCATCTGCTGTGACCTTGCTGTGATCTCTCGAAGATCAGAGCAACCATCAACCCTAGTCTGTGTTGGTGACATATAAACCCAGGCCTGCTTGTGGCAAACCTCAGGTGGGTAATCTCAATTATAAACTGCATGGCCCCTTTGAAAAGATAATTTAAAAGCATTTAATAAGTATAGCTGGAAGCCCAATTCCTTCTCTAAAGCTTAAACTAAAGTGCAGATAATTACTACTCTTCTCCCTTTGGTGGCATCTTCTGCTTTAGGCTGTAGAAACAATATGTAGGTGCTTCAAAGTTTAAAATAAGCAAATGTGTCTCTGTGTGTTAGTGAGTTAAAAAAATCTTTGTGTTTCCAGATGAAGAACCCAAGGCAGAAGAGGTGGAGGTGTGTGTTCCTGCTCCTCAGGTGAGTCACCAGTAGAGCTGAGGGCAGCACTCCATGGCAGGACCTTGCTACACAGGAGCTGAATGGTGAGGCTGGTACTTGCAAAGCTCGGCTGTCAGTAAGGGACATGGCTCTAGTTTGGGACACTGCTCTGCCATCCCTGTGCTGCTGTGCAGTTGCATGTTCATTGGCTGCAAACCAATGTACTAGCCACATACACAGCCCTTGACTAGGGTAGACCTGGAGCTGCTGAAGTGCAGCTGCCTTGTGCTCCTCACTGCTGGGCTGGAGCTGTGAGCTCTGCACTGCCCACAGGGTTTGGGGCCAGTGGGGCATCTGCAAAAGGCCGCTCTCTGTGGGGATGGTGGCATGGGTGCTGCCCCAGTATCTGTCGCACTCGGTGCTGGAGGGTCCCTGCAGGGACAGTTGCCTGCAAGTGGAGATGGAGGAGGGCCAGGCCTGGGTGGCAGAGGCAGGCTGGCATGTCCTGCTGAGCAGCAGGCAGCAGATGGCAATGTCGCCTTGCAAGAGCCGCAGGCAGAGAAGCAGGCAGGCAGGGATGCAGGTAAATGCCGGCTGCGCTGACAGCTTGGAGACAGTGAACAAAGTGACCCCCTCCGGAGTGGGTCCAGCTTCTTTAGCAGAAGCTGGAGAGTTTGAAACAGCAGTGGGTACCTGGTAGAGGTGCTCCTTGGCTCCAGGCTAGCTCAGCTGGCTGCTTTCTGTGACCACCCAGGTGGAAGAGGCAAGTAAGGGAACAGGGAGGGGTACCCTTTCTGCCTGCTGCTTTCCTGTCCTGCCCCACAGAGACCAAGGGGTCACAGTTGGAGTAGCCACAAAATGTGAAATAGCCCAGGCTGGCTATTGCCAGGCCTTGAGGGGGGTATCCTTTTTGACACCTGGAGAAACCGAGGCAGGGAGCATGCCTGTGAAGAGGTACTGGGGACACTGGAACTGGTCAGCAGTGGGGTGAAGCTGCTCCCACAGCTGAGCCTTGGTAAAACCTTGGCATAGCTGGGACATGAGTTTCAACAGAGTGTTGTGCCTCCTCTCCCCAGCTCTTCTGGTGCCAGTGAGTATCTTCTGGGTGCAGCAGGGTGGGAGGCTTGGATGGCTGCATCTCCTCCCTGAACTCAAGGATTGGTCCTGTGCCCCACAGAGTCCCGGCAGGTTGGAAAGCTGGGCTGTTCCCTGTAGCTGTCACTGACTGGCTTGGCAATGGGGCCATGGGGCCATCCCAGAGCTGTACCCTGGGGACTTTATGCAGCTGTGTACTCTCTGTCTGATGGGAGGAGAGCCAGTGCTGAAAGTGTTTTCTCCTTTTCTCTGAGCAGCTCCTTCTCATCCTTTATCAGGCAGGGCTGCTGAGCTCAGGGAAATGGGAGAGTTTGCCTGCTCAGGGCAGGCTCCTGAGGAGTGGCTGTGGGTTTTGCTGACTTCTTGAGGCTAACAACATGCTGGTGGTATAAAACATCAGTGATACAAAACATGGAGCTGGCATTAGGGTTGGGAGCTCCTGGTTGCTGCCACTGCAAGTAACAACAGTAGCTGAGGTACCTCATTGCAGGCCTATGAAGGAGAGGCCAGAAGGTACTAGGAAGAAGTCTGAGTTGTCAAAAGGTGTGCTGTGGGTCCCCTAGGCCTCTCCATTGCCTGCCTCCAGCACATGTCATCTAGGTTTGGACCAAGCTATTCCCCAGGGAGCAAGGCACTGAACTGCACTTACCGGGTCCATCCTTCTCTCCCTGAGTAGGAATGCTTCAGATCAGCATGGGGCCATGCTGGTGATAAAAACCCAACTAATTTCTTCCAGCTGAGCACTCCTGATTCAGCATTTCTCCTGCCAGCACCTTACAGTGGGTGTGAGATAACAAGAAGATACTGTGCTCAGAGGGGTGGTGGCTGTCCCAGCCAGGTAATCAGGGTATCCCCCGATTAGGTGCTGTGCAGAGATACCAGTTGTGTGCTTTCAGCATGCCAAGGCCAGAGGCAGAGTTTGGCAAAAGGGTATGTGGGTCATGGAAACAGGGGTAGGTTTTTGTGGTACCTCTGCTACCAACCCTCAGCTGTATCCCTGGTTCCACGCTAAAGGATGTGAGCACCTTGGAAAAGGATGGTCTCGCAATGCTCCTTACAGAAATCAAGGCTTTATGCCAGAAGGAATCAGGCGTGTGTAGCCTGACCCTAATTTCTTCCTCTTCGGAGAATTTGCATGGCTGTGTGTTCTCTTTTTGCTTTACCTAAAGCATGGCACTGTTGTCATCTGTCAGAGGCCAGGCTTTGCTGCAGATGAGGCTGTGTTTTGGGGAAGGAGGAGTGTTCTGGTCTGATGCATGCACGAAACACTGCCAACAGTGCTCATGAGAGAGAGATCAGACTAAACGAGAGGTCTTGAGAGAGGCATTGAGGTTTTCAGGCTGGGCTCTGTGTTAATGCTGTGTGTGGTTTCATGTGCTCCTCCCCTCCGAAATCATGCTTTGGTTTACAGGAGAGACTTTTTTCATTAGCCCTTAGCTGTGACACTTTCCTCAGCTGGAAGAATAAGGAGACTGAGGCACAGTATGAAGGTGCAGAGGTCTTTTCTGTCCAATAAGATGGCATGTTATATGTGGAACTGATGGCAGAGAGGGGGCATGGATACCCAGAGAAGGGGACTGACAGCATTAGAAAAGCCATGGCTAGAAATGAGGAGGAAGTAAGCCCTGCCTTGGAATCAAGTGCAGAACTAAGCAAGATTTTTCTGCACTTGCTTTGTGTCCTGATCACCTAAAAATCCTGGAAAAATCAATGGAGAGGGAAAAGCAATTAAAACTTGAATGCATTGCATGTTGATGGTGAGATAAGTAGAGATAAGGAATATGCAGTCTTTGCAGTCAGGGCAAGGAGCTGATTACAGTCCAGGACTAGGAGATGACTATCTAGCTGGACATTGTTTGTGCCACGTAAACCTCCTGGGGGTCAGATTGCTGCCAACGTTATAAACATCTATCATTCTCCATGTGCTAATAGGCTTTTATCTCTTAGAGTGCATTTTATTAACTAGGAGTAGACTTTGCTGCCTGTATTGTGGCCTATAAATCTCACTTGACGTTCTTCACCTTCAAATGAGTCAGAGAGGGTTTGATAGGGTAGAGGAAAATTAAAACAAAGTGGTTTCTTCCAGTGCGAGCTACTGTGAGCTGTGGGTGTCCTGCCAGCCCCATGCCTGGGCACTGCTTCCAGAGCAACTTCCGGTTTGCTCCAGTGTGATGGTGAGGACCCAGACAAGTGCCAAGCTCTTGTCTTCTGCACTGGAGCAACCCAGGCCCATCACACCTGCAGGGCCTCAGGAGGGCTCTACCAACTCCAGCCAAACAAGTCCCCAATGCTGACTTCTTGTTCCTTAAGGCTCTGCTGGTCTTGCAAGGCTGTCCCCCTCCCCACTCCATAGGAAAGGAAAGAATTGCTCAGGCCTAGTGGGACTGCAGGGGATAGTGAAGGTGTCCCAGTTTCTTTGGGTAGCTATAATCTGCAGGTGTGGAGTTGGCTGATGGGATGACCTAGGCCTCTTCTACCAGCTCGGCTTCTCAAACAGCTGCTCCCAGAGTTGTCATTAATGGCAATTTATCAGCAGAGAAATGTACTGTCTCTGCCTCGCCAGCAAAATGCTAGCAGGGAGGCTGGAGGCTTGGCTGATCATTCAGAAGCATGCAAAGATGTCGAGCCCTGCCTGCTGCTCCCTCCTGCATCTCCCTCAGTGGCCAGATCAGCAGAGGGCACTGCATGTCCATGCTTGATCCACCTGGGAAGGGAGGGAAGGTCCTCTCCAGCTCCAGGGCCAGAGGAGGTAGGGACCTGCAGCATTTGCTCTCTGACTACCAGGCCTCTCCCTTACCTCCCTACCAAAGAGCTCTGAGTTGCAGGGCCACTTCCCTCATGGAAAGATTGGGTTTGATGAAGGAAATCATTAAGCACTCAGTGAAATGACAGGCAAATTTAGATCAAACAGCAGGAAATTTGCTCTCCAACAGCACAGAAGAGCCATGCTGTGGAAAGCTCTGGTCTGGCAGGAGGTCATCCAAGACAAACAGGCAGCTGCCTTCTGGGGTGGACTGGCCAACTGGCAGGATGGGCGAGAGCTGAGGATCTGGGCAGGCGAAGCTGTAAAAGCAGTTTGGCTTTGTGCTCTGCTGAGTTCACCACAGGCGGTCAGGGAGGAGTTCCCACCCTGCCCACAGTCTGAAGGACACTAACCCCAGCCCCTGCAGGGAGCAGAAGGAGCCTTTCCCACCATAGCCTGAGGCAGTCTGGTGGATTTTTTTTCCCTCACCAGAACAGGATATTTATCAGCCTGAGTGTCATCAGCATGGTCTCAGCCAGGTTTGGTGCAGATAATGTCCTCCTTGGTGAGGTGGCCTGGGGGCCTGTGTTTGGAGATAGGCTTTGGGCTCTTTCATTAAGAATATTTGTGTACAGACATAGAGATAAATGCTCCAAAGGCGATGTTCCTATGATGTCCATGGAATTGCTTTCTTGCTGGAGTGAACAGGGAGACAGATGCTGCCTTCTGCATTGCTGCAGCACTGCAGGTTTTGATGCAGCAGTGACTTCTCAGTGGAGGTCTCTGGCTGAAGAGTCAGCAGTAGAGGTTGAAGGCTCATAGACTTTCTCAGATGATGTGTCCTGCTGTCTTTCATGGGGCAGGAGGAGAGAGTGATTGAATTGTAGTGTGTTTCCTCTCCAGTTTCTTCACTGTTTGAAATCTATGTTGTGTGAGAGCTCTTGCCATTGGAGAGTGATCTGGCAGCACTTGTATGACCACTCCATAAATCCCACCTGTCTGACTGGTTTCTGCAAAGCAGAAGTTAGAGCTGATGATGATGGCTCATCATGATGAGATGAACCTCAATAGGAGAGAAGGTTTGTGCCTCTCCAGACAGTACCTGTGGTTTGAGCAAGCCAAAGGCTTCACTCAAATGTAAGCTGATATATTTCTAGCAAGTAGAGATGATGGCTTCCTGGGAACCTGCCTGGGAGTTCCTTTGTTCACTGAAATCTTTATCAAGAGAGTGAAGGTGATCTTCCAGACTTGTTGATGTCCTCAGGAAACAGCTTGCATGGAGGCTTTCCATGATGCTGCAATCTCAGCTATTGCCCTTTGACAGCAGCAAAGATAAAGATACATGAACCTCCTGCTCAAGGAAGCTCCTTCCTCCTCTTGCACCACTTGCTTGAGATTAGCATGCAGTCTGCTGTTTTATGGCCTGAGGCTCTGTCAGAAGAAGCAACTGGAATTTCACATACAGCCCTGTGAAAGTACTCTGACTTGTTTCTCCTCAACCACTTGGAGCAAGAGCTTGTGTGAAGGTGTCTGAGCTGCACACAAGTGTGAGAAAGCATGGGGGTGGAGCTGGCTGATCTGCTCTGACTCTGCAAGCAAGAGGGATGGATCTCGTTTAGGCAACCTAAACAAGTAGCTGTTGTTTAGAGTTAAAGAAAGCAAGCTGAGTTAAAACCCTGTTCCCTGGCATGATAATGCCTGAAACAACAGCATGTTTATGTAGGACTAAAAAAGAGCCAGGAAAGTCTGCCAGCCTAGCCATGAATGTCCTGGTGAACCTCCCAGAGCCCACAGCCATGATCTCAACTAGCTCCATTTGGCAAGATTGGATACAAAAGGGAGAGAGGTCTGTAAGTGGGACCAGCTGGGGAGTTTGAAGTTGCACAGACCTACCATGAGAAGGACCTATGGCAGTGCTAATCAGCAAAAAGGGAAGGGGAGGTGAATTTCCTCCTATTTTTCCTAACTGAACCTATGAGGTTCCTAATCTGAACCTCCCTGGTGCGATTTGAGGCCATTTCCTCTCCTTCTATCACTTGTTACTTGGGAGGAGAGTCTAACTCTTCTCTGTATCAAGGTGTAACCCACCTTGTTATAACCTCCTATCAGGTAGTTGTAGTGAGCAGTAAGTTATTTCCTGAGCATCCTTTTTTTACAGACTAAACAACCCCACTTCTCTCAGCTGTTCCTCATCAGACCTGTGCTCTAAGCCCTTCACCAGCTTCATTGCCCTTCTCTGGACACGCTCCAGCACTTCAATATCAATCTTGTAGGGAGGAGCCCAGAACCGAAGGTACGATTCAAGGTGCAGCCTCACCAGTGCCCAGTACAGGGTGATGATCATTGCCCTGGCCCTGCTGGCCACACTATTGCTAATACAGGCCAGGATGCTGTTGGTCTTCTTGGCTGCCTTGGCAAAGGCTGCTCATGTGCAGCTGGCTGTTGACCAACATCCCCAGGTCCCTTTCCTCCCACCACCTTTCCAGCCACTCTTCCCCAAGCCTATATCATTGTGTGGGGTTGTTGTAGCCCAAAGTGCAGTATCCTGCCCTGAGCCTTGTTGAACTTCATACAATTAGCCTCAGCCTATAGATCTAGCCTGTCCAGATCCCTCTATAGAGCCTTCCTTACCCTCATGCTGACTGACACTCCCATCCAACTTAGTGTCATCTGCAGACTTACTGAGGGTGCACTCGATCTCCTCATCCAGATCATTGATGAAGACACCAAACAGAACTGGAACCAGTACTGAGCCCTGGACAGTACCACTTGAGACTGGTCACCAACTGGGTTTAAATTCATTCACTACCACTCTTTGAGCTTGGCCATTCACAGCTCATTCCCCACAGCTCCTCCAGGACGCAATTTCAGAGGCTTTCCTCAGATGAAGTGTTAGGAAGACTCTGGACTGTTGGGCTTAAGAGTCTTCAGGCTGATGAATGCAGATGAAACCCCTGCTCACCACAGACAATCCACTGGTACAAGTGCTCCCAGAAACTAGTTGTACTTTGTCTTGGAAACAGATTGGGTTTGGGCTGTTTTGTGTCCAATGGTCCTCTTAGGAGACTGCCCTGGGGACCTTCCCTCTCAATGTTTAGGATCTTCTATGGATTGCCAGCACAAATGTATCTGTGGCCAGCTTCTTCCTCATCTGTTCTTGAGCCAGAGGACAGTGCTGGCACAAACTGCTCTTCTCCCTGCCTGTACTCTGATTCAAAATAGTCTTTCTTTGGCCTTGGGCTTCAGAGGTATGAGTTTCAGAACCATAAATAAATGGGCTTGAAATATTTCCAATAATTTGTAAGATCTTGACCCTCTGATAGCAAGATTAGAAGAAAAATAAAAAAAAAAATCAGCATTCAGACTGGAGATGTTATTGTTGAATAGACAGCATTGTAAAGCTAGTACCTCTTGCTTACAATTGAACTCATGAATTTTTAGATATTAATGTACGAGGGATTGAGTAAACAGCCATTGTGCCTCTAAGGAATGTGTCCCAGGCTGTCCTGAGCTGGAATACTTTGTACTTTCCTGATTGCCTTCCAAGAATTTCAAATTACTTTGTAACAGAAAAACAAGCCTGCTTCACGAGATGTTTGTGAGGTTCTTGGGACAGCCTTAATTCCTCCACACTGTGATGTGGCTGGTTTTGGGACAGAGCTCTGCAACTTAGGAACTGTGGGATGCTGAGCACATGTGTGTTCATAAAGAGGTGGGAATTAACACGTGAAGAATACACTGATCAGGAAAGTCAGCCTGGATGCATTAAAACCCTTCTGTAGTGCACAGGTCTGCAAGCAGTGTGTACCCTTGTCAATCCCCATTCCTAGTCTGATGGCCATTTGGCTAGTTTTGACCTGAGACCAACAGCCAGAAATGAAGACAACTTTCCATTGGTGCTGGGGGCTTGCAGGTAAAACATGCAACAAAGGCAGCTTTGAGGTGGTGTTCTCAGCCAGTCTGGGCAGTTCTGTTTAGGGCATTATGGCCAGAACTCTGGTAAAACAAGCAGGAGGGTCCCTTGCTACCTGGGTTGTTCTTGGGTTTTGTTTCTAAGCCATCAGCCTGGAGCTATGGAAAGAGTCATGAATTTGGGTTACCAAACCATCTGCTGGCTGCATTTTATAAAGCAATTAAAGCAAAATTGTTTCCAGCCCTTCTGTTTGCAAGATGTAGTCTAAAGAGAGATAGCCAAGCCAGGATTTGCCTGATCCTGACACAGCTCCAAGTATGAATTAATTTGATTTAAACCCTTTGCTGTGCATGCTAGAAAGTGAGGAGTTCCCTTCTGAGGGCTCAGGGAGAATGAAGGTAAACAGGACTGCCGTGTTGTCAGGTCTGAAAGATGATGAAGCCCAGGAAAATGGCATTTTGACACTTCTTATTACTGCTTTTAATCAGAAATTATTAAACAGAGTAAAAAAATAGTAGAAAGTAAGAACACTTTTGCATGGTAGAGGATAGTAGTGTGTTGCTGAAGACTGATGGATGGCAGGTCTAGGTGTGTTGGATGGAACTGCTAAAGCAATGGTCTGGGGAGCACTTCCTACAGTACCCCACAGAGCTGGGGGGGCTGGTGTGACTACATGAGGAGGTAGGGGCATGGGACCCTTGAGCACTGTCTCCTTGTGACCTCTCAAAGCATGAAACTTTGATTTCTTCCTTCTTCCCCAGTGAAAGGCAGGCAAAGTGAGCAAAAAAGGCGGTAAGGATGAAAAGAGAAGGTAGGATGAGATTGTTCTTCCTTGTCCTTCTTTGGCAGCTGTCACCTTTCAAAACTGGAGAATAATCTTTTGTTGGAAGGGAAGGTGAGGCCATGACTGCTGGTGAGGGGCATACACATAGAAGATTCAGTATTCTTTCCTGTGTGTATTTATGTCTGTCACGTTTTCATTCCTGTTCTGTAGAGATGTCATGCCCAGAAGAGATGGGAAAAATGAGTTCTCATAAGCCTACAGGGCATGTGTTTGGGGATGTCCTCATGTCTAGGAACTGCCTGACAGCTAAAGATGATAGGCTCAAGATGCCCTTATGAAAGCAGGGACAGGTTGCCTTGGTGCTCCAGTATGTGCTTGCTGGAGAGGACGCACATCCATGCCACTGGTGCCAAATCTCTTGTGACTGCCTCTGTGATGTCCTGGGTGTAAAATGGGGAGAAATTAAGTCTGATGTTACAGAGGTTGATTTGAGTTAAAGCATCTCCTTTCTCCAGTAGAAGAAAACATGCCCCAGTGCTGTCTTGAAGAGGATGGGACGGGATGAGATGATGAAATGAGATGATGAGATGGTGGTGGCTATGGTGTTGGGTTTGCAGGGTGCCATGCCCTGCCATGCCAACAACCAGCTGAATGTCACATAGTTGTGTACTGAGGGGCTGCCCAGGTCTCACACCTTACTTACCTGGGAGAAAATAGAAAACAACAGGCTGGCAAGGAGGCAGGAGAGGGGCCTTCCCAATGAGCAAAGGGGGTAGCACAGCTGCAGGGTTCTGGACTGGCTTTGCTGTGGCAGCTACTTGGTTTACCAGAAGAAAGCCCTGAGCACAGCACCGGGCCAAGCCAGTGGCTTATGTAAGAGCTGGCAGAGGGGCCGGTGGTGCGGAAACCCAACGGGGTGCAATTGCCTTTGATTTTCTCCTGTTTGCTCAGCAGCTTTCATGCTGCAGGGGAGCGAGGAGAGGGCACGAGATTCCTGCACACTGAACTCCTCTGTTTCTCTCGGCAGGATAAACAGGACATAAAACAAAGCCCTGAGCCAGCCATCGCCTCCAAGGCAGCATGCTGCCAAACTCCCCACAGGGCAGCCTGTCCCACCATGTGCTCCCTGGGGAGCAGCCACCCCATACAGGGTGACATGGCCTGGGATGCAGGGAGGTTATGGGAGCCCACCCAGGGAGGTTTGTGGGCACTGCAGCCATTTTTGTGTCAGGGTGATGGTTGCCCCATGAGTTGGTGAGGAGTGGGCAGGAAAAAGGTGGCAAAGGTCCCTGGCAGGGCTCAGACAGCAAGTCCAATGTCCTTGGAGAATTGAGGATGGGTGCTCCAGAAGTGACACCAAGCTGGGCACTGCATGGACATCAGCTGGACTGGATGTCCCCTGCAAGGGTTTTGCTGTGACCCAACTGCCCCACAAGGCACAGTCCCAGGCAGTGGGACCAAGCCCCATCTGATGCACCATGGGATGTGGTGGGGTGAGTCCTCTCTCCAACAGGCTCTGTGTGTGGGTTTCAATGCTCCCTTAAAGCTGGGCTGCTTTATTTATAACTTTCCCTAAGGAGTAATTTCTTGGCTCTCTTACCCTCATGTCAGTGACAGGGGGTGATGGGGCTGACCTCAGCCCTTTCCCAACACAGTATTAGCTAAGCTGGGTCCCTAGAGATGTGCCAGCCCAAGCCCATGCCAGCTCCCTTGAATTTCCACATGGCCATGATTTCACCACTGTCAGCCTGCTGCAGGGCAAGGTGAGAAGATAGACAGCAAATGCTTGCTGCTGAGGTTAGAAACACTTCCAAGAGTTTCAAGTGGAGTTTGCTCTGGAGCAAAGTGTTCTTGAAGTCACTTGTTTGGAGAAAAGCATTTGCAAAAGCAAGGCTGCAGCAAAACTCCTAGGAAATGAAATCACTGCTAAAGCAACACAAAGGGAGAATAGTTTGGTGCTGCACCTCTATCCTGGTTGTCTGTCCTGCCAGCAAGGCCCCTTCTGCTCCAAGCTACTGCTGGTGAGTTCATAGAATCATAGAATAGTTTGGGTTGGAAGGGACCTTCAAAGGTCATCTAGTTTCAACCCCCCTGCCACAGGCAGAGACACCTTCAAGTAGAACAAGTTGCCCAGAATCACATCCAGCCTGGCCTTGATGTCTCCAGGGATGATGCATTCATTACCTCTCTGGGCAACCTGTGCCAGTATTTTACCACCCTCACTGTAAAATACTGTTTCCTCCCGTCTAGCCTGAATCTCCCCTCCTAGTTTTAAACCATTTTCCCTTGTCCTATCACAACAGACTGTGCTAGAAATTCTATCCCATCTTATATAGACCCCTTTCAAGAACTGAAAGGTCACAATAAGGTCTCCTGCCCCAGCTATGCCACACTCCATGTGCTGTGTGCAATGGCATTGCCAACTTCTGCTGCCAAAAGGAAGAGTTTTGGCAGGGAAAAAGCTGCCTGGGCAGAGAACTGTTTTCCTGGCTGGGATCTGGGACCTCTGAGCTGCACATATTGGAAATGCAGAGGTAGGAAAGGCAGGTTCTGCCTGCTGCCGTTCTAAGCCCAAAAAGCCAGGCTGGGGTGGCCTTCAAGTTTCCTTTCTTGTGCCCAGATGGGAAGACCAAGCTGGTGGCTGGAGCTGTATGAGGACTGGGGTTGTTGAAGGCTATGGAGGTACATGGGGCTGCCTCCCCCTGCAGCCACACCAGCTTTGGTGATAGGAGGCTTGAGGAGCAGCATCCAGTTGCCTGCTTGTGGATGCTGAGCACCCCTGCAAGTGCCAGTGGCAAGCAGAACCAAAGCTGTGCTCCTGCAAAACCATCATGATCTTGGTGGTGGTGGTAGGATACACAAGCCCTGGGACCACTTGTTCAAGCCTCTTGGCTTGGGGTTCTGTGAGAGCTTGCCTTCTCATAGGATTCCCACTCTGGGCTCAATAGGTTGGTAATACTGTAAGAGCAGCCCTTTTTCTGTTTTGCTTTATTTTTTTCCTGCTGATGTTTGTGTCTTTCCACTTCTATCTCTGGCCAAGGCAAGTGGTGCCAAGGCACAAGGGCCAGGCACACCCAGAGGGAGAGGGAAGCAAAGCACCCACAGCATGCAGGAAAATGGGGACAGAAAGCAAACACAGCAGCTGGGAGTGAGGAGGAGGATTTGCTTGCTGGGTCCAGCCAAGGGATGGCTTTCCTCAGGAGGTCCACGGACTCAAAGTGGGTATCGTTGCTCCAATCCAGCACCTTGTTGTCTGCTCTTACACTGATGCTGGTTTGTCACAGAAGAGTCTGCACATGGGGTGCACACAGGGCTCAACACCCTCCCACTTTCCAGCCGTGTAGTCAGGTCTCCTTGGCCCCACTTTGAGCAGCAATATGGGCTCAAGCTGCACAAGCTGAAAAGGCTCAAGCTCTCAAAAAGCAATGCGGGATCAAAGCTTTCTAAACACTCGGGGCATTTGGCCCAGGAGGTTTTGTTCCGACTATTTATAGCAGTTGGGGCCAAGCGAGTTCAGAGTTGGAGGCAAACTTTTCCAAAGCTGGGGGCCATTTGGATTAAGGAGGGAGAAAGGGAGTTCAGCCAGGCCTGTTTCCAGCAAATGTTGACTCCTTCCCTTAGGTATGTGTTGCTATCCATGACACACTAACAACAGCTCTGCACAGAAGTTCCTGGCTGGAGCTGTAAAGATTGAAACAAAAATGTGAATTGGCTGGAAAGGAGAACATGAAATAGAGGAAGTTGCCAAAGAGCAAAGCTGTAGCATTTGAAAGTGAAAACTTTCCTTACCAGCTTGTTTTCATCTTCCGGTCAATGTCCTTCAATTGCAAACACATTCATACTGTTTTCAAGGGGAGAGCTGGTGATGAATTTACAGCAGAAAGACCAAGATATGGCTTCCTGAAGCATATGCCATGCTTAGAAATGGAGAGGAGGGGTCTTTTTATCTTCAAGGTGAGGATTTTTTATGCTGTCACTAAAGAACATGCCCTTTTTCTGCACTACCCTCTCTAGGCAAAGCCAGGCTTAAAATCTGAGCAAACCAACCAACCACGACACCCCTGAAATCATGTCACATTTGAAGCTACAGCCATTGCAGAGCATGACAGCAGAAGCTGGGGTTTTCCTGTCTGCCAGAAGAATTGTGCTAATGGTGATGTTTAATCATGAGGAGCATGAGCAGCATGCTTTAGTTACACACATCTTTTTGCATGCCTAGATCTACTCTCTTGATTTCAGGCACCCAGTGTGGGTTATAAAAGTATCCCTCTGATTACCAGTAGCTACCCTGGCTCTGTAGGAATAGCATCTCTGAGCTTACTTCTCACCAGAAGAAGTGGGTTTGGCAGCTCAGTGGTGTCCAGTCCAGGTAGGTTGTTACAGGGAGTGACATTATGCTCTTTCCTAGCAAGGGTGGTTTGGATTTTCTGCATGCTGCTTCATGCTATTGGAGCTGGCTGCTGCATCAACAAACACAGTCCAAGTCTACCACCTGTGTGCCTTGGGTTCTTTTCAGAGAGAGAGATGCCATAGCTGGAAGATTTTCTTTCATCTCTGACATTCCCACCAAAGCCTATCCTCTGATGCAGAGGCTGCCCATCCTTGCTGTTGGACTGCACTAGAGAAGCCAAACTGTTCCAATTCAGGAAAAACTACAAGATCTCAAATGGATGTTGAAGAACAAAACTGTCTGTATGGGGTTGGACAGTGGGATGCAAGTGGGTCTGGGCTGACTACACATCAGGTGGCCATGGCTGATGTTGAAAGGGGATGCGTTAGGCAGAAGGGAAGGCTTCCTCTGAAGCTACCCAGATATCAGCCTCAGGGGTTGTCTTGCTTCATATGTCTGTGAATGACCTAAAAAGAGTAGAAGAGCAACATTCAGATGTGTGAATGAGGCAGAGCTGAGGGGGTACCGACAGTATAAGAAGTTATTTTGTAGGGAGTTGTGGCTGCCCCATCCCTAGAAGTGTTCAAGCCCAGGCTGCATGGGACTTTGTGCAGCCTGGTCTAGTGGAAAGTGTCCCTGCCTGTGGCAGGGGGGTTGGAACTAGATGATCTCTAAGGTCCCTTCCAACACAAACAGTTCTATGATTGTATGATTATAGGTGTCATAAAAATATAATTGGATGACCTGGAAGACAAACAAAAACAGCAATAGGAAGCTCAGTGGTACGAAACACAAAGTCTTTGAGCCTGAGGAGCAACAACATAAGATAGGACTTCACATTTTCTAGAGGTAACAAAGAAGGGTTTCCAACTATCCACTGGTATCATAGTGCCTGTGAACCACCATGTTAATGCTCATGCAAACAGCAGATGCACCCTCAGTGGACTCTCATGACAAGGCCTCTCTATTGACCTTAAAATGCTCACGGCAAGAGCCACCAAGACATTCACTGGAACAGCAGGTACAAATCTGATCATCCTTTCCCTAGAAAAAAAAGGTAGAATAGAGCGAGTGCAAAGAAAATCGGTTGTCTGGGTTGCTCCAAGGGTAAAATAGGTGTGAGGGTCAGATGTGGTTGTTCTTCTCCCATCTTGTTTTTTCAACATGGGAGAGACAGGCTCTGAGCCTAGTTTCCACCCCTAGCCAGCAGAAGAAAATGTTCTTCTCATTTTTGCCTCCTAATGATAATGATGACCATTCACCTCTTGTTTTGTCCTTAATATGAAAATCCATTCTTGCGCTTGGTGCTAATGTTCCCAATTCTTGGTTTGGAAAGGGTACACTGGCCAACTGGACAGTCATGCGGCTCTCTGAGAGGCTGTCTGTTTTGCAATTAACAGACAAAATGCCTACCACTGTGTCTGGAAAGAAGCTTTAATTAAAAC
Organism: Melopsittacus undulatus; assembly: GCF_012275295.1. Classification (NCBI taxonomy): domain Eukaryota; kingdom Metazoa; phylum Chordata; class Aves; order Psittaciformes; family Psittaculidae; genus Melopsittacus; species Melopsittacus undulatus. The sequence continues at coordinate 29,967,237 of NC_047532.1, read as the reverse complement.
CCTTTGGTATTGGCCTTGGCCAGACTGTGGAGTGAATGGGAAGAGGCCAAAAGGCCTGGGTCAGCGTCTTGTGTCGCTCTAGGAGAGTGCCCACTTAGCTGAGACTGAACACAAGGAAGAACTTGGTTTATAATTGCATGGGTTTTTTTTTATGTTTCCCCTCAAGTGACCTGCCCAATGGATGATTACAAACTGACAGGAGCGCAGACACTGCCAGCCAAAAGTTGGGATAGGTTCACAGGTCGTTTGAATCCTAATGAGAAACCATGAATAAAAGCTCACATCACACAAATAAAAAACACCTGTCTTCTCTAATGAGTGTGGCTCTTCAAATGTTTTGTCTTGGGCTTTGCTTGACTTTTAAGAGCTGCCCAGGGCTGCATCTTCCAGGCTGGACTCCAAGCTGCTGTCATCTACCCCATCTTCTCTCAGATGGCCACCAGGAAGGTATCTCACCCTGCTGGGTGGCCAAGGCAGACCTGCAGCAGCCCTGCATGTTTATGATGGTGGCATAGGTAAGCAAAGTCCTTGGAGGGTGAGATATCCCCTTGTGGGGATGTGTTGGGCCCTGCTCAGCCTCAGCTGCGTGGAAGTAACCCTCCATGTGCTTTTCCGTGATGTGCTGGGTTCTGGACAAATGGGCATGTTGTTTAGTGTGTAGTGTTCCCTGCCAATGCTGTAACTACAGGTGCTACTCTAATGAGCAAGTGCCTGCTCCTCCCGATGTCAAAGTGCATTAATTAATGCAGAAGTCACTTACTAAGCACCAGGAATATGGAACCAGGGTAGTTACACTGTCGTTCACATGGAGCGAGTCCTGCTAGCTTTCATGGTAGCCAACACTGTGGGCCTATTTATATTCCCTCTGCTCAGGATGAAGTGATGGACTTTCTTGTTTGTAAGCTAATGAGCAAGCAAAATTAAGAAATATTAAAAGCTGAACAGTCACTAGCCCCAGAATTTGTCACTTGAAGTTCAACATGAGGCTGTTACCAGCCCATGTTTACACTTAACAAGGTACCAGGGCCCTGAAGCCATGGAGATGTTTTTCAAAGCATTATTCAAAAATCTCTTTTATTTTTTTTCTAAGATTATTAAGGTAACTTTTGGGGGCCCTTGGTTCTATGCACCAAGCCTTGACTTCTGCACCTTTCCCTCAGTGCAGCACAGACTCTGTCCAGAGGTACCCCAGACCCTCGTGCAGGAGGATGGAGTGGGCATCTGGCACAGGGAACTGAGAAAAGGTTTTAGTTTTTCTGTCTCTGCCCTAGAGAAGTAAATGGGCTTTCACGTGTTTTAAGGTAAAAAAAAAAAAAAAATATATATATATATATATATATAATCCTTTCCTGCTGCCATTTAAGGTGTTGTCTCCTGCTTTCAGGTTTAATTTTGTGCTGTCAAGCCATGTGGGAGCACTGAGCAGTTTTGGAGTTTCTCAGCCCATGCTGGTGATGGAGGACATGTTGTCCAGGTGACCCCAGGCTCTTCAGCTCAGATACACTTGCATATAGCTAGGTATGTCTGGTACCCATCCTGCAGGCTAGAAAGGAGAGGTGGAAGCTTGGGTGGCTGGCACTGGGAAATGGGTGCCACAGTGATGAAGCACAGGGGTGCTTCCAGGGACTGGTCATCAGTGGGCTTCAGGGCTGGGTGAAAAATCCTGCAGGAATCAGTTTAGCCCTGTGCTGGGCCAGCCACCTGTGCAAACCCAGCTTTTGAGATAAAATTAGCATTCTGAGGCAGTGGCAGGGGACTTTTTTTACTGTTCCCCAAGAAAAATGCCATTTTTAATGCCCAAGTATAGCAGACAAAAGAGTTGGTGGTGTTTTTCCCTTTCCTTTCAATTCCCTTTCTGCATGGTGACATTTTCTACTTCCAAAACCTGTTTTTTTTTTTTAATTCTTCCCCTCTTCTTTTTCTCTCTCTTATTTCCCATCCCAGCCCCCACCCCCCCAATAACCCTCTGGGGCATGGCCTCATCCCCATTCCCGGGGTCCCCAATTCTGGCAGGGTGCCGAGGAGGTGCCAAAGCACAGAGGGGCAATGCCAGCACTTCCTGCTCCTTCGCTGGCAGCACAATGGGAACATTCAGGCGGGCACCATGTAGCCCAGCACCAATCCAGAGCTAGAGACCTTCCTCCCCCCCCATCCCCACCCCCCTTATTGCTGTCTCCCAAATAGCAGTGTGAGACAGAAAGCAGCTGACGCCGTGTCCCAGCGCGCCGGCGGAGGCGAATTGGAATCCAGCATCACAAAACAAGCCCTGTGCATGTTCCCCTCCTGACGCAGGCGCGTGTGTGTCCTCCTCCCTCTATCCCCCCTCATTCTCCAAGTCTGCCCGGTAACACCAAACTGGGCTCCCTTTCCCAGCCCCCCACCCAATCCGCGCACTGCCAACAGCCCAGGGCTTCTGCTGCTGAGCTGCGCGGAGCTGGTGTAGCTGCAGGGAACGGCATGTTTTTCTTCTCCCCTTCTCCCTCCAGCGTCGCTTGTTTTTTAATTCAGGGCTGGCAGGGAGGCGTGGGTCAGGGCTTGGAGGCAGACCCCTTCCTTTCCCAGTAACACAGCCTACCCGAGAAAAATACGATGAGGTTTCACTATTGCTCAAGGGAGCCTTGTTTTCAATCACAGGCAGATCAGCGTGTTTTTTAGGGATGGGATGAAGGAGAGGGGTCACAGCAAGGAAAGTAGGGCTTCCTTCTCCCTGGTCCACACAGATCTTTTCAGGCTTTCCTGCCTGCTCCAGGGTGGGCTTTTTCCCCTCTTAACTGTGCTTTGCTGTTTTTTCACGTCTCTGACTGTGCTTGCAGCAGCTGCTGTGTTTGCAGAACGTGAGGCTGGGCTGGTGTAAATCCAGAGGTCCTGGAGTGCTGGCTACAGGTTGGGCTTCAGCTTGCTGCCCTCTGAAACTCCCTGGGAAGCAGTTAGGGTAGATGCAGGGATGAAAATTATGAAATATGCTGAGTTTCAGGGGTTTTAATTGATAGTTGTCAGCTGCCTTGCACAGGCACTGCCAGTCCCTGTGCCTCCTCCCTGCATAAAGAGCTTTTGCAAGTCCCTTGGGCTGAGCAGTCACAGGGCATGAACTGATGATTACTGGGTTCAAAATAATAAATCCATTTGGTCTTTTCTGGCATGTTCACAACACCTCAGGATAAGTTTGCAAAGGTGTGAACCATGCTTAGAGCACAGAGGTATCAGGGATATCCGGTGCCCATCCCTGATGTAAGGGATGGGTGTTTGGACCCAGGTCTGGCAGGGCAGGCAGGATAACATGTCCTCTGTTGCAGGCTCAGATGCACAGCTGTGCTGAGATGCAGCACGGCCTGATGAAAGGTGGAAGCAGGCACCTTCAGAGGAGTGTCATGCTCCCCTGGTCATTTTGGGTGCAGTATCACGGCACTGGCTGAGGGGAGGATGGAATAAACATCTTCCTGACTCCAGGGGCCCCAAATGGCTAGGGAGAAAATAGTGCCGCAAGCTGGTGCCCTGGGCTGCACATGAAGAGCAGGCATGCCAGATCCTGCAGGCACTGTGTGCAGTCATTGAGTAAACCGCAGGAACAGAGATTGGGCAGACTGTAGACAAGCAGGGGTATGGCAGGATAAATTGGGCCAATCTTTGGGGGTGGCTGGGAGAGGCTGGGGAGGGCACCAGGTCCCTGTGCGTGCTTGTGGGGCTCCACCCCAGGGAGAGGCTGAGCCCAGGGCTTCTTGCACAAACTGTTTGTGTAGGGTGAGGAAAGCTGGGGCCTGGGGGCATGGAGCAGCTCAGGACATCCTGTGGCACCCGTCCTGCAACAGCTGCTGGAGCTGGGCAGGGACCATGCTGCAGTTGCCTGAAGGAAACATGAATTATAGCTCCCAGGGGATGAGGGCATTGCTGGGCAAGCAGGGTCAGCTCAGCTCTGTAGGATCCTCCTTCCAAAGGGATGGGCAGGCAGCACAGGCATGGGCTGTGTCAATAAATAGGTGGTTTTGATTAAAAAAATGTCAGGATCTTTTTCTCCTGTGCCTTGCTTCCCTCTTCTGTTTCTCAGCATCTCCCCTTCTCATTAACTCCACTAAATTATGTCAGGTCACAGAATATCTGACCTGAAAAGCACACACCTTGCAAGAATAACCAGCACCACCATCGCTTCCTGGCCTTGCATGCCTCTAGCACACAGCCAGGTGTGAAGAGGAGCCCTGGAAGATCCAAAACCCCAAGCTTTAGTTTTTATAGCCCTTCTGAATTATACCCTTGGAGACAATCCTCACAAGGTAACAGAAGAGCAGCCAGCGCCCTGCCGGTGACAACACATTGGAAAGTGAAGTCAGGTAAAGACAGATGCAGTCTTCAGGTAGACTTGACTGCAGACAGGATAGAGGTTCATTCAGCAGACTCATTGCTCTGTTCACCCATGGGTGCAGAGCCAGGAAGAGGGCAGGTGCTCATTTCCCCTGGGCTGGTTATGATATTAACTGGACAAACTGGTCCTCCTGGTCACCTACTCATTGAGATTCTTACCGAGTGAGAAATAGGATGCAGATACAGTATATAGGATAGCCTGTATGGTATCATAGCATAGGATACAGACATAGCCTACAGGTTACCATGAAAAAAGTAACAGCTCAAGACCTGGATTTCATGTTGGATGTTGGAAGAGCTGCAGTATTAGGAAATGGGCTGGGTTTGTCCAAGTCCAAAGAAAAGAGATGGGAGGGGTTTCATTCCCTCCCAGACCATAATCCCAGTTGTATCCCTCCCCATTTTAAATTCAGGTTAGGGATGTAGTAGGGCTTAGCAGTAGGATGAGGGTCTCTCTCTACTGGGCAGCCGCATGTCCATGAGGCAATTGGGGTAGGGCTTGAACTCAGCCTTTTGTTACAGGAACACTGTCAGGGAGTGGGCAAGGGGGATGCACCCAGCTTTTCATCAAGGTTATGGGATGGAAAACATGTTCAGGAGGGTGTTAGCTATGTCATGGCCCTGGAGTTATGATAATCCCCCCCACTGCCAGTGATTCGAGCTGTACCTATTGTAGGACAGCTGCCTTGTGGCAGGGTCTGCCACGCTGGGTCAAAGCATCAAGGGCAACCTTCCCATCAGTTTTCAAATCTCAGAGATTTCCCTGTCAGAGCAATTCAGTTTTCTCTGGAGCAAAGATAATCTTCCCCTCCTGCACAACTGCTGAATACTCTGGCATTGCACCAAATAGCAAAGTCAACATAAAATATACCCTTGTTTCGTGGGCCTTCTCTTCCCAGTCATCCTCCAGCAAAGAGGAGTGATATAGCATCTGCTCTTCTAGCCACAGCCTTCTTCCAGGACCGAGTCTTTGCGTCTCTTCAGAGATGATGCCAAGAGCTTTGAAATCCATTCAAGGCATAAAGCAAGGCAGCAGCAAGGAGCAAGCAGCAAAAGCAGAACTGCCTGTGTTGAGCCCTGCCTGCTGCCATTAGTGCCTTGAAGGGTCGCTGGGTTGCTCAGGCTTTTAAAGGGCAGCGCTGAAGCCATCACCATCCTGCAGTGTTGCACAACCTATTCAGTGCACATGGGGAAGGAGCCGCTCACATCTTTTCCCTTCCAAAGAAAGGTTGGAATAAGGCTGCCAGTTCTGCCCTATTGGCCAGGAAATCACTGTCCACGGCTGTGACACTGAGTCTTATTTATGGGCCAAGAATGATCAGGAGAAGCTGATCAACAGAGCAGGATCCTGTCAGTGTCTGCCAGAGTATTTGCTTCCAGGAACTGGAAGGAAGATGGGTTCAAAGATGCATCATGGTATCCATTATGCCTTAATTGCACCAGCTTCTCATCTCCATCCCAGTTCTCTTGCAATGCAACTCAGAAGCCAGACAAATGGCTCTTCCCATCTCTATACCCTTGCCTTGCTTCAGTGACCTTCCTGGGACATTGCTCCCGTGTTCCTTCTTTGCTAATGGTGTGATAGGCCCACCAGGATGACCATGGGACCAGGTCCCATCCATTTGCTGTGGATCGTGAAGGACACATTGTAGGGACTCACCTTCCACACAGTAGTGTTTGGTTTGGGGAGATGGGGAAAGCAGGAGACTTATTAAATCCTTTGGAAGAATTTAGAATTTGGAAGAATTTGGAAGATTTAGAGGCAGCAGGGCATTCCTCGTCAAAGGGAAATTATTTAGTAGTTTGATTTTTTTTTTCCCAGCTTCAATATCTCGTGCTGCCCATTCGTTTGCACTTATTAAGCTGTCCTTACAGTCAATATTTTCAGCTCAGAACAAGTGCAGTGTGAACTATAAATTACTGCTATCAGTCCTGTGATTCCCATGCCCTCCTGATTGCTCTTGCCATGGACACTCAGACAGGAACCAGCCTGGGCAGGGCAGGAGAATCAGAGAAGGAGATAAAATTAACTGGAGGGTGAACTTTGAGAATCACATGTTGGACAGGAATCAGGTGAAGCCTCTGGTAATGGGGCAGAATATGTCCCATAGTTCAGACACCATGTCTTGGTGTCAAAGGGGGAAGAGGTGAGAAAGTTAGCTTGTGTGTGTGCATGCAAATGTATTTATTGCCTCTTCAGGGTTGCCTTACATTCAAAATTCATGGTACAGCCTCTCTTCCGGCAGCATTTCTGGAATCCAGTATTTGTTTCCAGGGTGCAAATGACGTGTGGGGAGTACCTCCCCAGCTCTTGCTCTGTTCTGCCTGAGGTGAGGTTTTCTTCTGGTCTGCCAATTCCTCCCTGCTGCTCCCATCCTTCCTGCTTGTTTTCCATATTCTGAAGCCAGGCAACGTGCTATATTTTCTTCCAAATTAAATTTCCTACAGTAGTAAAAAAGGAAAAATGTGTTTTGTGCTGCAACTTAGAAATGCCCTATGACTCTACCTCACACACTTCTCCCTGCAAGCATGTAGTTACCTCTGCAGAAAGGTCTGCAAAGCCCAGGTGTCAATATTACAGGGCTGTGGAGTTTTAGGTTCTCTAATTCTTTCTCACATGAAGAGTTGCCGCGGAACGGACTCAGTCAGAGATCAATATGATCAGACAAAAAGCCATTTATTGCAAAGCATTATCTCCTTATATACTATTGCTTACACACACCTACAGCAATTTGGCATATCATGATTGGATGCTTGTCTTGAAGACCCTTAGTGACTAACATATAATTGGTTAAGCACAGGTGTGAGAACTTGACCTCGAAAGCTTGCCAACAGTCCACAGTTCTCATAACTCAGTGAATTCCAGCTTCTTCTTATCTTGCTTGCTTAGGCTTCCTCAGGCCTCCCATGGCCTTGCTGTATCCCTCGGAGTTATTCAGAGCTCATGTACCAAATATCCATTCTCCTGTGAGAACACTGTCTTCACAAAGAGTGACATCTCTTCACAGTCTGTCAAAGCCTCATCACCAACTAATCCAGCAGAAAGGGGCAAGCGGGGGTATTAAGAGGGAAATCAATGACAGAGGGATAATTCTGTCTGGGAAAGTGCCACTGATGGAGTTTCCTTTGCTGCTTCACTCTGCCTGTAGCTGCAAGCCTCCTGTTTCTTGCAGAAAAATGAGGCTTTGAAACATCTGTTCGCAACCCCTTTGTCCTCTTCCTACTATCATCTGATCCTTGGTATAGGAATCTGTGCTTAGGTGGGTTATATAAAAAGAAGAAGCAGCTTCCCAGTATAAAACCCACGGGATGGATGGACTGTGCCAGGGAGGCACCAGGTGAACAATTTATGCAGCTCCTAGGCAGCTAACAAGCCTTTATCTGGTAATGTGGCAGGGCACGGTGGCTTCAGGCAGAGGTCGGACTGCCAGATCATGCTCCTAACAGAGAGGAACCTCTGTGCCACAGCATGGGAGCTGACTCCATTCCCAAAGGATGCATAGCAAATTCCTCATGAGCCTCCCTAGGAACTGGACTGTTGTATGGCCATATGTGATCTTCACCACAGCAAAACTGTTAATTCTTGGTGTGTTTTCACACCAGCAAAGACATGGCTGGCATTCCTCCTTGCCCACCGTGCACTTGGCACTGGGCAGAGACTCCTACTGCAGTCCTTATGACTCCCCATGTGTTCTTGGCTAATCCGATGGATTATGGTCATTATATTTAACTGGATTAGATGACTGTTAATTGCAGTTACTGTTACTGTGTTGCACTGGTCATATTTATAGGGCTGCAAAATCAAGGTACAACTTTTAAGGTCTGCAGCCCTGGACCTTGTAGGTCAGTGACCCTGGATAAATAGCAGAGCATCACTCATCGGTACCAGTGCTTCAAGGGGACCATCCTGGCATCTCCCTGCAGGCCAGAATTTGGGACAGCAAATAGAAACTCCACCTCCCCACACCTCAAATTTTGTTTGACAGCAGTGTAGTGTACCCAAAATAATCTGATGTAGAGGAATAGGGCCAGGGAGAAGATCCTAAACTCTTCTGCCTGAAGAGGGGGCAGTTCACACGGCTGTCAGTTCCTGCAAGCCTAGGAGAGGAGAAAAGAAATGTTTAAACCCTGTGTTCAGTGACTGCAGGATGTCTTTTGTCACAGCCTGGGTTGCTGACCCTGCTAGATACCTGCATCATTGGGCTTTCCACTCATCCAGCAAGGTGGGCAGTCTGCACTTCTGGTGATGCTCAGGCACACACTGGTGCTATCCCAGTGTACATAAGCTATGTTCAAGAACTGAGACAAACTTTGCCACACATCCCAGCTTTGAAAAAGCAAGTGCAAAAGCCTGTCCATGAACACCCTAGCCCTGCAGCAAGCACAGCTCCATGCCCCAGTGCCCTGAGGGCACCCTGCCAGCCTCCCCAAAGCTGCCTCTCCACCTTCCCCATGGCAGGCTCTGCCCATGGGGGTCCCTGTTTCCCCAGCAGCCTGGCAGGCAGGAGGGGTGCTGGCTCTGAGGAAAGCTGCCAGCAGTTTAGCTGCTGTTATTATGGCATCAGTAAACACCTTCCCATAGCTGGCCAAAGTCCAGTGCTGGCATCAGTTCCAGGGCTATCCTGTTCATGCCAGGTGCCAGCCTCACTGCCCACAGAGGGAGCCAGACAACCCCTCTGCTCATCCTGATCCAGCTTTGGGGTATTTGTGTGGACCCAGAGAATAGTCCCCCTGTGATGCTGATTCAGCCACAGTGAGCAGCACAAGGCATAGGCCAACACCCTCCGCTTTGCACAGGTCTTGCTTGTCAAGACACTACCCTCTCTATGTGCCTCTTCTTTGAGTCTAGAGGATGTCTCTGAGGATGTGCACACAAAGCGCCTTGTTAGCTGGACTTAAGGAGGATGAATATTGAAAATGTTAAGAAATTGAGCCCTTCCATCAGAATTTGTTTAACTGCAGCTGTTTCAGCTGTGCAATCATGCTGCACGTTCAGATGAGCTAAAATTAACTGTGTTCCTATGCAAAGGCTGTGGTGGAGCTGTGCTCGGAGCAATGCAGGATTAACTGCTGCTGCTGCTGGTTAAGTGTTAGTGCATGGCCAAAGCTAACGCCTAACAGCCCTTGTCCCAAAGATGAACCTTTTCAAAAGAAACTTTTCTGGAGGCAAAAACAGGCAAAATAAATCTCCTGAAGACTCAGGCTGTGCAGTGGCTGAGGTAAAGACTATGCTTGCACAGGCATGTGGAGCTTCTCCCTTTTTCTGCAGCCTCAGGATGTGTGGGAAGGCTCGCAAAGCCCCCACTGACTCAGCCCCAACCATACTGCACCAAAAACACAATCCCAGCAAAGGAAAAATACAAGTCTTTTCTTGGTGTCTGGCTGCTTACAGATGTCAGTTGGATGAACAAAGATACTTATATTGCTTGGAGACCCTGGGCATCCTCCAGCCCCTCTGCAAGGTGCACAGCAGGGACCAGCTTGCCCTGCAAGGATATGAGTGACCCTCCAGCACGGGTACAGGCAGTTCCAAGTAAGCTCTTTGGATGTGATGAGGAACTCCAACACATGCACTAAAAATAAGGAGACGGCAGGTGAAAAATAAATCACTTGCAGGGGCCCCCAGCTGGGAGGCTGAGCCAGGAGGCTCCTGCACACCCTGGTTTACTGAGCCCTGATTTGTGGTCTGTCCTCAGCCACACTCATTGAACTTCTCGGGCCCCAGCTTGCCTGGCTGGAATACTGAGTAGGATGAAAAGTGGGATATCAAGGCTGAGCTTAGCTTTTCCTTCTGCAGATGGATCACTGGGAATTGAGGAAATTGGTTGTGTGTGTTTGTAAACAGCTTGCTTTCAGCATGCCAAACCTGCCCGAACAGGGCAACTCTGCCAGGCAGGTTGCATGGATGTAGTGGGAGCATGAGCAAATCCCCTACAGTGGCCTTGGCCTAGGAGGAATATAATGTTAGCCCAAAGAGCCAGTCCACGGCAGCGAGGTGGCAGCAGGGGAGGAAGCAGAGCATAAACCACTGATGTGCAAAGGTAAGAGTGGAGGGACCCTCCAGCTTCTGCTTCTGCAGTATTTTCCATGTCCTTGGCACCTGGGTTGCACCAATGCTCTCCATCAGGTACTAGGGGAAATGTGTAAATCAACTAAAAAGAAAAAATACAAGTTTTTTCTTCAAGCATTTTCCAGTCACTGGTGCACGAAGTGTTGGGTTTGGGGGCTTGTTTTTTTTCTTTCCGTGTAAGAAATCTTTTACTTTGTGCTCCTGCATACTGTGCCATCCCAGTCTGTTTTGGGTGAGTGGGGTCTCACCAATGCTCCCAGGATGTTTGGGAGTATAGTGCTCTGTGTAAAGGCAAATGTAGCTTATTTTCCCTTCTCCAGATGCTGGGAAGTTGAGAGGGGTGATCTTTTTTTAGCTGATAAAGTAAATGAGCCAGAGAAGCAAGCTGAGCTTGTGGATATTCAGATCATAGCAAATGTCTGTGTTTTCCATGGTAAAGAGTTTATCTAGAAGCACCTTTGCTATTTGGCACTCATTAGGCTTGACTTGGGGTATCTCGGTTACTAAGTGCTTAAGAGAGAAAGCTCAAGGGGGCAGAGTAGTAACTGCACCCTCCTCATCTCCATTTTTCTTGCAGATCCCAGCAGCAGGAGCAGAGTTTACGGTAGCTTCTGTTCCCATCTATTCTGGAACTGAAGCCCTAAAAACAAATGGAGGATGATTACACCACGCACTTGCAAGCACTGAGGAATGGTGTGGATGCAAGAAGCAGAAGTAAAATTGCTCATTTAGTGTTTTTCTGACTGCCTGCCAGAGCAGCATCTGCTCTTCAGCCAACGCAGTGTAAGACCGCTAGCTGGCTATTATATGAGAAGAATTCGAGTAATTTTTGTCACGTGGAGGAAGAGCTAGCAGAGACCAACCCTGACAGCTTTTCTGATCTGAAAACTCATTTTCATGTCCATTGGCTGCTATGTCAAAGATACTAATGCATGGATTTTAAAAAATGCATGTATTTTTTTAGAGAAGTGCTTTCTAAAGCTTTCATAATTTGAGAAGTTAACCAGCATAGCCAAACCAAGCAAGCAGCAAGGCAGGCAGATGTTGTCATGAGGTGAGCTCTTGTCCTTGATCTTACGCTTCTTCAGTGAACCTCTTCAAACATGACTAGTTTGCTTTCATGTGGACAAAACTTCCATGGACCAAACTGTCTATTGCCAAGTGTTCAGGAGTACATGAAGCTATGTAAGAAAGACCCGCTATTTAACCCCTGCTCTAGGAACATACATGTATGGGTTTTCACTGTGATTTCCTGAGGGGTTCATTACTGCTGAAAGCAAATCTCAAAAGGACTCTGGAGCTGTGTACAAGACAACATCAAAGCCTTTTAGAAGCCTGCAATCCTGGATTGAACAGATCCTAAAATCCTATTCCTGCTGCCCCACAGCACGGTTGTCTACAGCATGAATGTAAATCAAATCCCCTTCCCTGCCCCCCCCCCCCCCCCCCCCCGAACCCCCCCTGCTTCAGTCTCACCTAGGTACTCCAAATCCCCTTATCCCCTGTGTTTATAGAATAGTTAGGCTTGGAAAGGACCTTAAGATCATCCACTTCCAACCCCCTGCCATGGGCAGGGACACCTCACACTAAACCATATCACCCAAGGTTCTGTCCAGCCTGGCCTTGAACACTGCCAGGGATGGAGCATTCACAACTTCCCTGGGCAACCCATTCCAGTACCTCACCACCCTAACAGTAAAGAACTTCCTCCTTATATCCAATCTAAACTGCCCCTGTTTAAGTTTGAATCTGTTACCCCTTGTCCTGTCACTACAGCTCTAATGAGTAGTCCCTCCCCAGCATCCCTGTAGGCCCCCTTCAGATACTGGAAGGCTGCTATGAGGTCTCCACGCAGCCTTCTCTTCTCCAGGCTGAACAGCCCCAACTTTCTCAGCCTGTCTTCATACGGGAGGTGCTCCAGTCCCCTGATCATCCTCGTGGCCCTCCTCTGGACTTGTTCCAACAGTTCCATGTCCTTTTATGCTGAGGACACCAGAACTGCACACAATACTCCAGGTGAGATCTCAGGAGAGCAGAATAGAGGGGCAGGATCACCTCCTTCAGCCTGCTGGTCACACTCCTTTTGATGCAGCCCAGGATACGGTTGGCTTTCTGGGCTGTAAGCGCACGCTGCTGGCTCATGTTAGGTTTCTCATCGACCAAATATATACTACCCAAATTATACTACCCAAATGAATTATTCTGAGTACTGGGCCACATAGAAGGCAAAAATATCTGGTAAAACCAGACCTGTTAAAATGAAATAAAGCAAGTAAATGACAAGCAGAACAGCCACAGCATAGGTGCTGTTGCTGATGCCAGAAAGATGTTTGCAGAAGAGCAGGAAGAGATGATGAGAGGTTTTGTCCAGTCTCATCTCTCTGACCTCAGCAGACCTTCTTGCTGCTGGCCCATCATGGAGGTGAGAAGGACAGAAAAGCATGAGTGGACGTGATCCCTTGCAGTATCTTGGAGACACCTGGGTTCATGGTGAAACTGCTCAGGAGGCCCACAGGACTTTTTCCAAACACTGGGCTGGGAGAGCCTTCTACTGCCCTTTCCCCTCCTTTCTTCCCATTTCTCAGCATCACCTCTGCAGAGAGCTAGGACCAGTTTAAACCCACTTATTTGAAGGCTGGGGGGAGGAAGGAGGAGAAACACAATTACTGGGTCAGAGATTGATCTCCTGCAAGGTGCCTGGCATGCAGAATGTCTGCTGAAACAAAAATCACCATTTGTCTAGCCCAGATAATTTCATAAATGGCTCTGGATGCAAGGATGAAATATGGCCATTCCCAAGGAGATGCCTGCATTTTGATGGATGCCACAGACAGCTGCTTCTGTCTGGTATGAGCAGGGCTGCTCTGCCCAGTGCTGCAGGACAGACCCCAATAGCTCCAAACACAGCCCCAAATGGGCACTTCCAACATACCCATCCCAGGTGGTGGCATGGGGGGTCCATCATGAGCCTGGTGGCAGTTGTCCCCTTGGTCTTGTCAGTTGGTGTCTGGTCACAAGGGGCACACTGGGTGGTTTTGGCGGCTGGGAGAAAGACAGATGTGGGTCTCTGAGCTGAGCTGTGTCTTTATATCATGTGTTTTAAATTGCGATGTCAAAAACACTAATACCATTTAATTAGGAGGATGCCAAGGCCTGCTGTGCTCTGGTTTGGCCTGGAGTAGAGAACTGAGTTAGAGGGACATACAAGCAGTAAAACATAATTTTGGGATTACAGGCATCAGTCAGTGCTGTAGGTGTGTTCATGTGCACCCTGCCTGTGGGCTTTGGGATGCAATACAAGGACCAGACTGTGTCTCCTACTCAAACTCACCCCATACTGCAGTCCTGGGGTTTGGGGTAAGGCAGGACTAGTCTAGTGTCTTTGCACCATGCTGCGGTGGCTGCAACATGTTGGCATATCAGTTTCTTAGGGAAATTAGCACTGGCAGAGCATGGAGGACTCCAAGGAGTGCTGGCCTGGACCTGTGAGCAGGGGAGAGCTGTTGGAGGCAGCAGGAGGTGCGGAAGACGTGCTCCAGGGCAGCAGGATGGAAACAGGAGCTGAAGCCAAGGCTGCACTGGGCAAGGATGAGCTCCCCAAATACCAGTGTATGCCAGGTGGCCTGTGCTCACCTGCACAGCTCAGCCTACACTGGGAGGAAGCAGTCAGCATCAGGCACGTCCTGGGCTTCTTTCCAGACCTGTGAATTACAGTTGTGTAATCCTCCACAGAGCAAGTCACATCCACCCTAGCTTGCCAGGTAATCCCCCCCCTGCATGAATGAGAAGCTAGGGGCTGCAGCACTGGGTTTGCAGGCAGCAAGGCTTTGCCATAGCCTTGCTCTGCTTTGCACTGTCCATCCCCTCTGAGATGGAATGTGCAGCTGGAAGATACAACATGGCAGACTGTGACCATTTCTTCCTGGTCTGGAAGATGGTCCCCATGAAATACAAGGGAAATTCAGGGAGCCAACAATGCTCACTTGCCAAGGAGACATCAGGACATAGCATACAATGCATCCCAGCCATGCTTCTCCTTATGAACCCAGCCCAAATTTTCACGTCCATCTCAGTAAACAGAGCACATGGATTTAAAGATGATCAAGGCACACTTATAGATAACACCAGCAGCCATCAAAATCCAAATGTAATGCCAGGCTAAACCAACCTTAGTTCCAAAGTGTGGTAGGACAGCAGTCAGCTCCCCATGGCTCCCTGCAGTGCTGTGCCAGCACCACTCACTCCTCTCTGGGCAGCAGAGAGGTAACCAGAGGTGTTACGCCAATTCAGCTGGTCCCATCCTGCCCCCACGGCCGTGTACCACTGCCGCAAGACCTCATCCCCACTATGGTCCCCACTGGGCATCTTGCAGGGCTCCTCTGCATGCCCCCTCTCTCTTGGGGCTTCCCCATGCCTCAGTCTTGGTTGGCAGATGGCATTTCCACATTTCCTCCTTGCTTATCCAAGGAGCATGCCTCATGTCTTAAAACTCGCTCCAAGATACCACCACCTCCCTGGCCCAACAGACCTGAGTGAGCTGTGCCCCTCACACAGCTAAGGCTGCATTTCTCAGGGGAATTTCAAAATTCTGGAAATTTCCCAAAAGGGGGGCAGCTGCAATGAGCCAGTGTCCAGGAGAGGGCAGGGTTAGCCACCCCGCGCTGCAGCACTGCACCGGCATTTCGGGTCTCAGCGAGCCAGTCACTGCCAGACAGCTTTGCGTTTTCTACAGCTCTTCTTTTTCTGTGAACTTAAACCCCACTTACAGCTGTGTGGTTTGTGCCTTTTGGGGCCTTTCCAGCCCCAGGCTGTCCCTGCAGAGTCAGGGGCCGGCGGGCACCTTGTTTACTCTGTGCTCCTGGTGCTGAGCGGTCACATCACTGAGGCTGCTCTTCTGAGAGGCAACGTGTGCCCTGGTGGGGCAGAGAAAATGCCTTACATTAATCGAGGGATTGGTTGCAAATAGTATTGCCCTTCTAGGAAATATGGTCAGCTGTGGCTGCCTTCTAGCCAGTGAGCCCTGGGGGCTGTGGACAACAGGGTTTGCAATGGGCATTGCAAGGATGCGGAATGGTACCAGCAGGGCCAGCAGTGGAGCTGGCATCACCCCAAGAGGCTTAGCACACATCCCAGCAGCATCTTGTTGGCCAGGTCAGCCTTAAGTGTTGCGTGAAATACTCCGCCCATGGAATGATTGCTGGGCAGCTCAGCAAGCCTCTGCTTAACCAGACTGAGAGATGGCAAGAGAAGATTCGGAGACAGGATGATTGAGGAGGCTTTCAGTGAACATGGATGGTGGAGCAGCCAGATGGGAGAGGGTCCCTGAGCAACACAGTGGAAGGCTCTTTCTTAGCATTGCCTTCTCTAGAAACAACATCCCTCCGCAAGTCATTCCTGATACTCATCTGGCCTTGCACTAGCCCCAGCCTGTTAATGTTTAACTCATTGGACAGGGACAGCATGTCAGAGCCAGCGTATGGGAGGCAGTGTCAGCATGCGGGAATGGCATCGGGTAGCTGAGCACACGTGAGGTCACCTCCCTGCGCTGGTGGGACCTGCGTCGGCTGGTGTCATCAGCGCACCCAGTTCCCATGCTGTTTTCATAAGCACTGGGACATTGTTGGGGTGAACTGGTTTTGCAGGGGTAATGCCAGTTCACTTGGTAAAGGGCCTGCTGGGGCTGTGTAACCCAGGATACTTCACCACTGGCTTCAGGGGATCAGGCAAAAGAGGTGTATGCTGGCTTCGCACTCCTCCATAAAGCATAAAGCCTGGCAGGCAGAGACCTGGGGTGAGGTACAGCGTGAGCCTGGTGTGTTTGCACACATAAAGCCCCTTTCCTCCAGAGATGTCGTCTCCAGGAGCTCAAGCAGGCCCAAGTCTTACAGGGGTGATAGGTGCCATGTTTTAGGGTGATCTCTGGTTGTCTAATAAGGGGAAAAATACAGTTTCTTTGTAAGCAAACAAAGCTTGACTTTATTACCTTTAAAGTGCAACTAGCACAAACAGTGGCAAAAGTGCAAACACTGATAATGCTCAGAACATTTTGAGCTGTGCAAACAAGCCAGAGGTGGAGGGGTGTGTTGAAATGAAGGGTGAGGGGACCGGGGGAGGAGATCTCCCTGCCTCAGCAGCCCTGCAAGCACTGCCAGAGCTGCCCGGGGCAGCAATGCTGAATCTGGGTTGTGGGGTAGGGGCAGCCTCTGGATGAGCAGGGCTGAATGGGAGCCCTGCAGAGCACAAAATCCCCACAGAGGTGGAATCCAGATGTTATTACAACATTTTCAGCTTCAGCCTGAGGCTATGCCCTACCCTAGCAGTAGGAAATGATCCAGAGCCACAGAGCAGAGCCACCAGGACAAAGTCATGCATCCCTTGCCCTGTCACAGCCCACATGGAGCATTCCACCAATGTCTCAGATGCTGTGTGGCAGATAGCACACTACCCCTGCCTTGCTTTTTCCCCATCTTCCCCCACCCCACCTTCTTTTGCCTAGGCAGACAGCTGCATTGCACATGCCTCATGCTCCTTTTGTGCATTGTTCAGCATTTTCTGTTGCATACAGCTCTCTGAAGTATCCTCCATCTGACAATCCATACATGGCTGCTTGTATATCCCAGCCCTGCCCTGCTGACTTCTTGCCTGGAGACCTCAAAACCTTGTTTCCCCACCACCCCAGGCCTATTTTGCTCTGGGTAGGGGAAGGTAATGTGCAGGAGACTCAGTCCTTGAGACAGTTTATAGGGAGCCAGAGCACCAGTGGTAAGTAGGGATTAAGGTTTAACTCTTCAAGAGAGGTTCAGGCATCTGCCTCATATTAGGATTACCAACCAGGTTGGGAAAAGCAGGCCACTGCACACTGGGCCAGAAGAAAGAGACTTTGGTTGGATCACTGGAGAATCAGGCAGGACCTCAGCCTTTATCTTGGCTCCATCCCTCTGAATCCTGATGCACCAGACAGTCCCTCTAGGCTGTTTCTGCTGCCAGGCTGGGAGGGGAAGAGATACATGCAATCAGGGCAGCACCTTCCTGCACACATCCTCTGGGCTTTCAGTACAGCCTGCCTCACCCTGACATGATTACCAGGTTTTGTATCTTGTCTGATGAACTCTTCCCTAATGCAGCCCCCGGTGAGGACAAGGGGGAGCTTTTCTTACTAAATCCATTGCCTGCCCCCATCCTGCATGGGGTATCCTGGATTGCTCCCCTTCCCATCCAGGCTGCTGCCTGCGAGTTTGGTCACTTCCCCAGCTGCCAGATGCTCCAGCTGATGGGGTCACTGCCAACCATGAGTTTTCAGGAAACTGGGGACCCAACAAGCCTTTCCCTCTCTGCAGGAGATCAGCCATGCTTCTAGTACAGGCACCTATTTTCATACAGCCAGAAATACCTGAACACTGGGGAGGAATTAATGTCTCTGCCAGACTATGCAAAATCAGCCACTTCAGCATGTTACTGAGGGAAGGGACAGGCAAACAGGATGACGATACACTCACTTTTGTAAAGCTTGAGAAAACAGGCTGGAGTACAGCACATAACGTAACAGAAAACAGGCGTATTGGGGTAAGTTCAGTCGCTTTGGGATTTTTTTTTTCCTTTTAAAGCCAAAGCTTCCTTTACTTTTGCTTCTAATTCTGCCAGGTCTTTTCTGAGTGAAGTTTTAGGGATTTTCCCAGCTGGACTCCATTTTCTGGTAGGAGAGGCAAGGGCAGGAGCACCTGCAGGGCTCAGACTTGGAACAGAGAGGCAATGCACATTGGACATGACATCTGAGGTAGTTTTGGCCCAGTGTAGCTTGTTGCCATTACTGAGGCTGGGGGCCAAAGGCAATAAAGGATTAAAACAGATCAGGCAAGTAAGCAAGGGGGCTTTCTCAGCAGTGTCTTTGCTGGATGATGTGGGTGATGCTCCCATGAGAGCTGCACCACTGAAGAGCACCTGGGTGTGCAGATGTACAGCAACAGAGATCAGGATGTACACCCATCCCAGGCATGCTGTCCCATGGTGGTATCTTTGACATTCAAGGAAGAAGACAGACAAAATGAGTGCTTGGTGCTGTCTGGATTTTGGAGCAAGCAGTAGTTTTCAAATGGGGTCTTTCATTGCTGCTTACCCCAAACACTCACTTTTTTTCCAAAAAATCATATCACATGAGCTACTGAGCCCCATAAGCCCCATTTCCCCCCAGCCCTTCGCCATAAGGGGCTTCTCTGCAATGAGCAGCTGTACCTCACCTGCAGGGTGCTGGAAGCTGTCAAGCTTGAAAATCCACAGCTCCCTGGGGACCAGGAAAGCTATTTCAGTCTTCAAAATTGCAGCAGCCTAAATTATTTCCTGAAGCCTGCATTAAGTTATTTAGGAATCTGGCTGTACAGGTATAAAGAAGCTTACTCATAATAATAGTACTCCCTGATAATTTTCTTGAGTTTCCCCATAGTCATGTTTTTTCCCTGTACTACTGGGATGTCAGGAAATAACCTTGTTCAGGATGGAACAGGAAGAGATTTTTGTGTGCATGCACACTGACAGCTATATGCATGCCCATCCTTGGCTTGATCCTGACACCACCTTGTCCACAGTGGTGGCTGTGTTCACCTGACCTTGGGCAGAAAAGCAATCTGAGTCCTGTAAGAGGTAAAATTTACCCAGGCATGGCTAGCAGGAGAGATGGGAGTGGGGAGAGCCCTGGAAAGCAAAACTACCATGTCTGTGGAGCACTCAGCATATCACAAGAATGCTTGGGTTTCCTCTGCAGGGCCCCAGGGACAGGAAGCAGGTCAGTGCCCTCCCCACTGGGCAGCCCATGTCCCAGCCTTACACCAGGGTCAGGCGCCCGCATCACGCGCCAAAGCATCGCCACCAACTGGCACTTCACAGCTGCTTTGAGGTGCTGCCAGGGACTGTAGGTCTCCACTGCCAACAAATCAGAGCCATTGTGCTCCATCACTCCCCCCTTTTTCTCTCCAGTAATAGTCCCTTTCTGTACCCAGGGAACATGATTCTGCATCATCCCATCCCTCTGTAAACCCCAGCTCTGCTCCAGCCTGCCTGTGCCCACCATAGACGATGTCCCAGCTAGGGTTCTCCATGCTGGCTTTACAGGAAGTGTGCACACATCCAGCCCTGCAAGTTGCTCTCACCGCCCGCCCCCCAACTACTTTTATTTTGTATCAGTGTGTTTGTATTGGAATGGTGCCCTCAGAAAAATCATTGTCACTGCAGTATCCATAAGCCCTTCCACCAAAAATGGGTCTTATTCTTTCATTGTTGCAGAAATGTCTTCCCTGTGCACCCCACAGCTGGTACCTGGAGCAGCAATGCACAGCAGTGGGCACCCCAACACAAGGGCTCGAGCAGGCGGGTTGTTTGGATGGTCTCCAGGAACAGGAGTCACCTAGCCAAGCTGTTGTTCTCATTTGTTATTCAGTGTTAAGGAAATCTGTACCATTCCCCCATCAGCCTCCCCACCCCAGAGGATAATTGATGCTAACGTCATTTAATTTTGGTCCAGCTGCTGGGCTCAGGAACAGATGTTTTATTGTTCAAAATGAACACACAAAACCAGAAAGAAAAAACCCCCAAACAACTAGAAAACAAAACAACCAAAAACCCCAACCCAAAAAGCAACAAACCCCCCAAGTAATTTGTGTTTGTGATGAGATTAGCCACAGCTTCCTTTCCTCAGAAATACAAGGAGACAGAGCAGCACCCCAAGGGAAGACTGAAGCGTCAGGGAAAGCCAAGATATATACATCCAGCTTAGTGTCAACCTCCAACGTATGATGCACCATGGCCGCCAAAAGCCTGCCATGTCCAACAGGCAGGCATTTCCAGCACAGAGCCATTTCCTTGGTACTGACAGCCATTTCAGTAGGGATGTGCTACAACATCTTTCACATCCTCCCAGGAGCAGAGATCCACACTGGTATTTGCAAGGTGTGCAGCACTTGCTTCAGAGCAAGGGTACATATCTCCTCCAAAAAGCAAACAAAAATAGGTGCAAAAGTGTGCCAGCAACATGTACACCTTCAGTGCACAGGCAATGACTCACCCCCTTTTACAGCACATGAAAGCAACCTGTGCATTTGATGCTTCAGCACAAGAGTGCTGAAGCGCCACACATATACACACACATTTCTTCAAGGACATGGGATAGAGGGAAAAGGCCCATCACTTGCTCTGCAGCAGGAACAGGACAGTACCTGGAAATCACAGGTTGGTCCAGTCCTGGTCCAGCCAAGCACTCCACTGCATCCTTAAGTGTTTCACTAAAGCTACCACCAGGCAAGCTGTTGAGCAAGTGGAAAACACTTCCTGGCTACCAGAGAGATTTAAAATAAAACAACAACAACAACAAAAAAAACACACAAGAAACCCCACAAAAAAATCACCAAGCTAAAAAGACGAAAAAAGAACCCCTAAAACCACAAAGGTTAATAGATGCCAAATACTCATTTTCAATTTAGTCATAATAACCCTATAGGTAAGTAAGACCACCACTTCCCTCATGAAGAACTGAGAAACACTAGTATATCTTATACAAACTGGGGAGGAGCTACCAGAAGGACAAGCATAGCTGTGCTCCTTCACTCACTTGCAGAGGCACTTGTGCTGTAGGTGAGACCTGGCCCCAGAATTAACAGGCTCTGAAACACCCACACCAAATTGCTTGGGTAATTTTTCCTACATGGCCAATGCAGAAAGGACAGGGTTGCCTGTGAGGCCGATGTGAGCATTTTTTGACACCTCCTGGTGTGCTGTATGCTTGACATTATTTCTGGCAGCATATTGTGTTTTCTCCCCGTTCCACAAGAGGGGGGTGGTAGGGACCCAGTCCTATATACAGCAGCATGAAATACTCCAGTCCCCCCTGAGAGACCATTCCGGGCCTGGGAAGCAGTGCATGGTCTCAAAAGCCCCAGCAGGAGAATGACCAAAGCATCTTCTCTTAGCAAATCAATGGTGGGGCTTTCTGTGTTTGCAAATAAAATAGACCTCAACCATGAAGAGTCCTGGCTTCTGCAGTATCTATCTGCATTGTAAATCCAGCTGCGAAGACCTGCTCAGGATCACTGCCAGATGTGACTGACCCCATGAGAAGAATGCTGTTGTGGGAAGGAATCTGTAAGGGGAAAACAAAATAGGATCAGTGAGAACCTGGAGGTGGAAAATACCTGTTGGATCATCCACCCCTTCTCATTCAGCTGGGCAAGCAGCAAGGATACAAAGTCAATATACATCCCCCTTTTGCTTGGTAACAAGTTGCTCCTTGTTCAACACAACCTCCCTGCATCCCACCTCTGACCCATGGATGCTTCGCTCCTGCTCTAAGGCTGCTGCCTTCAGCATCCCAGCTGGCTTGGCAGCAGCCCATGGCCACAGGCGTTTCATAGCTGCAAGCGGGTGAGGGGAGGTGTTGGAGAAACCATCACGGCAAGCCAGCAGGACTTGGTGTCTAGAGGGAGCAATACTGGCCCACAAGCCACCTCATTTGCAAGCAAAGTCCCTGGAGGGAAATCCAAAGAGGTCACTGAAACCTTCAGGCAGCAACATCTTATAGGAACATGCAGGGAGGCAAGGAGAGGGCAGAATCCAGCCCCATTCCCCACGCAAGCAGAGCCAGGGCAGACTGGCTGCAAACCCGGAGCTGGGTCAGCTATAGGTAGAGAGCCTGAAAGGAGATGTCGGAAGGAGATGTCATGGAAAATATTTACTCTGTGAGGTCAGTGCACCCTTGGCTTGTCTTTGGAGGGGACTTTGAACACAGGAGGGCAGACGTTTCCCGCATGCTTCTGCAGATGAGAGACTGTGGAAAGCAGGCACTTCGCTTGGTTGGAAAGCGGAAAACCACAAGTGGAAAGTTCTGTGCATTAGGCAAAGCAACTGAGCCTTCAGCTGCTGATTGATGGGTGCTTGCTATTAGTGGAACAGCCTACTTTGGGAAAAAAAGGAATGAATCTTTGACAAGGCTTACCAAAACAGAGAGGATGCCTCGGAGCAGAGCCATGGACCAGCAGCAGTTTGACACCCTGGAGGTGCAGGCAGGCACTGGGTTCTGTACTAGAGGGAAAAAAATCACCCCCAAACTGTAGAGTGTTGGAGGTGAGGTGTGAGCACAGGGTGAGGGGAGCCCTTGCTCTCAGCACAGACAGGCGGAAAGGACTCAGTGGGGCATCCCCTGCCTATTCTGCTGCCCTATGGAGGCAGCCATCCTCTCCCCATCACATCATCCTGTGCCACCACACCAGGGAAGGGTGGCTCAGAAAAGAGATCCCAGTCTCCAAGTCTGAGATGAAACAACAGGCCATGCATAACAGGGTACATATTCCCTGATGCTAGCCCACACAGCAGCCCTGGCAGCCACAGCTCATGCCCTATTTCTAGCAATACCAACAGGGCTTTGCATCCCCTTCTCCTGGGGTTTGGCTCCCTGGCACAGAGGTGCTCATCCTTACCTTTGAGGCTCAAGCTGTGGTTTGAATATTGATCCAACTGACTCTCATCAATGTATGTATCTCTGGATGAAAACAACTGGCCCCATGTAGATGTGATCACTCCTGGGTGTTCAGGCCACCTGAACCAGATGATGCCAAGCATTTGAGTAGCTCAAACAGAGAAAACCATCTTCTAAAGATTATAAGGAAAAGCAGACGAAAACGCTTCACACCTCCCAAGTAGCAGCTTCAAACAACAGCTCTCAGCACATCGTGCTTGTCCTAATTGCTGAGCAAATTGCTTGCCTTAAAGCAACCAAAGCAATGATCTGATACTCTTTGCTCTTCCTATACTTTCCAGTTGAGTAAGCATCTCAGGGGACAGTTTCTCTCTTTATTTCAGGTTGAACTTATAAAGTGGCAATTTTGCCCTAGGGGGCTGTGGCTCCATCACTCCTTGCAAGTGAAAGCAGCCAGTGGAAGCTCCCAGAGCTGAGGCCAGGTCCAGCAGCACTGCCAGCGGTGATTCAAAAGGTAGGACTCCCACCCATCTGACTCATTTGACATCATTCCCAAGCCCTAGTGACATACTTCCTTTGCATCACTTGTTGCTGGAGATGATTAAGAGATCTGAGGTATGTTCTCAAAAAGATGTTCTATATCATTTTAAGCCCCCACACATTCCTGTTTGCTAGATTCCTTCCCCCTCCTCAGCTTTGACTCACTACATTGCCTGTCACTCCATTCAGCAAGCATGGTACACCTCAGCCTCCTCTTAGATGTATTTCAGCTCCTCACCCCTCCCCAGCTTGTCCCAGTCTCATCTCAGCATCCCCACAACACATCTCCCTTGGGGCGGGGGGTGGGGGAGGGGGTGGGGGGAAGAGGGGTGTGTGTGTGTGTGTAAAAGGGAGGGGACATTTTCCTAACAAAAAAAAATTCCCCTCTGAGATCATTTGCGCCAAGAGCCCTCTGGCACTCTGTGCCCGCCTGGGACAGGGTCTTCAGCACCTGACTGCCAGGGTGCTCTTCTAGGAGCAGTAATGGCAGGAGTGTGGTCCCCAGCTCTTCCACCCACAGCCTTGGCACCCACCCATCCAGGTGCCCCTCACCTTAGCTGAGCACCACCATGGCTGGGACACTTGAGCTCTGGCTCAGCTATTGACTCCAGCTTACCCCTAAGGAGAAGGATGGGGACCAGGAACTACTCCAGGCTCCAGGGTGGAATTTCACTCACTTCAGTGACCTCATGCCTGCAGCACACTCTAAAAATACAAATAAACAAACAGGCAGCACAAAACCCACCCTGATTCCCACAGAGGGTGGCTCAGCCAGGCCCTCCCTGCCCTGGCTGCTTCCTCTTTTGTGAAAAAAATTGAGATGAGGGAAAAAAAAACCAACCCAGATAGGCCAGATCCTGTCCTTCCCTGCTCTAAGCTGAGGAATATATTTAGAAATTGATTTGGGTCAATTTACTGAATACCTGGACATGGGGTCAGAAGAAGGCATGTTCCATGTCCTCTTCATACTCCTTGCTGTGCTATGCCAGACCAGTCAAACTCTTCCTATCTCACATGGGCCCTCCTGTCCCTCTGACTACCCTGCTGTCCCTCTCATCCAAAGCTCTCTGCTGCAGATAGTCCAGGCTGGGTGCAGCAGCCCCCCATGCCATGGCAAAACCATCCCTACCCACCAAGAGCATCTCATCCTCATAGTATCATTGCCTTCAGACATCTCCTGCCACTTCAACAAAACCTTTTCTTCCCCATCCTCACCTAAGCAGCTTCATACTCTGTGTTAACTAATTTCATCCCCACTCCTACCTTCCCAGGTCTCCCCAGCTGCCACACGTCATGGGCTCATCAGCACTCAGTCCCCACTGGGAGGTTGTTAGCAGAAACCACCCATAAGCCCCACACTGCTCTACTTGATATAACTTGTGACTGAGAAGTCTTCTTCCTACCCTCCTCCTCTTGCATCTGGGAACACAGCAAACTCAGGATGGAGGTGCCCTGCCCTGCCTTTGCCCCTGCATAGCAGCACATGTCCCCTTGCATGTCCCCAGCCAGTATGCCACCACTCCCAGGGACTGGCAACTGAAGGGGACAGCAGACAGCGGAGGTCATGGTTTCCCTTGCACCCAGCAGTAAATAAGCTCTCCAGAGCAGAAGGGGAGGGAGGAGGGCAAAAAGCCCAAGCAAGATGTATTTTTGCAAGCAGGCAGATTAGGAGCTGGCAGCAGGCACAGCAGAGCTGGTGTTATCTGTGAATGGGTGCAGGCTGTTACCCGCAGCTCCGGCTGCGGCCAGAGCAGGGAAGTGGAGAACGGGAGGTTGGGCTGAGATGTTTGCTCCTTGGCCAATGGCTATTTCTGACTTTGAGAGCCTGCAGCTGAGACCAGAGAGGGTTTACAATCAGCACCTGGATGCTTACAACTCAAGGAATATCCACCCACCCTGGGCTGGAGAAGCTGCCCTGCCTTCAGACCCTTGGAGCAAGCTCCCCCCACCCTTCCCATCACTCCTGAACCCCTGCTGATAATGCCCCATGCTTAGTGACATGCTGTTCCATGCACTGACACCTCAAGGAGCCACCAGGCTAGTGAGGTCCCCGGGCAGGGAGCAGCTAATACAGGGAGCTGATTGAGTTACAGGCCAGCAGTTGTATCAAGTTTACCAGCTCCCTGCTGCATATCCTGTACTGGGAGGATTCCTGGAAGCAGGAGCTGATTTCACACACCCTCCCCATGCTGCACAAACACACGGGCTACACCAAAGGCTGATCTCTGCACGTGACCACTGCTGCTATTACCCAAGTGGCTGGCATGGAGCAGCCACCCCCTTCTTGCTCTCCTCATCCTCCCCTGGCTGTATGCCTCTCATCTGCAGCACAGGGCTGGCCACATGCCTTTTTTTATTCTTCTTCCCCCCCTCTTAACACTGTTTAACTTTTACCATCTCTCTCATCTTAAAGCAGAGGTGGTGGCCCTGCCAAAGGTGCTGGAGGTTTCCAAACCTTTGATGGGGTGGTTAAATCCTGGGTTTTCTCCACCCTGTGCCATTGGACTGCTCAGGTGAGCAGAGCATCAGCCAGCCACTCTGGGAATGAATAAAGTCCTGGAGTCCAGACTCTCTAAGTCATGTATAAACACTTTACCTGTGCAGGGAAACAGGGTGTGAGTGTTGAGAAATTAGTGGTTTAGAGTCACTCAAAGAACCACAATCATAGGCATTAGCAAAAGTAGTTTTAAATTAATTAAAAGCATGATTTAAGTTTGATGTCAAGGTTCACTCTATTACTTATTATGTGGGTGAAACATACAAAGGAAAATTGACAGGCTGAAAGAGCTGGGCTTATTCAGCCTGGAGAGGAGAAGGCTCTGGGGAGACTAAAGAAGCTTTCCAATACCTAAAGGGGGCCTAAGAGCAAAGCTGGAGATGATTTTTTTGCAAGAGCATGTAGTGACAGGACAAGGGGGAATGGCCTTTAACTGAAAGAGGAGTGATTTAGATTAAATACTAGGAAAAAGTTCTTCACTGTAAGGGTGTTGAGACACAGGAACAGGTTGCCCAGAGAAGGTGTTACTGCCCCATCACTGAAGTGTTCAAGTTCAGGCTGAATGGGGCTTTGAGCAACCTGGTCTAATGGAAGATGTCTCTGCCTGTGGTGGGGATTGGAACTAGATGATCTTTAAGGTCCCTTCCAACCCAAACCATTCTATGATTCTATGAAAATTGAGTTAAAATTGAGCTAAAATGATTGATACGGAGACCAAAGATACAAAAGGCTAAGGGAGACTCTCCCTTTGAGTCATTATGTCCAGATTAGACCCAGTTGCTCTCTAAACTCCTGGTGAAGTTTAGGTGTGGCTAGGTATAATTTTACTCTCAGACTTGGTCAACAGTTTATATCTAAAGGGCTACATATGTTATCAGTTAGGATCGCATAAAGAATCATTGTATCAATCCAACACAGACACACACATACACACAAACCCCTACTGTTAAAAATTCCAGTTGAGTTCATGCTTTCACATTACTCAACAGGTGAGGGTTGAGCCTTTAGAAGTGGAGAGTCTTCAGCCCAGGTCCCATCAACAGCTTTTGGGAACAGTCCTCTCATTATTGCCAACTGGAGAGTCTGCAGGCTCTGAGAGGCATCCCACTCAGAGGGAGGTGCTGGCCGCAGCCCACTGCAGTCCAGGAGAGCTCAAAGGGTCTCACTTATGACCACTATTTATACAGTTGCAAGATGATTTGTTTTAGTCATTAGTAAATGTCCATCCTGGCCACAACCTGAGTCAGTAATTACTGAAACTGTTTCAAAACTCCGGTGAGAATGGTACCAGTCCTCTTGGGCTACGATCAAGGGAAGGAATGCTCCAAGGCTGTCAGGATGACTGATTATCCCCCTCTCATTTACCACCTTAACCAGGCAACAGGAGTCCTGGTGTGGTCCGTGCCACCTCCCACCTTAGCCATGCAAGAGCCCCCAGTAGGCCACCCAACTCATTACACAAGGCAAAGGACTGACAGGCATTCCTGAGATCACAGAGCAGCCCAGAAGAGGCAGGGAGAAATGCACCACCACAGTGGGTCAGTTGCAAGAGTATCACTTGCAAACCCAGGCACTAGGACAGCAGTTTCCAGCCCTGGGGCACTGGGGTCTAAGGTTGCTGCAATACCTTCCCTCCATCTGGCAGGTAGGGATGGAGACAGAGCAGGAAGATTTTCCTGGCTCCCCTGGGCTATGCATTGACACACTACACATCTCTGATACTGTACTCTGCTACTCAGAAACTCAGCCTGGAAATTTTCCATGCACAGCTTCCAAAAGCATCCTCTCATATGGAGTTCAGGTTCTTTCTGCAGCCCTACCAACATGTCTTCTCCCTACCAGCAGATGTTGGGGTGGCAGTTGCTTGGTCAGTAGGGGCTACCTCTGTCTTTCATATCTGGGCCAGCTGACTCAGCAAGATGGCAAGGTGCCCAGGGACTACCACCCATCCTTGGTGATAACACTGCACAGGAGATCTTCTTCTGCCTAGTGTGACACTGGGCAGAAGGGCTGGGAATGGGCAGACACATCACTGCTGGGGAGTCTGGGAAAAGGCTTGGATTTCTCCTAGCCAGCCTCTCCTGCATCCCCATCAACATTCCAGCAACACCCCTAAGAAAAGGGAAAGGTTGGCCCAGCCAGGAACTGTGCCCCTGCTCTGAGATCTAGCTTTTTTAGCCTCAGTGCTCACAGGCATGCAAAAGACACAGCTTGCCACAAGCTTGCTTGCACTCTCCCTTCCCTGAGCCCCTCCATGCCTCTAATCCCAGCAGTGCAGGGCAGAGTGAGGTGAGTGCTTGCAGATGCCCTTGTACCCTGTTTGCACATGTGAGCTGTTCTGGATGGGGATCACATAACTAGCATCAAGCAATATGCAAGTCCATGGCCAGGCACAGTGCAGCCCTGGCTTTACAACCCAGTATAAAATGTTTATTCTTCTTCCTTCTTTGGAGCAGCATCGTCTACAGCTGGTCTTTACCGGGTATCCCACCTGAATCACCCTCATTTGTGTAATGTCTTCCAGCATAAGATTTCAGGTGTCCAGCATCCTCTTAGGGCTCCTGCTTTTAGAATCATAAAATAATTTGGGTTGGAAAGGACCTACAAAGGTCACCTAGACCAACTCCATCTCCCACCCCCATTACTTGCTCTCTGATTTGCTTTAAATACATCCCTTCTTAAGACATATTGTTTATGTCTTTCAGAGTGGTTTGTGTGTCTAAATCTTTCTTTTTTTATCCAAGATTTCTTTTTGAGATAGGAAAACTAGGAATCTATCCTGAGCTGCCACCAGGGCAAAGGTTTCCTTCAGATATATTTACACATTCAGGAAGAAGATAAGGAAAATTTAATCTTGCATGTATTTGACTTGAGACACCTGCACCATTCCTTCATGGCAAGTGAAACATCTTCAAGCTGAAAGTTTACCTACACCTAAGGTTTTAGGTTTGTTTGGTTTTTTTTTGTTAGTTTGTTTGGGTTGGATGTTCTTTATTTGTGTGTGTGCATTTTTCCCATGTAAACAAAGAATTTTGGAAATAAATTGTTGGATTTGCAAAGGGTCAGCACAGCATTCAGCCTGAGTGGGCTATAGGAACACAGCTAGTGAATACTGCTGCATAAAAACAAGGGAAAAGGAGAAAGGGAAGGACGGGAAAAAGAAGAGTAGGAAGCATATGCAGCACTGAAGAGAAATGCCATGAGCAGCCCACTTTTGAGATTAAGTCTCCCAATGCTCAGCTCTGTTGCCACATGGGGATGGATCAGTTCTAATACCATGTTGGGTCTGGGTCCCTATCCCATATATATGAACACCCTGTCCCCAGCACACCAATAACATGTGAGGGAACCCACACTGAATGTCACAGAGGAGTAATCTCAATGCTGACTTTTAGTGTAAGCATCCTTTCCTGTGACCTCTTCAGAGAGCCCCAGCTCCTCTGCAGGCTCTGTCTCTCCCATCACATCTGTGTGCTTTTGCCCCCTTCCTCAATCACACCACCCCCTCCCCCCTTCCTTTAAGTACAAACATCATGTAAGAACAGGCGAAAACGCAGTTAGCAGCCAGGCTCCTGTCAGCACCCGTTATCTCTGTGTATTAGCTGCATCCTTAGTGAGCTGCTTAAAAATAAAGGCAGAAGGCCATTGCCCATGGACAGGAATTTTCCACCAGGTAGGTACAGCCAAGCTGGGTCACGCGATGCAGTGCCCTGGCTTGCGCTGTGTGCCATCACCATGAGAGGCAGCTGTGCCCATGGGCAACCCCTTCCTGCACTGCCTAAATCGCACTGCCCAAAAAAGGCACTTTTCATGGGCCAGTCGAACCCGAAACACCCATGACCTCGTCTGAGGGGGACAGTCTCCAATCTCCAAATTAATCCTGCATGGCCACTAGCTCACTTGAGACTCAGAATGACTTTGACACAAGGCCTCATGCATGAAATGGTTTAATGCTGACCTTTGTCCTTGCAACATGAGGACTAAGCAAAGGGATGGCTTTCTCAGTGATGGGTGTCTCTGTTCCATCAAGTTGCCTAAAGAGTTTTACTAGAGTCCAGCCCCAGTGGTGTTGCTCGGGATGGGGACTGTGGGCTCTTTGAGGCTAAAGACATATCTGTGTGGGAAAGCATCCTCAAATTTGCTGGAGGGGCACTTCCTCTGCAGCACAGAAGCAGCCCGCTCAAGCTGTCAGAAACCAGCTGAATAGCTACCAGGGCAGCCTAAACTGCTTCCTCTGACCATGAGCAGTGAAATTAGAGGGTTTCCAGTGGAAAACTCCACTGCCTGCTCCCCAGCCCACTTTCCAAGCAGCAGGACTGCCTCTGGCTCCCTGCCACTCCACATCTGGAAGGGAAGCATCAGAAACAGACATGCTGGGTACTTCCGTCCTGCAAATCTGGGAACTGAGAATGCTGTTTCATTGTGCTGGGGCAGGGAGGGTTTCACTGGTATTATTATTCCAAGCTGCCTTCAAGTTCTAGGAAAACAAAAGCTTCTTCCTTGCCAAAGGGAGGACTGGCTAGAGGCAGCCACTGGAGAGGAGGGCTGGGCTTCTAAATGCTACATTTTGGTGCTTAAATTTAGCCCTAGATTGAAATTCTGCAGACGAGGTTTTTTTGGCTGTCTGATCTGCATTGAGACAAAGACAGATGACCAGCTTGACCAAAGAGGACTTTCCAGAAGCAATAGAGATGTCAGATATTGATAGCTCTGGCTGTGCCACCTGCTTTTTTCCTGGGGCACAGAAAGTCATTAGGCTTTTGGCCTCTTGTACTCCAGCCTTTAAGCTTTACAATGCCAGTCCTTAAGCTTTAGGATGCTAGTCCTTGCCTGGGAAGGGAACCAAGCCCACACTTCTATTTTATCATTGTTATTGCTGTCTATTTCCCCCACCTTTAGTGCAGAGCATGGTCAATAGCTTCAAGTTAAAAAAGTCTTGTTCACAGCAGGTCTCCCCTGTAAGTTTAGGCCCCCTAAAGATGTGTTAGACACTCTTTTTTTTCCTCCCAAATACATAATTTAAAGGCTCCAACCAGAAGTTTTTTTTTAATAGTGCTTGATCATAGCACCTGGGAAGCTGGGCATTGTCCAATACTTGCCAAATGCTGTCACCACCCACGGCCAAGCTCTGTGGCCTCTGCTTGGGTTGGCCATTGCAGTAAAAGCCGGCAAATAAGAAAGCAGGAGGAATTCTGTTTATTTGCTGGAGTTCTGCAGACAATTAATATGGCCTTGTCCTTTGGATGAACCTGGTTTGATAAGGATCCTATTCATACTCCAATGATTCCTTAAGAACAGAAAGTTGAACACAAGTGAGCAATCCAGCTCTTGTCTATTCTATGCCTGAAAGGGAAACACGCCTCCAGGCTTGTACCCCTGGGAAAAGAGAGGTGCTCCAAGCTTTCAAGGCTTTTCTGCACAAATCTAGTGCTGCATGAGAAGTACCCTATAAATGAGGCAGAAGGAACAGGGAAAGGTGGGGAATCACTCCGATATAACATGACACAAGGTCACTTCATACAGAGGCTCTCCTGCAGCTGCTTTCCCCAAATAGCTATTCAGCCCCAAATCCAGACCTCTGGATTTGTTCAGAGATGCTGTATGTGACCACTGGCTGACTGATAAGCACTGGAAGTAGTGTGTGTCTGAAGAAACATCCTTACTTTAAAGGGCACCTAAGAATAAAAATATAATGGTAGAACTTCTTTAAGATGAATGGACTACAAATTGCAAATATTTTTTATACACAGAGTGCTAGAATAATGTAAACAACCAAACACCCAGTTTCATGGCTTATTAAAATCCAGGGGAAGCTGATCCTCTTTGCACACGGCTCCCTAGGGATGAACTGTCTCACTATGGAAGGGCTAAAATGCTACAGGGATGCACAGAAAGCTCTTGAACACAGAAAAGTCTCAGCAAACACAAAGGTAGCTTTGCCTGGAGTATATCTGCCCTCTCTTTTCTTAAATACTAATTCTGACTTAAAGGTAAATGTATAACACACACAGAAATATGTGTTCCTGTCTAGGAAAAGAACTGCAAATACACACTGCCATGCACAAGCTAGGAAGAGCAGAAATGCAATCAGCTTCACGTTGAGAAACTTTTCCCTGCTGCCTGCATAAGGAGAATCAAGTGGATTCAGTGAGTTGCTTAAGCATATGCTTTTCTAAACCTATGGCTCATTGAGAAAGAAGGATCAAGGAAAGGTGCTGCCCACTGCATGAGAACTGTAATACAGATGAAATCAAACTTAGCTGCTCTGCCAAAGCTTTGAGTGATCCTGAAGATATGGGGAATAAAGACTAGCTCTATTTAAATCAACTCAATTGCTCCTCCAATCCCCATCTTCTTCCTGGCAAGTGCTTTTGCTTTTAACCACTTTTATTGCTTCATTTCCCTGAGCAGTCACTACCATGACAGGATCAGCACTGTCAGAAATACTCACATCTTCAGATTAAAATCCAATTCTGCTCTGAAGAGCAGCTGTGGGAGTGTTGAAGGTGATTTGATTTCGATGACCTGCAGAAACTGGTCATACAAAGCATCAGCTTTGCAGCCCTACCAAGGAGTAGAAGGGGATGGTGCCACCAAAGCAAGAGGTTGCTGCTCAGAAGACTCATGGGCAGCACATCCAAGTTTCATCATGTCTTTTCTCC
The DNA here is from genome assembly GCF_012275295.1 of Melopsittacus undulatus. Lineage (NCBI taxonomy): Eukaryota > Metazoa > Chordata > Aves > Psittaciformes > Psittaculidae > Melopsittacus > Melopsittacus undulatus. The sequence continues at coordinate 29,934,661 of NC_047532.1, read as the reverse complement.
ATAGAGACTCTGTCATGCTTCTTCAGGGTGGGCTCCACTTGTAAATAGTTGAACCATCCTAATGAATCCAAAAGGAGAATTAGAAAGCTATAGGCATAACAAGAACATTGTGTAGTTTTATTGCCCAAAGTCACACCTTTGCTTTTGGTTTGCATGAATTCCTGATATTTTTGCAAAGGCTTATTTGACCATGGTAAAAGGAATGTATCACTGGACTCAAGCTCCTTTGGGCCAAATTTTTCCTTTTCCTGCAAGCGCCACCCCCTCTCACTTCTACATGGTTATACAAATATACATGAGAACTCTCTGAGTTTTTACCACCCTGTTAATTTCTAGCAGGTCTTCCTGAAAACAGCCCTTCCTGGATGCCCTCTGATTTCACAAGTGCCAAGACCTTTTTAAACAACCCATAGAAACTAGGGGAAACAAACTTGAAACAAGAAAGGCAATCAGCTGGAAAAAAACCATAAGCACATGCCTCAAGCTCATCCTGTGGAGTGGACCAGGGGAAGGGGAGGCAGAAAGCCAACAGTGGCCTCGATGCCGGCTGCATCCCACCCGCAATGATGTTGGCTGGGAGGGCAGCCCGGCACAGCCTGCTGCCTCCAATCACACTGCCGGCAGCTCCTGTTGCTATGGCCCTCAGGTCTGAAACTTTGGAAATTAGGTAAAAGGTCTAAACAAGAAGCTTTTTTTTCCACCTCCCCCCACGAAATGGTGCCCCTTGCCTAGCACAATCCCTCTTCCTGCTGAGCTCTAGGAGGAAAGCAGCTGGGATGAAGAATTAACTCTCGCAGTCCCAGGGGCTTTCCAAAACAGGAGCAGCAACATGGGGAAGAGGGAATGTACAAGCAGATCTTGCTTCTTACCTGCCCTGTAGTGATGAACAGGAGAAAAAAAATACATGTGTGAGGATAGAGGCCCCCAGAACGGAGATGGATTTTAAATGGGTTTCATGCTGGTGGAACAAGCTGCCTGGTGATCCCAGGGAGTGGGAATTTTCCATTCCCTGGGTACAATTTGGCATTTCTGAGGCTGCATCCTACACCTGGAGGGACTCATCTTCCCTCCTAGAGCAAAAGATAGTCCTGACACCTGTGCACACAGGTCCCGAAGCTCTCCCTTTAGCCTAGCAAGGGGGCAGCTCTGCTCAGCAGAGGTCAGTTTGGTCCAGGCCAGACCAAGGGCATCTCTGTCTGAGGCTGGAGTGCTGGTGATTAGAGACAGTGCTAAACTGGCAATGCACCTGCCTGCCACAGGCCCACAAACTGACCTGATGCTCGTCCTGTCCCAGAGGCAGCCTGCAGGCATCCACCTGTGCTCTGTGCTACATGGCATGCCTGCAACCCCCTGCCCACTGAGGCCACCCCAAGCATCACACAGATGTACCTCAAGAGGCCACCCATCCCGCTATGAACATCTCTGCCACATCAAGGTGGGCTCACAGGGAAGGTGCTGGCCCTGTCAGCAGTTTTAGGGGTTACCCCATCCAAGCCCCATTGCACTGCTGCTCTCTTCAGCTGAGAAGCTCTTGGCTACTCAGCCAGCCTTTCCAAAACCTCTTGTCTCAGCAGTGAGCCAGGCACCCTCATGGCACAGGGCCAGGCAGCTCCACAGAGTACAGGAACTATGACAAAGGCATCTTTGTTTCTCTTGTCTGCTTGCTACTTCATTCCAGCACTGGGTGACACCTATGAGGTGGAGCCATCATTCCACAGAAAGCCTCCAGCAGTGTTTCCCGGATGCTGCATCAACACAGCAGGATAGCGTTCCTCATACCCCCCTTCACCTGACACCAACCCAGGAGCAATCAAGGCAGGATTTATCCACTCTCTGCTTGACCACGTGTTTGTATTAATTCTTCCTGGAGCAGACTTGTGTCTCCATCTCCGCCTGTCTCTCTGAGAGCTAGGCTCATCTCCCACTCAGTACACATCTTCCCCAGCACTGTGAGGTGGGAAGCTATGAAAAGCTCCATACACATTTGACCTTCTCTCTTTCAGCCTTGTTATGCAGGGAAGTTAAGATAGATAAACTACAGGTGTCAAGTCTTTAAAGTCTGTAGGGAAAGGAATTATCTTCTAGAAAGACAGCTAGAGAAATCCCAGAGAGATGCTGGCCCAAAACTATCATAGGTCTGAGATGGAGCAAGAAGTCTTCAAAGCAAGGACAGACCAGGAGCAGAGCTAGTTCACATATCTAGTTTGAAGCTGGCCATGTCTCTGCTTACACATTTCTTGTTTTCTTTCTCTTGTGCCAGCAGGTAACCTGTTTTTCTTCCAGCAATCAGGTATGTCTAACAGAAGTATTACCTTTCCTGACAATCACTGTCTTTGCCATCACCCGAAACCCGCACAGCAGCCACAACAATGCTACTCCTTCTCAGAAAGCATGGTCTGCTTTCTTGCAGATGATCTCACTGACAAATGAATCTCCATTTGGCACAACAGCTAGACTTAGCTACAGCAAAATACAATCACTTTTAGAATATCCCCATGATCTTTGTTCACACTCTCACCTCCCTGCTTAGAAAAAGCCCACCTGAAAAAAAAAATGCCCTTGGATATTAAACATCTGCAGCTTTAGAAAACATCAGCTAGGGGGTACTGAAAAGGAAAGTAGATACAAATCAGTGGAGAACTTTGCTGCCTGAATCTTGCTTGGCTGCTCTCAGCACTGTCAGGCAGTTTGGAAACTGTGAGCTAATCTAGGATGGAAACTCATGCCTCTCCCACCAGAACAAGGTCCCAAGGCAGCTCAGGTCCTGGCCATCCCCATTGCTGTCCCATGCTCAAGAGAGCAGCAGGAGCCAAGCTGGTACCCAGTCAGATTGTGTAAAATACGGCTGTTCAGATCCCAGGTTGCACTGGCGTTCTGGGGGGTAGCAATAACCATCATTTTCCTTGCAAACTGCCTTTGATCTCAATATATTTGGGATTCTGAAAAGATGGGTCCTATGCCTCAGTTTTCCTTCTAAATACAGAGCTGCTCTGCAGAGCAGTGTCTGTCTGCTACACCATCTGAAAAACAGCACCAGACTCGAAACCAAAAGCAAACAAAACCCAAAACTTCCCCCAGAACCCCAAACTAACCAAGACAGAAAACCCTCAAAGGAGATGGCCTTGCTAGGCACAGTTAATCCTAGAGAGCCTGATTTCTAGAACAGCAGGGGTATGCCTTGGGTCTCAGCCTGCCTCACACACAGCTGGTTGCGGCTGACTTCATGACGTGTGGTTAGGAGGAGCCAAAGCAGGGCTCAGATGCTGTGTGCCCGCATGGGTTAAAACTGCAGTGTACAGCTGGTTGCTCACAAGCTCTAGCTCCAGCAGTTGGCAAGAGACGTCTTTCAGGCAGTGCACTTCCCCAACACCCCCCCCCCCCCCAAGTTAATAATTTTGTTGCTCCCACTGACAACAGACTGCAGAAACAGAAATGAGCTCGCCCTTTGCCCGGCCTTGTTACTCAGCAGCTCCTGGCCCTCCTCCTCTGGGAACTTCCCTGTACCCAGCTGCCACTGCAGGGACCCACAGACTGTGCCCACAAAGTATCCCACAAGCCACAGGGACCAAGGCAGGCAAGAGGTTAAACTGGGAGCCTGCCCAGGAGGCTGGTTAGATCAGTCTGGTGGCCCTGTCCTAGTAAAGGCAGAAACAGGAGCTGTGTCCAACACCTGGGACTCAGGGCAGTAATCCAGGAAGCAAGGAAGAGGACACCTTGCCCAAATCCCAATCCACTTCAATCAGAGCAGCAGCCTCAACACAGTCTGAACTGCAGTTCATGAAGCAACATCCTGCCTGAAGTGCCATGCAGTTACAGCCAAGCACAGCATCCTTTAGCCCCTGTCTCCAACAGCCATGTTACATGGTGGTAGGCAATTAAATAGCATCTCATTCCCCCCTAGGGCAAGCAAAACAATATTCCTCCCTGTCTCTGTAAGAGGAAGGAGATGGGATGGATACAGGGTGGAGTAAAACTTAATGAGGTGCCTTCCCCTTTTCAATTCTCTCTTGCCACATAGGGTTTAATGGTTGGAAAGCAATCTGAAATCAGCAGATGTCAACAGCACTGGAAAAGTGCACCCATGCAAATGAGTCATGAGCCCAGCACACCCAACTGAACCTAGAGACAGAGCAGAAATGTGCAAGACAATAAACCCTGTGCAGCTCCTAGCAAGAAGAAACCCAGTCAGGCAGAAAAGGCCATCCATGTGCATGATTTATTCAGTGCCTTCCCCTCACCCCCACTGCTCCCATCACTGCTGTTTTCCACTTGCCACTGTGTTGAGGGGATATCCATATTGCTCTGGAGCAGTCACCTTGGTCCCTGTGGACATGGTAAGCTGGAGCCAGCCAGCACAGGTACTGGGAACAGCATGGCCAGGACAGAGGCATTTGTTTATTCAGCAAAGGGCAGAGGGATGTGCAAAGCAGATGAAAATCTCCAATAGTAGCAACATGATAGACACAGTGCCTCTGACAGCAAAGTTCCATTCAGTGCCTCAGGACTAAGAACCAAATCCACAGGGTGAGTGGAACAAACAAAACACCTGAAACAAAACAAACAAAAACAACCAAACAAAAAATCAGTGTTTTCTTATGGAGGAAGATTGCATGTTTCCTCATGACCAAAATATAACAAATGGCCCAAAGAAAGAAAAAACCGACACCCCCCAAAACAAAACCAAACCCAAACCTACCAGACAAAAATCCTCACATCTGAACATGTTCCTTCCCCTTCAGCTCCTCTCAGCCTTCTCCAATCTTCCACATTCTTCTCATCCCACTCTGAGCTAACTGTTAGTGCATTAGTGGACAGACAGAGCAGAGGGATGGGAAAGTTCAGCTGAGCATTGAGAGGAGTCACTATTTTAATTAATTCAGCACACAGAGCCGCTTTGCTCTGACCTGTCCTTTCTTCTGTGCAGAAGACAGGGGTCTGAATGAGAGTATGGGGTAGTGCTGGTATGGGGGGGGCAGCATGGCCTGGGGGCCAGCAGCAGAGAGGCAGGTGTCTGCAGGCATCAGAGCCAGAGGGATGACTCCTGCTGTGCTGGGGAGATGGAGCAGTGGTGCCCACAGGAACATCTGCTCCTGCTTTCTACTTTCCATGCCACTGATGTTCAAAACAAGCTGTTCCCAAGCCTAGAAGAAGGGCTGGTGCCTGCCTCCTGGTACCTGGAAGAGGGAGGCACAGTGTATCCTGTGGGACAAGCACACGGTGCTGTGGACACTTTCCAGAAGGGCTGGATGCTTTGGCAGGGCTGGTGCTCTCACCTTGCAGCATGCACAGGCAGAGTGTAGCAATACACACATACACAGCCCCAGCTGACACAGAAGTGTCTCATATTTGGTTTTGCATGCTTCAGAAGAGGACTATCCAACATCAAGCGCTTAGAGACCTCCCTACATGACCAAAATCCTGTCCAGCAGCAGCTGCTGCCTGCTTCAATAGTGCATGCAGACAAAAAGGCCTGACATTATTCAGAACAAAAAGACAAGTACTGCAGCATTTGCTTTAGATTTTATGTGAACAGCTTCCGCTGGCTGGATGGGAGGGGGAGATGAACAGGGTGAACCACTGGGTGTCAGAGAGCAGTTTGGGCTAAGATGTCACTAGCTCCCACCCAAGACATCCCATGACACCAGGGTCACACTGTTTGCACAGGCACCTTGGAGACTGATATGGCTCAGCCAAGGCCCATTAGAAACCCTGGGCTTGCAGGTGTTGCACAGAACCCATGTGGCACCACTGCCTTTCCCCCATCCCAATCTCTACATGGAGATTCATGCTTTACTCAGACCAGATCTTCCAGCCAAGGCTCCCATTTTAGGAACTTCATGACCTTCTCCAGCACAAGCTCCCCAGCAAGCCCAGGCTGCCTCTTTGCAAGGCATGGAGAAGGGCTGTCTTTTGTTTCAAGAGGAACCATGTAGACTTATGCCTACACATGCACAGGCTCAAACTGCATGGCTGACTCCTTCCCAGGTGCTTTGGAGCACAATGGGTGGCTCACAGGAGTGACTCAGAGCTTTTCTGCTCCTCCATGCTAAAGCCCAGATGAAACACCTCCCTCTGACCAGGACATTTCCATGGCACAGACTGCTAGCATGCCGCAGTCTTTAGGATGCTCTTTAGTGCCAAACCACCATCCCTGGAGTGTTTCTGGCTCCTGGTACACGGGGCACACCTCCAAATCTGTGCACACCCACAAAACAGTGCAGAGGACAGCATTGTTAGAGGCTACCTCCCTCCCCAGCCAGCTTCACAAGTAGCTTTCTTCATCCTAGAGATAAAAACCTTTCAGGCCAAAGCATCTCTCCATCTCTTAATGAAATGCTTCCTCACAGGTCTACAGCTCACATTGACAGTGTCACCCACTGATCACTGGCAGAGTTATTTGCCAGAAGGGAAGGCATCCATGTTACAGTGAAAACATTTTAAAGAGTGGATGGAGATCTTGCCAAGAGAGCCAGCCGCACGGGGAGGTGATAAAAATGGAGCCAGTTAATCACCCTGCATGTGTTATCTGTCTGGGTGGAAAATAGTCTGAAAATATCTGGTATTACAGAGCAAGCGCATAGTTTTCAATGATTCAGCCATCTGAAGCCTTGGTCTCCAAGTTTCAGAGACAGGCTAAGCCCATCTCTAAGCCCAGCTGTTCCCAGGCAGCTTTCTAAATGGAAACAGCATTCAGACAACATAGCCCTGAGCACAGATATTCCCACCTTGAACTTCATGGCTTGCTTAGGATCCCCTTAAAGCAGAGAAGACGTTGAGCAGATTGATTTTATGGTTGATGCAAATGTTGGTCCTAACATTTTATCAAATACCTGCTGGCCAGCATGCTTTCCAGAATCCTATGGGTTCAGCTCAGTAGAAGAGGAGGACCCTTTTCAGTTGCTTTCCCAGTATTTCAGGCATCTTGGCCAAGCTCTGTCTCAGGACTTCATTGCCCAGAAGAAGCTGGGCAATACAGCCAGCTGCCCAGCATTTCCATGAGTGATGCAGATGGGCTTGAGCCACCAGCTTTGTGATGAGAAAAAGCAGCCTAAACCTGGAGCTTATTAATGATTTTCATTTTAACAGTGTGTTTGGCACTGGGGAAAGCTGCCAGCAAAAACTGTGGAGTCTAATGTCTCATCCACCCACAGGACATAAAAAAAACACATCAAGGCATTGCTGCTATCAGCTTCATCTAAAACCCAAGTTTCCTTCTGAACCCACACAGCCCATTCCCAAACATACTGGGTCCTGAAGGTCATCAATCCTGAGCTCAGGAGCTACAGGCAGTGGGCTCAGGTTGCTGGGGAGCCAACAAACATCCTGACAAGCAGACATTGTTGTCCTGCACCCTACACCCAGACAGGCTGGTGCCTCAGGGACCTGTGGGTGCAAGATCTCCAGGGCTCCCCCAGATCCTGAGTGGACAAGGGTCACATCCTGCAGTTGTGGCACTCTGGAGGGCTGTCAGTTGTGGGACAGAGAAGCTGCTTGCACAAATGTGATCTTCTCCAGGCTCTGCAACCTGCCTGCTTTCCATGCCAGCATGGCAACCCACCTTTGCCACTGTTTTTCAAGCTACAATTGTTGAAATCTCCACTTCCATTTTTCTCCCACAATAGCCCTTCTGAAAAAGTGCAATCAAACCACAGAGCACAGAGAGTTCAACAAACAAGGGGAGGAGAGGAAGGTATCTCAAGACATGGTGTGCATGTCTGGGCCAAGCCTTGTAGCAGCCAAGGAAAGGGCTTGCTGAGAGGAGCCATGAGCATAACCTGTTCACAAAGGAAAGTAGTGCTCCTGTGGCAACTAGCTGGCTCCACCTGGGGCAAGGGATTAGAAACCTTGGCAAAGCACTTCTGTTCCTCCCAGCAAACCAACTGTGGCTGGAGGCAGGGATTAAACCCACCGGCAGAGGAATGCAGCTCCTTCCCCCTGCAGAGTCCAAGTTGGCACCACATTCCCACTTAAGACATGGCTTACATAACACAACTTATGAAAGCAAATAGCCCAGCCATGCCAGCCTGTGGGCAGACTAGGATGGAGAGGAAAAACAAGTAATATTTTGGCTGAGGTAAAGCCTCGCTACACCCCTCCACTGCTACCCATGCAGCAGTGTTGCACCATCTCACCAGGGGGAGGAGGAAAGGAGCACTGAGGGAGAAGGCTTGAGAGAGGCAAAGGGCCTAGTCCTACAAGACTGTGAAGAGCTGCAGCCCTAGTGCTCATTCTGCAGTCACAGAATATGGATTTTCCTCCTAATTTCCCCCCCTGACCCTGGGTTTCTCCACAGCCAGGCAGGTTCCCATTGAGGTCAACCTATGTATGCTCTGCATACAAAGCCACTTCAAGTTTCTGGGGCTAACCCACAAGAAGCACCCAGCCCCAGATCTCATTTCTTTCAGTCACAAGCCAGACACTTCTAGGAGCAGCTGTAAGAGGTCTTGATCCACATCACCTCTCACTGGGGCTGGAGACCCTGGAAACACTTCAGTGTGGAGCAGCAGGGTTGGGTCTGCTCAAAGCTCTTCTCTGTATGTTCTCATCAAAGATCATTGCACAAGAGAGTGGTACAGTCCCAAAACACCCAGCACTAGCTCATACCAGAGTCACAAGGAACAAACTGAGATCACCATTTCTTCATGAACCAGGCAATTAATAAGAAACACCTTTAAGATTCCAGATGGGTCATTACTCAGTGACTGATGTCCTTTACAACCTACATGACCTCAGGAAAAACTATTTGTCTCCAATATTGCGAGTCTTACAGATGGACCTGCTCCTTTATCAGCAAACAGAGTCAGGATTCAATTTAAAAGCCACAAGAGCTAGCATAGTGAAACCAGACACTGCACATAGATGGGCAGTCCCAGTAGCAGAGCCAGGAGAGCCACTTGTGCATGGAGGACCTACTCACAAGCCACCCTAGGTCTGTCTGGATTTGCCAGTCAGCTGGGCATGCAGGGTCAGACCTGAGGAGATCTCTCCTTTCAAGAGCTGCCACTTGTTTCCTAAGCAGCTGTCCTCAGTTTAATCAGTAACTGTACAAGTGGCATGAAATCCCAGCTCAGCTGAAGCCAAATTACTGACATCTGTGATGGCAGGATTCCCCTCCTGCTCTACCACCTTTCTCATCTGGGTCACCCAAGAAACCACCAACCCACCACACTTGACCTGTCCCATGGGCTGGGCTACAGCACCTTTACAGAGCATGCCCTGGCCTCCTTCAAAAGATCAAAGGACCTCCACCTTCTATGGCTCTGCACTAATGTCAATGAACAGCAAGTGTAGATCTCAGCCATGACTTTTCTGAACACTGTATTGGAGGAGCTGCCTCCAGGAGGCATTTCAAGAGAGCAAAGTAGGACTACTCTCATAACATGAGGTTCGAGCATAAACAGAGTCTTGCAGAGCTAAGCAAATCAGTAGCCTGTGTCTGGCTCCCTTCCTGGGACCATCCCTTCCCATCCTCCACTGCAGAAAGAGATGCAGGACAGTCACACGGGCCAATATCAACATCCCAGGAAAAGAGAAAAACAGAGACTTGGAGAAATAAAAACTATTTTCTCTAGCAACAAGAAGTGCCTTTCTCCCCCGCCAGGTAACAGCATCCAAAGACAGCTCAGCAAAACCTTACCCACCTACCACTAGCTGATTTCTTCTCTAGAAGCTGTGTTCAGGAAGAGAGGTGGTCAGACCCAGAGTATGCATAAGGATGAAAAGGCTGATCTACAACAAAGATGAAATAGTGCTAAAAAATATTAAAAGGGAAAAAAAAGGAAAAAAAAAAGAAGTGGTATATGGATACTGGAGCAGCATAAGGGCACTCTGGGAGTGTGCAAAGCTAGAAGAAACCCAGTGAGACACACCTGATTCATCAGGCTTTTCAGAAAGAGAAAAGCTCTCATATCCTCTTGGTAATTGGGCTGGCACAGTTCAGTGTTAAAAGATGCTGCAAGTAAGATCTTGATTAGCTCATTTGCTGCAGGCTATATTTGAAGGGAGCTGTGGCTAATCTTATTTTGATTGCCTTAAAATTCAGTTATGGGGAAAAGCCTGGTGTGTGAGCAGATATATTAATCGTCTTGGAGCAGCCTTGTCTCCTGAGCTGGTGTTTAGTTAAAAGGGAACAAAACCAACATGCACTTCAAAAAGCTGGTGCTACTTTTGATTCCTTCATTCACAGCAGTTCTTCATGCTCCAATGTGCCTAGCAAACCCTTTGGGGACAGTATGTTCATTTTCTTGTATTGAGTGAACATTTCTGTACCATTGTTCACATTTTAAGGATGTGTGAGTAAACAGGAAAAAGGGATTGTGTTCCTCATGAAAAACTAAGATTAAAAGTAAAAATGTTTTATATAAATACGTAAGCAGCAAATTCAGTTTCTGAAGATTTCAGGCTCAATTTAGCAAGAGTTCCACAGCCTTAAGAGGGAGCCTCTCTACCCTGTATAGCTGGGAAATGGTGTTTAGGTAACTGCAAAGCAGACTCAACAGGAGGCTTTAGGCAAAAAAATCAGAAAACAATGTCTAGAAGAAAGATTTATTTTTTCTCTTTCTAATTCATTATAACTTTTTAACATATTTTTTACTAATTATCTGAAAAGTCTTTTTGCAGCACAATGTTGATTATGGAGCAGCATTTTCTCTATAGGGAGAGCAGGAAAGGGTCCTCCTTCCACAAACCCTTTTTTTTGTGGTTTGCTGGAATTTTGTTTTCTATGGGATTTCTAAATTCTGTAGAACTTGTATAGAGGAGGCTGGAAAGATTCACAAACACCCATACTTATCCCATAACCCTGTCTATGGATGGTCACAAGCCCAGTCCCTTTCCCACACCAAGGAAAGCCCACTCCAGTCACAGATGGAGAAACAATCACTACCCCATTTTCTGGGGAGCACACATGGATTACAAGACCACTGCCCAAAAAATCCACCCCACAAATGAAAGCCAAAGCCTACCCACGATCAGGGTCAAATTCCCTTCAAACAGTGAAAGCAACATGCATACAAAGGCAGCTGCCAGGCTGACTCACAAGAATGATGCACAAGTCAGAATTAAGATTCTGTTTTTTATTGTAAAAAAAAAAAAAAAACAAAACCAAAAACCAACAACTATTCGGCAGAAGTCCAAATGCAACAGAATGTAACTGGCACCATCGAAGACCCGAGTGTAAAATCCCGGGATGTTTGAACTCACCAGCATAAGCTGGGAGGTACCAGGGCTGGCCAGGAGGGATGGGTGGCCTCTCTCTTCTCCTAGCCCCCATCGCAGCTGGAAAGCAGGCAGCCCAGCAGCCAGGACACAACAGTGACATTAATGGTCTCGGTAAAACCACTCAGCTTTAGAAACTAAGAACCTTGGGAAAGAAAAAAAAAAAAGTATCTGAAACTTTTTTCCTTTATCAAAAGCCCTGCTTTAGTGACATGCTAACCCTGCTGGAAAGGTTAAACATCCACAGCTCTGACCAGAATGCAGTCAAGTTGACCGATCAGCTCTCAGTTCAAGACACTTTCCTCCTGTTGATCTACACACTAATGAGCACACTGCAGCTGCTCTAGTTATGGGCTTCCCAAGTCTCGGAACTACCTCCTGCAAATTCCAATCCATGCCAAAACAAATCTCTTCCAAGTCTCATCCACTGAGCCCTCAAGCTCACCCTCAGTCCCAACTGGAGGCCCTCTGACTGCATCCATAGCAGCTCTGCCTGCTCCAACTGGGTAAGCCATCTATTTTTTTTAAGAAACACTTTCATATATATATTTTTTTGTAATTTTTATATTTAAATATAAAAATACTACTTCACTCTGTGTTATGAGACAGAGATCAGGTGACTTGCAGTGACAGAACCAGGAATTTTCACCATTCCTGTGCGTAGCTCAATATGCCTGACAATTACCAGGAACCTCAGAGCAACTAGAGGGTGGAGATCTCCCCATCACACAATACAGCTAGGAGTACATGGGGGCTACATCACAGCTCCTGTCTTCCCTTCTCTACAGAATGGAACCAACTTCAGAGAACCATTAGTCTGCAGAGAGCCAGCAGTGGAGGCAACAAGACAAATTTGATCCTTGGGGAAGTCAACTGTAATTTTAAGCTTTCCACTCACCTACCAGCTTTCTGCCTGTGTAGTCTGTTCCTGGAAGCCACTGGATCTCATAAGATGTTCACATGAATTAGACAAAAAAATAAAACAGTGGTTAAAAGTTCTCTAACATCCTCTCCTTGTCTTCTGACGAGTCAATGACAACCAGAAATTGATAGAACTAAATTTGCCCTCCTCCCTACCTCAAGACAACAAGAGTTACTGAGACACAAAATGTGTTATCCTGTACCCTTGGGATTACACCTAGAAGGGAAGTTTAGGGGTGTGGGAAGTGCAGGGGGAAGGTGATGCCTATGGATGCAGTCTGCTTAGTTTTTGTACTCAAAAGGCTCATCTCCAGTTTCGTTGAGAAGACATGTGCGGATGAGGGCCTCTGTCACAGCATAAGGATCACAGTTGGCAGAGGGCCGACGGTCCTCAAAGTAGCCCTTCTTCTCCTGGCCCACATTTCTGGGGATACGGATGCTGGCACCACGGTTGGCAACGCCAGCGGAGAATTCATTGATATTGGATGTCTCGTGGAAACCAGTCAGGCGCCTGGCGTTGTCAAGCCCCCCTTTGGGGTCATAGGCACGGATGTGGTACTGGTGACGCTTGCTCAGCTTCTCAATGGCTTCTTCAATGTACCTGCAAAGGAAGCAAGGAAGAGGGGAAGACACGGTGAGTGTCTGATGGATGGTACAACTGAGCCACTTGACTTACATCAAGGTGACAAGAGAGTCATTGCTGTCCTTAAGCTGCTTCATGATGAAGCCTTAAGCTCTACCACATCAACACAGGGCTTCTCTCCACTCCTACCACTGACCCAGGCTGGTTCTTGGAAAAGAATCCCCATGGCCAAATCCCACAGGGTCCTTCAGTAGTGCTGTGTGTGAGACAAGACCAGTTCAATCCCTTGCTAAATCCCACAGGCACACTGCCACTGGAGAACTTGGTCTCAAGAGAAGAGACTGCTTAACAAGTAAGTTTCTATTCAGGAAACTCACATGAGCCAACCTGGTCTAGGCTGGTTCATCATCTCAAGACATCACTATGATTAAGTCAAGAAAACCACTGCTAGAAGGAATCCACTCATAGAACTCTACTGCAACCCAGTGCTGTAAGGTCCCTGCCTCCAGTCAGTACATCAGTCTCATATAGGAACTCGGGTTTTACATTTCCAGGATCTTCATGTTTAAGAAAACACAGCATTTGCTTCCACAGCCTGGCCCAGGCAGAAGCAAATGGTCCTTCTCTTTCATCATGGTTATTAAAAAGAGAACAAACAAAAACCCCCCAAAAACCACCAAACTATGCTGAGTTTGTTTGTCTGTTCCCAGCACTGGCAGATCAGGAGCTGGACAGCCTGTTAGGAATAGTTGCACCCTGGCCACCTGTGCTTCTGTCAGCACTGATGGAGCTATATTGTAGGCTGAATTTCCCATGAAGCACCAAAATGGGAGTCTACCATTGTACAAAATAAAAAAAAACAAACACAAAAACCAAACAAACAAAACAAAAAAAAAGACAGAAAACCCCAAAACAACCCACCTAAAAAAAACATCCCGAAGAAAGTCTCAAACATGCCAAACTGACATCTCTCATGTCACCAAAAGCCCTGCAAAAACCTCACTGCTAGCAACCAAGTCCAGTATACAGCCTAGTGACCAGATGCTACCAGCCCAGCTCAAAACACTTACTTGAGGCCTCCTTCTTCCCTCATGCTCTTGGTGCTGAAGTTGGTATGACAGCCAGCACCGTTCCAGTTCCCAGGGATGGGTTTGGGATCGAAAGACACGACAACACCGAAGTCTTCACACACCCGATGGAGGATGAAGCGTGCAATCCAAAGATGATCCCCCATATCAATACCTTCACATGGTCCCACCTGGAACTCCCACTACGAGGAGGAGGAGTCACAGGCTTATTGGTGCAGTCGCTTGCTGGGAGGCATTTCCCACCCCCTTATGCTCTGATCATTGATAGAACAAAACTAACAAATCAGAGCAGGCAGCAATGTGCTGCCTGGAATTTTTCTGTACTATCTCATTATCTGAGGCATCTGAAACAATTTACCTGGGCTGGCATCACTTCTGCATTGGTTCCTCCAATTTTCACACCAGCATAAAGGCACGCTCGGTAGTGGGCCTCCACAATGTCTCTGCCATAAGCTTTATCTGCCCCTACACCACAGTAGTACGGACCTGCAACAGCACAGGTGAACAGCAAGGGGAATGTGAGTTTCTAGAAGGAAAAAGGCTTAAATTCAGTGAAGACTGAGAACAGAGGGAAGAACTCTCCATATGCTTCAGACATGTAGAAAAGTCCCAAAAATCTGTTTTTCATGGAAGCACTAATAAAGCAGAGCGCTGATGAGAGCAAGTCCCTCTGAGAGTCTGGGCTTGTGCTCTGTAGTGCTGGACATGAGTTTAAGTCACCTGCAGACTATCAAACCAAGCAGCAAATCTGGTTGTGGCCCGTCACCATCTTAGCCTTTCCATAACAATCTTAATCTCATGGTTTAGTTTTTGCCAATATCCTGCTTGCTATTGTCCATCTCCAGCTCAGGAAACCCCTACAAATCTTTCAGCTTGCCTGAACCACTTAAGCCATGCTGTACTGATTAGAATTCAAGCACTCCTGAGTTGATCCAGCACAGACTCCATGAAGATTACCTTGTGGTCCAGGGAAGCCGTTGGAAGGCCAGCCAAATGGATGTCCATCTGTCCCCAGAAGAGTGTACTCTTGCTCCATCCCAAACCAGGGATGCTGGTTGGATACCATATCCATAATTCGTTTGCAGGTGTGTCGGAGATTTGACTCTAGAATGAAAAAGCAACATAAGCCTCATTCACATCTTCACTTCCAATACCCATTTCCACATTATTCACAGTTTGACTCCCAGCAACATCAGGGAATAATCCCAGGGCCAGCTCTTTCTCCACCACCATCAGTTCATTTGCCTTTTACCTTCAGGGCAGGGATCATTACCATGTCATACATAATGCTAAGGACATGACCAACATTTGGGCATGTCTCCCTCTTCCCTTCCCAGAAACACCATCTCCAGCAGGAAAAGGTCCATTCACCTGCAGACTGACGGTTGTATTTGAAGACCTCACAGAGCACGAGTTTATTTGGATCCTTGCGAAAAGGGTCCCGAAACATGGCAGCAGGTCGGAGGTACATGTCACTGTTGGAGCCTTCAGCCTGGAAGGTGCTGGAGCCATCAAAATTCCATTCGGGGAGATCTGGAGCAGAGAGGAAGAAGCCAAAGTGACCTAAGGTCCCCAGGCACCAAGAGGATGGTCTCCCTGCGCCTTTCAGTAGTACAAGGGTGAAGATGTTTATAGGAACAGGCCTATGATAGATTTCATCCCAGCTCAGCTGTTTTTGTTCCAAATGGGGGAAGCAAAACAAACCAACAATCAACTCACAAAAACACAGAACACCAAAACAAGAGAAAAACAAGGGAGTGCAACTTCCCCGCCACCCAGGAAAGCACGATGAGCTGGGCTGCTGGCCAAGCCCAAGCAAACCGAGCAGCACTGAGAATGTTTCCCATGTCGCAATAACCATGTGGATGAGCAGAACACCCAGTCTCCTCACAGAGGTAGCTGGGCAAGCTGGAAAAGGGCAGAGCATGAGACATGTTCAAGCTGTATGAAGGAGAGGAGCCACTAAATATCCCATATTCACGCTGCATGCTCTGCAGAAGGTGGGACAGCAAATCACATGTAGGTGGAATCTCATATGGAGGAGAACTACGGCCAGCTTTGCCCCCTCAGCCACCCATCCAGACTGGGCACTGCCCTCCAGGTCAAAGCACAGCAGGGGCAGTGAACTCCACTAAGCAATGTTATCTCCTCCATATCCTGGGGGGAAAGTGGGAGGATGGGAAAACAGAAAGATTTCAAAGGAGCTGTGCAAACCACTCCCTTAGAGGGAGAAGGGAAGAGAGGGGAAAGGGAAAAAAAGAAGGGAAAAAAAAAAGATAGTTCTGCTCAGTCACACACAGCATTTTCATTTCATAACTGTCTCCTGCCAGCACCATGGCAACCTGGGGAAAATCCTAATGCTATTATTGTGTAAGCTGGGACTGTTTGTTCTGAGGGACACAAGCTCTTAATTACACCGGATAGCTCCATTCTTTCCCCTCCACTTTCTTCTGCCAAACTACTTCCGGCCAAAACGAGTACTCAAGAGTCAATGGGCCACCGAGCCCCTGCCAACAGCCCCCTCTACAGCAGGACAGTGCCAGGGGCTGGCTCCCAACCCCAGGCATCTCACTGAAATGCCACATCTGGAGAGCTGGGAACATTCCCCTGGGGGATATGGGGGAAAAGGTAACTGGATGGGGGTGAAGAGCAATGTTTTCAAGTACCATTCTTCCACCATGAAAAGAGAAAAATGGCAACCCTTCTCTGGAGCAGCCAAGCAGCACAGCTGCTTCTCCATGGCGCAAGGGGCTGTGAATCCTGCACCTGCCCTCTCACCTTCAAGACTCTTGGGCTCATGGTCCAGTGTGCGGGTTTTGCAGCGGAGGTGCTCCCCTGTCCCATCAATCCAGATGTACATGGCTTGGACCTTCTCTCCCTGTGGCAGCTTCATGTACATATGCTTAATGGCTTTGCTGAGTTGGGAGCTCGCTGAGGTGGCCATCGTTGTGGTCTGGATGAGGGGGTTCCTGCAAGGATGATACAAAACACAATCCCAACGGTGAGCCCTTCCCTATGTTCCCAGACTTTTGATACTCCAAGCCAGGGAGGAGCACGAGACAGCTTGGCCACAGGGCTCGCTGCCATCTCCAGCAGTTCCATGCCATTCTGCAGACAGAAAACAGCAGCCCAGACAGATGCAGGCAGCTAGGAGAGTTTGGCTCCAGAAGTGATGCCTTCGGAGTACCATTAATACTCAAACTCCTGTTCACATTTGCCAATAAACTAATATCGCTTATCCACCATGTGACAGCCTTCAAAAGTGCTCCTCAGCCCTGTATGAACTTTTCACCTCCCCACTCACCAGGTTGGAAAGCCAGGCTACTGAACAGGAAAGTTTAGCTGGAGCTTTCTTAACATTCAGCGAGGGGGACCTGCCAGCCCCAGCTGCCATCTCGGATCAGCTGGTCTGAAGTTAAACAAGCCTCGTCTAGAAAAAAGGAGGAAGCGCAAACACAAGCAACAGGCAGCGCAAGCAACCTCTGAACAACCCAGGCAGCAGCCTCCAGGCAGCGATGGGGAAGGAGACTGAAGGGGCTCTGATCCCACACGTCGAGAGCTGATGCATCTCTGGAAGCCCTGCACAGCCTGCAGCGGGTATCCCGGGGTCAGACAGCTCATGCGTGTCAGTACCAAAGCAGCAGGGTCTGCAGGAGCTTAGAAATGTCATCGACTTGTAAATGTGAAATGACTTGAAAAGTCACTCCAATACGTAGTCACATCTCTTCAGGGAGGCTCGGCTGCCCGGGCCAGCCCCCCCAGCCCACCCTGCTACGGCGGTGCTCGCTGCCCGCCCGGGGAAGATCCCCACTAGCCCTACTCCCCTGCGAGCAGCGTCACCCACACATTCGTTCCCCGGCAGGGAAGCAATTTACGCAAGCAGCTAAATAGCCTCGTGAAGAAAGAAACCTGCGAAAAGCATCTGTTCTCAAGAGAAACCTCGAGCTGCCTCTTCCCACACACACACAAACAAGCGAAGCAGGAATATTCCCCTCAAAGCTCTGCCCTTCGGCAGGGCGGCACAAGGCGGCGCTACCAACCCCCCACCCCGAGGGGCTACAGCAGAGAAGGGGCGGGCGGCCCTCTCCCACCCCGCGGAGCCGTTACCTGCGCTCAGCGGCAACGGGCACCAATCTCCCACGCTCAACTCGCAGGGCCCCACCCGCCGCCGCTTTATGGCGCCGCAGCGCCGGCCCCACAGCACTGATTGGGCAGCGGCGGTGGCGGCCTGGCCGGGGGGACGAGGGGCCACCACCCCGCCCCGCTCCTCCTCCTGCGGCTGCTGGGCTGGCCGTACCCCCCGTCCCCGCGAGAGAGGGAGGAGGGGGCAGGGTCGGGTCCTCTTTGCAATCCTCTCGGCCCGAAAAAATAACCCCTCATTTCGCATAGTTTTGAGAAAGCGGCGGCGGGAGCAGATCCAGGGCTTTCCGCGGGGTTTACATTAGCAGCTGCCTCTGCATAACTCTTAGGGATGGAAATCAGCCGCCTACGGTAAACAGGGCAGCGGGGAAGAAAGAGGGGGAGGAACTAGAGCCCCCTCTAAACCCTGGCCCAGGCTTGGTGCATAATGTTTGGGGATGGAAGAACAGACAGTGCCCACTCAATCCCCCCTTGCCCCTTGGAGCAAGCAACAGGCTCTGGCACCTGAATCCTCTGGATCCGAGCTAAGACCCTCGCTCCAGGAGACAGGATTGGTCCCTGTCACACAAGGGAGAAGAAATCTCCAAGCCCCACCGTGGGTGCAGGAGCACCCACTACAGAGACACCCGGGTGGCAGGAGGCATCCTGCAAACTGCAAGCACTGCCCAGTATTTTTCCACCCCGCAGCTTGCTCTTGCTGTCCCATCCTGCTCCTATTCAACTCTCTGCACCTCCCAACCCCGGCCCAAGCGGCAGGGGAAGAGCAATGCCAACACTAGCAGAATGAGCTGCCACCCATGGGCACATACCTGCATGCACACACAGGTATCAGGCCAAGTACACACCACCCACACACCTGCCTCCAGGTGACAGGATGCTGGGCTGCCCCATGCCAACCTCGGGGGTTGGCACCCAAACTGCTATCCCTGGAGCTGGACCCTCTTGACTGTCACAACCACCTTACTGAAGGCACAGCCTCTCAACAGCCAGGGTCTGGGAGAAAAGTGGACAGGTAGCGCTGGATCCTCAGCCAGGAGGAGGTAGAAGTGCTGGCTAACCCTTCACCTTGATTTATTGCCCATCTCAAGAACCAGGTCTACACCCTCCCTCTGGGGACAACCCCTCTTACTCTTTAACACCACTTTGGATCAGCCACAGTGTGTGTTAATCCCCTGAGGCTGTCCAGAACCCAGATAAAATTAGTGCTTTTCATCTCCCCACATTGACTGGGCAAGACTGCCTCCCCCCAGTACCTCCTATGTATACAGATGTCAACACCGAAAAAAATGCTATGTTTTACCCGTAGAAATTAGCTCGGGATCTTATATTCAGGCCAGGTTACCTGAATGTGGTTACCTGAATTCAGCAGCTCAGCTGAATCAAAAGCAGGCAGGAACTGGTGCTGAGACCCAGTCAGGCCAGGAGAGCTCCAAAATAGCTCCCATAAAAGGGGGCTGTCAAGCCACAATGTAAAGCTGTACCCAGCCCTTTTCCCTAGGTTTGCTGAGAGAGTTTGTTTAATCAGTACACTGACAGCTCCAATAGCTCCAAATTCTTAGAAATGTACTTGATAGCTGCAAATTTCCCAGAAACTTTGGCACCAGTTAACAAGCCCAGGGTGTTCCCAGGTGGAAGTCCCTGCAGTGCAGGGTGACCCTCTGAGCCTTGGGGCTGGGCAGTTCCTCTTATCACTTGCTGAGCGCCGAATCACCCCAAGGAGAAGCAGAGAGGCAGAGACAGCTTTGCAATGTAAACATCTCCCCATCCGATAAATACATTCCGGCCAGCAAGCCACTGCTTGGGAGGACCCCGCAGCGTGGACAAGGCTTTCCTGGTTGGGGTGGGAGCATTTCGCTCCCTGCCCCGGGGGAGGTTTGGTGGCAGGCCCCTGACCTCGCCCTGTACGTGTTTATGAGCCAGCGGAGAAAAGCCAGGCGCCGGAGCTGCAGGGCAGCGCCCTCTCCCGGGAGGCCAGCAGCGGAGAAACGTACCCTTGCCGCCCCGCAGGGCTCCCGGCAGCTTGTTTACCGCCTGCCGTCCCCTCCTCCCCTCCGGCCGTCGGGTTTTTTTGGGAAACACGGCTCACGCTGTGCCTTCTGCCAGCTGCGTGCTCCAGTGACCCTTATTGTCGCCAGCGTTCAACGAGACAAAAACCTCATCGGGGAGCTGCGGAAGGCACGGTGCCAACAGGTGACACCCCCCAGGAGTGGACTTAAATCAGCCTTCAAAGGGCTGCGCTCTAAACAGGCAGCGAGCCGGCCAGAGACAATGCGGCGCTCCAGGGCGAGCCCAATGTTTTTCTTTCTTCCTCCTATTAATTCATGGGAACACCTTTATTCGCCTGCCCCGGCACTTCCCTCTGGCACAGTTTATATCCTGCGACAACTGCCAGGGTTGGAAAGCACCTGGTGAGCTGCGTGAGTCAGGGCTGGACTGGCCAGGCTTCTGCCTCCAGGGCAGCAATGCAACGCGGAAGAGACAGCACACAGCTGGGACAGAGGTCTCTGGTCTCTCCAGAAGAGGTCTGGGGACCAGGACTGTTGAGTCTCTCACAGTTGGCATGAGATGTGCCTGCCCTTACGTGTGCCCAGTCCATTACTCCCCCAGCATCTCTTTTTCCAACCCCCAGCCAGGAGCCAAGCAGCAAAGGGTCATGGCTTCCCTCTGTGCTGTGCCTTGCTGGGGCTTCTGTCCATGTCCGTCCCTGTCCATGTGACCCCCCATCCCTGACCTCATATTCCCCCCCAGCTGCCCTGCGCAGCCCTGGATGCCTTGCACCCTCCCCCCCCCTGCCCCTGCTGCCCGCAAAAGTGTAGCCTCGTAAATTTGGGAATACGTTAAAATGCAGAAATGTCACACCATGAGGAGGACAGGATGCAATTCAGCGCCAAAAGGCAGAATACTAAACTTGCCTGTGGCTCAGGACTTGGGGCAGGTGGCTCCTTAGCTTTGCTGCTACAGTGCTAGGACTCTTTTCCAGTGCCCTGGGGCCATCTCAAAGGGTGGCCAGACCTTGCAGCTGAAGAGCTTGTCAGCTCTGGGATCAGATTGTGGATCTGTCCTGCAAAGCCCAGGTACCCATTTGCTTTTCACCAGCATTAACAAAAAAAAAAAATCTAAACAGAAATGAATGCTTTTTTTTTTTTTTTTTTTAAATAGAGATGTCACAAGAAGGAGGAATGGTCCATTTTGTTGTGACTGGTTAGATCACAGGAGGAAGTGTGATGCACCCAAAATGCCCCTGCTACCAGCAATGGCACAGCTGGGAGGAGAGATGAGCATAGGATCATAGAATCGTAGAATATTTTGGGTTGGAAGGGACCTTTAAAGGTCATCTAGTCCAACTCCCCTTGCAGTAAGTAAGGGGCATCTTCAGCATCTCTCACCATGCCCAACAGGTAAGACATTCCTGAATTCAGATACATTATTTTCAGGCCCATCTGGGAAATCACTTTGGGCTTCAAAGTCCTGCATAAAGACGTAGGCTGGATGTCCTGATGCTGCACCACCTCCATCTCTGCCTACTGCCAAGTACAATTGCCTCTGCTTGGACCAATCACAGTGCACCCGCTGCTACTGAGACCTCAGCTCCGAAGTGGGCTCACAGGGCTGGAGATACTAAAGATGCACCCCTTTTACCAGCAAGGGCTGGAAAAATAAAAGTAATGCCTCATCAAGACAAGCAGGTGCTTCATTTACAAGTTGCCCAGGTAAAACTGGAACAGCGGTCACTAACTGAGGACAGGGAGCTCAACATGGGCTGGGGAAACATCTGCACCTGGGAGGTGAGGGGGGACTGACCTTGTGCAAACAGCAGCAGCGGATGGGTGTCCCCTGGAGCCCTTCAGGAGGCTGACGAAACCCCCTAAGGCAGGGAGGCGGTAGCTGCTTGCCCGATAAGAGAACAAACATTGCACACTACGTAGCAGGCTCATGCTGTCTTTGAAGATGCTGCCAGGGTCAAGGGTAGCTGAGGTCTGGTGAACCAGGGGCTTTTGGAGGCAGAGCAGGTAACCTGGGCTGCACAGATGGCAATTTAAGAAATAAAATTAATAAATAAAACCATGCAGAAGCATATGCAAAGAAAACAAAAAAGGCTCCCTCCCCATGCAGTTCAGCACCCATGACACCTTTAGGGAAGAGGGGCCTCAAAATGCAGCAGCCAGGAAAGCCTTGACCAACCTCCTCCTCTCCCATTGCTTGCACCTCCCTCTTCACCCCTTTTCTCAGCCACCTTGGTGACGGTTGCTGTGCTGGATGCCCACCTTGCCACCCCTCACAGGAAACCATGGCATTGCTTCATCCTGCAGCAGCCCCCCTCCCTTGCCTCCCCGAGGAGAGCTCTTTACAGGAGGGGCATTGCGGCTGCCAGCTTCAAGCTGGTTTGGCAGCAACCCTAGCAGGCAGCACTTACCACTTGCTGGCTCTGCCCTGCACTTGTGCAGACCTTGCGCAGAGGCCGAGCGTCTTCAGTGAGCGGTGTCCGCCACCGGGAAGCACGTGCTTGCCTTCAAAAGCAACCAGGGGAAGCTGGAAGATGAGAACGTCAGGGGCAGGCAGGATTTGAGACCTAGAAATTGCTTGGCTCGGTTTGCTCTGTACAAGGGTGGAGAATATCCCAGGGAGCACTCAGCACATGCCTTTCCCTGCAGTTGGAAGTCAGTCACAGTGTGCAGAGTTGTTTTTGTTGGGTTTTTTGGTTCTTTTTTATTAGTGCTGTTCACACTGCTAAATGCACTCCCAGCTAGGTCAGGGTCATGTTAGCTGGGGCTGGCAGATAATTTCAGCCTAATAAACCTCACAGCTCTGTAAGTGAGAGTGCAGAAATCCTCACATAGCTGCCCAGGTGGATTAAGTTGTAGGATCCGGGCCCAACATTGTAAATTATAAAACAGAACTGCGAAGTGCTGTTGTCCATATCCCTTCCTTATGACTGAACTAGGTCCCCATCCTTCCTCAACACATATTTAACCTGGACCGGTAAAGCCAACACACCTGGATATGGGTGTAAGCTTACACAAGTGATTTTGCCTTGGCTGAAGAAGAGGGAGACAAGCACAGAGCATGCTGCAGGGGCTGTCAGGTGTAACAGGTCAGAGCCCAGCCTTCGTGGTCTACCCCAAGCAAGGAAACTACAGACGGATGGCAATAGGCTCAAAAATACCTCTAATTAATATAAGGAAATACCGGAGATGTCCTTGCTAAGCAAACAAGTCTACACACCCAGAGCACTGAGCATGAAAATCATACATAAAAAATAATTCTAGTATGTTCAAGAAAGGAATTCGTATTTAAAGTTGAAGTGTGATACCTGAAACCTCAGACAATTCCTTAAAAACTTTAAGGTGCTATGGGCCAAAAAGTAATACACCCATTGCTAACAGTCTTTGAGGTGTCCTGAACTGTTTATATGAGAACAGGCTGAGGCTGTATGGAGGGAAACAAAAAAAACACCAAACAATCTTCTTCCGAAAGATCGCTTTGAGCATGTAATACCTACACTAGACAGAGAGCAGGTTTGTGCAGCAAGGTGCTTGCACCACTACCTTGTGCTGGGGCTTTCCAGCTTGCAAGGATTGTAGACGATCAGCTGAGACCAAAAGCAATGTTGAGGTATTCAATGTTGCCATGGGTCAGTGGGTGCCAACTGGAGCTGTGGGGGAAATAGCCCCACCATTCCTCCTGCCCCAAAGGGGCAGGTTGGCTTGCCTGGGGAGGCTGCAAGCAGCCAGTAACTGCAGACAGTGAGGCTGACCCTGTGGTTGGGCAGCCTTTGACTTTGCTATACTGGTTTATGTTGGGCAAGGATAAGAGACCCCATCCCCTTTGCCACCCCAGAAGTGTGATGCTCTGCCCTGGCAGAGGCAGCCTCAGGTCTGTCAAGGGTGGGATGCTCCCCATGCTAGGGGATCATAGAACCATAGAATAGTTAGAGTTGGAAAGGACCTTAAGATCATCTAGTTCCAACCCCCCTGCCATGGTCAGGGACACTTCACACTAAACCATGCCACCCAAGGCTCTGTCCAACCTGGCCTTGGACATTGCCATGGATGGAGCATTCACAGCTTCCTTGGGCAACACATTCCAGTGCCTCACCACCCTTACAGTAAATGCAGGACACAGGTAATTTGGACTTGGACAGTGGGGAGTGAGGCCCTTCTGACGTGTTTGGTGTTGCAACCCTATCCTTATCTATGTATAAATAGGGTCCAGCCACTGCACTCTTCTCTAAGATCCCTTCATGGGGAGCAGTTTCCGTGGTCTGTACTCATGTCCACCTATTTTTAAAGCCTCTTTTTTTTTTCCTGCAGGTTAGGCTGAGTGGAGCTCCATCCTGACAGACCTCTTGGGGTCTCCTCTTGGGGAGAGACTCCATGGAAATTGCTCTCTACACCCCCAGAGTAACTGTGTTGGCCTGTTTCTGCTCACAAGCTCGGTCCTTTCTCAGCAGAAACCAGAACAGCCCCAGTGAGGTCAGTTCAGAGGTGAACAGGCATCAGCAGAGCTGCATCAGTCTCTGAGTGTCTCCCTGGATATCTGTTCAGTTTCCAACTGGAAAATGTACTTTTTTGACGGTTACAATCTTTTCCTGAGGACTTTCGAGTCTTTCATGTGTGTGACAGCCACACCAGCTCATCCCTAGCGCTCTTCTCATCTCTCGGGTTTAGCACCACAAATTGTTTTGAATTTGTGAACAGAGCAGCACCTCCCCAGGGTCTCGCAGAACTCCTTCTGCCTAGCACCACTTGGTCAAGCAGATGTTTTAAGGCTCATGGCTACTCCTTCCCCATGTTAGTTTGGGGTATGGCATAGTGACCAGCTCACACATCCCCAAGCTGTGACAGAAGGAAGGTGAGTGCATCCCCAAAGGGCTGCGCTCAGCCCCATCCTAGAGCTGTCCTCACTCAGCAGCTGATGCAGGGCAGGCATTGCCAAGCTATCCTGCAGCAGTGCACAAGTCAGTCGTCACCCTCACCTCCCAAACCCAAAGCATCACCCAAAGTAGAGCATCCCTTTGTTGGCACCACCAGAACATACATCTCACGTGAACCCTGAGG
This sequence comes from Melopsittacus undulatus, assembly GCF_012275295.1. Classification (NCBI taxonomy): domain Eukaryota; kingdom Metazoa; phylum Chordata; class Aves; order Psittaciformes; family Psittaculidae; genus Melopsittacus; species Melopsittacus undulatus. The sequence continues at coordinate 29,909,654 of NC_047532.1, read as the reverse complement.
ACATGCACACCCCTTACTGCTGCTGAACCCAACAGCCTCAACCATGTGAACTAATACAATGTAGCCAGTGCCTTGCAGTGTGGCAGGACAGGACCTCCGCAAGTCACACACGTGTGCACAGGCAGTGCAGGCATGATCTCTAACAGGCTTTCACAAGTCTGTAATGTCCCTTCTGGCTTGGTACAGCACCAGTTATGCTCTTTGCACAGAACAGCGCAGTGATGTACAAAGGAATGAGCTGACTTACTCAGGGTTAGAGAGTAAGTCGGTGCCAATACCCCAAGATTGTCACGCTGGGGTCCCCAGCACCAGCCCCACAATTAATTATTAGCTGGCCGTGTACTGATTGCGGCTGCGGAGTCCCAAGTCTGAAACGCAGAGCCGTGTTGCTGCCGAGGACAGCCTCACGTTCCTGGTTTGACAGCGCCACCTGGTGACATGTGCTCGCTTTAGGGGACGCTGCGGGGTGCGCCAGGGAGTCTGCACACTGCTGTGTGGTTTATGCCCATGCTGGGGACAGTCATAGGGATTGCAGGCACAGCGACAGAAGGGGACATGACGCTGAACATAATGCAGCTGCGTTTTGTTAATGGCTAGAGCAAGGAAACTCAGGGCTGAAAGGTTGGCAGAATCTGTCCTGCAGCCAACCTCTTCGGCAAGCACAGAGAGATCTCCAGTATAGGAAAGGCCACAAAACCTCTGCTCCACACTCTCCACAGACCACAGACCCCTTCCCATTCCCACCAACAGCACTGAGCTACAGACAAGCACACCCACCTCTCTGCTGCAAGGCACATCAAAGACCCCAGCCACGATGGTGCCCAAAACCTGACACCACAGCATTACAAATACCCACCTGGGGTGCAGATTCCTCCTCAGGCCAAGGAAATAGGTTACTGCTGCTTCAAGAGAGACACAGTTTGTTCTTCCTTTTTCCTCTTCCCACTGGAAGGTCTTCAGGATTGGGTCTCAGCCCCAGATCTGATGAAGCAGGACAGCTAATACGAAATCTGCAGTTGCTCTGTCTGGGGCAGACATAGTGGGGTCTCATGAAATTTCCATCACTACCTGAGCAGATGTCCTGGTAGCAACCACACGCAGTGCTGAGGCACTACCCAGAACCCGGTTTGAAGGCAGGAAGTGGAGGTAGGGGAAGGGTTTAATTCCAGGACTGCCTAAGTGCGCTTGCAGAGCTGGAGATTACGAAAGCAATATTTCCCTGAAGGGCAACAAAAGAGAGAGGTGCAGAGAGCTATGTGGTCCTTGAGAGTCCTCTGAGAGTGCTCAGTAATCCCACCGAGAACTCACTAGGTAAGCATGGAATTCTATAACACATCCCAGGGACACGGCATCATGATGGCCACTGGTGAGTTACCTTTGCTGAAGGCTTCAGCCCCTCTAAGCATGCTCCAAAGGGAACAGCAGGGGAAAAGCAGTGTTAGCCCTCCAAAATGTGTGTTCTCCCTGTGACACATCTGTGCCTTCACTTAAGTGGACATTTTGAAGGACACCCACCCATCAGTGGGCTGATGCCAGCCCACTCTTCCTTTGCATCCAGATCTTTCAGACATGAATAAACCTTCACAGGATAGCAGGAGGTGCTGGGTGCTACTGACACAATGCCTTGATGTCCTGGGTGGAGGGGGTGGGTGTCTGCAGTGGTTGTCACTCTACCCAGAGGCACAACCTTCTCCCAGCCTGATGGTGCCTGCTAATTTGGGGTGATTTGCTATAAAAATCTGAGCAAGAGGACTCAGGTCACCAAGGCAGTGGGGGTGAAACAGCAGCACCAGAGCACAGTTTCTCTGCATGATAGTAGTTATGCCTGGTGTCTGGGTAAGGTGAAGGAGTAGTTTGTCACCTCCCACCGCAGCAACTCCTTTCTCCTGTCCTACAGATGCTACTGCAATTGTGCCCATCCTCCATGAATCATGAACCTTTCCTATTCAGGAAGCTGCCATTTGAACTTTCCAGCTCCTGCACGCAGCTGAACCTGGTGTTTTCCAAAACCCTGTGTCACACCCCCAGAGCAGATGGATGCACTAAGAACCAATTTTCAAGGACTGTCCCAGGTCCACATCGTCCTCTATGTGCACATGACAAACCCATACTGTACATTCCCTAGAGCTGTCCCTGTCAAAACTCATCCTTGGGTTCATATTTATATATGGGCAATACAAAGCCCAGGTAACTTTCTCTTTTCCCACTTGTAGCAACCATAGCCTCCACGGACATGGGGCTTCTGCTGAGAGATGATGTTTTTGTCGACTTTTTCAACACATTTCTGAATCTTCCTGTAAGTCCACTCTGCACCATAAAGCCCTTTTGAGCTCTTCTCATGTGACCTTCCAGCTTCTGTGGTGGTAAAGCCCCCAGGAAAATTGTGAATACACCACATACAGGCTGGAAAATGAGGGAAACCTGAGCACCTCAGATTGGAGATAGAGGTCTGCAGGGGAAGGTGATGCCCTTTCCTGTAGTAAGAACTAACTAGAACAGCTAGGCTATGGGCTCCCATGCCACCCTCCATCTCTTTCAGATCTCCCCTTTCCTTTCAATGCAGGTTTTTGGCCAGACACCCATTTATATCAGCACTACAGGCCAGTGGAACCTCTGGCCAGAGGTGCCAAGCCATCTGATGAGAAAATGCCTCTTTGTGAGGAGGGAAGAAGGAGGAAGGGCAGAGAGCAGGGGGAAGGGAAGAGCTGTCCTCTCATTACAAAGGCCACTCTCTGGCTCTCCTGTTCATGCAGTGGGGGATTATTTCAGATGCAGGCATCATTTTGCCTTTAAGCCTTGGGAGAAGCACAAGCCATTTAAAATCCTGGTGCAGCTTATGGGGTCTGTAAAGCCCTCCATAAACACTGATAGCTGGAGTTGAGAGCATATGTGGTGGCAGAGAAGGACAACACAAACATGATCCCTTAGCACCCTGTGTCCCTCCTGAATTCATCAGGAGTGAAGTCCCGTTGATTCTCAAACTGGCTCAGCCCTCTCCATGGACATCCCACTTCCCCACAGTTGTAAGCACCATTTGCAGTGCTCAGATCCTGTAGCAAAAGGGAACCTGCTCCTCTTGGTGCTGCTGGGAAGCTGCCTTGCCTTCTTGTCTGGGCTCTGGGAAAGTGGGCAGGCTGCATGCAGCCCAGAGTCTCCCCTGGTCTGCAGGCAGAGCTCATGGAGATGAGGGCAGGGTCTATAGCTTGAGTATCCCCATTCTTTCGCAGCAGGGGGATGGCTTGCATCACTCACCATCTAACAACAGGGCACCTTCCCCTGCCTCCTTCTGCCATAGCAGCAGCCCTTTACTTACCGTAATCCCCAGGCAAGAGACGGCTCCTGGCTCACAGTCTAATCCTCTCCTTGGGTGTGGGGATTGCAATGCAGGATCTCAGTCCCCCGGCTTTACTGGCTTGGCTGGAAAAGCACCGTCTGCCTCACTTCTGCAAATCCAGCCTTTGCCTCCACCTCGTCCTCTGCCAGAAGCTCCTGGGTTTCGGTCGGTCGGGGGAAGCAGGTGAGTCATCGCGGCACAGGGGAAATCGGATTGGCTTCACCACAGCTGGGCTTCCTCTCACTGGGGCTGTCACCACCTGGTGCCTGCCCAGCGGTCCTGCCTCTGCTCTGGGTTAAAAAGCCATTGCAGGGCCCAGGGTTTCCACAGGATGAATGGGGCTTTATCCTGCAGCCTTTTTAGTACTGGCTCTCCTCCTCTGTGAAGTTGAGCTGAGATAGCTGCTTAGCAGGGTTTACCATGCAGTTCATGGGTGGAGGAGGGCTGGAGAGCATGGGCATGGGAAACTGAGGTGCTGACATTTCAGGTTTGCTGCGATGGGGATGCCCAAGCCTCTCACACTGTATTACTTCATCACTTCTTGTCTGATGAATGCTGCACTGTGAAAACAGGCCTGTGCCATGGTTTGTCTTACCAGTAGCAAGTCTGTGCTCAGTTTACCCCTAAAATGAGCCATCTCAGCCCAGCCAACTGCTTTGCCAGCTTACATGTCAACACAAGGGAAGGCCACTGGAAAGCAAGCTATGGCAGCAGGTATGCAGGAAAAAAAAAAAGTCATCAAAGCTTGCTCCTGTGCTGTTTCTGAGTGCATTGCTGCTTCTTGTCCAGTTGGGTAGAACATTAAGCTGAAGAAAGTTGAGAGCAAGCCCCAAACTCAAGCAAAAAAGATGGATGTTTGCAAGGGGAAGAGGCATGATAGCTGGGTAGACTATCACCGACATAAGCAGGTTGCCCTTGCAAACATCATGCGCGCGCCACACAGCCTGTCTGAAACTCACATTTCAGTATGATTTGCTGGTATCCTCCCTCACAGCACTGCTGCCCTACAGCAGCCTCTGTCAGGGAGGCCCTCTGGGGGGTGCTAATGGGACCTGGAGGGCTTTCTTGGCCACTGGTTCTTTCTTTGCATGCAACCCTGATGCTGTGCTCTGCACTCTGACAGCAAAATTGCTGAACTGGCAAAGCGCTGACTGGTGGCTACTGGAAAAGTGCATCAGTGGGAGCCAGGCCATGTGGCACTTTCAGGCCTTCATCCGAGGAATGGCAGGTGGGTACAGGATGCTCCACAGCCATGCCTCACCCAGCTGTTGGCAAGCTGCCCAGTGGGACACAGGCACAGAGCTGGGGGCATGGGTAAGGACCAGTGGACAGGGGACACTGCAAACCTAGGTAAAGCTGTTGAAGATGTGCCAGCAACAGAGCTCCAGATGGGCTGTGTACACTAGGATATATAACTATGGTGCTTCTGTATACTGCTCCCTTGTGTCATCCAGGCAATCTTTCCTTCTTTCTTTTTTTTAAAAACACAAGCTGCTTCGCTCATCTGTGGAGCTTTCAGGGACTCCCTCCAAATCCTGTCCCTTATCTGATCTGTAGGGGAAGAACTGACCAACTTCTGGCTCACCACTGAAAGGCTCCTGGGGCTTGATGAGTCAGATGAAAGGCAGAGGGATCTCTACCTGTCCTTGTTCAACAGGCTGAAGGCCACTCACCTGCGTGAAGGCTCTAGTGTCATCACTCTCTGCAGGACCATCACTGGTATGAACCATGGAAGCTGGGGTTGAACAGTGCCCTTCTAGAGAGGTGAACTTTTCTGGATGCTCCCATGTAGTTGGAATACTATCAACACTTTTCTTTGGCTGGAGAGCGGTCTGAATGGAGCCATCTCCCCACCATAATCCCTGGTACCTATTTCAGGATCACTGCCGAAAGCCAGGCACATTCAGTCCATCAGCACCAGGAGAGAGATCCTAAGGAAGATGCAGGAACAGGCCCTTTTTACAATTCAGAGTTACTGGCTCCCTAAATTCTTCATCCACTGCAAGATGGGCATGAAGGAAGAGAAATTGTGCTGGCCTTTGCTGCAGGAATATCAGGAGCGTTTATTATGGGCCAAATCAGAGTAGCCCTCAGGCTTTTCAAAAAATCTTTTCACAATGCATATTAAAAGGAGTCAGGGTTTGTCAGGGCCCTACTGCAGCAAGAAGGCCAAAGTGGAGATCTGGGCTCTAGTCAGGGAAGTAAGAGACATCCAACAAATGAAGATGCCCAGTTTTCAAGTGCAACCAGAAAGGCAACCAGGGCCAGCTGGGAGCACAAAGGAATCTTCTCTGGATAAGAATGCTTTGGAATCAGTTCCACAGCAGTCAGAGAATCCTGCAAACCCTGCCTTTGGAGGCAAAGGAGGAGCAACCTGTCACCAACGACCCAGACCTAACACAGAGCAGGTTCATCACCTGAAAGACCTCTGTAAAGAGAAAGTCCTCTCTAACTTGTGTTCCTCTGCACCTGTTACCCATTTGCCATCCCTGGAAAAGCCAGTCAAGACCTTGGGTCTTCTTCCCTGGGCCCTTTGTGCTGAGACCTGTGCAGGACGGCCCTTCAGGGATTTCTTGAAGTGCCAGGACCGGCCCATGGAGACTCTTTTCCTGGACCTGTGGCATGACCTGGAGGAATTTCTATCTGCGGCACTGGACCCCAGCAGAGAAAATAATTTCTTCCTTGCGTCATTTGACTGGGGAGAAGATATGCAAGACCTACCTGGAGGAGGGCACCGTTCAGCAGCTTCCCTTGGAAACCAGAACCCTCAGGAGGCTGAAGAACCATCTGATGTCTGGAGAGTTCTCCCCCTGGATATTCAGAGCCCAGGAGGAGATTTGCAAGGTACAGAGCAATGCTGGCAGTGGTCAGGCTGGGAGGGAGAGCTAGCCTTGGCACCCCTGGGCTGGTGTGAGGGCTCTGGGCATTCGTAAGAATAGAGGTATTTGAGAGAAAAAGAATATTAGGAAAGGAAAAGACTTACAGACATAAGCCACCTTATGCTAGAGGCAGTGATCAGGATGCACAATGTCAATGGAAAGGAGCATCCTCACTGTCTTGCTGGGCAGTAGAGCAGAGATGAGGAATGCATTTAGCAGCTAGTGACCTTAGTTGTTGATGCACACACTAAGGGCCAGGGGGATGGCAGGGCAGAGGCCATCCTTTCGCACCTGAGTTAGCGGTTCTAGCACAACACAAGTAAAACACATTTAAAACCCAAGCCCTTCTGAGCAGCTTCTGAGCAGCCCAATGGACCACTCTGGATGTACAGCCCCTGACTGAGCTGTCCTGGGCATCTAAGTGAGGTGTACCCTGCCCACAGCATCACCACTGCAACTCAGGGTACAGTAGGCAATTGCTGCTGGAGCACTGACTGAGGATAGCCCACCTTTGCTTCTCCACAGGTGCTCTACGGCTTCTATGAGGAATTTCTGGCTGATGATGACAGGACATTCCTTCACTTTATGGTAAAGGTGATGCACAGGGAACATGGACACCCTCATGGGGTGAGCAGGCACCAGTGGGGAGATGAAAAGTGGGAGAGAGGGAAGGAGAAGAAGACAAGAATTAGCTGCAGTGGTCTAGCACCCCACAGTGTCCCTAGCCAATACTGTTACAGGGTGATACAGCAAAACCTGCCTTACTCAGGCTGCCTGGAGCAGTGATTCTCAGCTCTTCCACCACAGCATCCCATAAGTCAACAGCACTTCAGGCACACCCTGCAAAAGCTCCCATGAGATGGACCATGACCTGGCCCAAAAGCAGGGAGAAATTTAAATGCAGTCTTTCAGGATAGGCAGGGGTGAAATCAGCAGCAGGCAATGCACTCAGATTCTCACTTCTAGGAATTAACTCTTCCCCTTTTTTCCTTGCCCACAGCAAATACTGCTATTAATATGACTCATGCAAACACATGTGTATGCCCCTGTCCGCACACAAGCACCTGGCCAGCAGGCTGGGGGAAGAGATCATGCAGCCTGTTAGTGTATGATTCAACTACACTCAAGGTTTCCATGTTTTTTTTTTTCCACTGTGTAAAGGGATGATTTAAGCAAGCAGTCACACAAGCACTCATCTTCGTGGCAGTGGAAATCCCACTAATACCTCATGTTTATTAACAACCTAAATACCAGCCTTACACCCATAAGCCTCCTTACAGACAGAAACCCTCAAGCATCCCACCTGCTTGGGTCCCCTCACAACCCACACAGGCAGTCTTGCCCACTGCAGACAGTGTTCTTCAAACTATTAGATCTTTCACCAAACTGCAACATAAAATCAGCAGATGAGCCTGGAAATGGTAAGGAGAGGCTGTCAGGGCTAGTGCCCCCAAAGACCTGGCTTGCAGAGATGCTAGTGTCCCTGTAGGCAGATAGGGCCTGGCAGCTGGAAGATATCGTGCTGTACGAAAAGATAAGACCCCTCTCCAGGTAGCCAATAGCGTTCAGGTGATGAGGCGGAAATGACATCGTAGACCTAGGTTACTGTTGTGGTTTAAACCAAGTCCCCCAACTCCCTGAGAGTTAGGAAGGAAAATCCAAAGAATGTAGCCCTCACGGATTGAGATAAGAACGGTTTAATAGCTAAGGCATAACACAATGATAATGATACAGCCAACAACAAGCGAAAAGAATACAACACCCCACCAGCCACCGACCCATAACTCACTCCACCCTGCCTGGCCGAGCACCGCGTGCTCCCTCCTCCATTTTCCTCCAGACCTCTACCCCTCCAGCCCTCTCTTTCCCAGTATGCATCCTGGGCATCACGTGCTATGGTATGGAATACCTCATTGGCTAGCCTGGCTCAGGTGTCCTGTCTCTCCTTCCTCCCGGACTCCCCTCCTCCTCCTGGCTGAAAAAAAAAAAAACCTTGAACAAAAAACACCCTCAAAACATGCTCAAACCAGGACATTATCCACCCCTTATTCCGTACCATTCATGTCATGCCCAGATCCCACATTTTCAATACACCATCACTCTTAAGTCCACCCCTCGATCATGAGTCAATCTCTATGTTGCATCTCTGGACTGATGGCCTGAAGTATCTGGGCCCACCAGGCTCAAAATCATTCACCATCCCCTTCAGCAGTTCTACAGCTTGCTGCTGGGGACTCCATACAGCTGCCTTCCACTTCCAATGCTTCCAAAGCACTGGAGGGGCCCAGTGGATCAGATACTTGGCCATACTGTCCCACGTGCCCTGCCACTCATGACTGTTCAGCCTTGGGGACAGTCTCCTGGTGCTCCTATATACTTGTCTAACCTTAGACAAGACCCAAACCTGATTCTGCTTAACTTTTGCAACTGGGGCTGATGTAGCTGCCCTGCTTGCCAGTTCTCCCACGACCAGCTTCTCTTCTCCCGAGTCCGGATCTTCCTCCTCTGCCTTGCTGGGAAGTGCTGCCTGGTCTCCTGTATCCTGCTGGGGCTCGGCGGGTGACTTCCGGGGAATATTCTCGGCTGCTGCGGGGTTCGGAACAGCGGAGGGACTCGGTTCCTCCACTGCCTTGCTGGGAAGTGCTGCGTGGTCTCCTGCATCCTGCTGGGGCTCGGCGGGTGACTTCCAGGGGACACTCTCGGCCGTCGGAGGGTCGGGAACGGCCGCGGGACTCACCCCCCCCGCTGCGTGATCCTGCCGCTCAGCTACCGCCCTGCTCCGCTTCTCCCCCGCCTGCTCCCGCTGCTCTGCCACAGCCGTTTGGTTCACCGTGCTGCTCTCCCTGGCAGCCTCAGCTGCCGGCAGCTCCCAGGGCCGCTCCTTCCCGGCTTCACGCAGCCTCACACAGATGAGGATAAGGACAAGGACGGCGAAGAGCAGCGGGACGGCCTGGTACAAGTCCGAGTCTATGGCCACATCCATCCCCCCCTGCTGCCGGAGCCCCACCGTATTACAAGCCTCCGACACAAAGTACAGTGAAACAAAAGCTTTAGCCCAAGCCCCATGATCGACAAACACAAACACATCCAATCCATACACAAAGTACCCGGCAAAATCCTGAAACCGCGAGATCCAGAGAAAAACCTCTAAGAGCCAATAAATCAGCATTGTGACAAGAGACCATAAATCCGCTCAGATCTGTTCTTATCTCAAACCCTCGGGCCCCACGTTGGGCACTAAAAAACTGTCGTGGTTTAAACCAAGTCCCCCAACTCCCTGAGAGTTAGGAAGGAAAATCCAAAGAATGTAGCCCTCACGGATTGAGATAAGAACGGTTTAATAGCTAAGGCATAACACAATGATAATGATACAGCCAACAACAAGTGAAAAGAATACAACACCCCACCAGCCACCGACCCATAACTCACTCCACCCTGCCTGGCCGAGCACCGCGTGCTCCCTCCTCCATTTTCCTCCAGACCTCTACCCCTCCAGCCCTCTCTTTCCCAGTATGCATCCTGGGCATCACGTGCTATGGTATGGAATACCTCATTGGCTAGCCTGGCTCAGGTGTCCTGTCTCTCCTTCCTCCCGGACTCCCCTCCTCCTCCTGGCTGAAAAAAAAAAAACCTTAAACAAAAAACACCCTCAAAACATGCTCAAACCAGGACAGTTATATAACACCGTGTTCTCTCTCAATAAACACCATTTGCCGTCCACCACATTGGTGTCTGTGAGCATTTGGACCGAGCAGCCAAGGGTAGGCCGTTGCACTGTTCCTGAACTAGGTAGTCACGCCTTTCGAAGACAACATGTCCCAGTCAGCAAGAGCTGAGCATTTTGGAAGTCAGCTGGCAGCTCCTGACCCTGATTCATAAATGCTCTTGGTTGTACGTTAATCAGCTGCCCAGGTTTTTAAGCAGCTCTTGTCAAGGATATCACTGCTCAGAGCACAGGGCTGGTCTGGGAGTGCAATTAGCACTTCAGCAGGTGTCAAGGCCATGCTCCCTGCAGGCACTATTCCCTAAGCCAAACTCCTCCTGGAGACCACCACAGTGATGACAGGGATACTTCTCGGGGGTTTAGCAACGTTATTTTTGGTGCTTGCTCTCAGCTGCATGTATCTTGGTCAGAAAACAGCCACTCTGACCTTGCTGCTTGGTGAGTCATGCAAACTGCTTACCAGTGGCAAGGGCCAAAACCTGCAGGAGGGTCTCAGTGGTGGGCAATGGAAGTACTCACATGGCACTGGCCAGAGCCAGCCCCAGACACAGCAGCCAAACAAAAAGGCAGATGAGGTTACCTGTCTGCCCAGGGTTGTTTTCAGCCCTCCTGGGTGGACACTGATCTCTTCAAGGAAGCTGCTGCCTTGACAGTCAAGCTGTTGTCTGGACTACCTGGAGGACCTACTGCATGTCCCTGGTATGACCCAGCAGCAAGCAGATGTGAGCCAGCTTTAAGAAGCTGCAGAGATATGGTTAAGATCTATGCTGAGCTTTAAACTCCTGAGAGTTTAAAGCTAGAGCAGAGATCTAACTTGGGTAGCTTTGTACTGTAAAGCACAGTAAACCATGCAGCTAGCTCATGAGGCACAGTGCAGGAGCAACTCCTCAGGTGGGGTATGTCCCCTGTGCAATCAGCTTCTGCTCTTCTCCCTATAGTCTCTGCAAAGCAATGTCCCGATGCCTGAGATGCAAGACCACACTGTTGGGAAAGAAGAACGTTTCCTCCTGTCCCAGAGGATAAACCAGTCCTTGAAGTTGAGCCAGGCCTTGCATGGCACAAGGAATTTGCAAGGTCTCTCCTCCAAGCACTGGCAATTAATTGCCACTCAGGACCTCCGAAATGGGGGCTCCACCCAGGCAGAGATGGAACCTCTTCTGTGCAACACCAGTAAGAGGGGGCTCTGAATTTCTGCTGTAGTTCATGTTGACTCAAACTGATAAAGCATACTTTGTGCACCCGTGGTGACCAATGCCTGTAGCACACAGATGCATTACTGTATTGCTGACTGGGCATGGACATTGTGGAGCCATTTGGGACAGAATATATGGGAGCTATCAGCTAAAGTCCAAGCTTTGGCAGTGACCTATGGGCCAAATTCCCTCCTGCTAGAACCAGAGGTACCAAATACTACATCCCTGCTCTAGCCTGTGTCACTAGATCAAATGAAATCTGCAGCAAAGCAACTGAAATCCAAAGCCACTGACAGCCATTGTCACCCCATTTCCAGATCTTTACGCTCTCCTGTGGCCATGCTGGTACAACACCTCAGTTTTGTTTTCTCAAATTATCTTTTGGGAATGACATCAAGTTTCTAGGCACCTATCAGTGATAGCAGTCACTGTAGCAACTCTTAGTGGGGGCTCAGTCATACCTGAGAAATGCAGTGTCACAAATAGATCATAGGAACAAGATACACAAGGGGAAAGAAAAGGTGAGTAACAATTACAATACATCACTAAAAACAAGTTCTGAAGGGCTGTTAAAGCCAGAAGGAATGAACATGGGATCTTTCCCCTCTTCTCTATCTGATGCAGACTCCCAGAAGATGATGTCAAATGAACTGGCTGTTCACAAACCTTCACTGACTTTGGATAGCCCAAGCAACGAAGGTGAGCTTTTAAGTCTCAAAAGCCCATCAGTTGGTCAGTCCAGTCTGAGCAGGCTGGTAGCAGGGTGGGCTACAACCATTATGCCCTTGCAGGTGCTCCAGCATACCCTTCGGGGAGTGGACAAACAGAGGTCTTCCCTGCTTGTTTCCCATTATCTAGTAGAACATCTCCAGAAGGAGAGGCCTAGCCACCCTTGAAAGGCATGTATTTTGGGGTGTTAATCCAGCCAGAGAAAGTGGGAGGGCTTCTCTGAAGCAGATGCTGAGGAGGTCAAACCATGCGAGGTGAAGAGTTGCCACAACACCACTGTCTCCTGCACTGGGTTCACCATGCAGACAACAGCATGGTGGCTCTGGGGTCTTTTGCCCTGTGGCCAGTTGTGAGCAGGCTCTGGCTGTCATTTGAGGAAGGGGCCAACCCTGTTCTGTCCACACAGCTGTTGAACACAAGAGCAAAAAGAAGAGGACTCTTCCTGTGAGAAAAAACAAATCAAACATAATGAAGTCTGCTTCTGCTGTAGTAGCTAACTCATCTAGAAGATTCAGGTCTGGCACCTTGCAGCACAGGGCTTTGCTGGTTTTTGCTACTTCCACTCTTTCAGGAAGCAGATTTTTCACGGAGCTTTCTTGTAGTGTCACTGCTCCCTTGCTTCCTCATTGGGCCTTCTCAGATGTAGAGACCCCATGGGTCTGAACTGTAGTTACCAAGGAAAGAAGAAAACTATTTTAACACCCCCCCACACACACACACTACAGTTCAGATTTATTTCTCACACCTTGTGCCTGCCTCATGCAATTCATCCTCAATCACACCCTGGCATGGCACCTGTACTACAGCTGGGCAGCTCTCAGATTCCCAGAAAAATCGCTTAGAACCATCCTGTGACCACACTTAAATCTCCATACTCACTGACCGCGTGAATGTCCATATAGCTCATGTTTCGCCTCCTGGGAATACTCCAGGCATGAATCCTTGCAGTTCCACCCTGGGATATAAATGGTAATCAGGACCCAAGTCCCAAGTAAGAGCAGCTCTTATTGTTACTTGTGAAAGTCAGTCTCGGGAGCCATACCTAAAGCACATATTTGACCCAACCCACTGAACTTCAAAGGAGTTCTTTCTAACCCCATAAATGACCTGAAATCCCAGTCCACTTTGAGCTCTGGTTTTCCAAAGCTCCGCTGAATCCTTTCAATGTCGCCATCCTCTGGCTTTGCATCTATTGATGATCTCTCGATGTACCAGCTGCAAAAAGTGAAGGCTTTCCACCCCAGAGCACCCCCTTCATGGCCAAATGCATGAAGCCCTCTGCTATTCAGAGGCAAACTGTTGTTTATTCTCAGTAAGAGAGAGAAGACCACATGCTCCTTCTCCCACTAGTCCCTCCAGGTGCCCCCTCCTTACCTGCCTCCCTCCCTTGGTCTCTGTGGGGCTGCTCAGTCCATTTGCAGATTCTGAGGTCTCCATCACAGTCCCAGAGTCCTGCCTTCTTCTTGGCTCCCTGAAGCCTCAGCCTCTTTTTCAGGCTGAGACCAGTTCCCTTGGATATATGGCAAGCAAAGCTGTTTGACAGGTGCACCTACATCAGAAAAAAATCAGCTTGTCAGAAGAATTCCCTCCCTGGATTCCCAGTGGCTCAGTGGATGATGAACTTTAAAGTCTTTTCAAACCTTAACCATTCTATGGGTCAGACAGACAAGGGAGGCTGTGCTCTACTGGTACCTTTGCTGGCCCATCTGTTTGCATATCGCACACACCACTTATCCACATATTTCTAGCTCTTCTTCAGCTGTGTCTTTCTTGTTGGAAAAGCAAGCACAGAGGTCCTGGGTATTTTCCAGGTCACTGGAGGCACAGAGATCACATCGCCTGGTGTTTCCTCCTCTAAAGGCACTTAATGAAAATGCTGCACAACCCTCACCAGCTGCAGTTCTTCAAGCAGTTCCATGAGGAGCACAACACAGATAAGCTACTGCATTTCTGGATGGCTGTGGAGAAGCTAGCCAGAGACCAACCCAGAGATAAAGAGCTTCGTTATTAACAGCATTGTCAGAAATTACTTTCATGCTGAAACCCCAGCTGGTAGGCACCCTCCCATCCCATACTTTACCCCTTTCATCATAAAATCCTCCTTCCTGAGCTGGGTGCTAGTTGCAGATTTTATATCCTCTTGCAGGGACTTGCCAATTCCTCTTTCCCATCCAGTGAAGCATTTATTTGCTGAGGCCTTCCACTGCCACTTACAGTTCTAGAAAGGTGGCTTTTTCATTGGCAGGATCTACAGATCAACACCTGCAACATGCAATTCCTGTGGTGGCAGAATTAGCTCTTCCCTATCTTGTCTCCTTTGGATGCTCTCAAAGTCACAGCTTCACTCCCAAAGTATGCAATTAGTGCAGTGCAGAAAAAAAAAAGGATGAGAACCAAAGTCAGCAAACAGCAGAGAGGGCAGGCAATGGTGGGACAGGGTGAGGGTAGGAAGAGATGTCATGGTGGCTAATGGGTGGCAGTCAGGGGCAGGCAGTGACCACACTGTCTCTTCCAGAAGAGCATCTGAACTGCCACAATTCTACCACCAAAGAAATAAATGAGGCTGAGGCAGTCAACCCCACATGTTGATGACAGCACAGATCTTTGTCCAGAAAACAGTGGTAAAACAATGGTGAGCACACAGGTCAAGCTGGTTCCTTAAGCCCAGTGGTTATACAAACACACCCTTCCCAAACATCCATCCCACCCCAAGGTGACAAACAGCAATTGCTACAAACATATTTCCCAATGAACTTTCAGCTGGTCCATCAAAATCCCAGCCAGGCCCTCTCCTCAGCAAAACTGCTGCTGAAGCTGTTTTTACCTGTGCAAGGCCAGCAAGGCTTGTCCTATGGGGGCAAAATCACTGTTTGGCTAGCAGGATGCTGGTCTGGAGGGGGCAACATGCTGCAGATAAGCAGGGCAGACACCTACAAGCCTGCTATGTGTAAGAACAGAGCCCATGGAGGATATTTACCCTTTTCGCCCACCATGTTCTATTCCCCAACCTGCTCCAAGCATATGAGTCCAGTGGGACCCCAACCTTAGAGCTACCCCCATCAGCTGCCCCCCAAGCTTAGCCACCATCCCATGAAAGTTCTGCCCTCATCATGCATCTGGATGCCAGCAACATGCAGCCAAAAAAGGAAGTTACTTTTCTCAAAAGGAAAGTCACCATCATCAGCAAACTCTTCTTGAACTCTGACATTCTGCCCAAATTGTGGGTAAGATCCTGGGACCCATCCAGGAAAGCTGGAGTCTGCTGTCTGCTCATTGCTCAAGACCATTGCATCACAGCTGAGAGGGACTGTGGGGAAAGGGGAACCAGGCAGACGTCTGGATCTGCTCCAACAAAGTATGCTGTGAATCTTCAAGAGCATGCTCTGAAGCTTGGGACCTCCACTTGGGCTCCACAGGATGGGAAGCAATCCATCACCAGATCCACGTTAGCACATGACGCAGGTAGTCTGAGAACAAGTGTGTGGACAAGGAGACGGTGAAATCCCCTACCTGCCAGAGAAATGCCAGAGCTGAAGCACCAGGATGGGTGCTGCATGCCACCAATTCAGTCTTCTCACTCTCCAGAGAAAAAGGTCACTGACATCCCCTCCTCACTGCAGCCACCTCTTCTTGCTGTAGCCATGGGTGTATCTTTCCCATTGGAAAGCACAGCATAGTGCTTTCCACAGAAATCCAGGGGGGATACTACCCTTTTATCTGGGACAGTCAGCTAGGATGTAACTAGTCTCTCTTCTTAGAAACTGCTGAAATGCAAAGTGGGGTCAGGGAGAGAAACATGCTTCTAGGGCCCATCAGAGATGCCACAAACTCCTTTGGTCAAGAAGGGTCTCTTCTATGGCCAGGTAAACATCTCTGAAGAAGAGAGATTTTATCTGGAATTTATCTTCCAAGAAGCTACCAAACTGTGTCATCTACCACAAAACCAAGGTCATCATCTTCCCTGTCCTGATACACTCCTGGAGAAGGTAGACATCATCCCCTCTCTCTCAGAGTGGGGTTGGTTCTGTGGATGCCAGCCTTTTTCTCCAGTCACCTGTTTCTCTGACATGGTAAAATGCAGATGAGACACTCTCCAGGAGCTCAGGTGCACATGTCTGCTTGGATTTGCTATCTTCAGTGTTTCTCATACAGGCTCAGCACATGGACGGTGATGAGGAGCTTTCAAGTCTCCAAGAAGGACAGGGTGCAAATCTCTTTGCTTAGGACAAGAACCTCCTCCAAATCATGGCATTGACAGTCCAAGTAACCTAAGCACCTGTCTCTCTGCTCCACACCTGTCCTTAGGCTTGTTCTTCTAATGCAGAAATGTCCAGACCTGGGTTTTTGGTGTCCCACGGGGTGCACCTTAAGAGCCAAAGTTTTTCCTTCACACAGCCATGAGGATGCATGTGGTGCAGGCCTATTGGAAAATGAAGCATCTTTGAAATAATTCCTTTCCAGCAGATTCAGTCAAAATTTCCCAGTGGGTTTTTAGAATTTTTTTTCGGGAATAGGGAAGTGGGTGCTGAGACTTCGTGAGCAAAGAACTGTTGCATAACTCTTTTTTGCATTGATAAACAGTTAAAAAATATTCTCACACACCTCCTAAAATAGAAATAAAGCAACTAACCTTCTGGGTTGCAAGTCAAATGAGAGTAAGAAAAGGAGGAGAACCCTGCAGCCACACACCAGGCTCAGTGGCATTACACAGAGAATGCTCTGAGCACCCTAAATGGAAAATAAGCTTCATCAGGATTTGAGGTGAAACTCACTGGGAAAGATACTTTTCCCTCCTTATCCACTTGTTTAGTTTCAGTAAACTGAGTAACTCTAAACTGAAAAACACAAGGAAAGTGGTGCTAAGCACTGTCAGTCTGCCTGACAACCCAGCTCCTTGACTGAATATTCATTTGGAAATTGTCTAATTGATTTTTGATTAAAGGGGGAACCAAAATAGGCACATACTAATTTTGCTTTGACGGTCGAGTGGGTGTCATCAAGCTGTTGTTCAGCTCCCTGTCATTTATTGCTGTCAAATTCTAGCTAAAAATCAGGTTTATACAATTTTGATACCTACAGGCAGGTGCTTGAGCTGCTGCTCCCCAGCCAAGCTGGGGTAAAACCCTTGTGCTTGCGTTCTCCAAGACTGCCAAGCCACACTGATTAACTTAACCCCAAAACCTTAGGTATTTCCACTGGATAATATGCAGTGCTCAGCTTGAGTCTCCACTTTACAGAGCCCTACTGCAATTCTAGGGCCTTCTCAAACATAGTTGTTTTAATCGCCCCCAGAAAAATCAGACAAAACTTAACCCATCACAGATTTATTCTCAGCTAGCAGTAAGCCAGAAGTATCATGTTACACAGAAGATGTGTTTTCTGGTACAAAGACACATGTTGGCCAAGGTTTTCAGGAAACCAGTGGGGAGAGAGACATTTAATCAGTACACACGGTTTCCATCCCCACTACTACCTGAGCAATGCAGGCTATATCGAGTTCACAGAGCCCCACTAAGATACTGCTCTGGAGAGACGGACATGGATGTGTAAAAAATACTGAATTTTCTGACATGGACATTAATCCTGCAATGACTGTCCCTGGGATAGTTTTCCCAGAGCCACAGCTTCTTGCAGCACCTCTCAGGAACAAATAACCAGAGCCAGGCAGACAAAATCACTCAGCTCGAGTGATGTGTCTTGGGAATATATGCATGATCTCTCAGATCCTTCTCATTTCCCCTGCCCTAGCCTGCATGGCTGGCATATTCAGCCTGGTGGACTAGGAAGGGTAGACACCATCGGGCAGATCTGTACCTGCAGGGTGCACCACAGGCTGCTTCCTGCTCTACATCACCTGTCAGCCCACAGGCAGCCCTGGCTGCAGCACCCCGTCAGAGGACCAAACTAAATCAGCAGGAAACCAAAAAATAGCTGCAGGTTCTGAACGCACTAATGCCCCTGGCACCTTTTGCTTGGAACACTTTTCTGCATTTTATCACAGTTTCACCAATGACCTTTATGTGGGGGTCTTGCTTTTCTGACGTTTAGATAAAAAGCTTGCTTTTCAGCTGAGAAAAATGGTTATGTTGTCTCTTAAAGGCACCAAAATTGTTAGGGAAAATACCTGTAACTCCAGAGAAAACCTCCTACCGTCCACGCCTTGCTTTTTGCTGATTTTGAGAGTTGCTGCTTTGTGCACGACTGGGAAGGTGGCAGACTTAAATCCATCTCTATTCACCAGGCGTCACTGTGGTGCTGTCTGTGCCTTTACGCAGAGCGAAGGGGCCGGTCCTGCTGAGATTGGGCATACTACCTGCACCCCACTTCACGAGCAAGAGCATGGAGCTCCTCTTGGGAGAAGCTGCCCACACCGGCACAAAGCTGGGAGCACGTCTGTCCGTGGGGGCAGCTGTGCAAATGTGTCCCCCCATTTTTCCAAATGCCATTTCCTTGCAAGCCTCCCATCTGCCACACAGGATGCCCCAACACTGCAACAGAGCCAGGGTGGGAAATATCACCCCCGCCCTGTAGCCCCCAAACTGCTCCACAGTCAAGATTTGGGTAACCCAAGTGCTTGCTCAGCCACCCTTCTTTAACCTTTGTATAAGTCCCATAGGATTCAAAGAAGCATCCTGGTGTTCTCCCTCATTTGCTGTCAGAACCCTTGCCACACAGTACTGTTTCATCTCTTCTCCCTCACCAGGCAATCATGCCATCATTGTCTTATCACTCACAAAAGGCATCCAGATGCTGCTGCCACAGCCCCAGATGACAATGGAACAACAGAAGGAGCCAAAAGGTGCTGAAAGGAGTGCTCCTGCTCTCAAGGGGAGCTCCAGCTGCCCAGGACTAGAGCTGGGGTTTAGGGCTTCCTATACTGGTCCATGATAGGAAGTTTGTGCATGTTGTTTTCCCCAGACTCAGATTAAAGTCTTGAGAAAGGGCTCTACCTTCAGAGCAGGTAGGTGGTCACAGAAGCAGTCTACCTCCTCCAGACCACACCAGCAAAAGCACGTAGAGCAACAGAGCCACAACTCCCCTTAAAACCTAAAGGCCAACTGGGTGGGTCTCTGCTGGTCACCCTCACCTTGTCCAGTAACACTCACAGCAAATGGCCAGTTCCTGCACCTCTCCATACCCTGAGCACCTTCCCAGGAGCACATAGCCATGTTGCTCATCTCTGATCACCCGCACCCTGCCTCCATCAGCAGTTGCATCATGACCACTCATGCAACATCTCTCCCTTCCCTGCAGGCATCAGGGGAAGGACAGACCTCCAAGGAAGAACAGAACTCCCAACATAATGTGCACACTGTGCAGAACAGGGGCGTGCTCCAAGAAAACTCTGCACAGCCCAATCACACTGCATAGCTTGCACTTAATCAGCAGTAAGACCTAAAAATAAAGTAACTCACAGCATTCCCCAGCTTGCCTGGTAACAGCATAGCAGCTTGCACCTCTGGAACTACACCAGGGATAGGCCACAGCATGTATTTCCACCTGAGCTGATACCCTTTTCCCCACAACAGTTTCCTTCCTTACACGTGCCTGTAAAAGACTGCATTGCACATAGCTGGGACCCACCAACAATGCAAATAAATCACACTGGGCCCAAGCACACCACCACCTTTTAGGTCTTTCCCAATCTGGAAGGTGCTTAAAGCCAGAAAGCAGTCACAATAAATACTTTGCCTACAAAAAGGGCCCCTCAAAGACCAGCCACCCCTAGAAGCTGCTCCAGCCCTGCTATGCAGGGAGCCACACTTCCCACAGGAGACTGAGACTACTCTGATCTGCATGGCTCACAATCTCATCGCAGCTCTTCACTCTTAAATACCTCCTGTGGGTGGCAATGCTAAGAGAGCCCACCTGGCTTACTACTCAGCTGTCCCTGAGTGGTGAGTTGGTGCCTGCCTTGCCACAGCCTTTCTGATTTTCCAATCAAAATCAACTCAAGGCCTCAGAATGTGTTTTGTTTTTTTTTTAAGCTAGTATGTTTACAAAGCACTAACCAAATGATATATTCATTTTCCCCAGGTGAAACTGAGTCAGAATGGCTTTGCCTAGTCACCAGGAAGCTGCAGAAATCCCAAACGCTCTTTGGACCTCATGAAGAAAAGACCACTTTATCACACCTTGCCTCTGACAGCTCCCTAGCAAGCTCCCAGCTTTGTAATTTTGAGCTATTTTTAGCCACTTTTTAACCTTTAGATCCTAGAAGACTGCATCCTGGGAATAACACAGGTGTATTTAAGGCAGATAATGATATTTCATGTTTGTGAGGTTTTTGCTTCTGGAGGATCAGAAAACCTGAACAACTCTAAGCAGATTTCTATAAATGAAGGACTTAGGAAGCTGATGCCACTATTACAACCTAAGCAGATCCTCAGAATTGCCCTTGCGGTGTAATTTGATTTTGCTCCCAAAACCTTCAGCCCCAAAAGCTAGCTGCATTTTTATGTGCTTTTTACTAACACTTCAGGCTCTGCAGCCTGAGCCCAGCTGAGCCCACTCCCTAGAAGGCTTCACGGATGTGCCTGAAGCTCAACACAGCAAAACCACAGCCAAAATGATCTTCACTCCACTGCATCTGCAGACTGGTTTTTTTTTTCCCAGTGTAGCAGATGAAACACATTGACCTGGGACCATGCCTGTGCACAAGCATGTCCTCAGCACAAAAGTGACAGAATGAGGAGCAGCTGATCCCATCACATGGGGTTAAGCCAGCTGCCCTGCAGGAGCAGAGGAAAAAGGCAGAGGCACAGCAAACAGACAATGTACAGGCATGATAGCAGGGGAATGAAGCATGTAGGGCCAGATCAGCATGCCCTTAGGCACCACACATGGTCTGCAAGCCTGCCCCTAAAAGGCAGCACCTCCCAGGTGGGCACTGATGCTGGGAGCCATCAGCACATCAAGCAGCATTAACTGTAGCAGCTGGCTCTGCCCCCAGCTCCCCAGAACACCTTTATCCCCAGGCTGCACCCTCAGACACTGCCATACTACCTAGTTTCCAAACTGTCCAGCTGACCTTGCCACTGGATTTCCATCCTGCCTGGCCTCTGACTGAGCACTCACTCATCTTCCCTGATCCTGCAAGGAGGAAAGGCAGCCTTGCAGGGCTTGGTGCTCTCCCCAGCATTGGTCTCAAGTCCCGCATGCCCTCTCTTCATGTGGGCTGACACTCTGTGAGCAACAAGCTTTGCAGATACTGTGCATGGATCAAATTTCCCCTCTGACAGCAGCCTCCCGGCAACCTCTGGCTTCTCAGAAAGCAGGACCCAGCCCTGCAGACCATGCAAGCCTTTCCTGGACATTCTTCCCAGAGCCTGATTTCCCCAGAGAGACAGGTCACAGCCTCCATGGGTTTGATCATTGCTCTGGTTTGGACATCCTTGAGAGATCTCCGCTTTCAGGAAGGCTTTTCCACAGCCTTTTAAGGTTGCTAAGTCATAGCCCTCTAGCAAAACAGCAGAACAATGCAAGAAGATGCAAAGGTCAAAGCAAGCCAGAAATGTGGTGCTTTACAGCAGGCTGAAGG
Source organism: Melopsittacus undulatus (assembly GCF_012275295.1). NCBI lineage: Eukaryota > Metazoa > Chordata > Aves > Psittaciformes > Psittaculidae > Melopsittacus > Melopsittacus undulatus. Next base: position 29,888,254 of record NC_047532.1, on the reverse strand, counting down.
AGCCCAGCCTATTGCCTCACCTCTCCTTACGCAAGAGCAGAAACATGCTGCTGTGGCATTGAGCCACATATGCATGGTGACATGGTGCTCCATATAGTATCCCCGCTCCCAATGCTGCTGGGACGTGGACATACATCTCTATGTGTCCTCCTGCTTTCTGACCATGAGAAGACACAATGAGCAAGAAAAAATAAGTAAGGAGGAATGGAAAAGATAAAAATATTGACATAAGAGGAGTCGATATTCTCCCGGTTGCATTTTCTCTATTGGCATATCACCAGTGGCACAGTCAAGCTCTCTTGTTACATTCACGTATTTTTTAAAAGGTTCCCAAGACCATCAGAGGACCTTTTGCTCTGAGCCAGGACCGCTGATGCAGGCTGGCACATGGACCTTACCAGCCGTGAGCATATTTATGGCAATCTGCAATCCAATTCATGCACAGCGATGCCTCCTAGTTTGCAAGTAAATACATCTATTATCATACACAGCTAAAACAGATGTGTAGGCTCAATGATACATTCTGGGCAGCCATTCATTTGTAGAGGAGATGGGTCAAACACATCCACTCCCAGAGTTTTACATGTATGCAAACACATACATGCAAGCATTGATGCTAATCTTCACACCACAATTCATCCATGAAATCCTCACCCTCACTCCACAAAAACAATGCAAAACCCCTCACTATTCAGCCTGTTATTTCACAAGAGACAGCTTGCTTCTGAGGACAGGAAGCCTTCAATACTTCCCAACATCTTTTCCCATCAAATACCCATATAGGCCAGAAGCAGTTCATCTGAACAGTGACAAAACCATCCATCACCTTACCTAAACAACCAAAAGGTACCTCCACAGGGAGGCTAAAAATCCCAGCCCTTTGAGCATTTTACAGTGGTGCAGACTATCTGTGCAGAGGGGATGCAGGAACCTCATTCATAAATGAGTGTACAGTCAGTTTTCCAGGCGAGTTTATTCCAAGTTTGGTTCTCCACAGGCTAATTGAAAGAATTACAATCTCAGTTTGAAAAAAATTAAAAATCTTTTCAACAGCTGAGAAATATTTCCATATGCAACATGTAATCGTTGTGCAAATCAGAGCATTAGTGGAGAAACAAGCAAGCCCTTGGACAATCAGACATACATTGCATGCTGTAGGATTTCAGAAATGGGTTTGTGCTATGAGCCTCCAATACCAGACCTCTGAGCTGGCTGCATGCTGCGGCTGTATGGGCACCAGTGCTGTGCAAGTGAGCAAAGTCTGGCAGGACAGTAATACCCCAACAGTGGCACTGGTTTGGACACAGGAAGTGCTGAAGCGTTGCAGATGCAGCCTGCCACAACAGAGCTTGTCCTTCCCAGGAGAAACCAGTCCCTGCAGTCCCTCTGATGTCAGTGACCTTCTTCATCTGAGTCAGGAACAGTAGCAGTTTTGTGGAATTATACTCCATGTACCCACTCCTTGTGGAAACATCTCCTGTGTTTCTCAAAAGAAGTCCTTCAGGTCCCAGCAGGCTGGCCTGAGTGTGTCTTTAACAGATCAGACGAATAATGAGCCATTGCCTAGGCATCTTATTTTCTGGCTGCTGTGTTTCAGAAAAACTGAAAAGATAGGATTCTTGTCTTTCTAAGGTTAGATGAGCAGCTCATTAGTACAAGCTGTAGGGAATATTTGCCCTAGCAGGGAGCTTGAACTCTTTTTTCCTCTAGCAGAGTCCAATGTCATCTGGTAATGCCTGAGCTCTTCCCTTGCCTCCCAGACATATCAGGTTTATGGTGGCTGTCCCACATCACCCTACTCTCCATAAGGATCAGGGCCTTGCTCTGTACATTACAGATGCAGATAAGCCCAGAGGGATGGAGTAATCAAGGAGGACTTGGGCTGGCACTCAGCTTGGTTCCTCTCCAAGCCTGTTACACCAAACACATCCAAAGCATCTTCAATTTCTTAGCTTAAGTCCTCCATGCTCTGTCCCTGCATCTGCTCTCTCCCATCTTCTTACCCACTTTCTTCAACTCTTTTGCAGATGAAGAAATAGGGCATAAAATGAGGCAGTGATGGTGGGATTGGACAGGGGACAGGAGGCAATGACATTCTACAGAAAAGGGTACTGAATGTCTGCAAAGTGTCTGTATTCAGGATTCTGGCGTAAACTGTTGTACACATAAATGGTAAGTGCTGGAAAAAGCTTCAAGAAATATTCAGCATGGTCTCCTATTTTGTTGCTAATCCTGAAAGAGAACAAACCCAAAAAGGATTTTTAAAGCTTGCCTAAAGACTCAAAATATCCAGGATATCCTTGGTTTCCTTGCAAAGAAAACAAAAACAGAAACAAAAACAGAAACAAGAACACCAAAAAAACACCCCAAAAACTAAAAAGCCACCAGTCCAAAACCCCACAACATTCCAGAGGCTTTCTGATAACACAGGAAGGTTTCCTATAAACACTTGAGCTGCAGCTTTTCTATACCTTCCCTAAGCTACTTAATCCATTTTTTCACTATTTCTCCAGCACCTCCATCTGCCTAATCCTACCTGCATCTTCACTGAAGAGCAGTGCTGGCTACCAGCCTCAGTGAAATCATCACTAGGAGCAAACGCCACCTCTAACCTCACGCGCAAGCACGCATGACTATAGAGGGTTAGAGACTAGCAGCTTTTTAGGAGTCAAGACCTCCTAACAGGATCTTCTAACAGGACCTGTGCTGTTATGTGATCTGTATCTCAATGCACTTAAACACAGTAAACATCAGCACTTTGGAAATACTAGCAAGGTAAATAAGAAGGCTTTTCAAAGGTATAAAGGAAAATACACATATTTAGAGGGATCTAAAAACCTTTCTGGATTTATGGCAAGAAACACCAGTCTGCAGCAAAAATAACAGCCCAGAAGACACGTTCATGGTGTCCTCTGCTGCAGAGCCATGACCTGCCTTAGTTGTCACAGACACCTCTCCACCCCCCAGCCTGCTCTGCAAAGGCAAAGGTGCAGAGGGAGTGCCATCAACTCTCTGATGCTGCTGCCATCCCTGTGGAAGAGAAGGCTCTGGTTGAGGATGTTCATCTGTGGGAGATAATCTAAGTTCCTTTTCTTACCCTTTGGAAGGTGATATTGAGGACTGACTCCAGATTTCTTGCAGCCATGACACACGATCTTTCACACACTATTGTGCTGCCAGAAGAGATAACCCCTCTAATGAGATGAGCTTTAATGGACTTTCTCCCACATCCCAGTTGTGTTCTCCCTTCCGGAAAACCATCTGAAGATTTTTTTTCTCAAACCCACTGACATTTCCAGATACCCAGATGCTCCCTGCAATGCAACTGTGGCAGTGGGAAGGATGTGAACGTGTACCTGATATCTGGATGTTCATCCAGGTTTCTGATGAGCCTCAGTAGGTCAGTGACGTTGTTGCTATATTTGAATGATCTTCCTTTCTTGGGATTTTCCATAATGTTCAGAACATCTTTGTTAATCTGGAAAAAAAAAGCACATAGATGATTCTCCGCCTTTCAAACACCACAAAAGCAGCACATCTACCTCCACTCACCACACCTACTGCCTTTCTGCAGAGACATCATCTTGCATGAGTAAATCTTGTGACTCTTAAAAGCATATTCCCCAACATGAGCAGAAGAGTTCACTCTGCAAGGCAGGTACCACACAGACTCCCTGATTCTGCTGTTTCCTGTCTATGGCATTTGCACTAGGATGTCAACATGGAACAGGAGATTTTCATGTGTGCCTGGAGGGCAGGGGGAGACTTGGGAGTCTTGATCCAGTTGTGCCACTGGTGAAAGGACCACATGAGCTGCTGTATTGAGCCAAGACTGTCATATCTCAAACAGTGTGGCATTTCTTTCCAAGATGCTCACTGCAAAACCAGGCCTGGTCTCACTGCTTTTGAGCCAATCTAACAAAACATATTTGGCAGGAATTTGCTGGCAGCAAGGGCCAGAGGTCACCAACAAACACCCCTGAAGGTTTGCCAGCTAATTCTATAATAAGCATCCCCTACTAACACCCCAGTCAACTGAGCTCCTTTTACCACTAATGCTTTTAGTCCTGAGTACTCCAATTACATGGCTTAAATTTAATTGTTTCCCCCAGTTACCTGTATTTGCTACTTTTGAAGCTACTTTTTCCAGTTAAAGTTTTAAATGGGGCTTTTTCCTAAATAGGAAAAGCTTCTGCCTAAATGTTTCACTCAAACCTTGTACTAATTCAAAGAGAAGAGGATTACTTCCTTCGTCCACGATGGATAAGGAAAACTTTCAGTAGCATTAGGAGCTTGAAAGACAGCTTTCCTGTTGTGGAGATCTTTGATTTTATTCCATACAGTCTTCAGGAAATTGAACCTGCTGTGGAATTAGATGATTCATTAGCTGCAATAGGACATTGCTGTTCTCAGCACTACAGGCAAATTCCTACCAAAAACTTTCCCTTTGTACTCCCAGGACTTACGTCTGTTTGCTCCAGAAATACGGATGTTTGCTCAAATCTTCCAAGCCTTGTTCATCATGAGACACCAGGCTACTTACAAGATCCAGAGCCTCATTGTAATCTGGGGAATCGGCAACTAAATCTTCAGCACTAACTTGCTGAAGGGGCTTCTTACCCCCTGTTAAAACATACAGCACAAGACTGCCAAGGGCCTGCAGAGAAACACATCACTGCTCACACACCAGATGCATGAAACTTCTTACCAAATGGAAAAGGATTATTATTCCTAAATAAGATGACTGTATATGTGAACACACACATGTACCTATAGATGTGCAGAAGTATGCAAATACATAGAAACACAAACTTGGAAGCTGTATGCACAAAGACAGACATCATAATCATGTTCACAGGGTTCTCTGGATATGCCAGCACCAGCTATAGCCTTGCATCCTAGCTACTATGATACTTCTGCAGTGCTTTGGGCTTTCCCAGAAATCAAAGTGGTTTCTAACTGAGGATGCAGAAAGGCTTCCCCTTAGGATTCACAGCTACAGAAAATACCAGAGAATACCTGATATTTTAAACCATTCATTGATCTGCAGAGAAGTTACCTCTAAATCTGAGTTTACAAGTTCTTGTTTGCCTTCAATCAACTTCCTTTTATTATCAAAGTCCGCGAGGTAAATTTTGCCACCTAAATCTGAGGAAATAAGAGAAACTGTTAATAAACAAAGTTTATGGGGGAAACGTTAATGGTGGAAAATGTAACAGTCTGTCATTGACTTCTGGATGGCCCCTTCTTTAGAAAACAGTTCTCTGAAGAGATCTGCTGTGGGTTAATCTGCAAAGATCTGGAAAGGAGGACAGATCTATTGAGACATGTAAAGTTGTTCTGTTCATTCTTTGGCTGTCCGCAAACATATCTATACTCACTCAAAGAGGAGATCTAATACCATAGACACCCAATTCTGCATAAAGACATTTGGGGTTTTTTGTTTGTTTTGGGTGTTTTTTGTTTTATTTTGTTTTTTGTTGGTTTTGTTGTTGTTTTTTTTTTTTTTACAGACAGCTATGAAGCATCTTCTCTAAACTGCAGACATCAAGAAAGAAAAATGAAAACACTGAGAAAGCGAAGGATAACCTATCAAAAAGTTGCTGGGATGCAGATCCTGGTGAGCAAATCCAAGGGAGTGCAGCTCCCTCACTGCCTGGAAGATCATCCTCAGGGCACCTTTGCAACATATTTGGCCTTCTGGTTCCTGCAGATGTTGTTCAAGATTTTTCTCCCAGAGGGGGAAGCATAAGTACACATAGCCTTTTGCTTTCTCAAACTGGAAGAGCTTCAGTAGATGCTCACAGTTATTACATTGTTCATAGAACTTTTTCTCTTTGTCACCCTCTGTACTGCGGCTTATTTTTACTGCTACCTCTGTCCCATTATAGATCCCCAGGTAGATGCCACCTTGAAAAGTGTTCTGAATTCTCTGCTGGATACATTGAAATGTCTTCAGTTTGCCAATAACAGGGTGATATATTTTATATAGCTTTTTCAGCTGATCCCTCCAGCATTTGCTCTTTGGCTCCCAGTCTTTGAAGGCTTGTGGAACAAACTTGGCATTATACTGGCGAAGAAGAAGTGCCATGTTATGAGCACGGTTCCTATTTGCAACAGCTATAAGGTCCCCAACATCAGTCCTTGCTCCTTTTTCACACAGCAACTTTGCTATATTGTAATTATTTTTCTCTACAGCCACCATAAGTGCTGTGTTGCCCTCCTCATCTGCATCATCGATATCTATTTTGCCCTTCTCTAATAAGGCTTTCACCAAATCTGGGCTCTGCATTTCAACAGCTAGGATGAGGGCAGTTTTCCCACATTCATCTTTGCTGTTCACATCAACACCATGATCCAGCAGGAAAAGGCCAATGGAGACAGCTGACTCGTATCTTTCCTTGGCACAACCCTCCTTGAGGGCATGGATCAAGGCATTCCTATCTTTGTTGTCACAAATATTCATGTCAGCCCCCATTTCTTGGACAAGAGTTTTTACAACTGAGAAGTGGCCCTTCCTACAAGCATCCATCAATGCTGTCACTCCTCCTTTATGCAGTTTCTCTTTCTCTTCACTAACTACCCTTCTCAAATTCACATTTGCTCCTTTGCTATACAGGAATTTCAAAGCTTCTTCCTTCCCATACCATGCAGCCTCCATGAAAGCTGTGAAGCCATTGTCATCATAGTCATTAATGTTTACCCCACGATCAAGGAGTAGCTCCAGTATATTCACATTTCCTACTATTGCTGCCTCAATAAATGCAGTGCCACCATTGTCCTTCCTGGCATGTGGACAAGCACCCTTGCATAGCAGAAGCCGGACCAGGTTCTCTTCATTAGCTTGCACGGCACTCTGCAGTGGTGTCCAGCCACTTTCTGCTTTGGAGTTCACATCTGCCCCTTTCTCCAGCAGCTCCAGCACATCTTTCATATTACTGTCCCTCACAGCAGCATTTAACTTGAAGGCAAAATCTTCTGCTGTCTCTGTGCTGGAAAGGATCGATGCCTCCTGCTGGCTGTGAGCTGTAAGCTCCATGGTGGTCAGAGGGAGGGCTCTGTATCTCTGACGTTCCTCACCTGAGCCCAGGCATCCCACTGAATGATGGGACTGGTGCAATGCTCAGTACTTTCATCATGGTGGATGCTCTGGGTTTGGCTGAAGCACACTGCATAGGATAGGCTGCTATTTCAAGGGCTTCGTAGACTCGAACTAATTAGGAAACAGAAAAATTTGTTTTATTAGACTGTGAAATTTCACCATTTACATTTGATGTCTTGCAGGTCTATGTGAGAGGCAACTAAGAACAGCAATGCTAAGTGCCAGCCAAGAGAGCTATGTCTTGGTGAGAAGCACCACTTTAGAACTAACCCAGACATAAGTGCTCATCATGCTTGCTTGCTGGGTCTCAGGGCTAATTACAGCCCAAGCAGATATCCCTCAGGGTGCCTGGGTGAAGGGATGGGAGAGAACCCACTGTTTTCTTGCTATAAATGCTATTTCAGACTTATTACAGGTTACCTAAGAAATCATCCCTCAGCGATGTTTTCAGGTGGAAAAATGCAGCAGACAGGCAGAGATGGGCATTCACCTTCAGTTTTGGATGGCAGACACACACAGAGTCCTGGAGAGTCCCCAATCTGATACCTGGAATAAGACAGAAAGACAGCATTAATCTGTCCTGCTTCCATAGGCAATTAGGAGACCCTACCTGAGTAGAAGCCCTTCGTAAGCTTTTCATGACATTAAGAAGTTAGTCAGGTAGAACCTGATCTTTTTCTATCTAGTACCTAGAAGAGCTGGAACTCCAATACCCATTCTCCTGACTGCAAAGGCTGGTCCAAGTGGTCAGCACTTCCAGGAGTCACTGTCTGACAAGCTGAACTGGAAATAAATGATCTAAGGCAATCAAAAAACAGGACAGAGAAGTCCAAAGGTATAAAGGCAAAATATAAATTCACATGGATTTACCCTCAGGAAAGCCAAGGACCATTTTATGGATGGTTTCTCTTCTGGCCAGCAGGAAATAAATACCCTATTTCATTGATTCAGATGAATTTCATTTCCATGAAGTAACTTCCGTATGTGGCCTTTTGCCACATAAAAAAAAAAAAAAAAAAAAAAAGAAAAGAAAAAAGAAAGGTTACTTTCCCTGCTGGAAATACAGCACAACATCCCTCGGGCACGGCGGGGTTCAAACTCCTTGCTTCTTTTGGGAAGTCAGACGCCTGGGGAGGCGGAAGGCAGGGGCTGTGCACTTTCCTTCTCTGCCAAGCTGAAGAACCACAAGATGCCCTACACCAGGAAACGTTTAAACGTTTCTATCCCGCCCCACTGACTTTTGGCCAGGAGCTGCTTGCATCTGCGCACTACGGGCACCAACTGACAGGCAGAGTCTTCCAATGCTGCCTAGTGTCACATGCCACCACCTACCACAGGAAGGTGAGAAAGGGACTTTCTGCCCAGAGGGAACCCCAGACATTGCTTAAAATGCCTTTAACACTAAGGAGCAGATTTTCTCAGCAGCCGCTTTTCACTGCTGTTTCGTAGCAATTATCCCCAGATAGTGTTTGCTTCTCAGCAAAGTCTGTAAGTATATGCTGTCCCTTCCCCCAGCAAGGAGCATTTTATCCACTTACAGGGGGGTGCTGTAGTTTTGGAGGGTGTTTAGCAACAATTTTCAACACACAGCAGAGTGGTCATGAGCAAATGCTCTTTGTGAACAGTCCCACACACATAGATCCTGTTTACAAATGCATGCTCAGCAGTGGTTCAGGAGCTGAAGGTTCAGACATTAAATAAGCCAGTGCTGGGGTTCTGGGGGAGGGAGGGTGTCCTGGGTTCAGCAGTAACAGTTATTTTTCTCCTTCTTAGCAGCTGGTGCAGTGCTGTGTTTTCTGCTTTGCTCTGAGAACAGTGCTGACAGCACACCAGCGTTTTAGTTGTTGCTAAGTAATGCTTACCCTGATTAAGGACTTTCGAGTCTTTAATGCCTGTGAGAATGAGGAGGGGCACAAGAAGCTGGAAGAAGCAGAGACAGGACACCTGACCCAAACTAGCCAAAGGGGTATTCCATACCACAGCACATCATGCCCAATACATAAACTGGAGGGAGTTACCCAGAAAACTGGAGGGAGAACTGGAGGGAGAAAGCCCAGATCACTGCTTAGGTTGGGCTGGGTATCAGTCGGCAGCAGGTGGGGAGCAGTTGTATTGTACATCACTTGCGTTTGTTGTTTTCCCCTTTTATATTCTGTCCTCTTGTTATTTCCCTTATCATTATTATCATTAGTGGCAGCAGTAGTAGTAGCTTTGTATTATACCTTATTTACTGGACTGTTCTTATCTCAACCAGTGGCAGTTACATTCTTTCGACTCTCCTCCCCATCCCTCCGGGAGAAGTGGGAGGAAGGAAGCTATGGAGTGAGTGAGCGAATGCTTGGTTCTAAGTTACTGTCTGGGCTTAAACCACGACAGAGGGAGGGGCAGGAGTTTTGGGGTTTTCTTTGGGATGCAGGAAGTTGGGTTGGGATTTATATTTTAAGCATTTCCTCACCTTTTGGTAAATCCATCCCCATGAAGAAACTTGCCGTGCTGCTAAATTTCATCCAGGGAACCACTGTTTATACCTCACCTGATGTGTTCCGACCGTACCCACGTTGGCAAGCAGGAAGTTCCCAGCTGCCCAGGCACTGTCCTTCTTGTAGGCAGCTCTGTGTAAAAACAGTACTGCCTGAGGAAGTCCAGTCTTTCAGCCCTGCGTGCAAAGCGTGTGCAGGAAATACGTAACAGAGCCCAGGCTGTGACATGCCACCCACTTTCCCCCACTGCCTTCTAATGTAAGTTCACCAGCATGCAGAGCCCATGCAGCCTCTTCAGCCTCCTCCCCTGAACCGTGCCAGCTGCAAGATTCATACCACACTTGAAACAGGGCTGAAATTGTACCAATGAATTCATGCTTTTCATGATATGCTGATTATATTGGTTGTGTTTCAAGGGACAAGGAGAACAATCAAAGCACTAAAGGATGAGTTATCTGCCAGCTTGGCAATGTGACCCTTTGGTTACCTAACTTGGCAAAAGAGCTAACTTTTAAGGTGTCCTAAAGTGAACTACCTTCATTATAATAGTTAAAATCACAACAAAGATCAAAAAGACCCTGGGCCAGTTGAAGACCCCTCCTCTGAGCATGGGTGGTGATTAGAATGACATAGCAGATATTATAATTATATGTAGATTACAACCAATCATTGTAATTGGGAGTATACTACCTTGTAACTTTTGTATATAAATGTAACAAAGAGGGTCTGCATTCATGGACTCTATTTGTGTAACAGTCCACCAAGCACCCCAGCCTGAATCAACTCAGTATCACTTCCAAGAGTGTGGAATTAGTTTACTGCACACTGGACATGAATCCACTTTTTGGACAACATTAGTGCATGCACAAACTGGCATCCACATATGTACACAGAGACAGATGGATACAAACATAAGGGCATGAATGAGGAAACATACCCTAAAGGGGCACAGGGATGCAAGTTTTACAAGCATATCCAGATCTTCATGTACACCTACATTGCTTGCTCACATCTGCATGCCAGCTTTCACAAAAGCTCTACCTATGCATGAGTCACATTGTCTTTGTACCTAACCATCATATTGTATAACCTGCTTTCCACAGCATGCAGAGCATCAGCAAGGTCTAGGAATATCCCACAGCCTCTGGGTAGAACTTCATAAGGTTTGTATTACTACAGGAGACCTTGACACAGCCACACAGGGACAAAGACCATGAAAACTCAGGGAACAATCTCAAATCACTCTCAAGGCTGTCAGGATGCCATTTTAATTCACAGAAATTTGCTGAACTCAATAGCATCTCTCCTGGGTTCAAGCAGAGCTGGGGCTTAGGCTGCCAGTGTTTAATCATCCACAACTCTCCACAGGCTGTAAAAGAGATAAACCAACAGAGCAAGGGCACATCACAGGTTCAGAGTCAACAATAAAGATGTAAAAAAAAAAACAACTCAAACCCCACAGGTCATGATACACAACAATACGATGTCACCCAGCCACAAAAGTACAAAAGCCTTCTTCAGCTTGTTGATTTACTTTAAGTAGTTCATTATGGTGGGAAGATAAGAAACCCTAGGATGGTAGGAACCCAAATTCTAGGATGCTAGGAACAAGTTTTTTGCAACAGGCAGAAGTGTCCTGTGCCTGTACCCCAGCAAAGAAGGATTTGGTGGTAACGCTTTCCCTCTCTCTCATGCCTGATCCAAATTGCTTTCCGCAGTCATAAGTTTAAACTCTTTGTCCCTGACAGACAGCTTCTGGGGAATAGAAGGGCCTCAGAGGGTTTCTAGAGCACAGGAGTCATAGAGCTCCTCTCCACAACCATTCCTGTAGCCTCTGGGCTGTGTAGTTCCTGCTGTATTTGCCCTTCTGCAGTCCTTATTTACCACCCCATTCACAGGGAGCCAGAAGACAAGCTGCTGAAACACAGTAATGAGCAACATCAAGGGTGCAATTAAGCAATTTTTTTCCTCCATCCTGTTGGACCTACACCCATTTTGCAACCCTTTCCCAGAGATAACATCTCTGAGCATCTGTGCCCTGACCAACAGCTACAATTAAACATGAGGTAAAACACAGCCACAAAAACTGCCTGCCAAAGTCAAAATAATTTTAAAAGTATCTAGGAATAGTAGCATGGCTTTTTAATTCATGTTCCATGGACTTGCTTCCTTATTTTCTTTCCAAAAGGGAATGTCCCAGGGTTTATATGCTTGGTCACACTGGTGTGACTTTCAGTGCTGGAACACAGCCCTGAAAAGTAGTCCACAGACAGACGCAATTTAAACACTGACAGGTGATGTGGTCCACATAGGAGCATCAAACACATTTCACTTTACCATGGAGTATTTTTACATTTTTAATCTGCATTTGCTAGGTTTTTAGACTGCTGTTCAGTCCTCATCACCACAAATAAAAAAGATCAGGGGATCTGCCAGCAGGAGCGGGCTGGGAAGAAGAGGTTAGGACCTTACCATGTAGGGCACTGTGTACCAGTCCCTGAGCAGAGGGGATCCATCAGAAACATCCCAGATCAGCCAAAACAGGTCAAACAAGGAGCCAGGCTGAGGATCTGAGCTTAAACGCATTTCCCAAGCAGCAGAGGTGGTTCTGCAGCAGCATTTCTCCCAGCTGTTGCTCATCCCCAGCTTCTCCCCACAGGCTGAGCCCAGGTTGCAACTGTACCATATCAGAGCAGCCTCCAGCACAGGCCAGCCCAGCCCTAGGGAAGCAGGAGGGCTGCAGAGCCCAGCACTGCCCTCAGCACCCCAGCACTGATAGAAAGCTTAAATTTTATCAATCTTTTCTCAGTTCCCAAAGCACTGTGTAAATAAGAATCCTGCACATAGCTGGACCTGATTGGTAACCTTGACATTTTGCTGCATGTGTACTGGGAGGGAGGGTGACCCATATGGAAACACATTACACATGATTTCTACACTTTATTCAGGCTAAGGCCTCGGAGCAAGAGCTGCAAAGTGGGAAGCAGTGTGATACAGCTGCTTCTTTCCTGCCAGCTGACACAGAGGCTGCTGAGCACTGCAGACTGCTGGATAAGTGTTGTATTTGAAATAGCTCTGTGCATCCCATTTGCTGGTAAGCTTCCTTCAATAATATATTTAAATGACATTTTAGAGCATTTATTTGCAGCTTGTCCTTAAAATTTGCCTGTATGTGTGTTGTTATGCATGTGTATCCATTGCTGTGCATGCACACTGAAATTTCAGCATCCATACACCTGCCCAAATACTTGACTTCATGGAGCCACTCTTGCACTTATGCATATGTCCTAAGGCCACCCCAAAGGTTGCTCAGTCCTGCAGGTGACCCTGGCCATAGGAGGAGACAGGATGCTTGACGGCAGTGTCACCTCACCAAGCTGCTACTGGGAACACACTGGGTCCCAGGGCAGAGGGAAATGTGTGTTTTTTTCCACCAGATAAATCCACCCCCCATCCTAGCTCATGGAAACCTGGCCCTGGAGCAAGTATGTGTCATGCCTGGGGGAGGCAGCCCCAGCCCCCACATTTGCTCTCTTGAGCTCAGATCTCTGCTGCTTCCAAATTTGCAGCCTCCGCCCTGGGAAACTTCAGCCGTGGTTTATTGGAAGCAACTGCAGGCAGCCGTGCCCAGAGGAAGTCATGGGAAGCTTCAGCTCCTCTTTTTCAATGGGATTTTGTGAGTTGGGGTTTTTTATCCCCCAAAGCTTTAAACGTTTTGTTGTATTACCACCGGGTTTTGCCAGAAAATCACAGAGGATTTTCCAGATGCAAGCATGGTTTTATTGGCTGAGTTTTCTCTTTGGGAAGCATCTCAGACTTGCAGACATGAAACTACGCTGCAAATGAGATGCTCCAGTATGACCTGTGAAGTCTGAGTGCTACCACCAAGGTTGAGACTTGGCCTGGGCCATCCATCTCTATGCATGGTGTATCAAGAATGGACGTAACCCCATACTTCCATCTAAAGAAAGCTCAAAAATATTTAAATTATTTTTTTCTTAGGTTTTTTTTGTTGGTCAACTCAGATATTTTTTCAGTTGAGAACTGGCTTTAAATGAGCTTCAAGGTATGCAAGACAAAATATTCATTTTTTTTCAGTTAGCTGCTGCATTTAGAAAAAAAAACCCAAACAAACCACAATTTTTTATTTCTAGATGTTTCTAGACTGTTTTACTACTCTAAGTCTTTCTTGCCAGATAATATAAATGCTTCCTGGACACCTTTCAGCTCTTTTCTTTCCTCTGACAGGTGCTAAGATCAGGTATATATACAGACTCCTGCAATTACAAATCACCTGTCTTGTAAGACAGGGCCGTGTCTAATGAATAGTGAATAAAAGATAAGGGAAAGTTTAAATTGCCTTCCTCCATTTGGGTGGATGACAACTACAGGGAATAGGGATGGAGAAGAGACATTGTATCTTACAATGAATGATGATCCTTGGACTCTCCATGGCTGCATTAGAAGAGGCATAAGGCTTTGTTATAGATGCAGTTGCTTGTAAAATGGCTTTTTAATGGAAGAGGCTGGCTTGTGCTAGCAGTCATACTTTGGAACCTAAGTGCTCCTGAATTACAGACACCTGTGATTCCAACTCTTCCCACTCTCCTCCTCCACTGACACAGGCTAGTTAATGCTGGTTTCCAAAACATGCAATAAAAAGATAACTTAAGAATGTGTTCTGGTTTTATTCAGAGCATTAGCATCTCTGAGCCACACTTGCATGCTCCCCTCCCTGCAATGCTCTTGCCACAGGAAGCCCTGCAGGGATTTCACAGTCCCTGGAGGTCTGCACACCACACACCCCTCTCCCCTCCCTAAAGCATCCCATAGGGACACAGGGAACTGCTCAGACCTCAGAAGCAGCACTGCAGTAGAGTAGGACGTCTTCTAATAACCACTTTAATACCAGATACTTTGTACCTTGTAAATGAATTCAGTCATCAGCTGAGTTATTGATAAAAATCAAATATTAATGACATTGACCCAAAGCAGTTTTTGCAGATAGCAGTCCTCATTTGAATCCTCCCATGCTTTTGAGACAATGGTGTCTTACTGATACTAAATAGATATTAGGATCTGCAGTCCTGTGAAGTGCTCAGAAAACAGTGACCAAAACAAACAGTACTGAACACCCTAGCAATTAATATACTAAAAACTTAATTTCTGCTTCCATTCTTGCTGTGAGTTGTTCAGTTCTCTTAAGTAAGCCAAATACCTTGAAGCTTTACTCTTCACAAGTCTTCCCCTTTCTTTTCTGTTCCTGACACTGCAACTTTTAAAGCGACTGTGAATGCACCTTGAGCCATCCAACACAATCAGCTTTCCTTAGCATTCTTTGCAAGTCATTCAAAATTAGAATATAAAAAATAATTGAAAACCCACTACCAAAAAAAAAAGCATGTTGTCACAGTATTTTCCTTTTTACATTTTATTTTATAATGACAATATTATGTCAGTAATGAAAATGGACCATTGTGCATCTTTCATTTCAGTAACACAACAAAGCTGGTTCCAGTTGTAAAAATAAATAATAAATAAGAAAGCAGTAAAATCTCCCTGTAAACCCAGTCAGGACCCACTGAAGCTCAGAGGTAGAACCAGAATGGGGAAAGTGGAAAAGGACTCAGAATAACATTCCCACACTGGTCCTCGGTCCCTTGCTCCGCTCAAACAGCTGTGAAAAGCCTGAGTTATCCTGTGCTCCAGCGAATGTTTGAAGGGGTGGCTGAAAGACGGTTGCCTTGGCAAGTAGTGAGTACCAGCAAGATAAGGACCTCCAGGTTTGGTCTTTAAAGATAATTTGAGGCACATGTGGCAGCCCCAGGCTGTCTCAGTGTAAAACTATGCTGGTAGCATGTTCCTCATGACCCAGCATGGGATACTGGTTAGTTCCGAATCACCCACCCAAGTGCCTACTGGCACTGTTGTTGGCAAATGGGATCAACAGCTTTCCAGGGCAGCTGCAGGACCCAGAAATCCCTGCTTAGAAGGGCTTTCTGAAAAGCTCACCCCACAAGTCTGAGCTACTAAAATATCCTGCAGCTCCCTGAGACACTAAATTCACAGCATGCATCGCTGTTTTGCTTGGCTCCCTGGGCTTCTGGTAAAGTGCTGTGGCTGCAGAATGGTTTCACTGGCCAAGGGAACACCAAGCTGAATTTTAAACCAGGGGAAAAATGTGTAAAAAAAAAAAAGTTTTCAGTAGGATCACTCACCAAAGTGCCTGTTTTACATTGCTGCTCTGTCTAGGACAAGCTTAGAGGAGAAATGAAACAACACTGATTGCAAAAAGCATCCTTTAACTGCCATCAGTTGTCCTTCAAGCTCACAGGATACCTGCCACCTTAGACTCTTCTAGCAGCTTTGCTGGACTGCAACTCTTGCTGCTGCTGTTCGTGTCCCTGGTTCCACGGTCATGTTACATATCTGTCTGGTCATCAATCTTAAGTTATTATACAGAAGTAATGAGAGACATGCTAAGTACTAGAATATCTAATATCATTTCATTTAGAAACTCTTCAGAGCAAGGGACATGTGTATGCTTTCAGCAGTGCTCTTCTAATAAATATATATATAATAATAATGATAAAATAAATAACAATACTAGTAGTAAAAACTTCTGCATTTGACCTAAGATTTGTGCAATCTAAAGGTCACACAGTTTAAGCGAGGGATTAAAACATCACCGCTAGGGATATGCTGTATGGAAGAAGGTGTAAAGCTTTGATGCAGAGCATGCATAGGAAATGGCAGAAGGATCCCAGGATCCGAAGGGCTCCCTCCAGCTGAAAATGCCATGTAGTCTTTGGATTTTTATTCTAGCCATTCCCTCACAGGGTGAGCCCTGTGGGCAGGTCTGGGGTGGTTGTCCCAGGCATTGGAAGAACTGCAGGCTCCTGTGCTGGTCCTGGAGCCAGCAGCTGGTGCTGCGGGTCAGAGTCAGGGTGCTGAGAAAAGGTGGGAGCTCGCTGGTTACAGATGCTACAGGGAATCTCATCTCCTTTTCCTGGGCTTGCAACTCAAATCTGTTTTCTTTCTGTCCCTGTGGTGGTGCAGGCCTCCAGCCATGCTGCAAGCCGAAACATCTGGTTCCCACCCACTCTGCTGCTCCAGGAAGGGAGGACCAATTTTCCCAGCAGCTCAGTGGGAAGCAGGGAGCCCTTGAGGTCTTGGGGTTCCTACTAAATTGCCAGAACTTCAGCCGAAACCCCACTGCACAGACCTCAGCCCTCACAAACTGTCTCTCAGTCTCAGCCTGGTCCCCCAGCTTGTCCCCCCATGGCAAATTTGGGCACGGGTCAGGTATGTGACCGCTTGCTGATGCCACGGCTGGTGGCCTGCTTGGTCATGTCCTGGTAAGAGGCGGACTTCAGGAATCGGGGATAGGAGTCCTTCTCCATCAAAGTGCGGGTCTTAGCCTGGGCTTCATTAAAACAAGCGGAGGTGGCACCTGAGAGGTTCTTGCGGGTGATCTCTCTGGTTTCATGGTCAATATTGACCTGCAAAGAAGCAGTGTCCACGAATATTAACTCAGTGTTAATTTCCCCCCCATGAGGGGATAAAAACTGTTTTCTCTATCCTCAGATGAGGGTGAAGGTGCTCACAAGATTTATATCCCTTCACATTAGCAGACTACATGATACTAAAAATGAAAGCTCTCATGAGTGTAAGCACATATTCCCACTGAAAATAGAACACTTTAATAAAACCCACCAGGATATTTCATTCTTTTCCCACTCTATTTGATGCCACAGGGCAAAGGCAGGAAATGCTCTCACCTCCCTGGGTGCCTCATTTTGGACAAACTCCTCAAAGATCCTGTTGGCCTTGGAAGCCAGCTTGGTTTTCGACCGGGTCTTTTTGAAGTCTTCGCATGCCAGCCAGAAGTCAAGGTTCTCCTCGCTGAACTCCGTCTTCAGGAAGGTGTGGAAGGCAGTCACTCCACCTGTGGAGGGAGAGAAGAGCAGTTAATGGGACAGCAGGGGGTAGAAAGAGGACTGCCAGACTCCACACTGCCTGTGAGCATCCCCCTGGGAGCTCAGACCTTGACATCCACAGATTTCTTCCTTTCCCTCCAGGCAAATTCCACCCTCTGAGATGCTGCTAATTGGCCTCTAGACTCCAATAAAATACTTTCCCACACACAAGTAATCCTTTGGTTTTATTTATCTGACCTTTCTGTAATGAGGCTTCAGAGTATTTTCTTTACAGCTCTGGAAAAGAGCTAATTCTACCTATGGAGAAATCCGCTGACGTACCAGCATGCCTGCACAAACCGAGCAGCAATGGCTTTATTTTTATTTCTCAGCTGAAATCGAGGGGGAACAAGCTGCTGAGGAGTAAGGCAGAGTAATTGCAGCAAGAATTTCGAACCAGGCTGGGGGGGAAATGTTAAGTTACAAAGCTGGAGGTGCTTGTAAGCCATCACAGCACATGAGGAAAGCTGGAAAAAAACCCTGTGAAACCCCAAGCTAGCACCATGAAAGGACTTTCTCTTGCTGTGGAATAGCTTTTAAGCTAGGCAACTTCTTTTGTATTAAAATTTAGCACTTCTACTATTGTGTAGCTGCTGTAAAGCCCAGTGTAAGGAAAGGATTACATGTGGGACTCAAGAAGAAGTCCCCTCTCTGGGTCTGGAGATACTGTCTGCATGGGGGAGAGGGAGACAGCACCTTACAGGAACCCTGTGTATCACCATGCTTGTAGCAAATATTGGAGGGGAAAATGGCTACGTGCAACTCAGTAAAGCAGCTGAATTCCTTCTCCCTTTGGAAGAGCCATCTCCAGAGGCATAGGACGGACAGATAGACAGACAGAGGGCAGCAGTGTAGTTTTCTGAGGAACAAAAGCCTGTGGGGAGGTGGCTGCATTGCTGTGCAAAGGAGGACTCCGGAAAGCAGACACATTTCCTTCTCCTCAGTGTGGAGAAAGGAACTATCAGGGCATGGTACACCATTTCCCCTGAAGGACTGCTGTACATGAGATGCCCACAATGATGCTCTTGTCCTGAGGCAGCAGCGAGGGGTTGTGAGACAGCGCTTGTGCCCTCCCAAAAGCACCCAGCCAGAAGAAAAGTGTACAGCTTCACAAGCCAGGCACTGACCCCTATACATCAGCTCTGTCAGGGCAAGAAAGGGGCTTCTTTCTAAATCCTAAACTATCTTGTCTGAGGAAGAGACAAGATTTCCTCACACACTGGCTCCAGGCATGCAGCCACCTATGGCTCACTAGGAACATATTTGTCCTATTCGCTCTCACCAAGAGAAGAACACAAGATCCTACTTACTTTTACTCTTCAGGAGTTGGTCGAAGGACTCCCTCCATTCAAGTACTTCTCGTGAAGAATCTCTGAAAAAGACAAAATGATGTAAGGCTCACTGTGCCACCAATAACACATCTTCTGCCCCATGGTGAAGGATGAGAGCACTTCAGTCAAGCAGCCCAGTTAATAGGTGACAGTGTAAGAAGGGAGGCAGCAGCACTCAGTAGGAAGCCAAAGGGAGAATCCAGCATCCATTACCTGTGGGCTCTCTTTCCTTTTTCCCTTTCTTTTAACTTCCCTGATGGCTCACCAGACCTCAGCTCCATAGTGCAGTTTTGGCCAAGTAGCTTCTCTAAAGGATATGCAGAAGAGCTCTTTTCTGCTGGCAAAAACCCAGCAGAGCCTCCTCTGCAAGATGATACCCCGCCTTCAACAACAGTATTTAGTATTTTGTTTTAATGCTGCCTTCATTCCTCGGGGGTCCCAGGCACTAGTACAAGATGCCAGAAAATGTGGGAGCCCTCTAGGTTTCTTGCCTATTGCTGAGGCCCTGCTCTCCTGTGCCTAATGCCGGAGCATCAGTTCCCCTCTCTGATTTTATAACTGGTGAAGCTCGGAAATGATCCGCCTTCCCTGCCTGCCAGGGTGGGACTGTGGGGAGGGCAAGCTGTGCTTTCTTCTCTCCGTTGCGCAGATGGGCAGGAGCATCCCCCAGAGCAGCCTGGTCCACAGGGACCTGTCACAGGCTGAACCTAGGATGTGGCGCTGTTTGGCTTACCTCTGCCATGAGCCCAGCTGCAGCTTGCTGGACGCGCCAGTCCTGTGTCCCAGGTCTGGCTTATGAAGCAGGATCCCGAAGCGGGTCTTCAGGTCCTTGGCTCTGGAAGGAAAAGGAGTAGGATTGTTGGACTACCCGACACTGCTGCCTAAACCCTGCTTTGCAGGGGCTGAACCCCACAGACCCAACACAGCTCAGAGGGGCAGCCCTCACTCCTTAGTTTCCGCTGCTTTTTTGCCTTGTGATGCACGAAATAAAAGCTTCTCCCATTGCTTTTCTGCTCCCTGGCAACCACACTCAGCAGTGCATAAAGCCCAGGGGCTGTTTCCTGCTGCTCTCTTCCCAGGTAGTGTCACATACATTTATAAAGCACATTGAGCTTTTTCCTCTGGGAGAGGAGCAGCTTCTGAGTAACCAGCTGGAGCCCCCCATCCTCCTGGAGCTAACCTGGCCCCTTTTCCCACTCCCCTCTCCGAGCACTGCTATGCTGCTCTCAAAACACTAGGAAAACACAGTGATTGCCTCCTGCTCAGCAGAATAGGAGCATCTCCCTGCTGTAAGGATGCTGCAGCAGGGCTGATGATCCTCTGCTTTTTTTTGAGGGGTGCCCCTGCATCACCAGGAACTTGCTACCATACCATGGGGATGGCTGTGCTCCCCAGTGGCACCATCCACCTACCCCATGCCTTTGAGACCCAGCAAGCCCAGTAGCAGCACGATGCTCCTGTGCCAGAGCTCCTTTGTAAGAGCCTGGGATGCTACTGCCTGTTACCGCAGCTCTGTGGTGGTGGCACAGAAGCACCTCCCTACCGGGAGGTCTTTACAGCAATACGGTAGGAGCTGCTGCTAGATCGACTCCTCTCCCTTGAGTCCCTCCCCAGGCAGCACAGAGCCCCTCTGCTATTTGTGTGCTGCAGCTCATTCAGGCATCCCAAGGCGTTCATACAAAAATAAGTGTTTAAATGTCAAGCTGGCAGCATGGGTCTTTGCAGCCATGTTTGGTAGGAGGAGCAACGTGTCACTTAATATTTCGACTCTGTTGACGAAAATAGTCCTGCTGCTGTCAACTTGAAGCAAGCTCTGCAGAAATGGAGCCAGAGAAACAACCCTCGTGTGCTTGTACACCTGGACACAAACAAGGCAGCCCGATCCAGCCTCGTCTCCCTCTTCATGTTTTACCTCTATATTCCCCTCCTGGGAAGCAGAACAGATACAGCCAAACCAAATCTGTCAGGCCATTCTTCACTGTGTGTTACCTTGCTGTCTGCACCCCAGTTTCTGCCAAAACATCACGGCCACAGCAGCAGATGCTGGTCCAGCTGCTTCTAAGTTAGGTGCATCTTTTCCAGGTAACCCTCTGCATCCCAGAATTGTGGCGTGGCGAAGGCCCTTACCTTTCCAGGCAAGTGATGGGGAGTGCAGGTAACCCCCGGCACATACTGAAAGCTGGGCACCCAGGCATCCAGCAACTCATCCGGTCCTTACGGCGGTGGCAGTGGTGTGCAACAGGCAGCTGTGGCACCACCTGCGCCCACAGTCATGTGCTGTCGGCTGGAAAAGCAGCAAAGAGCTGTGCTTTATATCAGGTTGGACGTGGGAGAGCTGGGAGGGGGGCCCAGCATCGCTCCAGCCTCCAGCCAACCAAAAGCTGCTATAGCAGAGCCCAGTGAAGATAATGGCTTAGGTAGGTTTCTTTTGTGCTGTTAAGGGAGGGGGTGTGGGAGGCCCAGGCTTGTCCTTGAGCATCACAGTCGTAACTGCTTCCTCGATAACAGGAAAAAACAGGCTCATTTCCACCGACGTGTGGAGCCTGCTGAGTAACTGCCAGCGGGTGAGTACGCAGATGGGGAGAGTGAGAGGGACAGGACAGACGCTGTAATTCACGCCAGTTCGTCAGCTCTGTTCTGCGGCACAAGGACTTCCGATCCTCCCAGCGCCGCAAGGGCTGGCATGGTGGCATTGCAGCAGCATGCTTTTCCCCACCTGGTGTAAGCAGGGGATGCTGGTCCCTATCAGAGTCAGGCTGCTTTACAGCATCCCAAGGGCATGTGCAAAGCCTGGTGAAAGGGTTTGCACTCCCCAGGGTAATGCAGTACACCTGCCATTGCACTGCAGATAGAGCACAAGGGTGTAGTGTTTCCCTATCCCCCCAGATTACACTGCTGGTCCACAGCTAGAATACATAAGGATTGATGTCTGATCCCATGTACTGAGAGAAGTTGCACTTCATCACAAACTGTCTGCTTGGTCTGTGGTGAGAAGAAAGAAGGGGAGGGGATGCACACCAAAGACAGTTTGAGCCAAGCATGGGAAAGCATCTGATAAAGGGGGATCCTAATGAGAACTAAAGATGGAAAAAAGAGGCTAAAAGCAAGGGAGAGGAAAAAATTGGAAGGGAAGGACTGAAACAGCAAAACAGAAGGATGAAGAGAAAGAGTTAAGCCAGTATGAGACACTGCACACCAACAAACCGCAAGGCGTGGTACAACAAGCAAAGAGCTACATGACAGCCAAGAAGTCCCCCATGCCAAGGTCAGGCTTGCAGCATGGACATCACTTGGTCTAACATGGGTTTTGGAAGTGCTTGGCCACATAAGACTGGTGGTGTATCCCAGCTCACTGCCATGCTAGGAACACAGGTGTCACAGTGGCAGTGCCATGCTGACATGAGTACAGGCTCCTGGTATCCATGGGAAAGGTTCACACTCAGATATTTTGGCACTGGCCATACACACATACCCTTTGCACTCATCTCCCAGCTGTAGCATTTGGCTGCCTGGGGTGGTAACATCCCTTCTCCTCCATCACTTGAATCTCCACCGCCCACCCATTCTGCACAGATGCAGTGCTCAGCAATACCCTAGTGTTGTTTTGTCTCATCATTTTGGGGCATGTCTTGGTGTTAAGCAGGACTCAGTGTGTGTCCTTTTTGCCTTTAAAATTGTGCTCACACACTGAAGCCCATTCTCCCACGTATAGACAGCAAAGTCACAGGATGCTGTGGTGGTTCTCCCCAATGTCTAAGGCATTCCCCAAGAAAGTTATGCTGAGAGTAAAACCTTCAGGAGGCTGGGCACATGTTACAGATATACAGGACAGACAACTTCTAGCAGCTAGGATGGCAGCAACAGCTGTAGCCACTGGAAAAGGAGCATGGGTGATGTGAGCCAGAGTGGAGAAACTCTGCACACCTCTGCCTTGACGTTAAAGTCTGCTGAAGCCTCCATTTCAGATCTTGTCTCCCCACTGCTTTCTCCCATATAAATGAAGTGTGTTGGGCAAGTGCATATATGATTTTACCTTGTCCCATCTGCAACAGCTTTTGAAGCACTTGGCTTAGGTGAAGCAATGCTGCTGGTAAGGCAGAAGTGATGCAAGCTTGGTCCCTGCAATCTCCCATTTTATAGACACCCCAATAAAACCTCAGTGAGAGGGAAAGAGTCAAAGGCTTTATCTTCTCTGTGTCAAAGGCACTGCATTTACTCAGCCAGAGATACACAAAGCCATAGGAAAAGACGGAGTCCCACACTTATATGTTTGAACTGATGTGTGGCTCTGAGACATGATACAGTGCCAGTACCATGCATACAGGTCTGAGCCTAGGTTCAGGAATGAGATCAGGCTGTTCCAGCAACATCCTCTATGCCAAGGCCTGGACAGACCCTGTGACTGCTCTCCTAGAGCCACCAGCTCCCTGCACAACCCACTGCCTGGCAGCTCTGCTCTCTTGGGCCAGGTTGTTTAACTTTCTGCTTTGATAGGGTGGAAGATGCTGTTCAAGGGTAAGCATCTTGCCAGCATGAGATGCAGTAAGTACAACGTTTTGTAACGCAGAGCTCTTCAGTAGAGTTATGCAATAGCCTCCGAGCCCAACAATGTATGTGTACTCAGATGTCTTTATGCCACTCTATATCTAATTTAATTACATGCTTCCTGTCTCATTTAGCTTAGCAGCCTCCTGCAGCCCCAGCTCAGTTGCCTGTATTATCAGTCCTTGTTTTGGAACACGAAACCTCATCAGTGTCACAATGCCTGGGGCATAGCTCCTTTCCCATAACCATGCTGCAGCTGTGCCAGCATGAAGTCCACCTCCCATCCATGGGGACCAATCCTCTCAGAGTTTCATTTCCACCAGGGAAACTGGGCAGGTACACCAGTGTTTGCAGAGGTACAGCTGTGGCTTCCACATCAGAAGCAAAACACAAAACCTCTCAGCATCAGGTATTGCTGCTGTTGTTTCTGGGTGAGTGGGCAACTTTGAAAAATAGGAAAATAAAATTTTCAGCCCCAAAATCTAAACAAATGAGGCAGGTAGCAGGGAGACAAGGAGGGACTGGTGACAGTGAGAAAAGCGCCCCTGCAGATGTGCCCCAATGCACAGCCAACCATAGGGAGGAGTTTCTAGTACCAGATATTTTTGTATTTCTACATGGTTTGAGTGGAATAAGAAGGGGAAGATACAGCAATGGATGGGAAGAGAAGAGGGGTGGGGAGCCAGGCCAAGTGATGCTGCTGTCATCTTACTGCATCAGACATGTGGGCCAGGCAAGCTCACTGTGGAAGCCTGACACCTGATTTATCCTAAATGGATGGGGAACCTCATGGGTAAAACCTGAAGACAGCATTGTATGCTCCCTGTATTGCTTCAGTGGAGAATGCCAGAAGCTGACAAGTCCCCTGGGGCTGTCTGCAGGAAATCAGGAAGATGCTGAATGTGAAGGAGTAGAAAAGAGAGATCTAAAGGCTTTGCTCATGCAGCAGTCTGTTGTTAAGCTCTGGTTGTGTAAGGAGAGGTGTAGGCAAAAGAGATGGGGAAAGGGGCGGTAGCAAGGGATTACCCGTGATGAGAGGTTATTGCTGTGCAGGCAGGACTGCAGCATTGCTTGGAAGCTGGCAGTGGTGCCCGAGAGTAGTGGGGAAACTGCTGAGACTGTGACAGCAGCAGAATGTTTGCAAGGGTTCCTCAGGTAGCCACACTGCAGCTGGGTCTTGGCTATGGACACACAGCTTGTGAGACAGGGACAGCGGGGTGCTGTGCTGCTGTGGGGTGCCATGTCCATGTGGTTGCAGACAAGTGTTGCTCCGTCTGTGTCTCCCCACCCTGGAAAATCTCCCGTGCATTGCAGGACAGGCAGCTGCCCGCACAGGCAGTAGCGCTTGTTGCTCAGCAGCTCCTGTGCAACAACAGGCCCTCACCCTACCCCATGGGGCTTTTTATTGATTCCCAACAAAAGCGCACACTGTGTTCACATGAAGCACAAGAGGAAATAACTGCTGGGGAAATCTGTAGCAGTGCGGAAAGAGATTACTGAAATAAAAAAAAATTAGAATTACAAATGAGCTTTTCAAGGGGCAGCTGTTATCCACTCTGCTCACGTGCTCGCTTTGCACAGCACCAGAGCACATCTGCGTAGGGAGAGGTATCTGACAGCAGGTATTTTTAATCTTCTTTTTCTGTTCCCAGCACCTGCTCTTTAAAGCCACTGAACAGAAAAAAAAAAAAAAAGAACCAAACCAAAATCAAACAACAAAGGCGATAGCTAAATATATCCTAACTAAGAGGAGAGACAGAGCAGCACTAATGGCAGATCCTTCCCTGGATGCATGCAAATTGCTTTGGCTCAGGGACAGGCTTAGAGGGAAGAAGCAGCAGATGAAAAGGAAAAGCAATAAAAGAAAGGAAGGGAATGAGGGCAAAAAGAAGGGGGGTAGAAAGAAGACAAAGGTACTGATAAATTCCACTGCACCAATTTCCAGAGAAAAACAAGCAAAATTGAATTTTGCTATTAAACGCAGCCCTGTACAGATCATGCAGCAAACGCTCACCTTTTGGCAGGGACAGTGGGCTATGCCCCAGATGAGGGGTGCTGTTGTGGTACCCAGAACCAGGCAAGATCCAGGTTACTGCTTGCCCTCACTTACCAGATCTGCTCAGAAGATGCTCTGCTTGGCCTCAAGCCTCCCCCACTGAAGCCCTCTCTCCAGGTGGGCAGCAGCCTCCATGAAGTTTTTGCAGCCCCACTCTACAGCAAATCTCATTCTACACAATTTTCTAGCACACAAACAACCTCCCCAGCTGTCCTCACTCCAATCTCTGCCCCTGCTAACACCTCCCCTTCCTCCTCTAGCACCCAGGATTGCTGTCAGCTGCTGTCCACCCCTTCCCCAGCAAGCCCAGGCTCCTCCAGACTCTCTAAATTGGCCCTTGGGACTCACTGAGTTGCTCTGACTTCTGCAGCTCATGTATGCCCTGATCCCCATCTGCACTCTCACTGCTTGCTGAGCTGGCCCTTGCCTTTTCTATACCTTATTTGTTTGCCCCCATCCCCACTGTCAGCCCTCATCCCAGGCTTTACTGCTGACTCACAGGCCTGAAGTCTGTTCAGATTTATCTTCTTCTAAATCCTACTGACAATAGTTCGGGCTTATCTCCCCAAACCATACATCTAGGGAGATGTAAATTCCTTCAACAGAGGACGCTGACTGCTTAGAGTTAACACATCCCTTCACTGCCCCATCCAGCATGTCTGCACCAGTGAAACCAGCACACAGAAAGATGAGGGACAGGGTCCAAGGAGAAACAAGGTTCTCCCATCTTTATCCTCCTCAACAATTCTGCTAGGAGACAGCTCTTCATCCCTAGTCTTGCAGTTCCCACTTTCCTCTTCGCACAGGAAAATGTGCTCAGACACTGAGGCAGAGAGCAAGTAGTCTCAGGCTGTTTATTACGTCCTCGTGGTCTCTATACAGTACAGGTGAATAACACTTTACAATGTGGTGACAAGACTCAGTGGAGATATCATGGCCAGTTGGACATCTGGTATGGCTGAGGAGCTTCTCCAGCCTTGTAGGGGAAGATGAGCCTAGAAACAAGCAGCTAATGCAGAGGGAAGGTCAAACTGAACCCAAGCCGTTGCCTTTTCCCTGAATGGGAAGGAATCAGATTAAACAACCCACATGTCCTGCTCAAACAGCTCCTGCTGATATCTACCAATACCAGCAGCACTCAGATGCTTTGGAGGCAATTACAGCATCAGGACCTAATTAAAATTAAAATGTGGCTTAGAGGTCTTTAAAAAGCTGGTCTTTTTACTGAAGTACCTGGTGGCTCTCTTCTGAGTTTACTCTATGGAGTAATGCCCTCCTAAATCTCTTCTGAACCACCCACAAGCATGTTTCCAAAGAAAAAGGATGTCTTATTGCTGTTGGGTTTGGAGTCTGGTCCTCAGGGCCCCTTCCAGCCGATGGGACACTGTCAGCCCACCAAAGATGGAGGTGTCTGAGAGCTTAAAGAAGAATCTGAACTGTGCATGTCTTATTAGGGTTGCTTGTAGAAGAAGCGGAAAAGAGGTTATAGGAAGACAATATATTTCAATCATGGTTTCTGAGGAAGGGGGATCTACCCAAGGGTGTACTTGTACCCTGATCTCTTCATTACAGAGGACTGCATAAATAAACATGACACAAGATGCCTCCTTCCCCTTGCTGTTTTTTAGCTGGTGACTGCAGGCACTGATAGAGCAATGTGAAGACATTTATCTTAGGATAACATCATTATCTATGCTGTAAATGCAAAGATGAGCAGCTCTCATCTGTCATGTTTTACACCCAGCCTAGGGCATGTAGCGCATGATGAGTTGTGGGGCTACTGGAGACAGACAGTTCACTCTGCACTTGGTCCCTTAACTTTCTGACATACCAGGTCCCTCCAGAAGCAGGCACTGCCTTTTGTTCTGTGCCTTTTTACCATAAATATTTGGTTTTTTTTCAATAATAAGCTCATTCCCTTTTGTTATCTCCTGCCATGCCCTCAGTTCCTTGAGCTCCAGTTGAGTTTACAGCAGTGTCAAATTAGAGATACATCCCTGCAGTAAAACCAAGAGGCACAGAGCAGAACGACTGACTTTACTAAGTAAATACAACACACACCCCCTTATTTACACTCTTTTTTATGTCAGGAAGCCAAGAGGAAGCACAGCATTGACCTTGTTGAAGCAGCTGCGGCCTCTGCGCAGCCCAGCTGCTGTCTCAACTAGTCAGCCCTTGCCACAAGCACAGCACATGGAGCATAGATGGAAGAAGACAGCATTCTGGGGACAAGACAAGCCTCTGCAAAGCCCAAGGGGTGTGTGGTAGAGAAAAGCATTCTGGTCTAGCAGCAAAATGTACTTTAATTCCAGTTCCGTGATATGATGCTTTGATGCCAGAGAAAACAGTATCAAGGAAGAAGACAGCAGCCCCAGGAATGAAAAATAATGTAGAAATTGTGTGAAGCAATTTCTTCTTGTGTAATGGAAAGGAAAAGTTATTAGGAGCTTCATAGTGACAGTAGGAGGTATGTAGGAGAGAGATGGCAAGATCAGAGACAAGTGTCTCAGGAAGTAAAAGGCAAAGAAGAGTGGAGGGATAGATGGGGATGGAGGGCATGCAAGCAGGGGGCACCAGAGGAGGTTATGTGAGACCCAAGCTCAGATGAATGGAGGCAAACAGTGCTGGTGGAGAGGAAGGTTTGCATGGACAGGAGTGATTCAGGGAGTAAACTCTAAGAAGGAAGAAGAAGGAAGACCATGTAGACAGGACTGAGAGGGAGAGAAGGGTTTGGAGGGAGAAGCAAGAGGCCCCCAGGGAAGGAAAAGCTTGCAGTAGCGGGTGAGAGGCACTCCAGGGCTGGCATGAGGTATGGGTTGCTATTGCTCTGAATGCTGTAAACATTTTGGTTTTGTGTCTATCAGTGAACATTCACTTCAGTTTGATATATGTGCTCTTATGGGTAACTGGAAGCCTAACAGGGGTTTACATCTCTTATTACTAGTCAAACTTACACACAAGGCAAACACAACACTGGGCTAAAAATCTTTTATGTTATTTATGCCTAATTCTCCTATTTTGACATGCACATCTATGTCTTGGAAAAGCTTCTCTAGTAGGAGACACAAAATAACATTCACTTGAAGTCACATGCACTCTCACCCACCCACACCTGCAGACACACACACCTATTTCCACCTCCTGCTTAGACTAGCAGGACTTCACCCTTCACACCTTCAGAGCATGGAGGAC
Source organism: Melopsittacus undulatus (assembly GCF_012275295.1). NCBI lineage: Eukaryota > Metazoa > Chordata > Aves > Psittaciformes > Psittaculidae > Melopsittacus > Melopsittacus undulatus. Next base: position 29,859,569 of record NC_047532.1, on the reverse strand, counting down.
AGGAACCCATTTGTACATTAACAAGTCCAGTAAAAGTAACAGAAATCATCCCAGACTTGGCTGATGGACCAAAGTAGGAGAAAGTCAAAGCAGACTGGGGTTCTGCATCTGCTTCTGGAGTTAAGAACACCTGAAGCTTATAGACAGTCTCTAAACACTTCTTCCCCTTTGCTGTCAAAGGACTTGGGAGCTGACTGGATACGTGCCAGCAAACACACAGAATAAAAAGAGCTGAGCGAACAATTGGTTTTCCTCTCTTCATGTGATGGCATACACTGACATTACTTGAAACAGGAAGAAAATGTTGGAGGTGTGTGCTTGTGGAGAGGGGAAATAGGGTTTGTAAGTCATGAATATCCCGTTCACATCAGTAAGATATGAATCAAAGATAGGATATTTGTCCTTGAAGGGTATTAGTCATCACTCAGTGCTTTCTGAAGCTTTGGCTCAGTCATTATTTCCTTAATTTCCCCTGGTTTAAGAGGAAGAGCTATAGCTGCCTATTTTAATTCACTTCAGACTGACATTTGGCATGCAAGAAGCAGCTGGTGCCAATTTCTTGGTTTAAAAAAAAAAAAAAACCCAAACAAACAAACTTTAAATAACTAGTCTGTTTTCCTTCAAGAGATACAAACTGTAAGAGAAGCAACAAAAATAACCATGATAGACTCATGTGCATCAGACAATCCGTTTGGTCTACTCTATGCTTATAGGAAGTTTGCCATGGAGGATATTATCTGGTACCAATTTAATGGGAAAAACACTTCTATCAGCCAGCATGATAAAGTTCCTGTCTCTTACTGTCTCTCAGCAATTGCATCGCTGAATAAACCTGCTCAAAGCTATTCCCCAGGTGGATGGGGAGAGAGGGGAGCTTGGTTTTTATAGGATGTTGGTTACTTTAAAGTTTTTCCACAAGTTCAATCATGAACTGAAAGGATGACAGCACCAACACTGGAGGAGCTTGCTGAAAAATGTTACCTCCTGGGCTTCTAAAGTCACACTCTGAACAGGACCAGCCTTTGCAGCCATTAGGGAAGCCTCACTTCTGAGTTTCTGTTCCTCATTCCTTGACACAAATACCTTATTTCTGCTGTTTCCTCATTGCCTTCTTTTTTCTGTGACCTTCACCATCATGGGTGGCTTCAGGCCACGTTGCTGAAAAACCTTGTCTGGGATGTGTCAGCTGACACTAGAGGTCAGCATCGTCAAAGCCCACCCAGAAGACATACCAGTGCCTTTAAGAATGCCATGAAGAACTTAACATGATGTTTCTGCCTTCTCTTTAAAAGCAATGACTTGCATAAGCTTGCTGCAGCTGTCCCCCACATCCAGAGCAGCATTGGAATGCTTTTTCATGTGCAATCAAGAGGAGGCTGAAATGGAGGAAGGCAGGGCCTTCCCTTCATCCCTTGCACCACAACTTATTTGACATCACAGCATTGGGAAGCTGAGCTGCTGTGTTGTAGTGGTTGGATCACCAGTCACTGTGCCATTCTGTGGCCACACTGACGCTGGTTACAACTGGCACCATGAACTATCTCAGGGGGAACTATTTCAGCCAAAGCAACCTGCACCCCTGAGAGATCCCAGTCCAGCCTGTGTTATACAGGTGTAGTAGACATAGTGTTCGTTGGAGAGTTCTTCTAGCCCCTCCTCACATTCAGTGGCTTTGCATCCTCTCTTGCATGTCAATCATTGTTTCACCACAGTGTGGGGTAGTTTTCCCACCTCTTTCCTTTTCACCTATAACAGGAGGTTATATGTATAAAAGATGTGACTCTGTTCCACTTCCTATAGTCCAGATATCATCAGGGACAGCCACTGGATGCTTGCCTCTATGCCATTTGTTTCTGCCTTTGACTTCTTCCAAAGCATTGCACAGGTTTCCCCAGACACCTGTACCACTAGACCTTCTTTGGAAGGTAGCTTGTTTGCCATACAGCTATGGGCCCGTGAACAGGTGGCCAGTTGAGTTGCTGCATAATGTAGAACCCTGGTTGAATCATGGCAAATCTGGGGCGTTTTCCAGACCTTACTCATTGCTTGCACTTTCAAATAAGCAGCAAAGAAGTTTGCATGGAGCTACCACAGTGACATTTGCACAGTAATGTCCAGATCTTGAGCTTTGTCTCTCTGAACACACACCGTTAAGAACCTCATATACCTCAACAATTTCAGGAGTTGTGCCATTGAGCCTGAGCATGGCTGCAGAATGCTACATCTCTCAACACGCTTCAGACCCTGCTTCTCAAGTTACCTTGCAGGGGCAGAGGACAGCCAGGAACACTGGTTCAGAATGCCAGGGCATGCTGTTCTTTCTGGCCAGTCCTCAGAAAAATATAACTGGAGATGGTATTTGCCTACCAAAGAACTGGAGAATTCTAGAGATGACCAAGCAGGTTACCGAAAAGCAGGTTTCCCTACTGAACATAAATTTTGCACTTGCACTGAATTTAGACTTTAGCATCTTAGAGACCACAGGAATACACCTCCAGAATAAACAAGTATGTTTACCACCTCTATTGTGCTTCTAAACTTATTTGTCCTCATGTCCTGCACAGCATCCTTACAAAAAGCCTCAAAACCTGTTTCCTACCTAAAGCAGGCTTTAATATCCAAGCAGGCTGTTTGTATCTCATTCCATACACATTATGCTTAACTTCAAAATTCACTCTACCTTGTTTATAACACATTATACTAAGTATCACCAGCTTTCTGATGTATCAAACCTACCCACCACCCTCAACTAGAGCAGAGGTTTACAGCCTCTGATCTGTGGATGCTTGAGAGAAGGAAAAGATCCAAGGGGTCACTCTCCAGGCCTTCATAAAACTAAGTAAATAAACCTCTGGTCTGTAGGCTCAAATGCACGGACAGGCTGTCTGCTTCTCCGCTAGAAAATATTGCAAGAATCTGGCAGCTGATAAGCTAGAACAGCAATGCTGTAGAAATGGGGCCTTCAGATGGTATTATTGCACAGCGGAGAGGAGGTGCTACACAACTGACATCTGCACAGAGCCTTCTCCCACAGCTGGCTATCCAGGCTATGGGAAAAGGGCCAAAGAGCACACATCACTTCACATGAGGACACTCATCCTGCTCACTGCATTTTTCCCTGTGTCCTGTTCTTAAGCAAGCACCATGCAGCAGAGTCTCTGTTTTAGTAGATCTTTACATGGTATTGAACCCACAGTGGACAATTGGTAGGTAACAACAACAGTCAATAATCAGCAAATAACAAAAATGTAACTGTGATTTTTCATGTTATCTCTCCCTGCTACGCAGATATATTATCTCCCTACAGATACTACATGAACAATGCTATCTGCCATAGAAGACAGGTCTTGTGCTCTTTGTACATCTCAGCATGGGGCAGATGGGACATTCCTTCTCTCAACTCTTTCCTAATGGCAGGTCATTCTTGAGAAGCCACCAAGCCTGTTAATGTCTCTGGTGGCTAGGAACCTCTTTGTGTTAGGTTTTGGAGTGATGCCTAGCACAATAGAGCCTGAATGATGACAGGGGTCCTGAGGCTGAACTACAGCACAAATAAATGCTATTAATGAAAAACAATCATTTTCCCTAGAAGACTTGCCTCTCTAGGTCTAGCGAGAGCTTTTGGGATTACATTCCTCATGAGGAAAACTTAGCTCATTGACAGTCATACGGAAAATAACTCCATTCCTGGGAGATAAGGGACTGTGACAGGGTAGCAGCTGGTGTTACAAGGTGTGCAATCAAAATGGGAAGGTGAGCTGAGTTCATTGATGGTTTCCACTCTGGGAAGCAGCATGAATCATGTGCCTTTGCCTTCTCTCCCCCTCTCATGGTCCCTGGATCCAGACCCCAGCAGCCAGTGTGCAAGACAATGCTTCAGACTGGATTTGGCTTCACACATTTCACAACTGCCCTTAGGGCCCTTCCAAACACAGGGGAGAGGTGAGATCCAGGGAGAGGTCTGGAAGGATGGAAAGGTGCAGTGGCATTATTTACACACAAACTAGCATAGTCATTTCAAAGGAAACTTCTTCCCAACAGATGACCCCATGACTAGAAAGGATTATGGGTTTGTGCTAGAGGGGCAACAACTGCAAGGTGCTACCACTAACCAAAACGAAAAGTACAGAAAGAGTCCTAATACCACATCTGGATCACACTCTGGAAGCCTCTTCTTTCCCTTCTCCCTCTTTTCTCATTCCCACTGTTTTTAACACCAAGAAAGTTTCACATTTAGACGTGGGTTTTCACTGTTGTGGAAAGCACATGGTTTCTCGGGGCCCCATTGCTGCTTTAACTGAGCCTCCTCTGGGTTTGAGACAGCAGGTCTGTGTAAATTTTGGACCTCAGGAACCTGGGGTAAGAGTCTTTCTCCATCAGGCTGTGCACCTTCCCCTGGGCTTGGTCAAAGCAAGAGAGAGAGGGCTCCTGCATATTTCTTCTTGTCAGCTCCCGTGTCTGGAAGTCTATGTTCACCTGGGAAAAGTAGCAGAAGAGAGTTTGGTACTGAGTGACCAGTTTGCCTCCTTCAAATGGCACATTTGTCTTATCTGTGGCTGTAAATGCAGCAACAGAACTAATGTCCTGCTTCCATCCATGCCTAAACAGCCCCCAAACTCTGAGGGGTTTAGCAGTCCAACATATAAATCCTGCCCCAAATTTGGAAAAGCTGAATGAGATTTATAGTGACCTGAGCACTTCTGAAATCAAATTACTTTTATTCAGGCCCTTAAGCATAGGTTTATGTAGCACATCTTCTAAAAATGCTGACTCAGCCTAACCTCTCTCCTGTTGATCAAGATTTCTCTGGCCCCTTTATTCTTCACTACAGCCCAATATAAGAGTAACTGAACTTTTAGCTGGGTTTATACTGTTACTACATTCTTACTAAATGTTTTTTAACTTTATTGTTATGGATTGTTTGATTTTTCCTGTAACAGCTTTGTGTCACAGTATCTCAAGTGAGGACTTGGTAAAATAAACCACCCTCATGTTATGACTGCCGTTTGTTTGCAAAGCCAACAATGTGAGTTTTCCTGTTTTCTTTCCCTATTGAAGCAGTCAGCATTTGTTATGGTTTAAAACCTGGGTGAAAATATGTTATTTGTTGTTATTAACCCAGTGTCCAGTCTTTAAGGCATCTAAAAAGTAAAGCTGTCTGCCTTAGCTCGGATCACAGCTATATAGATTAACTCTCTGTATCACTTAAGGGTCACTTCACATTCCAGCATGCCAAAATAATGAAAACAGGACCAAATTTTAGGAAGGACCTCATCCAACCTGTGCTCACACTTCTAATCCAGATTCAGCCCTGCAATCCTGAAAATCTCACCAGCTTCAGGAATAACAGCAGGAAGATGCTCACTGAGGGTGATGGGGATTGAAGCATGTCCCTAGACACCCACATCCCCTTGCTGTGGATGCTTCTCCATGGCCTTGCAATACCCTTTCTAGTTCAAAGATGGAGTAAAGAGAGCCCTTATACAGGGATCCCCTCACAGGCACATGTATTGTGACAAGCATCCATGCAGTGTACAAGAGGACCACCATGAGAGAGCAGGTGCAGTAATCACCCTCCTGGTTGTGTTATGAACACAATAACACAGCCCAACGTCAGGATGTACGATCTGACAGTCACAAAGCCTGACAGTACTTGAAAGAGGACTTAACTCCAAGCTTCAGGCTATGACTGCACTTTTTGTTCAGCCCTGAGTTATTGATCGCATCTTTTAGGAGGTCTAATTGAGTTGGGAGTTAGTCAGCAGATAAGTACCCTTCCTCAGAGAGTCAACAAGTTAGTCATTTGTGGGATGCTTCTGTGAAAAATGTCCTTCAAGAAATGAGTCCAATAGCCTGCTCAGGGATTGATAGTAAATGAGAGGAGCAAGGTGAAATACTCCTAGGAAGCTCATAGAGGTTACAAAATGTAGGTTGTGGTTGCCAGTAAACTCACTGGCTGTGACTAATTTAGCATCATCAAGGTGGCTGCCCTAACCATGGGATGAGTCACCTTGAGCAGAGGCAGTTACAGCAGAAGGATGTCATTCCCATCCTTCTTATCCTTTCCTCATCATCACCTCTGGGAGGGGAGGGAGAGCTACCCAGCACCCTGCAAGTCCCTGTTGAGGGAAGTGAACCTGCTTCCTGTGCCACATGGATGCTCTGCCTGCCCAGGGTGCTGGCACACCCACCTCTCGAGGAGCCTGCACATCAATGAACTCCTCAAAGATCCGCTGAGCCTTGGAGGCCAGCTTGGCTGCTGAGCGGGTCTTCTTGAAGTCCTCACAGGCGAGCCAGAACTCCAAGTTTTCCTCACTGAACTCCGTCTTCAAGAAAGCACGGAAAGCAGCCAGCCCATCTGCAAGAGAGATGTGAGGAATTACAGCAGGAGAAGAAAGAGAGTGAGGAGCAATCTCTTTAATAGACATTGCTGTAGTTTAGCCCCACCAGTAACTCAGAACCACACAGCCATTCGCTCATCTTCCTCTTTTCCCCCCTGCTCCTGGCAGGATGGGGAGGAGAACTGAAAGGATGTAAACCCCACAGGTTGAGATAAGAACAGTCCAGTAACTAAAGTATAATACAAAACCACTACTACTAATAAGGGAAATAAAGAAGGGAGAGAATACAAAACTAAGAAAGGAAAGGAAAAAAAAAAACAACAAACACAGGTGATGCACAATACAACTGCTCACCACCCGCTGCTGACTGATACCCAGCCCAACCTGAGTGGTGATCTGGGCCTTCCAGGTGACTCCCCCACATTATATGCTGGGCATGACATGCTGTAGTATGGAATACCCCTTTGGCTAGTTTGGGTCAGGTGTCCTGTCTCTACTTCCTCCCAGCTTCTTGTGCCCCTCCTCACCGGCACAGCATGAGAGATGGAAAAGTCCTTAATCAGAATAAGCATTACTTAGCAACACCCAAAACATCGGTGTGTTGTCAGCATTGTTCTCAGATTAAAGCTAAAACACAGCACTGCACCAGCTACTAGGAAGGAGAAAAATAAGTATTACAGCTGAACCCAGGATAGACATCTTTCCATCCAACCCTGCCTACTAAGGACCATTTGACTTTTCTCCCCAGGTCTGTGATTCCAGGATGTGTTCATAACTTACACCATTGCATCAGGTGAACTCTTGTAAGCTGCCACAAAACCAAACATCCTTTGGTGTAACTCTGAAAAAGTGGTTTGCTAGCTACCAGAGCAAAAGGCTTTCTTCAAGACTGGGGCACCTAACCTTCATAAAGTTGCTCTTGAAAACATCAGGCTTCAATGATACAGTCTCTTTGCCACAGCATCTGTGCATCTTAATGCAACACTTTGTAATGTCCTATCTGCCATCAAGAAAAACCTTTAATAAAACATAACATCTGTAGACTTGTCTCCTATGTTTTCTGTCACTTTGCTTTATTGCCTTGTGACATATTTTTAGTTCAGATTTAAAGAGAGGAAGGATCTTGAAGAGTCTGTTACAGCTACAATAAAGAGAAGAGAGAAAGGACATGGCATAATTACTACTTGTCTAGTAGGGGGTAAAAGTGTTCTTATCACTTGCTAATGCTTAGCAATTGTGACAGTGCAGTAATGTAATCTGAGTCAGCCAGGACAGATTAGAAACAAGGAAAGATTTATTAGGCAATCTGTGTCCTCTTAAACCCCTGCTTGGGCGTATTTATGGACACAGCTATTGTATTTTATTTCCTTTCCCTGAATGGCACCAGCAGAGTTGAAGTAGCTGAAGGATTCACACATGCCCTTTTCTTTCCTTTAGCCTTGGGATAAATTTGGCTCCTAAATTTTGGTTTGTTGTTTTGCTTTGGTGGTTTTGTTGTTTTTTGGGTTTGTTTTTTTTTTTCCCAGTAATATGTTTCTAACTTTTCCTGGTCTTTTTCTATAGGGTCTGAGTATTTGTACTTCATAACTGGAAACCTCTTGAGTCAACACTGGTTATTTCCAAGCAAGTGTCTAAAAATACAGATGGAATTAGGAATGCACTTGGCAAGATCAGACTCCCCAGAAGGATGAGAGGAGCAAGTGCATGTGTGCCTGGCAAGGATGGACAAAGGCTAACGGGGGGTTGCAGGACCTGAACTGCTGCAATGCTGTGAGCTGGGGGCTCCATGTGCCCTCTTTCTGCTGTGAGAGATCTCAGCAGAGCTGCCTTCCCTCCTGTCTCTCCTGGCAGGGGGCATGGGAGCTGAGACAGACCCCAAGGGGCAACACTTGATGCTTGGTGCAGGTCATTTTCACACATCCACAGCAAGTCCAAGCCCACTGAACATGTCACAGGACCCATCATAAATTCCCTAGAAGCTTTGTTCTTGCCTATACTAAGTATGGGAGGAGAAGCAGTAATGTAACACTGCCCTTTTTCTCCCTTGTATGTCCTAATATTGTTCCTGCTTCTCTTGTTTCCAGTAACAACTTAGAATACGGAGATATTTTTCAGCTGTAGGTCCTGAGCCTCAAGCCCTAAGAAATGGCCCTGAGTGTTGAACAGCAGCTAACAATGCTATTTCTGGCTGTGCATAAGTCAGCGGAGATGTCCAACTGCCCAGATTCTCAAAGTGAAAGGCAGAAAAGATATTAGGCCAGACAGGACCAAATTGCAGGCTAAATCTCTCCATACTATGTTTCTCAAAGCTCCTTTGTCAATGGGCCCTGCACTACTAACTAGTCCATCAGCAGTCCACGTTGCAAAGAACACAGCAATTTGTGGCTAAAATAGGTATATCCCATCTCAGTTATGCTTGCTTCTGTCAGCTCCAGTAGGGCAAGAAATAGCTGTATCATACCAACTTGTCCTGCCACTTCTTAATTAATGCCCTTTTAGGAAATCAGGTTTTCAAACTGCTGCTGTGGACAAAAACAGAGCTTTTGTCCATGAGCACTGCAGAACAACTAACAGTGCAAATTGTGGGTTCAAGCCTGGGGCAATAATGTGACATTAGCCCTGGCGAAGCCTTGCAGAGCAGAGTGCCAAAGGCATGTCTGGGAGCAGGGTCCCTGTAAGGATCATGCTGCCTGTGGCTGCTTTGAGCATCTCAGTGAGTAGATAAATGCAGTGAATGAGAGAGATATTTTAGGGCTGTTCCCCTTCCAGTAACTTAGAAGACAATATTTTTTCAAAACCTGTGTCCTCCTTAATACCTACAAAATTCACAGGGTCTGTGGTGGGAGACAGTGGAGGATTTGGGAGCAAGGAGCAGGAAGTCTTTGCAGGAGGAAAAGGAGAAGACATAGCAGCAGGCTGACAGGTTTGAGAAAGAAGAAAGCACAAAAGTGAGAAAGCTGCAGTTGCCCGAGATGTATGTCATTTTACCTATCATTAGATCCTAGGGTGTTTGGCAAATATTCCAGCACCCAAGCACTCTGCTTTGACTATACATGCTCAACTGTGTGTCCCTGTAGAGGTCTTGCTCCCGTTTTTCTGTACTGGTCTTTTTTCCTCCCTCCCCTTTCCCCTACAACAGCCCCAGAGCATCCGGACTGACAAAGAAACAGCAGGAGCAGTAGGTTTGCATGGCAAATATAATATCTGCAAAGCATACCACCTATAAAATATGATACTGGCTAAAAGAAGGGGACATTACGATTGATGCTGTGAGGAAGGAGTTTGCTTCAACCCTGCACTGGAGAGCAACTGAAGCAGGTCTCCCCTGATAACAGGTTTCTGTATGCTCTGCCTCATGCTCTCATGTCAATCAGATCCTTCTTATCTTAAAGTAAGTTTAAGCAGCAGATAGATTCATAGTGTCTGGCAGTTCTCCTCCTTATATAATCCTGTTGTGCCCTCCTCACAGCCATTGAGGAGCCGGAAATTATAAGGCTGGACCTGAGAATTCCTTGCCAGAATTTGACCTGGATGTTGACTTTAATCTCCTCCTGCACATGAAGCACTGAATTGCAGTGTGGTATGAGCATCACCTACTGAGGCATCCTCTTGAAATATCCTGGAAGATGATCCAAGCACCCAAAAAATATGACTCCACAGGGATGTTTTACAGAAAAAACACAAAAATTAAAAGCTGGATTAGAGGTCTTCAGATACAACAGCATAAGATATCCTTAACATGTGTAGCCTAAAGGTATGTCCATTTGAGAAGACAGATATACTAGCATATACTAGTATAGATCCACAGCCCTTCAAGACAACTATTGACCTATTATTCAGGAATTTGATTCAACAGTGGTGAGCCTTGTGTGAAGCCAAAGAAGTATGTCAGTACTGATGGAGTAGATAGGATGAAGGCAAAGAAATTAGCTCTTCTGTTGAGTGTCTAAAGCCTGAAAGAGAAGTGGAAGACATTGCTTTTTTACTTTTGCAGTGTAAATGTAAGCTTCGAAATGCCTGCTCTCCATTCAGATAGACCATGGGAATGCACAAGAGACAGGAAGGACTGGGCAAGTTCTTGTACATTACACTATCCCACAATACTGCAGAGCACTGTACAGCTGTAATCCTGCATTTCACCTGTGAATTGAACGATGACAGGAATTTTTGTTTTATAGATGATGACTGCCGGGCAGATCAATGACTATGTCATTGGATAGGTACTTAACTCAGATGTTCCTGACATCCCATTCAAATGGTGTTCTTTGGGCCATGGAGAATGGATCTTTCCAGTAAAAAGGGCTGTGGAGGAAGGGACTGAAGTGGCTAGCACAAAACACAACAGAGGTCTTAACTAACACAAGCTTCCCCAACATGAGGAAGAGCTGAGATTAGTGGCTTAAATCATTCAGGCAGACAGTTTAATAACCAAATGTTAGCCACTGTCAGAGTGAGAAAGGGATCAGCAGTGATTTATTTAATGCACGCATTTCACACCATCAGTAGGGAATAACAGTGGAGTCATTATGGCTGGTAGATGGAATAGCTCTATGGAGCATATTTGGTCCAGGCCTGAAGAGGCAAGGCTGCAATGCTCTGTGTAGCATATGTTCATGCTCTCAATGGTGCTTAGCATTGCTTCATTGAACGTTAGGTGCCTGTCACCAGCACAATGCTAATGCTAATGCTGTTCTGGCTTAGAAAGAACTAGGAGTAGGCTGGGATATTCCTGTGCTGCGTAGGAAGAGGAGCAATGTGTAGACAACAGAAGGAGGAGGACAACAATAAAGTTAGGTCAGAAGAGTACAGAGATCACAAAAAATTGGAGAGGGGGGACTGAGATAAAAAAAAATGTAAATTCAGGGTAAAGGTTTTCTGTGCTATATGCTTCATTGAGAAGTCACTAAGGGTTGAGGACAGACTGTCCTGGTGGATTCTGGACAAATGTCAAACCATGTGTGTCCAGCCTGCAAGGGGTGCAAAATGAGACATCCTATTGCTTGTATTTCCCTCCAGCAGCCTGTCAAAAGACATCTCCATCTGGCTGACCGGCCTGTACCTCCTGGGCATGGGTACAGAGAGGGGACTACTCCACAAGTACTCACATGAATGCACACAGACTCTGCAGACCACACTGAGCTCCAAGTCCCTAGGAGCCTTTGCTAATCTGCACTGGCACAAAATGGGAAAAGATGCCAAAATCTAGCATGTGAAAAACACTGGTTTTGCTCCCTGGACACCCAAGGAAGCATGCTGCATATGATCTGTCTCTTCCTCTCCCAATTTCCTGGTGTAAGTAAAATCAAACTCCTCTCTCCTGTTGCTTGCCACGCTCAGAAGCCCTGACCCAAGGGAACACTGCTACCCTGTGCTTGTGTCTCTTGCAGTGAACTCAGACAAGGCTCCTGCTGTAAAAAGGGGACTGACTGGTCAGCCAGTTTCAAGTTGATTTACTTCACCCATTAGCAAAAGCAAGTAGGGTATCATTGTATTGACCTATTCATCCAGAGGTATCAACAAAACAGAACTGAGCTGCATCCTACCATTCAACACTGGTTACTCTACAACAGCTAGGCTGTGATGTGTAAGTCCCAGTGCCAGTGCAGAGAGAAGGTGAGGGTTTAACAGAGAGAGCCTTTCTGCCTGCCCTACTGACAAACTCTTGCTAATGTCAACACAAATTATCCCTTAAGTGACCAGGGAATTAATTCAAATCAGTTCACTCTATACAGAGGGACATTGCCCAGACTGGGAATTTCTGGAGGCATGGAACTGCTTCAAAACCTCAGAGTTTTCAAACCTCTGCTCAAGATACTGCCAGACAGCAGGATGTCAGAATCAAACATTACCTACAGAGGTAATTTATTAAAACAACGTGGGGAGAGAGGAGGGGGAGGAGGGCTCCAGAGGGCCATCACACTTCAAAGGATATTTGACAAAAATCAGCATAATGACACTCTCCCATAGGGTCTGCATAATGTGTGGTACCTATTCTGGTACCTTCCATTTAGAAATCTTTTGGAGACTCGTGAAAATAGGAAGTGAAAGAGTACAGTTTGCCTTTCCCATAAAGAGTACTGCAGCCTCGTGAACCTCCTCTATATACAAGGTCAGCCTGCTCACCTTGGCACTTCAGAGAGTCTTTTAAGGGAGCTCTGATCCACTTTCTTGTTCCTTGGAATTCTTTTCTGCACTGTCCAACCCGTTGAAATATTACCCATAATGATTGCTTCATTTTCAGCTGATACATCCATCTCCTGTGTCCTACTTGAGCACTCTGGGTTTTTTCCCCCAAAGAACAGGTTGGCTGGAGGGGACCCTAAACTACTTTAACATCTGACCATGAGAAAGCACCACTCAAACCCCCTGAAATCAGCATCACAATCTCCCTTCCAAAATTGATGAATTGTCCATCTAGTAAAGAAAGATTTTATGACAGAAATGTCAATCAGAAGAGGTCTACCTGCTGATGTTGTGAGCCCCAGGCAAAATCCTCCCTGAGCCCAGCTGCTGCTTAGCCCATGCCCCCAAGCATGAATCCAGACTTTCCCTGGCTAATATTGTTCACCTGAGCAGTCACAGGGAAATTACAGAGACAGTTCTGTCCTTCTCTCACCACTTAAAGTACATTATTAGCTGGCAGCTTCACCATAGGCAGATGCAGCCAGGCCAGGCACTGCTTTTCTTACTCTCAAATTTTGGTCAGATAAAGCAAAAGACACGCTTACCTGTCTAACATCAGCACATCTCTAACAGCAAAAATGCAATCCTTCTTTTCTGCTTTCATAGCAGATCTCTGGCAATGCTCAGTGGTTTTGATACAAGTATACCTAAGTAAAACCACAATGACTTTACTATATAACTGAATTTATGGATACATGCTTTTCTCTCCTTTAAACCAGTGTAACTAAAACAACACTTCTGTTTCAACAGAGCTTTCTGCATTTGCACCTTGACTGCCAGGCTTGCAATTCCAGAAACTTTAGGTGCAGAACAGTTGTAATATATTCCTTTAGAAAGTAGTTTATTAAACAACAGGTTTTTTTCACTAATCACAAGGCAATGTCACTGTAAATGCTGATGAAAAAAAAAGAGGAAAAAGAAAAAAGATTAATTTAAATTTTAAAGATCACCTTCTATTGTTATTGGGAACTGAATATTTTTCATTAGGTACCAGAGTTATCACAGATACTTTCCACTCTAGAGACAGGAAAAATTCTGGTAATTCATCACTCTATAAGGCTAATCTATTAATAAAACCAGAAACCCTTGTGGAGGCTGTTGGACAAAATAATTGAAATAAGGTTTGATTTAGCATCTGCAGCAGTCAGCTGAAGAGGGAACAATCTGTATAATGTCAGTACACAGATGCGCAAATTCACTGGCTTTTGTAATAAAAGAACTTTTGCTGCAGTCTGTATCTAAGAAGGAAAATTTCAGCTTTTACAGTGGTGGAGGTGGAACAGGGGCTCAAGTACGGAATTGCAATGCTGATGTGAATATCCTGTCCTCCCCACTCCTCATTTCCCAGGCACTCAATAGTCAAACTGGTACATTTTTCCCTTCCTGTTTTGAATTTCCACAAAATAAACATTCCCTCTTGGCCATACCCAGCAACACTATATTTCCCCCCCCCCCCTTATTGGCTTCAAGAGCAACAATCTCAACAAGATACTGCTGCTAAAATTATATATTGCTTTTTCTGCCTTGGTCAGCCAGCCTGTTTTAAAGTTGTCACTTAATTCCCTGCCAAAACTGTTGTCATCTCAGTAGAAATCCAGCAAAATTACACTTTATATAAAAAAAATATTACTCTACACTTATATTTAAAAAAATAAGTGCAGAAAAATCTGAATCTCTAAGAAAGCCAAACAGTTCCTTGTTGCAATAAAATGGTTCACCACCCACATTGACTCTTGACTCTCTCTTGTTTTATTCTCCAATAGAAACACATCAATGAACATATACTGTGAGCTTCTCTGTCTTGTTTATAACTTCCCAGTGTGAAAATGTTGTTGAAGTTGAATAATGTTTTCTGAACAGAGCTGATATGATCGATTGAATGAAGTGGGGTGCACTGATTATACATTTGCATAAGGTTTCTGGATGTGAAATTTTCAAGTTCGCATTGGCAACTGTCAATTGGATTCTGCTAAGGGCTACCACACATGATTTCTCTTTTACAGAGCAAGTTGTTCAAGGTTACTGAACCACGTACACTGTTGTGTTGTAGAAAAGGCTGCACTTCAACACAGCATAGCTGCACAGCAGCTCAGACGAGCAGCTGGAGGGAGAGGGAAACAAGACAGTGCCATGGATCTCAGGGGGCTTTAGAGAGCTGAGAACCTGCTATTTGCTTGTGGGGAAAGACTGGATCCAGGGGAACATTCCAAAAGGTGGTACACATGAGTACTTCCTTGAGGTCCTCCCTCTAGCACATCCCCATGAGCTGGAGAAGACTAGATCTTGGGCTAATGACTTTATCAGTTGTGATCACTCAGTCAAGAGCAAAGCCAGGAAGGAAACCCATATAAACTCACTCCTTTTAACCAGAGGCCAAGTCCTGCCTATAAGTTACTGTGAGCATTGCCTAGTGGGTAGTAAGGAGCTACCTGAGGGACCATTTCTGCTCTATGCAATGCATAGTTTGCTTTAGCTACAACCAGTATTAAGGGTATGAGGGTAAAAAAGGTAGACTTTGATTTCTACTCACATTTATGGGACAAAAGGACATCAAAAGAGTCTGCCCATCTTGATGCTTCTTCTGTTGACAGCCTTCTGTAAAGAAAGGAAGGGGTAAGTTACAGACAGCCCATGGCCACTGGTTACCTCTAGGGCTGTTTGACAAGAACAGCAAGGAAGGCTGGAATTCTCACTTAACATTGGAGGGCTACAATGTCAAGGTCTCCAGGTGAGCAAGTCACCCTTGGCTCCCTTTAGAATCAGTAAGAGGAAACAGAGGGACTTGCAGGAACTTGACTCTCTTCAACTCACATCCCCAGGTAAGTGGGTAAAAAGATCAGATGAATCACACCCAAAAAGGGACTAATTTTACCTCACAGACTCTAAGCAGAGGCCTAGAGAACAAGTTCAGATGTAGACATTTACACTGTAAAAGCCAAAATTCAAGCAAAATTAAACCCACCCCTGAGGACTGTTTATCTCTCTTTCTTGACTTTCAGGGGAAGATTAAAGTCTTAGCTCAGGTGTAAGCAGTGACTTGTGATCATATGAATCCCATCCCACTCATCCCAAATCAGGACTCTGGATTGTCTGAAGCATCTACCGTGAGTGTTGTGCAAACTAACACAGAACTTTCTGGGTAGTGCTTAACAGCAAGGCTTAGCTAAAGCAGACAGTGACCTGAAATTGCTGGTCACCTCTTACAGTGACTCAACTGTTCAGACTTTGATTTGTGATGACAAAGGGGTAAATTACATCCTCAAATATGTGTAGACATGTTCCACGTGCACTGTCCCCACTGCTGTACATGTCCTGTCTCACAGAACTCGTATCAATGATCAGGGTATTTTCTGAAAAAGCTGTTCCTGCTGTATCAGCACAGTTTTGTTTTCCTTCTTCCTTGTGGCTAAAAGAACTAGTCAAAGCTTATATGAAGTACAATAAAAGGAGGACAATACTGGAAGAGGTGGTGGGCAGGGAGGGGAAGGACAGAAATGGGGTTGGGGTGAGATGCTGCAGCTATACTCACTTCAAAGCCCGGTTGGGCTTGTCCGGAAGAATAGCTGTGAAATCATTATATGAGTCTGATTTGTGAGACAGGCAGCCCAGGCGAGTCCTCATCCCTCTGTTCCTGTGGTCGATGTCGGGGAGCAGCGATGTAAGCAGGGGAAAACAAAAAAAGATACTGATTATAAGTCTAGCCAGAGAGGAAAAAAAAAAAGGCCCAAGACAAACCAAAATAAAATAGAACAAAAAAACCTCAGTGTTCTCTGTGCCTCATCAGACCTGTGTCCCTGGTTCCCTCATCTGTGGGAGGGACCCTGAAACATCTTCAGTGAGATGCCAAATAGTCTCTAAGGACAGACAGCACCAGAGCAGCTGAAGGCTCACCCACACCAGTCATTCAGCTGCTCTGACTGGCAAAAAGACTTTCAAAGACTCCACTTTGGGATGGTTTCTTGGAAATCCTGCTCGGTGAGGTGTGGAAAGAGAGCAAAGGGCAGCAATACCAGAAATAAGTCACCATGATCCAGCAGCACCAGAAAAAGCCCAAATAACAGGGTTTGAGGGCAGAAGGAGAAGGGAGGAAAAAGAGAGGGAGTAAGGCACCTACAAGTTGAGCCTGTGCAGCAGAGCCATTAAACTGTGGCTAGGATCAATCCCAAGTAGCTTCCTTAGGCTTAGGGTTACATAAGCAGGCTAAAACTGGCTCTTTCCTGACAGGTTTACCCAGGCAGAAAATGGCTTTATTGCTTTTTTCCCTCTGAATTTCAAACCAGACTCAGAGCCTTTGTGCCTCTATCAGCCCCTCATGTCCTTGCCAGCCCCTTCCCAGGATAGAAAATGTTTCCACAGCATCCTTCATTACATAATCCTGGGACATGGAAGAACACAAAAGGAGAGGGGGAAAAACCCACACACATGCACTATACAGGACTGGCATTATCTCCTCTCAAAAACACAGAGATGTGTGTTAATGATTTTACATGGTTTCTAGAAGGGCAGAGTGTGTGGTTTGCCTCTCCAGCTCAAGGTCATCTCTTATGCTAGATTCCCAAGACATCAAATAAGGCCATCCTATCCTCTAGACCACAGGAGGAAGATGTAGTGACCTACTCTCCACTTCTCAGCTGCTGGACACACTGAGCTGAGGAAAGCCCTTCCCTGAGCTCTGCTGCCAAACAGATGCTAAATACTTTCTGTGAATGTAGAGGGAAGTACATTATTTTTCTCTTCCATATGTAATTCTTGCAGAACACTTCAGCACCAGCAACTGAACCAATCTGTAGCATGCCTATTTCCCCCTTCTCCTCCCGCCCTTCAGAGAGTTTCTATTATTGCACATTTTAATGTAATCTTAAAGCAAATTAAATGTTAATTAAATGCAATGAGTGTCTCCCTGGCGCAGCACAGGCAGCTCGCAGCAGTTAACAAGCACAAAAACCTGGAGAACTTCAGTTGCAGGAATTGTTGCACAGCCTCAAACTATGGACCCATGGCTAGTGGTTTTGGGATGTTACACTTCATAAACCTCAAACATCAGTGCAACAAGTGTTTGTAAAGTGCTGTGTTCCTGTCTGAGCATGCTGGACCTGCTGTGCTCAAACAGACATTGAGCTCACTATAGGATCTTTCTGGTACCTTTCCTGATACCTCCCACCTCCAACCTTTGTCTTGTCTGCACTATTTTTTCTAGCAAGCTCACGAATTTCGCAGTGAAAGGTGTGACATGCATTACCGCAGTGCTGCTCACATTTCTCTCTGATGCCTGAGATCAAGGCACTGCAGCAGGGAATCAGAGTGTCTGAGGGACAGAGACACTGCGCCATGTGCAAGGAACTTGTCTCTCGTGGAACACTGATCTCTAGGTGAGGACGTTCAAGACAGGACACAGGAGAGAGGAAAAGAATCTGGGTCCGTGGGAGGTGCAGAGGCAAGGGAAGGGCAGGAGGAAAGAGGGGGCACCACAGCAAGCTGAAAGGCTTCCTTGACAAGGTAGGCAACGAACGACAAGATGGGCAGGGATGAGAGATGCATCATGTCTTTTCAGTTACCTCCGTGGGATCAGTAAGGCAGCCATTCAGGCATCCAGTTATAGTTAACCCTTTAGCTGGCTGGCTTGGACAGCAGTCGGGGCTGTTTGCAGGAGGCAGGAGTGCAGGAAGGAGGGATTTACTGTTTCATGTCCTAGCACTTAAAAATGTACCAAATGATCCTCTGGAAAACAAAAGGAGGGCCAGCTGTTCTCAACCCATTTGATCCTTTCCTCCCAGCGTGGAAGGTCAGTTTCTCAGTGGAAGATGTTCAGAGTTAAGGGATGATCACAGTGGAGAGACAGCATTTCCTTCTAAGACCAAGACTGCAGGTTAAGTCCAGCTTCAGGTCTAAAGTGATTTGAGTTTGGTGTCACAGCTCACCATGGAGCAGCAGGAGTTGGCATTATCGCACTCATCATTCAACACCTCTGAAGATCTCTCTCCTCAACAGGCAGAGTTCCGTGCTGACCTCGCTAAGAAGACCAAACTACCTCTTGTCCCTGTCCTTCCAGGTCATGGCTGATGTTACTGGCCAGGCATCATGGAAAAGCTGGCACTGCAAATAGAATAAAGGAGAACTTTCATGTGTCTGCAGATGCTGGTCCTTTCACCATCACAGGCTTAAGCACTCACACAAAAATAACTCAAAGAAAGCATCTCCTCTTTGGGGTGTTGGGAGCCTGTGGGGAGCCACCAAGGAGATGTACAGTCTGCAAAGGGGAAGGAAGGAAGGAGGGAAAGAGGGAGGTACAGGGGAAGGAAGGAAGGAGGGAAAGAGGGAGGTACAGGGGAAGGAAGGGACGGTAATGTCCCTGTGAGCCTTGGCACATGGGCAGCTGACTGAACAAATTTCACATCAGAGTGTGAAGGTGAGGTCCACCAGCCAGGAGACCAATGGAATAGAGCAGGACTGTGTGGTGAGCTAAGGGCAAAGGTTTCATATTTGCCAGGACAGGACCAAGCTCCAGGTAACCTCCATGTCCTCTTGTCCCAAGAAAAAAATGGAAGAGGAGACAAAAGAACTGGTAAGAGTAGAGGCTGTGTGCAAAGGAACCAGGACCCTGCTCTGCTGGGGCCTGGGGAGATCCCAGAGCTTGGGCTGTCCAATGCAATATCCCTTTTAAAATCTGATTACATTAAAAATGCACAAAGCCTCATCCCAACTAAATTAATGGAACTGGGATTGTGTTACATGCCAGTGAGTGTATTTCCTTAATCCTTACCCTGACCGGCTGCTTCAATGTGCTTTAACTGAAACCAATCCTTGTAATTCCTTAAGCCCCTTCAAATTTTCTCATTAACAGCCTCACCCGCATGTGGGACCATAGCACATGATTTTCTAGAGTCCAGCAGCCCCTACTCCTCTTTCCTGCTGCTACTGCAAAGCGACAGCTGGAAGCAGAGCTAGGTGCCCTCTCCCTTGCAGCTTCCTCTAGCAGCCTGCTTTTTGGGATACTGTTATGAAATAGCCTTCTGCTTGCCCCTGCTCCCACCCACTTGCCAGCCCCCACAACAACAACCTACCCAGCTAGGCAGCATTGAACTTCCCTGTGATCCCAAAGTCTGTATGACTTCACAGATGCCAAGACCTACATTTCCTGTGAAGGCAATCCCACTGCTAAGCTGACATACCCACGGATATTTCCTCTGATTGCAAATAAAGCCAGTCATTTTTGACTTTAGAAATACAATCTGTGCCATCTGGTAAAGGCATCCTGGTAGGTGTCCATGGTGAGGTTTTTCGCGTCTCCCTCCATCCTTCATCCTACCTCCCCCTCCTACAAAAAGACCCCAGTCAAGGAGAATTGCCTCATCATGAATGTGTTTTGGGGTTTCTCCTTGGGAGACAGAAAGGGTATGATTGTGACATGCAGGTTATCAAACCACCCCAGAAGATCACCTGAGCAAAGATAAAGAAACCATCCCAATAGAAAAATAATAGCAGCACAAAGGTTAAAAACCCCACAATAAATGCAACAACAACAACAAAAAACTAAACAAAACAAGCCATGAGATCTCAGGGGCTTCAACATATTAAGACCATTCATTCAAATGCAGTGAATGCCAGAAAAAAACTGAACAGGGGCACTGCAGACAGACAGACACAGAGAAAAAAGATACTCACTGCCTTTGACCTGTCCTCTCTGCCAGTGGGTCTGTGTGGACAGCGTGGTCAGAGAGGCTCTGGGGAGAGAGCAGAATGGTCTTCTTCAGAGACAACCCCCTGCACAGGGTGAAAGTCTCACTTTGACACCCCTCCCCTCCCCACCTCTCTCCGGCCAGCAGCCGCGCAGCTCAGAGCAGCTCTCACATCCAGCAAACCCCTACAGCAGCCTCAAGCAAGCAGGCTGATGCTCTGCTGTGCAGCTGGCTCCCACAGCTCACCAGCGGCACTGCCGGGAGCCCACCGGAGCAGCACGTTTCGCTGTATCCCCTCCGCACCCACCTGGCAGCAAAAGCCCAGCTTCTCCCCCGTTGGAGATGGGGGACTGCTCTGCACGTGCGGTGGATGCCAAAGTCTGGCAAGGAGCATCTGGGGGTGGGGAGGGGGAGATGCCTGCAAAAGCACTCGCTGTTGTCACCCTCGGTATGTTGGAGAAAAGCATCCGCCTGCACCATTTTAATCGGCTCCTCTGAGGTTTAGGGAAGGTTGCTGCCTCAGATCACAGATCATCAGGAGTTGCCACAGACATTAAGGATGGGAGAGTTTAATTAAAGTGACCAGATGTCAGCTGGGCCAAATAAAATTTTGGCAACAGGCAAGGGAGGACCTTTCTGCAGGGCATGGGATGACAGAAATAAAAAAATCTGCTTGGCAAGTCACTAATGTGACTGACCCCTTGCATCCATTTCCCCTTCTTTCACCTGATGTGTGCAGTCCTGCTCACTCCATGCAACCTCTCTCAGTGTGCTCACCCTATGGTTATAGGCTCAAATTCCCTTTTCACTCCTGCACCCACACCTTCATCCTCCAAAGGATGCATATAATATATCCAGTGCCTCACCCCAGAGACTCCAACAACCTAACCCAGGGCTCCGACACAGTGCAGCTGCAGCACAGCCCCAACTCTCAGCACAACATCTGGGTGTCACGCAGGCTGCACAGGCATTGCTGTGTGTCACTGACTCACTGAAAGCTCAAGCATGAGATCTCCATTGCTTTATTGCTTTTTTGATCATAATGAAGTTGATCAACAACAAAAAAAATATAAATAAAAAGACCCTCTGCAGTTAAACAACTCAGTCTCCTTTTCCTGGAAACATGTAGCCTCCCTCTGCTAAAAAAACTGCTGTGCCTAACATCCTGGTGCTACTAGCAGGAAGCATGTCTTGAGATAGCACATTATCACCAGGCAACATTCCTAGGCAGAGACAGAATCTTGCTAAACTTACTACAAAACCAAAGGGATTAGTAGCACTACAGTAATGATCCCAGCTCTCCATCATCTTGGTTCCCTCTTTCACAGCTCAATGCAAAAAGGAAATATTTGCCTTGTTCTCATCCTCCAATCACAAAGCCCAGATCATCCTGACTCAGATTAATCATGTCTCTAGTTATCAGAAGACAAGCATTGAGAAAATATCATGGCAGGTACAATCTCCTCTCAGGCAAGGTCAAAGGTTGAGGTTCATCTTATGCCTCTGCAGCCTGTTCTCAAACAGGCTGGTTTGTTCAAGTTAAATAATGCTCAGCAACCTTTTCCCAAACACAAGGTAAATTTAATACAACATCACCAAGGGTTTAACTTTTATCATGTAATTTTTACTCCAATGCATTTCCACATTTCCAGGTTCTCTCTGAGTAACCACAGGGTATCACAAGTGTTGTTTTCATAATACTTCCAGGGCAACTCTCAGATCTCATTTACACACACACACAGACACTGTGGGGTGGAAGAGGTCAACAAAATGTTAATCAACAAAGCTCTAGATAATTCTGGTCCCTTATTCAGATACCTGGACTTTGCTACAGTCTCAAACAGATCAAAAACTCTGATCTACTAACTCTGGATGGGAGAAACCAGAGGACCCCATGAGTGCTCTCACTTCTCCTCCTGCTTTTACACCAGTTTTTCATATTTCCATCTCACAGCCATGACCAACATAGACAGAGACCGTATTTCTATATTCCTATTTCTCCAATATATAAGTACAACCTTTTTGTGACCTCAGTGAGAACCTGTAACAACCCACAAACATCTCCAAACATCAACAGTTTTTTCTTCTAGTTTCTGCGGCCAGGTGTGAGTTAATGCAGAGCAAAAAGAAGTGAACTATGCTGATACAGGCATTATTGGAGATGTAATTAAATTGCAGGTAAAGAGAATTACATTTTTTACAGGGTAATATTTTAGAAAGCTTCTGTGCAGCGGAAGAGTTTTATGGCAAATTCCCTCTAAAACAGCTCTCCTGCTTTTGACTACTCTGTAGCTTCTATTTAAAAGCTTTTAATGAAAAAACTCATTTTGATATTAGGCTTGAATCCCATCCAAAATTTTAAATCTCTCCAACAAATACATTGAAGCAATTTCCTCATGACCTGCTAACAGCAAACACAAGTGGTGAACATGTGCAGTGTTGGGAGTGTTGGTCTGTCACTGGACAGGGTGGAAGGGAATTTGCCAGCCTGTTCCCTGAATGTTAATCTTCTCTCCACCATCTCAGGGTCATTTTCACCCTCCCTATTATTTTAAATACCTCCCTGCCTATTCCATGTGTTTTGTTCATTGATCATCATTCAAGTCTTTTCTACGCAGAAATTTCTGGACCAAATACCTCCTACAGTTTCACTTGGTTGCAGTTTCTGCCACCCAACTGCTAGATAGAATTGCATGGCCTGAAGATATCTCTTCCTTCCAGTACATCTGTCCTTACACATCCAGCTGGATCAGGAAGGCAGCTTTAGCTGGTAGTTGTGTGGCTTTTGCCTCTCCAAATACAGAGCTGCTCCTCCCAGGGCTGGCAGCTAATCACCCTTCTCAGGTGGGAGATGGAAGATCAGAGGATGCCTACACTGCCTAGCTCATTTGCTTGGCTCACATCTCCAGTGGCTTTGCCTTAAACAAACTTCTTCACCTTGACATTTAAGCAGACTTTTCTGTCTTCTCACACTTGCTCTCTTTCCACAGGGGTCTGCTGCTGCTCTAGGATTCCATTATTCTATGCTTAACAAGCTGTCACGCCAAGCCTGCCACTGTTGCTTCCACTTCTCATTTCTGACTTTGTGCCCTTGCCATATTTACAGTGATCCATGCCACAGGGGCTTTGAAATTCTTTGGGGTTGCATTCGCTCTTCTTTTGTGTCTTTTCCTGGGTCTGTGCCAGCATCTCTCTTTTCTAGTACTGTGATGCAAGGAGCTTGTTCGAGGGTGTGCTTCACAACTTCCTAGCCCAAGAGGTTTTCCCTGGTGCCAAGAAAGTGCCTATTCAGACTCCTGTGATGTTTGGCAGATACATCCTCAGAGGTGGAATCATTCTTTGGAATGTTTTCATGAGATCCTGTTGCCTCTATGATCTCTCTCAAAGATGCTCAGTCATGTAGGTCCTGTGACTGAAAATGCCAGTTACATGAGGCTGACTGCTTCCCACAGTAGTCACTGCTTTGGGAATTCAGGTGATCTGCACGCTGCAAAGCCTGTCTTTATCTCACCTACAAGCCTGCAGCACTTGGTCCACTTCTGCTGTGATGGGCTTGATGGAGGACTGGAAAGAACAACTGCCCTTGACCTTGAGTGACAATCCTAGCAAATCTCTAATGACACATATGGTAATTCAAAATTTATCCAGAATCCAGACTGCTACCTATATGGGCCTGACCCCAAGGTAATTCAGATTAATAATTAGTTTACCTCCAGAGCTTGCTGTTCTCTAACACTATTTGCAATTAGAAGAAAATTTTTAGTAACAGACATTTGATATGCAATGTTATGCTCATTATGGCAGGCTCCCTGCCTGCTTGTTTGAGGGTCCACTAGAAAACACACTTGGTCTAGCATAAGGTGACTATCTGGGGAGGAAGAAATTACAACTGACATAGATACCTTCCTAAACTGCAAAACAAATCACAGACTTGTCTTACTTGTAAAGAAAACCACAAGAACAGATCCCCTCCTAAAAAGGAGCTCCATGAAATATCCAGACATGTAGCTCAGAGTGTCTTTAAGGGATTAATTTTTCTATTCACCTTAAACCTCAAATCATTCTCCACATCAGGCCTGGCAAGCATGAGAGCCTGAAAGGTGAAACAAGGAGAGCTTGAGTTTCAGGGGTAGGTGAGGAAACCAAGCAGCAGATATACCAGATGGGGGATTGATAGAAGAAGCCACTTCACATGTGCTAACAAGTGCAGGAAAGAGAAGACACCCACTGAGTTGAACTCCCCTTGAAAATAAAAGGCTATGTTTAAAAATAAAAGTGAATTACATAA
Organism: Melopsittacus undulatus; assembly: GCF_012275295.1. Lineage (NCBI taxonomy): Eukaryota > Metazoa > Chordata > Aves > Psittaciformes > Psittaculidae > Melopsittacus > Melopsittacus undulatus. Next base: position 29,835,081 of record NC_047532.1, on the reverse strand, counting down.
AGTGTGATCCACAGTTCTGTCTCTGGCTTAGCTTGAGAGCATGGCTATTTAAATTCTTCCCTGCATCAATGATAAAAGTGTTTCCTGGACATGTTTGTGGCTCTCAGGCACTGTGATTGCTGCAGTAGAACAGATGCCTCTGCTGTGAGATGGTTCCTGGCCCCAGCCTGTGTGCTCTCCGCTCCATCCCCAGTTACTCCAGGCAGGTAGCAAGCAAAGCCAACAGCTAAGCAGTGTGGGAGGCTCCGGGCTGAGAAGGACAACATGCAAGACAGGAATCAAGGGAAGAATTTTCCCTTTAAAGCCCTTTATTACAATTTCATAATTGTTCTCTGAGGAAATATGCTCCCATGCTCAGGAGCAGTTACATGTAAAGAAGCTAGGCAGTGCCTCTGCATGCGCATTGGAGAGGATGCTGTTAGTATGGAGCAGGGAGGCAGAAAGGATTGGGCTTGACACACAACTGCTCTGTGCAGCCTTGGAGTCCTCTCAGTTTTCAGCATTGCTGCTGCTGTCAGTATGGCAGCATCTGTAATGCTGTTGGTGTGTTGGGAAGCCAAGACAGATCCACCGCAACAGACAGAGCTCTGCAAAGATCCCCTACTGCAGATGTTCTGTCCCTTGTATGTTTTGATTGAGATCTGATGCTTGACACAGGCCAGGGAGTGAGGCTTGCTGACAGATGGGGTTAATTTTCTGCGAAGAGATGATTCAAGGTGCTTGCAAGTAGTCTACATTTTGCAATCTGAACACTGCAAGCTAGTCATTTATTGAATGTTAGAAATCAGCCCAAAGATCTCAGGGTTGCAGTCATAAATCCATTTATGATGGACAAGGTCTATGCTTCTTCTCTCTTATCACTGTTATTTCAAAAACTCAGGCTCAACAAGGCATCCAGGTCCCACAGCAAGGATTTACTGGGGCTATTAACTAGTATACAGATACACAATGTGGCTCATTGTGGCTCAAGGAGGTCATTCCCACTGAGCATGTGCTTAACTTTAAACATGTGAGCAGTTGAATGGATATTTATACGATAAAATGCAGAGTTAACTGCATGGTTGAGTTGGGATTTCTCTTTCATCTCTGGAGGCTGCTGGTCTAGCCTTAATTAAAACATAAATGAATTGAGTTAGATGGGCTCATCCTCTTTCTCTGGCAGATGGAGATTCTTTCATAAAAATGCCTGCTGCATCCAGCACTAGCCTCTCCTCAGGAGATTGTCCTGAAATCATTACCTGTGCCCTGCCAGTCTAGCTAGAGATGCACACCAACCTCTGCCAGCACTTGCACTAATCAAGCCCGAGGGACTGGGTAATGTTTCTAGAGCCACATAGAAGGACTGCAGGGTGAGGCCAGGCTTGTCTTGCTAGCACAAACCGTGCTGCTTCAGAGGAACATGGGACTGCAGGAACAAGTGAGTCTCAGAGAAGGGCAGCACAACAGGACAGTGAAAGGACAGCCCTTTATGCAACGTGTACACTCCCCAGATGGGGGAATGCAACTCTGCTCCTCTAGAACTGGGTGCAACGATAATCAGCCAGAGAAAAGATTCTAGCACAATGGGTGCCTTGTATATCTTAGCTGTGCCAAATTACCAGTCCATTTCCCCACCATCAAACAATGGCAAAGAGATGACCCTTACTGCTGCAGCAGTCTCCGTGTGTTCCAGCATCCCTGCAGTCAGGGCTGAAGAATAAGTAGCCCCACAAGTTAACTCCCCATTCTTCCCCCAAAGAGTGCACATGCTCCTGCCATCTGCAAGTTTTTACTGCAGTCTTTGCTCAATGCTGTTCTCTCGCCATCAACATGTTGTCTTTTTGCTCCAATTAGTCTTATTTTTAACTAGCTCAGTCGCAGCATTAACCCCGGTGTTAGTCACAATGTCCCAGATTATATCCAAATATTCAAAGGAAATACAATCCACCATTTTAAAATAACAACAATAGTGAGGGGGGGAGGGGGAATGGATGAAAAGATGGTGAAGAAGAGCTGCAGACACCAGCATAGGCTGATGTTTTCTCTCAGCATCAAAGGCCCACTGCTAATCCCATTGAAATGGAGATTACCCTAGAATGAGTCCTGTGCTCCTGTATCAGTCCAGTCAGGTCTGGGCTGGGCTTACCTTACGAAATATGCTGCTCTCTTTCCGCCTGCTAATTAGAAGCAGCGCCTGTGTCCCTTTGACCATTCATAAAACACCACAGGAGATTAATGTACTGGGAGAAGCACTGCCATGACATCAACAGGGGTGACATCTGAGCAGCACCCTTCCTCTCCCGTTTTGCCTGTGGAGCCATCTTTCCCTCTGAAAACTGGGGCAAGTAAAAACCCCTCCCCCAGGGACTCGTAACCAAGCAAAGGGACACAGGGCCTTTCATCACCCAGGAGGGCCCTCCTAGCTCTTACCTGTCTTGCAGCTGGTAGTAGGGTGGTGGCTACGTGGCTTTTGGTGCTTGATGGACACAGCTGGTTGGAACCCCGAGGAATAGTGTCTGCAGAGTCCCGGTGCATCGGGGAGGGTGGAGGACCCAGCCCTGCTACAGTTATCTCTGGAGGAGCAGCAGCACTGTGCCACTTTTCCTGGCTCTCTAGTCCTGTATCTCATGAAAAGAACAAGAGCTGGTGGAAGGAGGGGGGTTACGAAAGAGAGGGAAGGGGGAGAAGGGAGAACGAGAGCGCGCACTCTCGCAAACGCACACACACAGAGCAGATAGAGGCTTGTATAGGATGCCACTGCCTGACTTGCTCTCATTATTGCTGCAGGCTGGCTGCTGCCCGTGGAGAACTTGCCAGCATCCGCTGCTGGTCAGGGGCATGGTGGGGAACAGGGACAGGGAAGAGATTATGACCTCACAGACCACTGGAGCAAGGAAAATTACCACCTAGGCGCCAGCGGCTTTGTTGTCTGTCTTTTACCTGGGAGGGGAAATGCCATACCAGAGGGCTAGAAGGGATTGCAGTGATGGAGTTCAGCTTTTCCTTGATGACTCCTTTCTCCTTTGAACATAAAAAGAAGCCCCAGCCCCTGTCTTCTGCAGTTGCACCAAAGGATGTCAAAAGGCTAGCCTGACCCAGAGGTTTTGGAAATAGTATTGCACCAAGACAGAGAGAAAGTGGGTTGCAAATATCCAAAACACCAGCATCACATAAAGCTCACCTTTCCCATCCCATTCACATTATGTGGGTCATGTCAATACAGGTCCAAAAGCCTGGCAGGAGGGTGTGGAAAGGGAATCAAGCCATAATACCTCCACCTTGCATGTTGCACAGAAAGCTGTATGTATGTGCATGCTGCACAGCCTGCAGTTTCTAACACTGCTGATCTGCTGCAATGACAGACCCAAAATGCCAGGGATTCAGAGACATAGTGTAACCCTCCATGAAGGGGCACTAGTTCCTCAAGCCACAGATTTTTACAATGTGCTTTTCTAAAGTGTCACATGCTTAGAGGCTGGTGCCCCTTTGAAAAGAAGTAAGAGATGTGGCCCTGATTCCTTTTTCAGCTTTGTGAAAGACCCACACCTCCTCCCCTCTTCCTTCCTTAGTGGTTTACCACTCAGAGGGACTGGGTCTTGCCTGGGGTGCTCAGTTTGGTCAGAAGGATTAAAATGAAAGCAAAGTCAGATACTTAAGGTACTATATGCTCCTCTGAAACACCCAAGTCACCTGTTCACTGCAGCTCCCTACTCTAGTGTCTCCCATTGGTGATTTCAGAGATGTGTGGTTATCTAGCCATAAGGCTGCTGTTAATAAAAATCAACGGATGGCATGCATTGAATTACAAGTGCAGAAAGTCTCCTAGTCAGTACTCTCTACAGCAGTTAACCTAACCACGTTGCCAAGTCCATCTCAACAACTCACCTGACATCACACTGCAACAGAGCAGGATAGGACACAGTCCTACTGAGCCAAAATCCAGCACACAAGCCACCTACCTGCTCAACTGGCCTCAGGACACTGGTGCCCAGCTCCAGGAAACATCTCTCTCATGAATCACTCTGCCAGGAGCTGTCAGAATATATTTTCAGTCACAGCGTGCCATCAGCCCTAGAATAGTAGAGGTCTCATTGTAGATCCATAGCTATGGATGGTTCCTCTGACTGTAGCAGCAGATACATTATCTCAGGGGATGATAGTTTCAGGACCTAAAATCAGGAATTGTTATTCCCAGCACAAGAGGAGTAAGAGGCTGAGATGTAAAGCTATGTCAAGATCCTGACCATTTGCCCCATATGCAGAAACTCCAGCAGCACTGTGGAGCTGGATCCTTTGAGGCTGCTGAAGTAGAGAGTAATATCACTACAAGAGTGGGCATGGACATCTTTTTTCCAGCTCTGTGCATGTGTATTATGTATATCACTAATAAAGCCTGGCAGAGTCTCAGTGGGTACATGTCAGCTGTTTTACACCCCAAGGCTGGGAGATTTCCAAATGACATCTGCCCTCTATAGGGCTGTTTTAATGCAGATATGCTACAGTGCAATCTCCTAGTTGAAGGCAGGGTAGGCATGAACCATCTTTGGGGAAAATAATACCCACATCTGTGGCTTCTGGAGAGTGAGAACATCTGTTCTGTGTCCCAAAGCATGCAGCCAACCTTTCAGTTTCCAGGACACCATGCAGCCTGCCAGGAAGGCAGACCCTCCAGCATCCTTGCAGCTGGGGTCTGACCTTCCCAGGGGAAAAAAAGGACAAGGCATTTCAGATGATTTGCAGCACAGTGTCCGGGACTTTGCAGAGTCATGTCACTCACAAAGAGACATTGGCCATGCCACTGTCCATCACCACTGTAAAGGTTTTATACCATCAGGGATGGCTTCTCCCTGGGTGATCCAGGATCCTGGGTGATCCAGCTGCATGTGAAAAATCAGAGGGTTTGTTTTGTATGTGTGTAAAAGCCTAAACTTAGCAAGATTAACTTGTGAGGGGAAAATAGGCCATATTTATGTAACTGTGAAAAGCTGCAGTGAAGGCTACAGATCCAATGGGAGAGGAGTGTATGTTCAGAGCTAATGACAAATGCTGCTATGCACTCGGCTTTGTTGAGAGCTTCAGTAACTGCATATTCATCACCCTACACCCCAGAGAAACGGCTTCAAGGCATTCCAGGCTAAGAATAGAGTTCTTGTTGTGTTTGCTGCTCCATGAACCCTTTTTTTTTGTCCAGAATTAGTGGCAACAGGGTAAGGAAGCCCAGCTGAACCAGTGCTGCAAATGGCAGCATCCATGCATGCCTGTGAGCAGTGCAGGGCCCTTGGCTCAGCAGGGGTGGAGAGCACTGAATAAAGGGCAAATTCATTCACAGCCATACAGGATGGCATTAGTGCTGGCCTTCTGCTCACAGAGACATCCCCTGTGGTGGATGGGGTACTCACAAGACACAGCTCCCTTGTGCATAAACAAAACCCAAGCATCTTGCAAAGCAGGCAGCTGGGGCAGCGCCAGTACTGAAATTAGCAGCTCATCCTGACTGTGAAATCCGATGGCTTGGTTCCACCTCAGGATCCCTGGTACCTGCAGGGACAGACAGCTTCACCAGCATCTGCTTGCCAGTGACATTTTTCTCCCCTTGCCCTCACACACACATATTCTGCCCTACTTAAATCAGGTTGTGAATCCAGTAATACCCAGCCTGGAAATATAAACCTCAGAGCTAGTCACCCAGGTGTTTTTCAGACACCCCACACCTTTAAGAGATCTTTTAGCTCCAGAAACAATCATGTGGCAGTGCTCTGGCACTGGTGGGAAACAACATGATGCTGCTACTTGTCTGATTTTGCATGTGTGACCCTGGGACTCTGGAAAAGCCCTTTATTGGCTAAATGGGTCTTGAAAATGGTGGAAAAGACAAGTTCGCTCCTATGGGGAAATGAAGGGAAAAACCACAGAGGTATGGATGCTTCTGTGGCTTCTGCTCCATTAGTCCCACATCCTGGGGCCATGTTCCTGAACACCTATGTGAAAACAGGAAGTGAGGAGATTTCCAGAAAGGATGGTGACCAAGGACTCTGAATGTCTGTAAGCAGAGTCCAAGCCAGGGGCAGTAAGGAACAAAGGCATTGACCACAGACCTCTGTATTGTAACTTCTGTGTGCCCGGGAGGTAAGGGAGACCACCACATCACAGGGGACCAACAGACCCAAGGCCTCAAAAAGTATTGTGTTGTTTTCAAATAAATGGAGACAGAAATAAGTTTTCTGAAACATACAAGAAAAAGTTCTGCAAAATAGATTCATCTCCTTAGGAAAAGCATAATCTCTGGAGAAGGTCTATCTTGCTAGAACATCGCATAACAACTCTTTTAGGAAAGACTATTGAGATAACCTCTCTCTCTCCCCTAAAACAAATGGCCCTGGGAGCAATACACTTGATAAGCATTTCTGGGGAAAAAAGTCTTTTTTTAAAAAAAGTTACTACTGCATTTACCCTTGCTGCAGCAGCAGCAGCACACAGAACTCAGAGGTGAGCCATCATCTTCCAATGCTCCTTTCTAATCACAGCTGAGAAGGATATAACAATGCTCCTGCTGCTCTCTCATTTCCTTCAGCTGTAGCTCACTGCTCACTCAAACTAACCTGCTGTGAGCAGCAACTCTGCAAAACGTGGTTTGGATTTGTATTCTGGCTTTGTGGTGCACAACAACAGGGGACTTCCCATCTGCTGCTGTTTATTTAGCCCTTGCATTGCCAAACTAACATTTGGGAAAACTGATGAGTGGTGCACTTGGAGAGGAGATGTCCATCTAATTTGTCTTTCAGACTTCTATCACTGCAGCCCAGGAAAACATGGAGCCATGTTGCGAGGCAGCAGAAAGTCCCTTATAAGTAGCCATGAGCTGGGAAGATCTGTCCCCTATGGGACAAATCCAGCAGGCAAGGCAGCCCCATAATCAATGCTAGTGGTGAGACAGGGCTGGCTCTGGTGCTTGAGGTTGACTCTTACCGTCCTCCCTCCTTGCCAGCCTAACCTGTCACTTGGCTGACATCAACAGTGCTACCTTCTTAGCTTTCACTGAAACTGCCTCCAAGACTGGGAACTGTGTAAGCCTCTCTCTCTAACTTTCCACCACTTCTCCAAGGGATTCAGCAGTGTCCAAGGGCCTAATGCCTAACTTCAATGCAGCCCAGCTGTGGAAAATAGGGAGAAGTTGCTGAGAAGTGAAAAAAAAATATATATAAACCTGAGTTATGCCAGATAAGACGAAGTTACAGAATTGTTGCAGCTGGTGAAGTTGGGAGCTCAAAGATTCGAGGGGAAAACATCTATAATGAAAATTCTATAGGAAATACTCATGGAGGCAGAAACAGCAACTGAGCACCACTAAGGATCTGCTGCAGGGAGCATTAGAGACCAACCTTTCTACTTCTAGCACTGCCTATGGGGCCAGCAAAGGCTCTCTATATGTCTTCGGAAAAGGAGGGTAGAAGCATACTAACACCTGACATAGCAGCTTGTACTAGTGCTTGGTCTACCAGCGTGTTAAAACCTATGTTCCCCACTTTGTGTTAAAGCCATAAAGCTGTATTTATTAGCCAAGTTGTGTATATCCTGCTTGCAGCCTTCTTATGCATGACAAAAATTGTCCAAATGAGGTGACCCACAGAAAGTGGGTTATATTTCAGGATTTTCCCATCATCTGCCCTTGCAAATATGCTATTTGCCTGACAGGAGGCAGATAAAGTCCCCACAGTTTCATGGGCACATGAAGTTGATCCAGACCCAGACAGTCCTGAGCTCAGACTGCCTACAGAGGCAGCATGGATGCAAATTCTAGGAATCCTGTGGACTTCAGGGAGCGCACAGAATATTCAACAAAGGCATGATGCGAACAACCTATCTGCTCTTAAAAAAAACACAGTATTAACTGTCAAAGCACACTGGCATAACAGGTCAACTCTGTATGGGCTAGGAATTGAGCTTTAGGGCTGCACCATACTTGACACCAAAAAGAGAACCCAAGTTGTTCATCCGGTCAGCTCTCTGATATCAGTCTCTGCCTTCCCTGCTTGCAGGCAGGAGGAAATAGCTTTTCTGCATCAAGGAGAATCTTTTGACACCCAAGTCACAAGGCAGCAAGCAAACAGCAGTGTTTTTTGCCAGTCCAGAAGCACAGACTGAGAATTATGGCAGCATGAAGGTTCTCTTCAAGAGCACAGCTGCAAACACAAAAATCGGGTATTATAGCTGAGACCACATCATGCTGAGCAGAAAGAAGAGACAGCTACGCCTGTTTTGCTTTCTGAATAACTGTTTACACCCCAGCATGGTATTTGCTTTTTCACAATAGGACAAGTTTGTTGACTCATGTTTAGCTTGTGACCCAGTATAAACACCAGCAGTTTCTGCTGTCAGAACAGACAGCATCTGCTGCTGTCTACAGAGCTGGGTTTTTTTTCTTCTAAATACAGAAACTTGCATTTATCTGCACTCTGTGGCATCCTAGTTTTTCCATGACCATTTCTGCATTTGTCAAGGTTTGAATTCCAGCCATACCTCTCTTCAATATCCTACAGATTATTCAAATCTGTAATAGTTTGCTAATAAATATATTAAAATTACATTTTCTATTCACCATGCAAGACTGAAAGAAAATTTCCTTGGACATGCACCTCAAAATACACATTTATGTTCCCTCCTTCCCTGGTAGAATCATCAACCCTTCTGTATACAGTTTCATCTAGAGTCACATCAGGTATGACTTTACCAGAAAGACTCAGTATTTGTCATGTACTGCCTCTTCCCTAGCAATAAGACCTTTTAATCTTGTCATAGGATGATAATACTTTGGTTTGAGCAGACTTTCCTCAAAAAACCCTCAAACTTAAAAGCAGTCTGGAAGATGCTGGATGTTTCAGATTGTTGTGTTTGTTTTGGTTTTTTTTTTTAATGTAAATGAAAATTAAATTGATCTGTAGCTAACCTGGTCCTCTTTGTCTTCCTTCTAGAGACAGGTACTGCACAATGTTTATGGCAGTCAGGTTCTTCACCTATCCACCATAATTTGTCAAAAATATCCACAAGTTACTCTGAAATCACTTCAGGTAACTTATTATCAAAATTCCTGACACCCAGACAGCTTGAGACCATCTGATTTCCCAAGAGCCCTCTTGAATGTATTGTTTTTTTCCTCTGTTCTAAGCAGAGATGTCACTATTTGTCATTATCACCAGCAGTGCTAGTCAGCACTTCTTTCTTTTGAACTTTCTAACAATGCCTAGCACGAGGAAATAAAGCACTAAGCATTTCAGCCTTCTTGACATTTTTTGAATAGGTCTTTCTGTTCCCATGATTATCCTACATGTACATTAATAGTATGAGGAGGACCGAGGAAAGTGCTGACCTGCTCATTTGTTGTGCTTAGCAGGACTACTGAAAGGAAGGGCTGTGACAGTCATAACTATTTCTTATGTTAATGGATCATGACAAAGCAAAGGAGCATTTGTCCTGCAGACTTCGAGATATAAACTAATCACACAGTTACAAAGGGAGAACTGTGGTTATTAATTTAGTTGTGGCACTTTAGGTCAGTGTCACCAAAAGCTCTCTCCCATTGCTCAAGAGGCAAGCCCTAAGTTAGAAAGCCTGCAAGAAACCAAGCTGTAATACTGACAGAGAAAACTGGGGGGGGGAAGGGAGAGGGAAGAATAAAGTCTCATTTGGCCATGCAAGCTATGCATCACAGTCCAGCTCACCCTCTGTCATACATTACATGAAATGTTATAAGTGGCAAGTGGCAACTGTTAAGTACTATTTGTATAGTCTCAGAATGCCCTGAAAAAAGATTTGGATAAGCCCATAGAGCTTCCAGGAGGCACTGCCTCCGGAGGTCCCTGTGCCTGGTATAGGGACCACAGTGACTAAGGGAATCTGAGTCATGTACAGACAGAGAAGAAATGTGAGACACTAGCAAGAGCAATCCTAGATCCGGGGGGAGGGGTGGGGGGACGGGGGGTGGAAATCCAGAACAAACCTGCAGCAGTTCAAAAGTAAGGTCAAGTGAAACAAGAGCTGCCAAAGAGGTCATAGAAGTATTAAGCTTAATTAGAAACATCCTACTGCTCATGTAGGAACGTAGAATCACATTCAAGTCCTGACTGTCGAAAGCAAGGCAAGTTAAGGTAACATACCCTCATTGTTTCTTCTTTTATGACACCAGGGTGGACACAGCTTTCAACAAACTTTGGTGAGAATTCTCAGCCTCAATTTTACTTATCCTCCAGGTATACTTACTAAATAAATGAACACTACAAACCAACTTCCACATTAAACTCTATATTTGGTTTATGAATTTGTTAAATGTATAAATGCATGCAGATATCTATAACAGCATATTATGTGATGTCTGTTCTCCATAATAAGATGGATAGTATCACAGAAGATACATATATTACACCCTGTGCACCTCCAGGTTTTTAGTTCACACTATTGTGAAAGGCTAAGGAATAAGACAGCAACCTACTTTATGGTTTCAAAGGGAACAGTAACGCCCAGGAAAACACACAAAAATCTTCTGTCTGTGTCACTGGCTGTTTAAAGAGCAGCTTCGGTGTTTCCTCCTGTCGTATGATAGATTCTGATTAACGCTTTTCGGTATTTTTAAATCTTTTTAAACAGGAGCCACAAGGTGGCAGCATGATTTAACCGCATGTTATTTTACTTCAGCATCAGCTCATTCCCGTTTTCTCCAAACCCCTGCTACCAACTCCTATTGCTCACCTGAGCTGCTGCAGCTGTTTAAGAGGCCATGCAGTGTGCTGGATCCAGAAACTGGTCCTGAAATAATGGTGGTTACCAGGCATCCCTCAAACGCTTAGATTGGTGCTGCTAAGGAAATAGTGAAGTATAGAAGAGAGAGACGGAAATGTCCTTGACATAAAAAATGGTCTGCAGGCTCACAGCTTGGATTTAAATAGGTTTTTCAGATAACATTAATAAAATGATAAACTTTTTTCTGAAAGTCAGTTTCTGCATCATTCCATCTTAATGTCCTCATGATTGCAAAGTACTTCATATTAATCAGTGTAGTTATTTAACTAGTGAACTTACATTTAATGGATGTTTATATTCATCAATATTTATCTCATCTTCCACAAATGCAATTACTAACAGCATGCCAGATATCTTCATGTGGCTCCTGCAAATGCATTAAAACCAGCAAGCAACTGTGGGCAGGGCTTAGTCTTGTGTATTTCTGTGGCAACTGTGCTAAAATTACACTCTTCTCATTACAAGAATGTGTGTTTTTTTTCTGGATCTGGCTTTAGCTGTACAATTTTAACAGTGAAAATGTATAATAAGAATTCACGCTTTCACTTCAAAATCTATGTAAATTATTCTTGGGATTTTTACAAGACATCCTAAACATCCAAATTAAGCTCTTGCCTTCCATAATTGGTTTTTTAAAACTTTTATCATCATGGTTTGACTTCGCGAACGAAGATTTGGGAAGGGTTTTACCCATGCTTATTACAAGTGCGCTGATAGCTAAAAAGGCCAATGTGGGATAGGCAAATCCAGCTGCAAAAAGCACAACGAAAGGTCTCCTTGGGTGGTATAGACAGGGCACGATTCTTTATACGTTGTCTTTTCTCCTAAAGGCTAAATTTGCGTGTGTTCTCAGAGACAACAGCATTATGTATGGTGTGTCTCCAAGTCTCCTGATTGGAGGCCAAGGTGGACCACTGATGGTAGTCAATGTGGCCAAGGCCAAGGGATTGTTTCAAGGAGTCCTTACATCTCTTCTTTGGGGCACTTCTTTTGCGGCAACCAGTGGCAAGCTCACCGTAAAGCACAATCTTAGGGAGGCGATGATCCTTCATCCTAGAGACGTGCCCTGCCCAGCGCAGCTGCAATTTCAGCAGTATGGCCTTGATACTGGTGACCCCTGCCTGCTCAAGGACAGTAGCGTTTGATACATGGTCAGTCCAATGAATGTTTGGAATTGTACAGAGGCAGCTCTGATGAAAGCATTCAAGGAGTTGCAGGTGATGGCAGTAGATAACCCATGATTTAGACCCATATAAAAGAGTAGACAGTACAATGGCTCTGTAGACACTAATCTTCCTACTTTTCTTCAGGTGTTTATTGCACCAGACTCTTTTATGGAGTTTTCAGAAGGCTCTATAGGCCTTAGCTATTCTGTTGTCTGTCTCTTTGTCAATCATGGCATCCGAGGAAATAATGCTTCCCAGATAGCTGAACCGCTGAACTGACTTAAGCTCTGACTCACCAATGGTGATGTGAAGATGATGATAATCTTCTTGTGGTGCAGGTTGGTAAAGAACTACTGTCTTCTTCAAGCAGACTTCCAGCCCAAAAAGCTCAGCTGCCTCCACAAAGCAAGATGTTAAACGTTTCAGAGCTGCTTCTGTGTGGGCAACAAGGGTGGCATCATCAGCAAAAAGGCGTTCACAGACAAGATGATTTAAGGTCTTAGTGTGGGCCTTCAGTCACCTTAGATTGAACAGGGTCCCATCAGTACAAAATTGAATATAAATGCCGTTTTGTTCATTGAGGTCTACCATAGCCCTTTGAAGCATCATGCTGAAGATTGTGAATAAAGTTGGTGTGAGAACGCAACTTCGTTTCACACCATTGGTTATTGGGAAGGGTTCAGAGAGTGCATCACCATGTCTAACTTGGCATTGCTGATCCTCATGTAAGAGACTAATCATTTTGAGAAACTTGGGGGGACAACCTAATCATTCCAAGATCAGCCACAGGCCTTTTCCACTCACAGTGTCAAAAGCTTTAGTGAGGTCAACAGAAGTTACATAGAGCTCCTTATTCTGTTCTCTGCACTTCTTGTGCAGTTGTCTGAGAACAAATACCATGTTTGTGGTACTTTTATTAGATCTGAAACTACACTGACTTTCAGGTAGAAGTTCTTCTGTGATAGCGAGCACTAATCTGTTCAATAGTATTATTGCAAAAATTTTTCCAGCACTGGAGAGCAAAGTTGTACCTCAGTAACTTGAGCAGTCTGACTTCACACCTTTTTACTTATACAGAGTGATGATGATTACATCACAAAAATATGATGGTAATTTACCTTGTTCCAAACAGCGCACAACTAGCATGTGAAATTTAGCATGAAGTGCTTGGCCTCCATGCTTCCAGAGGAAGGTTCCACGTTAACATCAGGAAGAACTTCTTTACTGTAAGAGTGACAGAGCACTGGAACAGGTTGCCCAGGGAGGTTGTGGAGTCTCCTACGTTGGAGATATTCAAGGCCCGCCTGGACAAGTTCCTGTGTGATGTACTCTAGGTTACCCTGCTCTTGCAGGGGGGTTGGACTAGATGATCTTTTGAGGTCCCTTCCAACCCTCGGGATTCTGTGTGATTCTGTGATTTCGGGTGGGATTCCGTCGACCCCAGCTGCCTTGCCAGTTTTCACCTGCTGTATAGCCTTAAGAGTCCCTCCCATGGTAGGGGTTATATCCAATTCGTTTTTTACTGGATGTTGCAAAATGTGCTGGATTCCTTTGTCTTGGACTACACGGTTGGCATTAAAGTGTTTGAAATTGTTCAGACCAACGATACAGGATGGAGATTTTATCTGTAAGAAGCATTTGGCCATCTGCAATAAGTAATGGGTTTTGAACCTTGTATGTGGGTCCATACACTGCTTTCAGAGCCTCATAGAATCCTCTGTGGTCACCTAAATCTGCACATAATTGAGTCTTTTCTGCTAGGTTGAGCCACCACTTGTTCTGGATGTCTCCAAGTTTCTGTTGGAGTTTACAACACGCAAGATGAAGGGCTGCTTTTCTTATATGACAAAGTGGCTGAGTGAGGTGTGCTTGATGGGCAGAACTCTACTTTGTCAGCAGTTCCTGGACCCCCTGATTGTTATCGTCAAACCAGTCTTTGTTTTTCTTTAAGGAGAACCCAAAGGATTCTAAGGAGGACTGCAGGATGCTATTTTTAATATGTTGCCAAAGTGCATCAGGAGAAGAATCTGTAAGTTGGTCTTCAAGCCTAGTTTGAAGGTTAGCCTGAAAGCTGTCCGTCACTGCCACTATTTGAAGATAATTAACATTGAGCCTCCTCCTCAGAATGCCGCCACTCTTAGGTTTGGGCTTGAAGTGGAAGTTAAGTTTGCAACACACAAGGTGATGGTCTATTTGACATTCTGCACTAGGCACCACTCAGGTGTGACAGACATCATGAACATTTCTCTGGCACACTAAGACATAATAAGGCACCAATATTTAGATCAAGAATGCATCCAGTTTGTCTTCCAGCTGTCTTTCTGTTGGAAAATAGTGCTGCTGATGGTAAGCTGCTGCTCTGCACAAAACTGGTTGCAAGAAGCAACCATTATCATTGCAGCTACCAACACCGTGCTTGCCTAGTACTCCTTTCCAAGCTTCAAAGTTCTTACCTACTCGGGCGTTGAAGTCACCAAGGATAGTGATCTTGTGATCTGTAGGAACCTTTTGAGTGAGGCGACGCAGATCGGAGTAGAATTTGTCTTTTTCTGCAGAGTCAGCTTGCAGAGTTGGAGCATATATGCTGAAAAGAACACCACGTTGCTTATTGTGTAGTGGAAGACGTAAGGAGATAATACGATCGGAATGACCTATCGGCAAATTTTCAAGTTTAGAGACGATGGAGTTTTTAATCATGAAGCCAACTCCAGAAAGATGACTTTCAGTTTTGGATTTGCCTGACCAGTAAAGTGTATAGCCGGCACTGTGTTTGTTAAGGCTACCTTCCTCATGAAATCAAACTTCACTGAGAACAGCAATATCGATGTTGAGTTGTGACAGTTCCTGCGCAGTTAGTGCAGAACAGTGCTCAGGGTGCCCACTGTTCGCTGTATCAAGCATGGTTCTGATGTTCCAACATGTGAGTGTCAATCTGGACGCACCTTTGGAGGCAGGTGTATGCCTTTGTACCTTTATCTTTAATCGACCGCAACAGAAGATGCTGTTGGCTGCAGCTAGCCAACCAGGTGGAGGGGGAGATGAGCTTTGGTTAGGCCACCTTTTCTAGGCCTCTCTCCATATGGAGCAAGCAGTGCTCTCCTTGAGAAAAAGGCTGCTTGGTCTTTCAGGATGCTGCCAAACAAGACTGTCATCTCCTGGGTCAGTCTGGAGCGACCAATGTCCTGAACCGCCTGCATGCAGGGTTGGGTCTACGACTTCCAGTGCACCTTATCAGCTGCTGTTTTGTCCCTTGCCTGTCACTACAGGGCTTTGCAAGTGTGGGTAAACCCTTCGGGCCTGCACAGTGCATTTTTTAGGTGAGGCACAGCATGTACAAAACTGGCCCCAGCCTTTACGCCCGTGGTTTATCTGCCAGGGCCTAGGGGCAGCAAAGTCCTCAGGTCATAGGTTTGATTAGAATATCCTTCTCTTAGATGGATGGTCTTACAGGGCTAAGCGAGCTCTATCTGCCCAGGTTTGAAGTTAGAGTCATCCTTCTCCTAGGATGGTTGCCCAAAGGCTAGTGAGCCCATCCTGCCCATGGACACACTTTGTCTGACCCTTCAGTTGAGACCTGTCTGGCATGGGAGACCCTACCAGAGGCATATGCCACCACCAGCATAGCTCCCAACCTCACAAGGGCACACAAGCTCTTTCTCCAAGACAAAGGGGTGTCCGTGAAAGAGACTTTTATGATAAACTTTTATAATATGAAACAGTACTTTTTATTTAAACTCCAGCATTTTCCCTTGTGAAGAAGCATGGGAGGTTAAAGACCAGTTAGCTTTCTTTGTGAAATGTTAACAGTGTTCCTGGGATGTTCCATCTGGACAATAACCTGTGTGACCCTGAGCTAGTCAGCCTGTCATGTACCCACCTCTCCTACTGTTTCTACAATATGCTTGTGCAGAGCTGTGAAAAAAAATGCCATTCTATAGTTAGCAGGGGCTGTATCATCCAGAGGAAATATCACACCCATTTTTATCTAGACACTTGTGTTTTGCCAAAGTGAAGTGATGCTGTTTGAAAGGATTAGTGTTGCTCTGCACTGCACTACTCACAGCCCTGGCACTGTAATTGTTGTCAAATTAGTTCTGTTCATGCTACAAGAAAAATATATTTAAGGCTTTTCTTTTATAGAACTATACTGGACATCTGTTTCTTTATACATAAATAAACATATAATGACAAGAAAAATTGTATTGATGAAAAATGAGCTACATTTCAAGGGACACCATCAAATTGCTGAAACCTTCAAGTACAGTTCTCTTCAAATTGCTAAATAAACAAGTAAAATCTTCAGGATTGAGTGTGTTAAGTCTATAATTCTCCAAATAGAGGATAATATAAAAAATCCAATAGTAACTGTGACTGTTGTTCCAGAGAAACTCACCACTGTATCTGCCCCTTGTACTAACTGTTCTCAGAAATGTTTTTATATCATTCACTTTGATATACATCTGGTACTTGGGAAAGCACAAAGCATTGCCAAAACTTACTTCTTTCTTTTCAGGTACATTGTGATCTTTCTGGTTTTGTTTGTTTGGGTTTTTTTGTTTGGTTTTCTTTTAAAGTTTTACCTGAAGTACGTAGTTAATACTAGGTTTTGTACCAAAAAAGTTATTTAGTACCTCTACACAGTACAGACCAGAAAGTGATGGTTGATAAATAAAAACAGTAGCCCATAAGCAGAAACACGCTCCAAACGGCATAAAACAGCAACAGCTTTTGGACACTTTAGCTGCTGATGTGTGTAGGGAAAGTCACTGTTGGTAGCACAGGAGGCATGCAGGCAGGTGAAATCACCCTAAAAATGTACAGCTTAAAATGGATGTGATTGAAAAACAGATGATATTAATTCATGAAGTGATGGGCAGAATTGACAACACAAAAAAATTGAGTATTCACTCCTTCTAATAACCTGCATGGGAAGGTACCTTGTGAAAGAATGAGAGGTTTAAATTAAGCAAGAGGAATTACTTTCTAGAATAACACATAATTTAACAGAACTCATGGCTGTAGAAATACAAATACATTTAAAATATGACTAAATTAATGAGAGAGCTGTCTATAATTCTTTTTTTGAACTCCAGCATTACAGGACACGTAAAGGCTATCAAAGCAGAACAAGACAGCTGGAGCCTGATGGATTATTAAAGGCAAATGTGACCAAGCCCTTTAAATGCAACTGTCACAAAGTTCTGCCTGATGTAAAATTTTGGCTGGCACAGCTGGTGACTGCATGTGTCGTGGTTTAAACCAAGTCCCCCAACTCCCGGAGAGTTAGGAAGGAAAATCCAAATAATGTAGCCCCCACGGATTGAGATAAGCACAGTTTAATAGCTAAGGCATAACACAAATCACTACTGCCATTACTACTACAAATAATAATGATAAAGCCAATAACAAGCGAAAAGAATACAACACCCCACCAGCCACCGACCCATAACTCACTCCACCCTGCCTGGCCGAGCACCGCGTGCTCCCTCCCCCATTTTCCTCCAGCGCTCCACCCTTCCAGCCCTCTCTCCCAGTTGCATCCTGGGCATCACGTGCTATGGTATGGAATACCTCATTGGCTAGCCTGGGTCAGGTGTCGTGTCTCTCCTTCCTCCCGGCCTCCCCTCCTCCCCGGCAGAGCACGTGCTCAGAAAAGGCCTTGAACAAAAACACCCTCAAAACATGCTCGCTATCAAGTTACTGTTCCCAGCCCAGAAGTCAAAACACAGCAGTGCACCAGCTACAAGAAGGAGAAAAAATGACTGCTGCTGCTCAAACCATGACAGCATGTAATCATCATTTTTAATTACAAAAAACAATTATTTGGAAAAAAAAGCAACAAACTAGAACACAAGCCTAAAATAAGAATCCAGACATTTAGAGATTAAGTCATGTGAAGCTTACATGAGGAATTTCCATCTGCTACCATTCAGGTGGCTGTCAGTTATCTATGCCTTTTCTGCTGCTGTTAACACACAAGCCAAAGAGTGCACCAGGCATCCTCACAAGACAGCTGGTTACCGACACTGACAATAGCCAGAATGTGAGGTCAAAAAAAAACCATTTTGCAAGCAACTAAAGGCATAAAGTAAGCAGGGATGAAGCAGAAACTCTTATATAAGCTCTCTTTATCCTTCTACTCTAACCATTATGGACTTTTTTTCTGAGGCTGCCTGTATTCACCAGATGCTGGACACCAGTGCAGCATCACCCAACAGTGTTCTTTCTCCATCCCTCAGTGGGACAGACCCCAGTGAAACACAGAGCAGTAGAGTCATGGCTTCCTAGGGTGAAGATTCACCACTCAAACCACCAACTCCTGCTCACATGAAACAATACTGGTTCTAGAATTCAATCTAGCTCTAGGAATAGCTTTGTACAGCCAAGTAATGTCCTCTGGTTTCCACTGGGCTGAGTGTCCTTATATCAGGTCTGAGCTAAGGTCTCCATACTCTCCAAGACAGAGGAAAATTATACATCTGTCCTCCTATCAGACTTGGGCTGTAGAAGAGTGACAGTATAGAGCTGTAGTTCTCCCCCTTTCCTCATAGGGTAAAATAGTGGGTACAAACCCAGCTGAAAACGGCTAAAATAATTCTTTGAAAATTCATTCCGATTTGTAACGAATTATGACATTTTCACATAGCAGTGCTCTGATTAAATCCCAGAATGGGGATTTAATCAGCACCCTGAACCTGCAGGTATCTGCAGCCTGGGATCACACAAAGCTGCTGTGAAGTTGTATTATAATTTAGCTAACCATAGACAGCTACCAGCACAATATAGGATTAAACTTCAGCTTCAGTTCTGAAAACAGTTCCTGTCTTTGTGGCAGTTGTACAAAACCCTTGCAGCCAAATTCACCCAAGCCATCTGAGACGGATGAAATTCAGCACTGTGATCTCTCCCCAGCTTGGCCCAATCTGGAATATTCTGGGTAGGCTTGGAAACTTTTCAGAAAGAAAAGAAAAAGAACACACCTCAGCTGCTGAGAATCCCACCAGCATGCTGTATTTCTGCTCTGGAAAGGCAGGGAAAAAAATACTGAAACAAAGCAGAAGCAACTCTGATGTTACAAATGGGTGGTATAAACTTACTAGATGATTGTTCCAGTTAAATCTTTTGAAATATGCAGAGCCAGGGCCCCTACAGGTGGAGAATAAACTGTCTCTCCATTTTACCAGTGTTTATTTCAGTTCCAACAGAAAATCAGCAAGCTGGTAGAGTTAGAGTACAAAGGCCTCACATACAACTCTGGCTCCTGCAAGAGCATTCCTTGTACAATTCTGTGTATGCTAGTCATTAAGTTCTCTGGAGTAGACTATGTCAGGGAACACATTCAACCATCACAAGCTGATCTGTACCTGCAGGTCCCAAACCAAATCCTCAGGCAGCATCTCTATCCAGCTGGTGATTCTTATTTCCAACAAATCCAGCTGCTCCAGATAGAGTGCCTAGAGGCTGGACAGTTATCTTGTCCATCATACACACCCACACCCTGAAAGAGACTGAAGAAAGAGCAGAGAAGTAACAATGACACATGGAGATCACTGCAGGAATCCAGAGATAGTAATGATATGGGGGTTTGATACCAATTTTACATGCGTGCATACTGTAGCATGGTGGGATACTCTGATAGGGCAGGAGCAGCATCTCTGGCAACAGCCAACAGTCTTATTGGTACCTCCAGCACAGGGAGAAGCCTGCACATATTAACTGTATTATTTATTGCTCTTTGGACAAAAACACATAGCAAAAAGGCACCCTCAAGGATTTTGAACTCTCATTAAGTTGATGAGCAGAGTTACACCGCTAGTTTGACTTGGGCCTGGAGACTTCTGCTGCATGAGGAAGGGAAAAAAAACCCCAACCAACCCAAACCATACAGCAATACAAACCCACCAACCTTTTCTTACACATCACACCTCTAATGAAAAGATCATTTAAAGATTAACTCATAGCAGAAGAATCCAGAACTTTGCACCTTCTAGTACAGTGGACATAGCAACATTTCTCCATTGGCTTATCTCAAACAGGGAAAAGAACAGAAGTAACAAGGGCTCTGTGAAAGATTGCGGTTTGCAGTTATGCTGTAGCTTATTTTCAGCAGGACTTTCTGATGGACATTGTTCTGTGGTTTTAACATTCATTTTCAGAATCACATGCCAGCAGATTTTCTCCAGCAAACGTAAGATACTAGTTTGCAATATGACCACCCCTTATTTCTCCATATTTCATAGTAATACCTGTCTATTGTGTGTTCTACCAAAATATGCAGCTAAGTATACCAAGTAGATTGTCCTAAATCAGGACACCTATAAAAAAACCCAAACAATTAAAGTCTTCTCTGTGGCAACATTCACACAACCACAAATTCACACACTAGTAAGTCATCTTCATTCACAAATCCAAGCACAGATGGCTTACAAATTTGGGATACGTCTTTTCCACTGACCTACTTGTGGCAGGACTGCAGCACCTCAGATGACATGATTTGTTGCATCTTTTTTTTTCACTCTAATTGAAACTGTGTCACACACTTATTACTGCAGTGAGTCCTTAATATAGCAGTGAGTAAACAAAAATGACACAGAACAACTTGCACATGACAGCGGATGCATATACCTCAGAGACAGCTTACTCACATGTTTTAACAAGTGCTCTCAAGAACATTCCAGGCAGTCTTACATTTCTGCATAAGCCTCTTAGAGCATCAGTTACCCTTTGAATGCTTGATGATAATCCTGATTTAAAGAACTGGGACTCTTCAGATGTAAACAACATTTGCGTTTGCAAAGGGTTACTAACCAAGCACTACAGTACTGCTTATTACACAATTAAATAAGAAGTTCAGCATATTATGCTTACAGTTACTATAAATAATGGGGGGATTGAAGAGCTTCTCAGAATAACTATTATTTTCTGTGATGCCATGTCCCCAAGCAAGCCTCTGACACCCCTGCTTTAGGAACACAAATGATCCTCAAGCAAATTCCATGCAAGTTCTAATCTCATTACCAGTAAGAAAACTAAATAATGATATCCAGCATCCTCTAGAACACCAGCCTGTATACAATACATAGCCTTTTAGTGGCTGTGTTCCATACCTCCAGCTTGCAAGTTAAGAGAACAAAAATATCAGGTGTAACTCTCGCAAGGGAAACCTCTTCCCCACAAAAAAAAAAAAAAAAAAAAAAAAGCCCTTAACATGCATCTGCTCAGCTTCTTTCTGAAAACTAATCCTCACTCCCTTACTGACGGCTTCTACCTGGGGAGGTAGGAGGGGAGTAAACCTAAGGTGAATTAATTTAAAGGTAAGAATTAATAGCTCACATAAGGAAAAAAATATAAAAACCTAGTGGTTGGCTGGAATGATGTGAATACAAATCCAGGATTATGCTGGTTTGCACTCTTTTTTTCTTTTTTTTTTAAAAATAGTATTTAACCATACCCTGAAACTGACTAGATTGTTATCTTAACATAAGGATTCAAGTTTTCTTTTACATCTACAACTCCATCATCTTATAATCTGCAAAGCAGTAGCAAGTCAGCTCTGCTGTTATTTGACTATGCATGGTACTTTTAAAGCCTATATAAAGAACTCAAAACCATCACACCAATCAACCAAAAAAACCAAACCCCAAAGCAATCTTAAGAAGAGCCACCTCCTTTACTGTTTCTTATCATCACAACAGCCCAGCATTTAAAAAAAGGAGCAATGTACACCACCATGCAATGTCACCCCACAATGGGGGGACTGAATTAGCAGCCCAGAATCCATTAGGATCTGTCAGGAGACCCTAAGGCTGGCATTCAGCATCAACTCAGCCAAGAAGTGCAGTCTTCCTTCTGTCCTTCCCAGGTGGGACACAGTAGCTCTGCATTTCTTCCTTTGCATCATCTTCCTAGCTTATTCAGGTAACCTCTTATTTTTTCTTCAGCTTCTTAAACTCTCCCATTTCCTCCCACCAATTCTCTGCTTTCTCCAACCTAAACACAGAGTTAAGAACATCTACTGGAGTGCCTCTGCAGAGCGCTCACTATACACTACAGAGTAGAGCTGGTGTGGTAGGATGCTCCTAGAGCCCACACTCTGCACTGTGGCTGTTCTGACATGGGACAGCAATGAACAGTCGTGCAGAACTTGCTGCTGCAACCCTGCTCTGCTGTCACAGACTTCTTGTCATCTCCTGGAGTGACCAAGGGTCACAAGGAAAAACTGACACCTTGCTCTTGTAAAGGAAGCCCAAAGCCAAGCTTAGTCAAAAACACTTTTGCCAGATGAACTTTATTTACAAATATACAAACTTCAAAATTAAGGTGCTGAAAAGCGCAAGGACCACCGGCCCCAAACACAAATCACCTCTTAGACAAGTATTACAAGGCCAATTGTTGCCAATGTTATGAACATTTCCCTCCGCCTTTTCAAAGGGGGAACACAACAGAATATGAACTCCATGTGGCAAGTTCTGGAGGATCTTGTATCCCCCAACAGCAGACAAGCTTCCAGCTATAATAAAGTTTTGCTGTGAAGTGACCAGAGCTCTTGGCCCAGCGCTGCACTGCTTTATTGTGACAGTCCTCAACTAACAGATTTAATGATCATCAGGAATATAAACCATCCTTCCATGGAAGCTGACATTATCTCCTCCAGATGGGAGTAGAAATGTTTTGCAAGGAACATGTAAAAATTGGGGGGGGGGGGGGGGGGGGGGGGGGATTAAATATATAAATCTCATCAATGACACCACAAAGCCAACAGTCTCAATATCCTATGTTAGAATTATATTCTTCTCTTTTGCCTTTCTAGCTCTCCATTACCAACTAAAAGTTAATTCCTCTCAGGGAGCCTTCATATCTATCTCCCATTCAATCCCAAAACTGTCATAGTACAGTGGGTTGTACTGTCCCTCACCCTCCCACCATTCATATCTTCTGAACTTAATTCAGAAGCACCTCTAGTTATACAGATCAGCTTACTTCACTGTCTTTAAGTCAGTTTTTGTTTGCCTCTTTTTCCTCTAGAGGCCAGGAAACCTGTATGTGATACGGCTTTAGTTCCTCTGGAGTGATATAGTCTGGAGCATTGCCCATCAGGTCTCGTCCCCTGAAGGATTTAGGAAAAGCAATGACGTCTCGGATACTTGGAGCATCAACAATGAGAGAGACCAGTCTGTCAAGTCCTAGAAGGACAAAACAAATTGGTGAACCACTTGAGTTATGGCCCTGTGTTACTTCCTCCAATTCAGAAAGATCAGAAAGATGTAGTAGATAAAATACTGAGCCTGAAGATAAAAGTGAAGCAAGTAAGGGGGGAAAAAAATACTCTAAAAATAAATCAATATTAACCAGTAGCAGAGAAACAGATTTGCCTGAAGACCAGAAATGCCTAGCAAAATAAAGCTTTTCAATATTACACAAAGTTCTGCAGCACATCAAGTCCTACAGAAAAAAAAAACCAAAAAGGCCTACAAAAAAAAACAGGCCTACAAAAAGGCAGCATAACAAAATGGCAAGAAGACTGAAGGCTTTAGGGTTCTGCTTAACTGCTCAAAGATTTTGATCATCCAGTTCTGAAGGATTACAACAACTAGGAGGAATTTAAAAAGAACAAGTGCCTCTGGGTAATTAGATAGAAAGAAATCACACTGGAAGGAAACAGGTTAAAATGATACCTTTGTTATTTGTAGGTTTTTCAGGAGGGGTTTGCTAGTTTTGATGGTTTCTTTTGTTTTGGTTGTTGTGCAGATATTTTGTTTGTTTTTTCCTTTTATAAAAACATTAAAAAAATCTGACACCAAATTAGTACACAAAATGGATAAGGAAGAATGGAAGCAAGACTGATGGAGATGGCAAGACTAAGGCAATGAACCAGCTCATGGAAAACAAAGTATCATGGTGTCCCAGGCTTCTAGGCATGAAGTAGAGGAATCCTGCTCTGGCTGCACAGGAGTGAGAATAAAGGTAACCTAATCTTAATGAACACACTGCAGAACAGCAGATAAGGATCACTCTTAGACACACCAACATGATTTGGTCGTTGCGTAAGAACTAAATCACACTGATGCTGGGAAGGAGCACCAAAACATTCTGCACATGGTAATGAGACCCATTTCCTTCTACAAAATAGCTACAGAAATTGAAACACTGTGTAAGCCCACACAGTGTTACCATATTGGTGTACCAAACAGCAACACCAGGACAGCTATCTCTGTCAGGAGACATGGCTTTTGCTAACCAGCATGAAGCTTGTTCCTGAAATCTAATATGCCAAAAAGTCACAAGACACCCGCATCTAGTAAGCTACAGGGTACTTACCTAAAGCAATTCCTCCATGAGGTGGAGCTCCAAGCTCCAAAGCCTCAAGTAGATGGGAAAGCACCTCAGAATCCTCCTGTAAAATTATGTAAGTGTCACTGGACAAGCAATGCAGCAGTGTAAGAGGAAGGTATGATGAAGTCATCCATCACTCAGGGCTACCTACAAGTTACATTTCTTTATCTGAGAAACACACAAGTGTTTCTTTCAGAATTTGAAATAGATATTTAATTAGCTCTTTAAAACTTCAAGAGAATGTTAGAGACATCTCTAGGTAGGTGTTACCTTCAGCACTTTCTCCAGCACAAAACGCTGTTGTTCTGCATTATGAATTCTGATGGAGCCACCTCCGACTTCATTGCCATTTAGCACAAGGTCATAGTGTTGGCTACGGACCTGCAGAAAGACATGAACAAGCACCTTAGCAAGGCTGGGGCACAGCTGGATGTAACAGCCACCTGCATCCAGATGGCAAAGACACTGGGAACAAAGCCATGACATACTACAACACTGCCCTCAAAAGTATCTTGAAGTTCAGCTACCAGTTCTATCCAAGGCATGGACTGCTGCTGCCAGATATGATGGGAACAGTACAAATCCTTTTGCAAACTTTATCGAAACATGAAGCAAAATGAGATGGGTTAGAACACAAGACTCCACCTTAAGCAACTATTTCCCTTAAGTCCCTTTTATCAGGGGCACACATGGATATTTGCCACTCGAAATAATCTCAAAGTCATCTCTTCCCCACAGACACGTACAATATGCAATCAGTTCCATGAAACAGCATCTCCTTTTTTTGCCTAGCTTTCCATATCACACAGCTGTAATTTAGTTACCTTTGTGGGATCAGAATAGAGGAGGCTGGTATCTGTAGGATGAGGGGCAGTGAAAGGGTGATGAGCAGATTCCAGTTCAGTGGGATTCTCTTCTTTTGAGAGGAAAAGGGGAAAATCCACCACCCACAGAAAGTGAAAAGCTGCAGGATCACGGAGTACCAGCCCAGCTGCCTCAAGGAGGTCAGCACTCTCCAACCGGAGGCTTCCTAATGCAGAGCACTGCCAAACAGAATGGAGCAAATGAGATGAGGCAATCTACTATAGGGAAGTGACTCAAGCACCAACCAGGGAAAGAGTGGACCAGGGAAAGAGTGTTCCGTAGAGGGATTCTATACCACAGACAGCATCAGCCGCAATGCGCTATTGCCTTCAAACACTTTTGCCTTGTATACTGAAAATATACCACCTTCCTGCTGAGGCAGCATCAACTCCAGGGTTTGACAAAGACCAAGTAAGGAGCTAGAAAGTCCATTTTATTCCAACTGTTCCACCTTCATAGAACTTGTATAGACTAACCACAAGGTCCACACAACAAATATGGATTAACTGAGGAAGCACTCATAAGATCTACGCTTTACAGACAGACAAATGAAGACATAGGAAGAATATAACAAAATTTTGACAATCACGCAAACCATAACACCTTGTCATAAACCTATGCCTGGAAAGCAGTATCTACGGGCAAGAATAGAGAGAAGAGTATGGACAGAATCTCCTATCACTGCTGCTAATAAACAGCTGTGCTTCACTTTGTCATCTGCTTATGGGAGATGAAATTACTTAGTTG
Source organism: Melopsittacus undulatus (assembly GCF_012275295.1). Taxonomy (NCBI): domain Eukaryota; kingdom Metazoa; phylum Chordata; class Aves; order Psittaciformes; family Psittaculidae; genus Melopsittacus; species Melopsittacus undulatus. The sequence continues at coordinate 29,809,201 of NC_047532.1, read as the reverse complement.
ACCTTGTTTTCCAATCTCTATTTGATGCTTTAAAAATTAAGTTAAGGTGCGAGAAAAGAAGGCACTAATTTCTTCCTGTTTTATAATCCAGCTTTCATTACAGGCACAAGCTCTGCCCAGAATGTGACTAAGGGAAATAAAAGCAATAGGTACATTACATGCATTGTTTGCTGTTCCTATAGCTCAGCTCCAAAGAAACCCAGAATTAGATTATTACCTATTTTAACAGTGAGAAGAATTAGACTAGATTTAGATAACATAATAGATTTAGACTAGAATTAGATAACAAATTTATCATCAGCAACAGTCAACTCACATAGCCACCCAAGAAATGCTTCCTACCACTTGCTTTTCTTCACCAGCAGCCAGCAGTACCACATCATCCGCCTGCATGTTCAGTGCTTGGACAAGCTGTGACTGCTGCTCCTCACCAAGAAACCTTGTAAGCAGAGACTTCAAGCTTCCATCAGGCCTGCAGATAATTTCCACGATTTCCTAAAGAAAAATTAGTATGTTCAGTTCAGTGCTGCCCCCTCTTGTCTTGAAGCATCACATGCTCAGGCACTGACTGCTGTTAAAAACTCCTACCTTCCTCTGCCTTCAATTGCCCTTATACATACTTTGTCATTCACCATTTCCAAAACCTCAACAGTGTTTTGGTCTCACCTGGTTAAACTGGGATCTTGCAGACTCCTTTAGTGACTCCAAATTTTTATTTGTAAGGTATCTCTGGGGAAAGAGCAAGACAAAACACATTAAACATCAGAAAAGCCCATGGAAAACCTGACCAGAATCCAGATCTATGGGCTGAGCTGTTTCCAAACTTCCCAAGCTCTTTTGTTTCTAATACAAATTCTTATGAGGGCTGTGGAACAGGACAGGGCTCACAGCACTAGGCAGCAGCTGGGAATCTTCTCCAAGGGCTCCTTTCAGGAAGACACCGCTCTAGGTTTTACATCTAGCTGCAGTTTTCTCTCCTGGCTCACAAATCAGATACAGCTGGTCACCAGAGTCAGATCATGACAACTAATTGCCTCCACCACACAAACAAGGTTATAGTACTACACTGTTGAAGGAGAAGGCATAGCTCAATTTGGAGTAACAACAGAGGGAAAACAACTGGGCTCATTCTCACATGTGAAGAAATACAGTGAGGATCTGTGTCAGGATCTTGTATTTTCCATCTACTCTAATGTTTAGAGAGGCTCAAGGTTCCAGTTTTGTTCAGTTCAAACACACACCCTAGTGCCCTCTCGTGGGAAGCCAGTAACCTGCACTTTATACCAAAATGAAAAGAATCTCAAGAGAAATCATGGTCAGAAAGTCCCATTCCCCAAATAATAGTCAGGGTTTAGTGGATTATTTTTTTCCATATTGTCCAAGTTTAAAATAGAACCACAGCCAGAATTAAATCTGCTTCCCTTCCAAAACACATGGCTGTGTCAAATAATCATTTACATCTATTGTGAGCCTTGGATTTGGTCTGTGACATTCTCATTACGCAAGATGAGTTGTACCCACAGATGCAGCAAAAGCAAACATAAGGGCACTGCGCCATATCTGGCTCTATTTCAATCTCTTGCCACAGAGCAAGATTTACTATTGAGATGCACATCAGAAGCAACCCTTGACAAAAGCAAGCTGAAGTCCTGGGAAGCTTCCCTATCATCAAGGGATCTTGCAGCTCTATTATTTTCCTCCCCTTCCTAAAGAGAATATATTCTTCCTGTCAGCTGATCACCCCTGTTCCAACACCTCTCAGCCCAATCTGACATCAATTACAATGAATCCCAAAGGATACCAACCCCCCAGTAATAGCAAGGAACATGTCCATATTAGTAAAGGAATTCAAATTGACATTTTATTTATTTCATATAAACCATAAGCAATATGTAAATGCATCGCTTACCACTCCCTGAGGGATACAAATGGCTTTGACAGTGCCATGTGGGTAACTGAGTGCATTCTGTACAAACTGAATGTCTGATCTTCGTAGAAAATCACCAATATCCACTATCTAAGAAAGGAGAGAGCACAGAAAAAAGCAGTTTGCTTCAGGAACATGAAACAAAAATCCAGCACCTATGTCAAAGCCTCCAACACCATTCCCTGGGATATCATTTCTTTGCTCAGAGAAATCAAATGGTTCACAGAAAGAAATTAATGGGGCCAAGCTGGAATAACCAATAGGAGGCTGAACATTGTAGAAACAGAAATGCAAAGCAGGCAGAAAAACCCAAGGTTGAGATGCTGACATCTTATCACAGAGAAGGGAGCTGCAGACTGAGAAAGAAACTGCCCAAATTAATTCCTGGGGATACATAAGATGTTTTCTTTCTCTTCAGCATTGCTCTCTCAACACATTTGTCAATATTCAAATTTTATACTTTCATACTCTTATTTCATATAGAAAGTGTATACACACAACCACAGCTGGTTATCTTGAAAATAACTTCAGGTCATTAAAAGGCTGAGGAAGCCTGTCTCATGAAGCATGCTCACCAGGAGTATGCCTTGGAGTACAGCAGGTAAAAGCATTTATGGTTACCTGTGAACTCCCTATGGGCTTCAGTTTCTAACACTACATTATCTTCAACAGAAAATTTTCTTAAAACGTACGTTTTCCACAACCAACCAATCAAACCCTCTCTTCTCCAAGTGATTACCTGTACAAAGCAGCAATGATGAGACAAACACCTTGGGAAAAGTACAGCATTAAGAACCCCAGCTAATCATGTATATACGATCCAAACACAAAACTAACAGAAAGGAAAAGATGCAAGTTTCCAGTGGGCAAACCCTCACCTTCATCCCAAAACGAGTGTCTGGTTTATCAGTCCCATAGTCAGCCAGTGCCTCCTCATAAGTCATGGAAGGGAAAGGAGTGGAAATGGAGCCTCTTTCCTTAGGCCAGGAATATTGCAGGAGGCCTTCCACCAGTTTCTGGATCCCGGTTTTATCTACAAATGACATCTCTATATCTATCTTAAAACAGGAAACAAGAGGGTGGATTCCACATTAGATAGATTTTGCCTTTCCGCTGCTACATGCAGAAGCTCTTGACTATGAAGCTAGCGTAACAAGAACCAATATGCTACATGAAATTATAGCGTGACTGCATTAGGCTGGGGACATGCTATGGTCTCCCTACAGCATGATGACTCAGGCAACATTCTCCTCAGACGAATGAGATAATGATGACAAGGACAGAAGGAGAAGCCTTGATTGACCCAGGCTAACTCTGCCTCAGATCTCAAGGCTGAGGAATGAGATGCCTGACCCAGCAGGACAGGAAGAGATTGCATCATCAAGCACAATCACTGTTGCAATACAATTCCCACATCTGATAATCTAATGGACATGGGACCAGTCTGCCAAGGACAGTAGCCCCTCTGTACATAGCCCTTTGAAGCTAGTATGGAACATGTCTATGAAGTGTGCAGCAAGCAACATTGTACACACGAACACCCCCCACATCCTCCCCCCCCCCCAAGAAGCACAAGAGCAAAGAGAAATTAAGCCTTCAGAAGGGAAAATAGCTACAAGCTATTTGAATCGAGTAGGAAGGTGAAAGGCAGTGTGAGCTGGTTACCTGAGTGAATTCAGGCTGCCTGTCAGGCCGTGAACCTTCATCTCGGTAGCAGCGAGCAACCTGAAAGTACCTGCAATAGTACTTTTACTCAGATAACAATTTAAGTACCCTGAATTAAATTGTGGCTATAAGATTGATCATAATGTAAAGAAGAAGGGAGTGGGGGCAGAGAGAGAGCTCTGTTCCTCTGTTTCCTTTGCAGCAGAGGATCATAGGCCTGATTGTTCCCATCCCCTCAAAGGCATGAAATTCTGTGTGGAAGCAACTGTACTAGCAGTTGTATCCATCTCCACTGGTATCTTCCAGAGGCATGTGGAGGCTGCCTCCCAACAGGAACATACACAATCCATTTTCCCAGATTCCGCTCCAAACCTGAACTCCACTAACAACCATGCAAAATTCACCCATGTTCAGACCTGGCCTGCAGTTCACTGTGTGATCAACTGTCTCCCTCTCCTTCAATACTATTTGGAGAACAAGCCAAATTAAAAGCTTTGTACTCATGCACCCTAAAAGTATACGATCCTTGTCTCAGTCATGCTCAGCTGCCCAGCCTCATCTCAGTTCTACAGGTTACTCGTGGAGAGGCTTTTATCACACACTAGTTTTTCTGCTCGTTAGGCAGATCACGCTTCAGATCAGATTTCAATTTAAAACAACCTAGAAGGTTTCAGCCTACAAAGAGGTATATTTCCTCTTATTGGGAGATGCTATTGCTAGGTCGGGAGGCAAAGGGCATGGTCTGCCTGAAAGATCTGAAGTAATTAAGGATTCCTCTTCAAAACACAAAAGCCTTGGCTGTACAGTTTTGGGGAAGTATTTAAAACCTCAGACCAGAGCAAGCACACCCTGGATGGGACATGTGGAGAACAGGAATCCAAGAAGCAATTACCTGTCCAGGCCTCCAACCATGAGGAGCTGCTTGAACTGCTGAGGACTCTGTGGTAGAGAGTAGAACTTGCCCGCTTCCCTTGAGGGTACAAGGAATTCTTTTGCTCCCTAGCATCAGAAAGAAAAGCTTACACAGTTCGGCAAACAAGTGGCCTCAATTCCTGACAGACAGCACAGACCAAAAGTGCAAGAGGAAAGGACCTATTTTCCCAATAATAAAATATCACTTGTGAGGAAATGGCTGTTCGTACATTACACTCAAATCTGTTAACCAGCTTAGTCCAAAATATCCCAAAGGAAGATTTCTCCAGCT